>NC_003071.7:12401942-13051108 GCF_000001735.4 Arabidopsis thaliana
AAAATTTGTTCTCTGTATCTGAGAAGATCAATGAATGTTAAATATAAAAAAGTAGATGACCTGCCTTAAAATCAGAGTTTCTCCCGGATGGAATATCAGAAAACAATATGTTCCCATCATGTTCAATCCCACTACAAGAAGTAGATGGAAATGGTGAGTAAAGTATCTAGCAGACACTTAGAAATGAGAAATGGAGGAGATATGACCAAATATAAACAACTTAAAGACTTGTTTCAGTTGACAAAAATTCAAAAAAGAAGGTGATTATTATAAGACACAGAGAGAGCATTAGAAAAATTCCTGCATACTAATCACATTTTTCAATACCTCAACCGTCCATGGACTGGTTCCGGGGCATGCACCACATGAGCTCCATGGACATAACCTAGTGCCTGCCAAAACATATTGTTTTTTACAGAGAACTAAGACGAAACACTAAACAAATGAAGTGCAGCCATCTTTATGAAGATAATATTACCTGGTGGCCAAGGCAGACGCCTAGAATTGGGATATCACGGCATTCAAGCAAAAGACGAAGACATATTCCTGCAGAGCAAAAGTGAAGAATGAGAAATCATACAAACTTTCAACAAAAACTAGATTAACTTGCTGATACCTATATCAGCTGGACACATAGGCGAACCAGGTCCAGGCGATATAACAATATTATCAAAAGCAACATCTTCATATAAGTAATGGTAAGCTTCTTCCCACGTCCACTCATCATTCCGAATAACGACAGGAGGCACTACACATCATACAAATAAAGAGTTTGAATAAGACATAGAATCCATCTATAGAGACTGGCAAAAGAGAAAGATAGATGCTATGAAGTTACCTCCATTAATAGTACTCAGAGCCTGATATATATTGAATGTATAACTATCATAATTATCAATCAACAAAGTCCTCACAAAACCAAGCTTCTCCACAGGTTCTCTTCTCGGTAAACTCTTCTTAACAACCGACAAATCTTCCAATTTCCCTGGCACATAACGGCTTGACGCCAAAACCTTCCTCGTAGTTTTACTACGACAAGGTAAACTAATGAAACTTTTCTTCCATTTAGGAGAAAACAGCCGACTTGCAACAGAAAATCTCAGAACATTCTCACTTGGATATGATAACTCAGAAGATGTTGAACAAAACGAAAAATTCATGTTCATAACTCCTGTACCAAAAGGGAGAGAGACACAGAGATTTCTCAAAATTAGGGTTCTAATGTCACATAATCACAAATTCACATAGCTCAAAAGTTCCATTTCCTAAACATTATCTCTAAATACAGTGAAATTTCTATTCCCAAATCCAAAACTATAATCCAGATTAATCAACGCAAAGCTACGAAAATGGAATTGGAATCATTAGATATAATTAAATCTCTCTACTTAATCTCCTAAGAACGATCTACGAAATCAAACACAAACATCTGGAAAACGATAGTGGCAGAGAAACTTACGTTTAGAAACGAAGCCAAGTGAGAAGAGATTCAAAAGCAACGAATCGTATAAAGTAAGACAATGGAAGAAGCTTTTGCTTTAGCTCTGAGAGGAATCAATGGTGAGGAAGAGGGAGGAAGAGAAAACAAATGGTGTTGAGAGCTTTTTATAACCTTTATGAAGAAGAAAATGAGAGGAACAAATAAATTCATAAAAATGGAAATAATTTTTTTGCTTTTACAAATATAGAAAGGAATGTTCAAAAAAACAACAACTTGTAACACAATATATATCAAGTAATAATAGTTTCAATTTTACAAATCAAGTTTTAGAAAACAATATTCTTTTTTTTTGGTTTTATGGAATGTTATAATATACTTATCTTACTCTGCTGTTATAGAAGTCTATCCCCTAAATTACATTAAAATGAATTTTTCCATACAAAAGTTTTTTTGTTAGAACTTATCATCAATATTCACTAAATTCTATGTATAACATAGAAGAGTTATGCTGGAACCTAGTTTTCATATAATTTTTTTACTTCTAAAATTTAGAAGAAAATCAAATAACATATTTAAAAAAGTGATTATAAATATTATATTAATCTTATAAGTAAACTTATAATACTATATACTTTAAATTATTTATAAAACCTTCAAATTTGTGAGCAGTAACTCACTTGTTCTTTTATCAATTGTTATGTTCTAATGGTGTTTTCATTCAATTCTCTCTCAAATGGTGGGTTACCCGGATACACACTAGCCAGAGCTTAATTTGTCCAGATTCTCCACAAATGGTCTCATTCGAAGAGGCGATGGACAACGTGAAAACATTTACCAGTGATTTGAAACGTGAGATTAGGCTAGAAGATTGGAAATCGTTTTCTTTATAAAGTTATGGCTAAGAAGTTCAAGAATGATCATTCTATGTTTGAGAATGTTCCACGAAGGTATCAGTTATTGACTGGGACGCAAGATTGGGTGAGTTTCTTGTAAAATCTCATGAGTAGAAGATGCTCATGGATTTGAAAATTAGTTGGAAGACAGAAATTTTATAATTTTATGGAAAAGAAAACTGAGAAAAAGGTGGCAATGTGTATGTGTTTGATGAGATCGTGAAGGCAAACACTAATCATCAGAAGCGATCCAAACTCCAAAAACTTATCAGTGAGAAATGAGAGGAGTCAAACCTTCATGGATGAGAAGCGTCATTACGGATTGATGGAATCTCAACTTGATGAGAGCCTCATTTGTGCTATTTCATTAGTTTCACGTGATACTAGCAAAACAAGGAGGCTGGTGAATTGGCATTTGACTTCTCTGTAATTGCTGGAGAGGTTTTGGATGGTCTTAGCTATCCATCTCTATCATGTGTATGTTATTATGAAAATAGTTTGTACACTTTATGTTTTGGGTGGTACATATAACATATGTACTCAAAACTTCACTATAGTTACATGTAACAAAGATATGTTAAATTCTTTATTTTCACCTTTCTCTATAAACTCATTCAAAATGTTGTTTATATATATATATATATATATATATATTGATAGTAATATGAAGTCAAAAATGATGTAATCTAAAAAATAATTGTAGAACAGCACTTACATTATCTTGGAACGTAGATACTAGTTTTCTAAGTTGGCCAAAAAAAAAAAGATACTAGTATTCTAAGTTTGAGAATTAAATTTCTTATTAAATCATATTATGCTAACACTTCCAACACGTATTTGCTTTCAAAATTTCTTTTACAAATATCGTTTCTAGGTATCCAGTTTCTATGCATTGTGAAAATGTAGATCGAGACTCGAGAAATGTACAATGAAGACTAAAAATAGAAAGATCCAAACTTGTGTTGCCTTAGTTGGTGGAAACAGTACAGAAACAGAGAGGCCAAGATTTGGTGGGAAGTAAGAGAGTTAAGTGAAGACTGATTTAATTCATAAATGGGACAAGAGTTCATATATCCACCACTTCCTCTTCTTACATTTACTTCTCTATTCCATTACAGTTAGAAGTTGGAAGACACTAACTACTTCAGTAGCTTGCATTGACCAATAAGCAAATGGTTTCCACAAATGTCGAATCTATATCGAAGTGTCTTAAATTCTAAGTCAAAGGGTTTGGTTTTGAAGCCTAGATCCATCTTTGAATATGGAATTAATTGAGAGCAATAAACAATCAAAACAGATAGATAAAAGACTTGACTTGTGAATTAATGAGACTTGTATTTTAGTTCCAGAGGCAAAACTTTCTCTTACTGTTTTATTAACATATAATACAAAAACTAAACGTCTTCCTGCGTTTTTGAGGTTGTAGATTCGATGTGAGATCGAGCTTTTTTCATTGCATCGAATTCGGGATCATCTCAGAAACACTTTAAGTTTTCTCTATGTTCATTATATAGGTTTTTGTTTATACACAAGATTTCCACATTCTTCCTTCTAAAGAGATCACTACAATGGAAACATCATCGTGGTACCGTCTCCGTTCCCCTTGTGGTATCTCAAGCAGTTCATGGAAATCCATACCTAGAAACATCAATAAGAAAAAAGAGTTAACACTTGATCCAATACTTCGAATCAAAGATTTCTCTTTTCGGTTTTCGATAGATTATTACCAGCTTTCTTAGCAGCACGGAAAAGAAGCTCTTGAACCAAGTGCTGAGCCGGGTCACCTTCCGGCTGTAACGTGATGAATAGTTCAACCTCTGAAACCGCTTCTTCGTTTGTGAAATATTGGTAAAGACCATCCGATGATAGTATCAGAAACTGGTCTTTCGAGCCTAATCTATGATGGTAAAGTGATGGCAAACAATTGATGTATGGTGACGTCCCTTTGTAATCGATTTGAAACATCTCTAGAAGCGCGTTATTCCATTTAGGCTGCAAACAAATATATCTCAAAGTTAAAACTAGATTGAAAAACAGAGTAGTACTACAAACATTCTTGCTTAATTTCCATTAACCTAATGTTCAAATCTACTCTCACTAAGAATGTTAAGTACCGTACCTGCTTAAGGAAACCCGCACCGAAAGCTCTAGTGACCTTCAACGAACCTTTAACCCGTTCATTCGAAACCGCGCTCGCATCATCAGGATGCTCCTTTCGAATTCTATTAACTTCCTGCACAAGAAACAAGAATTCATCAGCAAAAACATCACCAATTCATCGATAAATAACCTCGTTTTATCCGCATAGTTCCTTACCTCTTCTACATTAGTGCTATGATCAACAGTAAGCTGAAAAGCTGATAAAGTCGGAACCAAACTAGCTCCTTCACCATCACCACAACCATCAAAATCATTCATAGTTTCTTCATTGATACGTTCCAAATCTTGTTTAATCTTCCCAATCCAATAATCACTCTCAGCTTTTTGCCCAAGAACAGCTCTACTATCACCAACATTCATCAAATAAACATCTTCACCTTTCATCAACATTACCAAAACACAAGAACCCATTAAAGCTAGTTCAGGATTTTCGTCGAGCATCATATCTGCATTCTCCAAATAAGCTTCTTCCGTCTTCCTCAAAGCTTGTGACAAAGCTTTCAGTACATCAGACGAATTCGGATCCGGATCTAGATCCAACCCATTACTCCGATCTTTCAGTAAACGGTCAAGATCTCGATCCCATTCACATCTCCACCGTCGTTGACTTTCTTCCCAATTCTTTGACTTTTTCTCAGAACTCGAGTCACGATTCTCTACATCAGCTTCATCGGAAGATTTTGCATCTGTTTTGGGATCGTCCCATAACAATCCTTTAAGCTCACGATGAACGGCTGGATATAAATGAGAGAGTAAATAGTCCGGCGCATCTGGACCGTTGAATCCATCGTAGATTCCAACGAAAAGCCATCCATGTTCTTCCGATACAACCACATGTACACGATCCTCACCGGCTTTACCTTGTGCCCATTGAAGATTCTGGCTCTCTAACGAAACGTCGTCGTCTAGTAAACTTCCTTCACTACTAAAATTCAAGCTATTAACAGTGAGATTATTCTCGATCTGATGGATCCGGGTTTTATCCGACCCGAATACCCAATCGGGCTCTTTAACCGGTTTGATCGGAGCAACAATAGAGTTCTGTCCTCTAGTAATCGTCTTCGAAATTGCACGACGGAGAACCCGAACTAAAGATCCTTTTCTCGACCCGACCCGGAGATTAGCTAAACCATGAGAGAAACTTCTCTGAAATTGATCAGAACCGGTTTTACCATCAATCGGACCGGAAGAACCATCAAGTGGACCGGACATGAAACCTCTTTCAATCGGACCGGATAAAAACCCTCTTTCTAAAGGACCCGAACCGGGTACAATCGGACCGGAACTTCTCGGAATCGGTTGCAAAGGAATCGACGAAAACGACGTCGTGCTTTCGAACGCGGCGGCTCTATCGATATGTCCGTAAGGATCATAGAGAGAAGTAGAGAGTGGTGTGGCGGTGTTAGCACTAACGGAAGCGCCGGAGATTGTACGGAACGTCGTCGTTTCTTCTTCTGAGTGAACTTTTGAAGACGAAACTCGTGTCGGGTCTGGTCTGACGTAACAGAAAGAGTGTCCTAACCCTTCGTCTAAAGGATCTGGTTCGAGAATTGATAACTCGGGTTTTTTGTTCCGACCAGCACCTCCGGTCAAACATTTACTTAGCTTCCCGATTCCGTTACCCATCTGAGAAGAAGAAAAAAAGTTTTTCTTTTGGAGATGGAGAGTTTAGATACAACGAAAGTGTTTTTAGATTAGAGATTGTTGATCCATGGTAGAGAGAAATGAAGAGACAGAGGTTGAAGAAGAAGATGTGAGAGAGAGAGAGTTGACTTGTGTGCAAGGAAAATGATTTTTTTGAGTGGAAATTATATAAAGGGAAGAGAATATAAAGATGTAGAAAAATGAAAAATGAGAGATATTATTATAATATTATTCTGTTATGTTATTGAGTGTTAAATATAAAAAGGAAAAACAAATTTGTGAAAGAAGAAAAGTTTTTTTTTTGCTCTCTTGACGGAGAAGAAGAAGAGGGTTGACTAGTGGCGAAGGCAAAGGTCAGGGTGTTTTGAATTGTGTGTATACTGTTTACTCTCGTAAACAAGCGCGTATACGACACGTGCTTATTAGAATTACCGTTAGTAGTTTGCTTTTATTATGTGAGTTCGAATTTAAAAGTATTTTTTTTCTTTGTTGATAAAGGAAAATATTGTAGTTGGGGGAGTTTCTTTTTCTTTTGTGGAATTTTGAATTTTGACAGGGTCAAAAAAGGTTATTTAGATGGACATTCAAAGTTTTGAATTGTGTATGTGTTAAAATTGTAAAAATAAATTATTATTTGGATCCAAAACTTCTTTTGTATTTGTGCATTATTTTAATTTAATAACGTAAAATCTCATAAAAAAATTTTATTCGATTAATTGTAATAAAAGTATATTGTAACGTACTTTAAATAAAATAATATCATATATAGTAACACAATATTGTATTTCGTTTGTTACAAATTAAATAATGTTTATAAACTTTTCAAATGTTATGGTTTACATATTTAATAAAAAAAGGTTGATGTAAAATATTTAACTTAATTTAACTCTAGAAAAAAAGAAAAATTAAAAAAAAAAAGCAAATTGTATGAAAGAAATAAAGTATTGATTTTTTTTGTATAAAAAATGTCAATACGACATTATTATAAAACCAGAAAAAATGTACTGATGTAAAAATCGTTTACAAAAAAACCGTAACATCATTAAGGGACTTATTGTAGTCTCATTATCTCATAGTATGTACTATCTATTTAGTTGAAGTAACTTTTAATCAAAAATAATTATAGATCATATTTGCGCGTGGGAATGAAGTTGAACTTTCCATCTTAGGAATTATAATCTCAAAACTGTGGAAATTTTACCAAAGACCAATTAAGGAAATAAAGAGATCTATGAATATAGAGACTTTTGTTCCTTAAGAAATAAAAACTCTAAAAAGTCAAAATAGCTTCAAACAAACCCTTTAACTTAATTTTCTATTTTCATATTACTTCTTCGAAAGTTGTGCCTACGATCACCGTTGGATCACGTGAATGTCTAAGCGAGTGCCACGTGTAAGATGATCACTGACTCTTCGGTTATTTCATAAATTCTCGTCAACTCTCGTGAGATTGCCTCTTCCGCTTACTACCATCACTCTCTCTCCTATGTCATAAATATTAGTATAATTTGGACTTTTATTTTCGTAATTATTTTATATTTTGCCAACGAAAAACTTATTTAATGCTAAATGTTTTCTTTCGTAATGTTAATTTTTTCGTTTTTTGGAGTGGGTGGTGGTTTATTTATTTATTTAGATTTTGTGGTTGGAGGTTGTGATAATTACTAATCTAAATCACGCCAGCAGGATTCGAATGTTGGAATCATTTCTTTTTGTTTGCTATTTTATTTGGAAGTAAACCAAAATGAACTTATTTATGATTCATTTCATGTACATTACATTTCCATATATAGTAATAGTAGATTTTTAATTTACAACTATATATAGGGTCCGATTGGTGACCATTATTTCGAAAAGAAATGGGCACGAACAACATGTTCCTCTTTGTTCACCAATTTTTTCTCCAAATGGTAACATGTAGACCTGACATTATTCCTACTCATTCCTTATTTTTTTAGAAATGATAGAAGAAAATTGTTCATTTCCAAATTTGATGAGGAACAAACAAGAAAAAATTTTAAATATTTATTAAAAATTAAATTTATGTTCGTTTTATATTTAATATTTAATTAAAAAAATAATTTATTTATTTTTTAATTTTTGTTACTATTTATTCTATGTTTTTGTTATCATTTACAGTAACATTTGTTCTATTTTTCCTCTACACCCATTTTTTATTACTATTTTATCAAAAAAAATTCATGTTTGTTTTTTTAGTCATGTTCCTCTTCATTCTTTGTATTCCTTTATAGGTCACCAATCGGACCCATAGATTCTCTATTTTTTTTTTAAGGGAAAGTATACATTGCCTCACACTTTTGAATTTTGAGATTTCAATATAGCGGATAAAAGTAAAAACTTTTTCTGTTCAATCTCAAGTATTTTATTTTTGTAGGAACAAAAACAAAAATAATCCCGAACACGAGTTTCTTGCATACTAAACCCCAAACTTCAATTCTATATAAATATTTAAAGCCAAAATTTTAGACGTAAAGTTGACACGATTTAAAAGTTGACACGATTTAAAAAAAAACGTTACAAAACCATATTTTTTTGTGAAAAGTAAGACTAGCTAATTTTGTTGAAAAATCCATAGGATTTTGAAAAAATCTGTTACAAAACCATCTTTTTATGTGAAAAGTAAGAATATCTAATTTTGATGAAATCCATATGATTTTTGCCAATCCGTTACAAAACCATCTTTTTATGTGAAAAGTAAGAACCACTATTTCCGTTGAATCCATTTTATTTCGGATTCCTTCTACATTTGGTTTGTAATTTTTTTCGAGCGTTAAATTTTGAGTTTTTTGATCCGTTTCACCAAAAATTAAGAAAAAATATGCAAGCTGTCAATAAAAACATGTCCCAAGTTTTTCTAAAATCTCTCAACTTTTAAATGTTAAAAGGAAAAATGTGTGTTTACGTATATCAATATCACTGCATTATCTTTCTTTCTTTTTTTTTTTTGGCAAATATCATTGTATTATCTAATATACGAAAAGAAAGGATCAATTTTTCTTAAAAAAAGTTGTCTATTAAAAACATTTATAGATTTCTTTTTAAAAAATCAATCGAAAATGAGTATAATGATTTAGAAACTTTCTATACTAAACTTTGTTAAAAATGTAACGAGAGGTTTTTGTTTTGGTATCCTAAACAAAAAATCTCCTAGACGTCCCCTTAACATATTTTGCCTTTCTTATGTATCGTTTGAAAAATGTAGAGCTAGAAAGTGAGACCATGACCTATCTCGCCAACCAGAAGATTATGAAATTTTAAGATCAAGACTTGGTCACAAAGATAAATTTATATATTACATAATTTAATTGATTATTCTTCAGTATTAGTTGAGCCGTTGCCATATAAGAAACGGTGTAAAAACATTGTCTTATAGATAAACTGAGAAGGTAAGCCACAAAATGATGCATGCGAAGAGTGAAAGCAAATCATTGAGAATGATAAATCCTTTGTTGTCTTTGCGCAAATGTTTACTTTCACTCATTAAATAATTCTCAATTTGCTTTGGTAATAATCAAGATCTACTATTATAACCCTTACTGAGTTTAAAGAGTTAAATCAATCTAGTATACACGTGGTAACTCAGGGGCAAGTTTCAAAGAAGAAGAAAATGTCAAATACATTTATCATTAGACATAAAGAATTAAAGAAAATAATATAAGGAAGAGTGGGTCTTCCCTTATTAAATAATTGCGTTCATACTTCAAAGACAAAATAAAAACACCAAAATGTATATTTTAACATGTTGACAAAAAAAACATGAAAAGATAAGTGGAGACATATCCAACTTGCGCATTAGCTTTTTAATTAACTAGTAAAAGAAAAGCATATTAGGTTTTTAAGGTTGAGATTTGTTTTGAAGATATAGTTAATTAACATAAATGTTGATTTTCAACTTTAATAATCATTTATCTTAATAACACTTGATAATTCAAGGTCCATCATCATTTGTAAATTGCAAGTGGAGAACTCTCTATTCCCTCTCCATGTATGCTTCCATATTAAAATACTATAATGTAATGATATTTCTCATTAGGATATCTTCATAAGAAATATATTTACGTTTATGGAGTTTATTTTCAAACCTTATTAAATCCCAAGATGTTCTGGCAAATACAATTATTGAAACAGATGGAAAAAAAGTCAATGCTATCAATTTATGATTTGAACCAATTTTCATAAAACATGCAGAACAATATACTAAGGTTATATTTTAAGTTTCGTACCATCCAGAGGAAACTAAATTAATGCATGATTATATTTACATGGGTCAAATTACTTACTACAAGAACTATTTAATAAACATCCATGAAGAAAGTAAAAAGTAAAAAAAAAATATAGAATAAAGACTACTTGTTTGCATCATTGACCTTATAATATATTTTGAGAGAGATTGAGTAAAAACACTAATTTGCTTCTTAAATAATATTGACTTTATGAAAACGAATAAAAAATTGGATTAGTGGCCCTTAATGGTGGGGATTAGTTCGTAAGAATAATAAGAGAAGTGGGTCTTTTATGTCAGTTTATTGATTTGGTGGATCTTTATGGCTTTGCTGGCACTAAAGTATTGTTGTCTTGACTCATCTTCAACCCACTTCTGCAGTATTATGGAAGTATATGGAATATACATGTTACTCTCCTAAATTTGAAACTATTATTAAGTTTCATTTTATTCTCACTTGTCATTATTAGATTATACGAATATATTTATGCATATTTTTTTATAGACCCAAACAAGTGAAGCACAAACTCAAGTTAGATAGCCATCTTGATTCTTTCCTATAGACAAACTTTAGTTCTTGAAGAGATGTATATATAGACTATATATTAGCATTTCTTTTCTATTTTGATTGCATAAAATGAAATTTTGATTGTAGATTACTTTATCCAACTAGATTGGTTAGTTAATGATAAGTATTGCTTGTGGTGGAAGTAGTAGAAGATGATAGGGAGAGAGATATTGAGAGAAGGTAGCCATTAAGCAAACACAAATGCATAAGAGTTTGTTTGTTGCAGACAGCATTGTCACTTTCATCTCCACCACCATTTCTCTCCACTACTTTACATACTTAAGTGAACACACACCAAGACACACTCTTACACCAACAACTTCACGAATTTCATTTTTTAAATTGTAAGAATGTATTGTATATATATTAAGCAATTGGCGCCAAGAACTAAAGTCGAAGAGACATATTTTAGATTACATAAATGAAATGTATTGAGACGAATAGTTTATTCACTAGGGGATCGGATTTAAACGCTAAAACAAGTATATGTAATTATGGAACCTGAGTCCTGACGATACGGATTGGAGGCCACCGGCCACCACCTAGAGACTTATTTTTATAAAGACTTTGTTAAATAAATGTAGGTTGAGACTTCAATACTAAGGCCCAAAATTAAAGCTCAAAGTCTAATCCCATCTATTCATCAAAAGCCCAATCTATTTTAGGAGTTTCTTAAAAGAAAATTATTGGTTGTTCTGTTTTACAATAAATATTTTTGTTTCTAATATGCTTGTGGTATTCAACATGTATAATTATTTATTTATGATTTCTAACTATAACCAAAGATTCATATACTTTAGCCAATTTCCTCATATATAAATGGGAAAATGTCAAAAAAATCACGAACTTTCAAATTTAGGACGATTCAATCTTGAATTTCACGGAAGACAAATAAATCGTAAAGTTTTTGTTCACTTTCTAAATAAATGATAAAGTTTTTGTTGAATTGTCATTGGAGTCATGTCGTTGAGTAGGTTAACATAATTATTTTACGGCGTTAATGTCTCGTTTATCTCCTTTGTTAGAACAAAACAACATTGTTTATTGCAACTCGTTTTGTCCGTTAAAACAAATTTAAACCCTAAATCCCCAAATCGATTTCAATATCTGCGATTTTGAGGTCAAAGTAAGTCTGTGATTTTGAGATAATGAAATCGATTTGAGAATTTAAGGTTTCTATTTGTTTCAAAAGACAAAGCGACGTCGTTTTATTTTTTGGGCAAAGACTTAATTACTCTCTCTCTTTAACTATAGTGATAGTTGCTAAATACACATCGGACAACTCGTTATGGTTGAGTATACACATTAGAGAGTTTTATAGAAACCACAAAATCATTACTACTCTCTATACAAATTTTCATATTTCGAGGCATTTCTCATATTGAAAATAGCTAAATTGCATATTTAACGTCAACAATACTCGAATGTATTCATTTCAAAAACACTACATTGTTTTTTATTATTATTTAAAGAGTAAACAAAGGAATCCACACCATATGAACCAAATTGGTCCCTAAAGGAAGATGGAGAATCAGTAGAAATAATGATTGTTAACGAACTGAGAAGCGGTTGCAAGCGCGCCACCAAGAATGGCATCGATCACAATAGTGTCTTTGCCTTTCTTACCAACCGCTGAGAGCACTGCTCCTGTCGCCGCGCCTGCTAACATTGCGTTTTTCTGATACAAACAACTCAACCAATTAGTTCTACAAAACTGTAAGAATTGAAAAGAGTGTGAAAATGTATTAGTAGTATACCCAATCTCTGCTGCCACGGATACGTTCGATTCCGTATTCTGTTCCAATGTACACTCCACCAGCAGCTCCTGATCATATTCATATGCCACAAACTTTAGACTTTTCTTAATCACTCAAAAATGAGATAAATTAGAAAGCAACTTACCCCAGTAAACACCTTCTTTACACAACTTCTTAAGCTGCAACAATATTCAACAAAAATTTCAGAAACTTAAAAAAAGATTACACATGTCTTCAAACCAAAACACATAGATTTGATTCAGTAGTGTACTCACCGCATGCTCCAAAGTGCTCTTGGAGAGACTCCCTACAATATATGAACCATGGAGTAAAAAATGATATTTTGCAGCTCCAACAAACAAAGGTAATTAATGATAAGCACAAAAACAGATCCATCAAAGGTGTGTGCTAGTTGTTCTATATATATACAATACATTCTTCTATGCCTTTACTAATTCATCAACATCACCAAAAACACAACAGTAAAGTTACATAATAAAACTAGACAGAACAAGAACTAACACTTATGTGTTGTGTTTGATAAAGTTAAGGGCTTACCTTTGTCGATGGCCTTGTAAGTGTCTTCTGCAAGAGATTTAGTGACTCCAACCTAAAACCCATCAAAGAAGAAAACAACAATGAGAAACAGATCACAAATTAACAAAATGATCCATCAAAAAGAGATGAGTTTTTTTACAGCTCCGATCTTGAGGAAGGCATCAACGGTGAGATTGAGAAAAGGGTTTCCCATGTCCACTGCCACCGACAGCTTCGGCGTGCTAACAGTCCCGGAGAATGTGCTTGAAGGCATCTTTTCTTCTTCTTTCTTCCTCTGTTTTTGGTTTTGGGATATTTTTCTCTTTGATCTTTGCTTGTTCTGTAACAAGTTCACCTATTTCTTGGGATATAAAGGGGCTTTTAACGGTGGATATTTTAAACTATGGTTCAACGGTGGAGAAGAGATTAACAAGGACCCACGACGAGATATGTATTGAGCAATGAGCCAGTTAAATGACGACATTGTCCTCCTAGGCTAGAGCCATGCCAAAAATCCAACCCACAAGTCTCGTGATCTCTTTACAACGACACTTGCCGACGTGAGCTCTAACTTGCCGACGTAAATAATGGAATAGAGTAAAAAGACACAAATTAACACCAAGTATCTCAATAGTGTTATAACACAAGCTTGAAACAAACAGACCAAACCAGAGTATGGAGAGTGAAAATACAAAGACATGTTTCAACACAAATCAAATCCAACATACAAAGACATGTTTCATTATTGTACATAACATTGATAAGAGAGAAATGGAGAGTGAAAATGGCTCATATAGATCGATTTCCTACTCTCGCTCTTTCCTGTGATGACGTTTCCTGCTCTTCTTCTCAGACCGCTTAGAAGAACCACGTCCAACGCGTGAAACATCATCGCCTGAAACATTTGCTTCTGAGTCAGAAGAAGCTGCGACTTTGTTCCTCCGCTTCTGTCTTCTATCATCTTCAGAAGACTCTGAATCAGAATCATCAGAATGATTACGACGGCTTCTCCTTCTCCTCTTCTCCTTTCTACTCTTTCTCTTCACACGTCTGTCATCTTCATCCTCAGACTCATCAGAATCATCTTCATCTCTCTTTCTTCCTCTCCTCTCCTTTCTTCTCTTACTCCTTCCCTCTTCCTCATCCTCAGACTCACTCAAACTCCTTCTCTTATGCGAACTCCGCTTCTTCATCGACCTCCGCCTTCTCTTCCTATCTCCAGAATCCGAATCAGAATCAGACTCATCAGAAACACGCTTCTTCTTCTTCCTAACCGAACTCGTCTTCTTAACACTACTCCCACCTTTCTTCTTCCCAAACCTCTCAGCAATAATCCTCTCCATCTCAGAATCAACATCAGAATCAGAACTCTCACTCTCCTCTTCCTCTTCACTACTCACCTCCTCAACCTCACCTTTACCAACACCTCTCCTAATCTTCTCCAACCCCGACAAAACCGCAGCTTCAATCGCACCAGGATCTTTCTCCTTATCCTCCTTAGTACTCAAGAAATTCCTACACTGAAACGTCAAATGCCCAACACGGCCACACTTCTTACAAGAACCACGAGCCTCATCGTTATTCGAACCCGTAATCCTAGCAAGAGCCAAAAGTCCCTGAAAACTCGCGTACGAGTTCTCGGGATCTTCGGTTTTCTGTTGTGTCGTCTTAGGCTCTTCTTTACTAGTTGGTGCATAAGGATCATAACCAATCGCACTCTGCCATATTCCATGAGTCTGAAGCGCTGCACTACTATGCACCCGATTGTTTGCGGGCATACGCACTCTTCCTGCTGTCGCCGGCATCTTTTCGAAACCCTAGAAAAAACCTTCACAAACCTAAACCAATAACAGAGAAATATAGATTGATTAATACCTAACCAAATCAATATCTTCTCCAAAATACAATTACACAGAAATTTCACAACCCAATGAAATTACCCAGATTAAGCTGAAATCTAGGGTTTCAAGCCCCAAATCATCAAAAGCTCACATACTAATTTGCCGATTAAAGGGATAGATCCTAAATGTGAAAGAAAAACTCAGAGATCCTAGGGTTCCAATCGATCCTAAAGAGAAAGAGAAGAGTAAATAGTTTACCTGATTCGAGTGAAGGAATCGTTAGGAAGAAGCGACGGAGAGAGATGGATGAAGAAAAGGTTCAAACTTTGTTCTTCGCCAATGGCCTCTGAGGCAAAAAGGAAAGATTGGAAAGTCTCGAGGGTATATTATAAAGATTGGGAAATAGTTGGAACCGCCCTTTAGCTTTTGTTATTTTACATTTATATCCTCCAAATTTTGTGTATTTCATCATTTTTAGTTTTGTCACATAATTCGGCTGGGCCTGGCTGCGTTGAGAGGGATTTGGGCTGGGCCTGGCTGAGTAGTTAATATGTGTTTTTCTTTTTTACTGCTGTAATCATCCATCATCAAATAGTAACTGAAACAAAAAAAACTCCAGATAAAAAACAAACAAAACTGCGCATTAGCTTAATTTAAATTTAGTTAGTTTTGTGTTATCTTCATGACAAATAATAAAATGAAATAAAAACTCATAACTTGTTTATGATTAACCTCCAATTAACAATTTTAATTAGCTCGAATATTCTCCTCTTAATCCTTCCCGCCACATTCCTCTCCGCATAACTATAACTAAATTGCGTTAATTCAGTTTTTCACCAGTTCATCACACACTAATCGTAATTAACACTATAACAAAAAAAAAAAAAATCCATATTTAAGAACATCACTATGCATCCCCACAATTCAATAAACTCAAATCAATTTCACAAAATTTTCCAATAAGCCAATTTAATTTCTTAAAATAAAAAAATGGCATCAAGTTGTTGTGGGGATTACGTGGCGGCGGCGTCACCGGAGATGTCGACAGTGATGGGATCAGAATCAATCGTGTTGAGACTTCTTTGCGTCGTCTTTATTATCCTCTTCTACGGTTCTATTATTCTCCTCTGTTTCGTAATGTACCCGAAGCTACCAAAGGAAGAAATCGGCGATGAGGAAGCCGGAGAGCCATTACCTCCCGCCGTGAGACTCACGAAATGCGGCGGTGGAGACGGCGGAGACGGTGACGGAGTTAAAGCTGACGTGTGTGTGATTTGTTTGGAGGATTTTAAAGTAAACGACGTCGTTAGAGTTCTTGTGAGATGCAAGCACGTGTTTCACGTGGATTGTATAGATTCGTGGTGTTTTTATAAGCTGACGTGTCCGATTTGTAGAGCTCCGTTTCAATGGTTTGGTGGTGATTGGTAGAGGGAGAAGAGAGCAGGTTTAGGGTTTAATGTTCGGTACGATCCGGTTTAATCCCAATTTCGATATTTTTACTGTCTTTGGGATTTAGAAATTTAAGAGGCGATCTTAAAGATTTCTCTCCGGGTATTTAAAACTGTGATGTATGTGTACATATTTATAGGAATGGACACTACCGATTACGGTTTTTTTTGTAACACTATACCGATCATGGTTTGGTTTCAAAATTTGCGGAAATCTAAATTTATGTTATTAATTTTAATAAGATCAAATTATAGAATAACACTTTAGGGTATGTTAATAATTTTATAAATTTTTTAGCCTTTTGTATATTATCGCAAAACTTTGAAGATAATACATGTTAATTTTATCGACTAACATACTTTTATTCAAATAAAATTATTATTCGGTCATTCAAAATATTAAAGTAGTTAACAATTATATGCATTATACTTACTTAGATAATTGTAGAAAATATAACTAATTAAACAATTTTATCTGGTTTCCGTATATCTTTACATTTTTTCTGTTGTTTGGTTTTAGATCTTATTTATTGGACAAGTGGAACTTCCTTTTCTTCGTCTCTCCTTTCGTTCTTCCTCTTCTTTCAAAAATTTCATTGTAGAGGGCAATGTGGAACTTTAATTCAGTTGATCAAAATAGAATTCTATGTGTACTAGTACTAGTACTAGGTATATGTATATGATTTGATGCTGCTTTTGAGGATAACAGAACATATGTTTTATAGGAGTCATCTTGAACTAACAACTTAATGTCGTAACTTATCAATAAATTAATTATCAACTTAATGTGGTAACTTATTAGAAGCACCTAAAGACTCAAAACAGTCTTATATTTGTTTTTCTATGTTTAGAATCTCAACTTTGAATATGTGAATTGTTTTCGTAAGATCTTTGCTTAAATTTTTGTCTAATTGTGGGTGATGATGTTGGTTTCGATGAGGTTAAGGATGACGAGTCTAATTGTGGGTGATGATGTTGGTTTTATGATTCTGATCAGGATGCTTCTGATGAAGGTGATATATATAACATTTCCGTTTATTGTGGATTTTGATTCTTTGCTTATTTCACAATAATCAAAATTATTTTTCTTTGTATTGTCCGAGTCGTTTGTTACATACCACATATGTCTCGTAGTGTTTTATGGGCCGAAGCCTATCCTCCACAATTGAGGCTACAAAGGCACAACTTTTATGGACCTTTAGTCCTTTAGTCTTTATTTTCGAGTTTGTTTTTGTATCATGAATTCTTCTTTCATTAGTCTTGTCTTCTTTTATTTTTTGCTAAAAACATTTTTTTACAAAAGAATTTGTTGTTCATTTTTGTTGATAAGATATGTCACATTAAAGGGAAAATTTGACAACTCTCTCTATACCTAACCTGCCTCTTAATAATTTCGATTTCGGCGTTGACTTTTGTGCAGACAAAACTAACAAAGTACATGTGAACCGTACGGAATAAGCATCATCATTTGAAGAGTCAAGCATCACTATATGTTCTACGGTGACATCATAACCCACTTTGACATTTGCTCCATCAATTTGTTTGACTTTTCATTACATTAATTTCTTTCTTTCTCTTCGTCAACACCTTCCTTGCTTCTAGATGAAATCACATTTGAAGCTTATACGTACAAAATCAATGTTCTAGTATGTTTTGTTGCGTTTGACGTGATGATCTAATTTTTAAAAAATTGACTTTTCATTGACCGAGAAAAAGAGAGAGAGTTTATTCATCCTCTATGAGAATAACCAGTAAATGTAGTCGGATGGTAGCTGGATCTGATATAATGGTGAATACTGAATAGAATCGTCTATTGGAGGAATTGAAAAATCAAATCTAGAAAAGTCTAATAACTTTGTCGGAAACATTTTGAATTAACCAATATATTTGTTAGGAGTTGTTATATACTAGTACGTCACAAGAAAAATCTAGCTTCGCATTAGTCAAATTTTTTGGTTAATGAAAATTAATCTTTGCAGGGTATACTCATAACAGTTGGATAGTTAAAAGAAAAAAAATGGCTAATATAGTTTCATGGGATTTTGACATTTTTGCAATTTTCTTACAAATGGATGCATTGATCAAAGTTATGCAATATTCGTATGTGGTAATATATATAAGCTGGTGTCGATAATTCCTACACATGCAATAGCTTTTTTTTTTTTGTCAAAGCTTAAAAGCATCGAAGTCTATTCTTTTCTTGAATAGTCACGAGCTAACATACAAGTACATGCATAATCTGATATTTTACGATAGAGCCGTGACAAAAAGAGAAAGTAAGAAAGATATTATACGATAGAAACTTGGAAATGGTTGAGAACCTTAAAAGTCAACAACCGGCCATCTGCTTATGGACCAATTATTATTTTTTCTTTATTTATCATTTTAGATGTCGGATATATAACGTTATGCAACATTTTCAATTTATTTTATTTCTAAAGATAAATTTTGGTTAGACAATTATTACAGAAAAATGCTTACACTTGCAAGGTTGTTTGCAGTTTTCAAAGTTAATCATTAATCAGGAAAACAGTAGTTAAAGTATATATATGATTAATTTAGAGATTAGTCAACAAAAAACACAGTATCAAGTAAATCGGTTTTGTTATCGTCATGAACAAAAAAAAAAACATTTAGTGCATGCAAAAGTAGAAGAAACACTTGTTTGAACAATGAAATGTATGATTGGTAAAAGTAAATTTAAGATAGTATTTTTAACATGCTGATAAGTGTATATTCTAACCAAGCAACCAATTTTCTTTATATACGAAGAAAGAAATCTTTAATTTCTCGAAGACCATATTCGTATAAAAGTACAACCACAATTTATTTTATATATGTATAGTGTTTAATCGGTTTGGTTTATTTGAATCATCCAAATAATATACTGACATTAAAAAATAAACTAAAATAAAATAAAAGAGCATTAATTATTTGAAGTTTGTCCCACTGCAATCAAAGAGTACAGGTCAAGTAAATCGATTGATTGGTGTATAGTATCTGGAAATTAGCCTTAATGTTGTATGACATAGAATGGTCCCTTTCTGAACATCATAACTCAGATGATCATTCAATATCTTTGTTGATTTACTCTAATCTGTGAAATTAACTAACTATAAAAACCAGCATCATGTTTTAATCTACTAATAAAGACCATTCAACATATTAATAAAATATAATCCGATGGTGACGACTGATGATCATAATACTAGTAGTAATGGATCAATCAAGAATCCTCTTTAGGTTAGAAAAATAGACTAATAACCAATTATAGAGTTATATTTAAGCTCAACAAAACCCACAATAGTACATTCTCGTTGGTTTCTTCTTAATATTATATTGTTGCTTGTTTTGTACCAACAAAAAAAGTACGAACCACACACTTTCGATCGTGATTAGGCTTCTTTCAACAAATTTTGATTAGTAATATAATTAAACTATCATCGTCTACATAACATATGTTATCCGTTTCACTCAACCTATCTATGTTATCTCTTTGCGAATCTGGCGCGGGTACTTCAACTAGTGTAGAAAGATACTATTCAAAAAAAAAAAAAAAATCTAAGATCACGAGATTAAACATGATATATATATGATGTTTAACAATAACAAAGCGGTTTGTTCAAAAAAATAAAGCGGTGCCGGTATGCTAGAGAGGAAAGCCTTGATAATTACGACCACAAGTTGTATGAGAAAAATTATTGGAACCTTTTGTATTTCATGACCCTGAGAAAAATTGAAAATTTGACTTAACGTGGAGTTTGCTAGAGAAAATGACTCAACAAAATTATATCCCTAGCTTTGTTTTACGTCAAATTGTTACTCTCTTTTCAGTTGGTTCGCTAGTTTGATTTCCGGTATTAAGTTACTAAAAGCACATAATGATATTTCAGTTGGTTCTTGGTAATAAGTTTACACGAGACTTTTGTGGTATTAAAGTACATAATGATCTTTTAATTAGATATTATTAAAGCAAAGGTGAAAAAAGTGGTTCGTTTACTGTTTTTACAATGTGACGACTGACAAGAAACATGGACGTGTTAGGTTGGATAGATAGCTAGATACTATCACGGGGCATTGTTTGATTCTTTCTGGCGAATAATATACACTTATTTTGTTCTTTTTATATATACCAATTGAATCCTATAATCAATATAATATTAGTCCACTAACCACGAGCACTTTTTGCAGATTGACTTTCCAACGATTTATAATAGTAATATCTTCATAAAGAAATTCATTAGCATTCTACAATTTTCTTCATAAACTGGAAGTGACAACAATCGGACATAAAAATGATTCAACTTTTCCATGACAATTTTTGTTTCTTTGGTGAAGAAATTAATCTTTTCTAAATAAACTTTTTTTATTGACCAAAAACAATGTATCTTTTAAAAGATTGCACGGATTCTATGGTTGAATATATTCTAGATTTAGTTTGTAATAGCATATCGTCAACTAGACATAAGTCTATATTCCTCACTAGCTCGTGTTCCTTTCTTCTTTCGTCACGGTTAGTTCAGATCCGGACAAGAATCCTGGATTGACAAAATTTTGGAAATGGCTTAATTAAACTATTGTTTTATCTTTCTTACAATTCTTTGAAACGGTGATATTTCATATAAAATTCTCAAAATTTTTAAATTAGTGTCGTTAAATTCTGTATTAGCAGCTCAACCAGTTAAATATAAAGCCACGTTTTGAGAGAATCGGATTATATCTGAAATTCGATACCAGTTACGAAGATTATATTACATTTGATTTTGAAGTTGTAAGATAAAAAAAATTAGTGTCATTATTGTATGAACTTCGTGAAGTTTATTTATGTGCTTCACTTTTAGTTAATAATGTAATATGTATAACAAAAACAAACTTGTATGCCTATATTTAGTACAGGTGGATTGAATCGTATCAATGTCACGTAAAAGTTTTATTTGGTTTAATGTCTCACGTAAAAGTTGCTTTTACTTTTCAGGTGCCTAGCCGTGTTCAGAAATCAGAGACCAAAATCTTATGGGGGCAATATGATCAAATGTAATATACCAACAGTTAGTTAATGCGGATTGTTGACAAAGAAGAACATTTCATGATCGGATATTGTTGACAAAAAACTACTGTAAGCCAAAAATGAACAAAAGAAATTAATGATAATTAAGTATAAGACTTGACAAAACCAAGCCGACATGAGCTGAGTCAAGTTCATGTCGTCAATGTTATAGTGATGATTGACGAATATCCAACGGCTGAGAATGATTGGACCGCAGTGGAATGGACTTTTAACTATAAAATGGGACGAATTATTCATGATTGCTTAATTGAAAATTCACATTGTTATTTTGTTATTTATTTATCATTAAAACTCTACTTCTTTTCTCTTTTAGTCAGTTTTGATAAAATTCAAAATTTCGTTTGTTACAATTTGAATAGTATTTTAAAATCAATAACATCTTTTTTTTGTCATTCTAAATAATTAAAACTCAAAATAATAATTTTTAAAAAATATTGTTTATATATGTGATATAATGTGGTAAAATACGAATCAATATATTTTCGTATAATAAATTTATATTCCTTATAAATTATCGTCAAACTTCATATTACCAATGTTTATTTTTGGGTTAAAATCTCACACTATTTTTTTTTTATACTTCAAAACTCATATATTTTTTGAACAATCATGCCTCCAATATAGAAAAAACAAAATTGACGGATACAAAGAAAAAAAAACAAATTTGACATTGAATATAAATGCAAATATTTTTTTGAAAAAGTAGAAAAAATAAAAAGAAGATGGGGTTTAAAGGCGGGACCGGTCCGTCATCAATGCCACCTCCCTAACTCCTTTCTCTTTCTCTCTTTCAGCTACTTGCAACAAAATTGCAAAATTGTCGACAGAAACTTCTCTCAAATTTAGTTCCTTTCTCATTTATCCACTGCTCTTAATCCAACTTCAATATCTCTCTATCCTCACAATATTTGTTCTGTTTCTCCTTCAACTTTCAACTGATAAAGTTTAAACCTTTATGCTCTTTACTCTCTGATCTCAAAAGGGTTTTGTTTAGTTCTCCTCAAAACCATGGGGATTTGCTTAAGTGCTCAGATTAAAGCTGTGAGTCCAGGTAAGCCAGGTACTTCAAGCTTTTAAAAATAATTTTCCAAACATTACTCATGCAAAATGTTGATTTACTTAAGTTTTGAAGTTTTCATTTTAGTTGGTATAAAGTAGGGTCTTAATTAGATTTTGTTTGCTAATTTTATTTTATTTAGTTTTTCAATATGAGGTTAGGTTTTTTGGTGGTTGGAGGATAAAATGACTTAACTTAAAAGTTAGGCTTAATGTTTTGACAAATCTGTCAAAGGTTTTCATAATAAATTGATTAATTATCTAAAGCTTTGTCTTTTTTTTGGTGTTTGGTTTAATTCACTCCTTCATCAAAATCAAAAACAAATTTACTTTTGTCTGATCTCTAAAAACAAAAAACATGAAAATGGGATTTGTCGAAAAAGTGAAGTCTAACGTTTTTTTGTATGCAAACTATGTGTTTGGTTGTTGTATAGGTGCAAGTCCGAAGTATATGAGCTCAGAGGCTAATGATTCACTGGGAAGTAAAAGCTCTTCTGTGTCAATCAGAACAAACCCAAGAACTGAAGGAGAGATCTTGCAATCTCCTAATCTCAAAAGTTTCACTTTTGCTGAGCTTAAAGCAGCAACTAGGAATTTTAGACCAGATAGTGTTCTTGGTGAAGGTGGTTTTGGTTCTGTTTTCAAAGGTTGGATTGATGAACAGACTCTTACTGCTTCTAAACCGGGAACCGGTGTGGTTATTGCTGTCAAAAAACTTAACCAAGATGGTTGGCAAGGTCACCAGGAATGGCTGGTAAGTTGATCAAATTCAATCTTTTTGAAGTTTGACAAGATTTTTGAAGTTTGTTTAATGTTTCTTTGATTGGTGTTGTTGTTGTTGTAGGCGGAAGTGAATTACTTGGGGCAGTTTTCGCATCCTAATCTTGTGAAACTGATTGGTTATTGCTTAGAGGATGAGCATCGTCTTCTTGTTTATGAGTTCATGCCTCGTGGAAGCTTAGAGAATCATTTGTTCAGAAGTATTGTTTATTTTTCTCTCACACTCTTGTCGATTTTCAAGATTCGAAAAACGTTTCGAGTATTCAAACTTTGTTTCTTGTGGTTGCAGGAGGTTCTTATTTTCAACCTTTATCTTGGACTCTCCGGTTGAAAGTTGCTCTTGGTGCAGCGAAAGGTCTTGCGTTTCTTCATAACGCCGAGACTAGTGTCATATACCGCGATTTCAAAACGTCGAATATACTGCTTGATTCGGTATAAATTTCTTGATGAAAAAAAAAAAACTATGCAAGAAGGCTTTATGTTAACCATGTCTTTGACATGATCACAGGAGTACAATGCTAAGCTTTCTGATTTCGGGCTAGCTAAAGACGGTCCAACGGGTGATAAAAGCCATGTCTCTACGCGGATCATGGGTACTTACGGATACGCAGCTCCTGAATATCTTGCAACTGGTTAGTCTCAAAAGTTATTTCTTTAAATGATTTGAATGATAAACTTTTTTCTGATGACCACTGACTCTTTCACTTTCCTTAGGTCATTTAACAACCAAAAGTGATGTCTATAGCTACGGTGTTGTGCTTTTGGAGGTGTTGTCTGGACGGAGAGCTGTAGACAAGAACCGTCCACCAGGAGAGCAAAAGCTAGTGGAATGGGCAAGACCGTTACTTGCTAACAAAAGGAAGTTATTCCGAGTTATCGATAACCGTCTACAAGATCAATACTCAATGGAAGAAGCTTGTAAAGTAGCTACTCTTGCGCTGAGATGCCTCACATTCGAGATAAAGCTGAGACCAAACATGAACGAGGTTGTTTCTCACCTCGAACACATCCAAACTTTGAATGAAGCAGGAGGAAGAAATATTGATATGGTCCAGAGGAGAATGCGTAGGAGAAGCGATAGTGTTGCTATCAACCAAAAACCAAATGCAGGTTTTGCTCGACAAACTGCTGTAGGCGTCATAGCTACTGCTTATCCACGCCCGTCTGATTCGCCTCTGTTTGTTTGAGTACGAAACGATGAATGTTCTCTTTAGTTCGGATGTACAGTTTTGTTTCTGCTTGTGTACCGAAAGGATTCTCAGTTCATGGCTCGTTTACACGACTCAGAGATTTGACAATTGATCTTTGTAGTGCGAGAATTGACTAACATAAGTATAAATGATCTCATTGTCTTCAACTTCAAGCTCTGTTAGTGTTACATGTAAAGAAGAAATAAGAACAAAGAAAGATGCTTTCAAACATATACATAAGCAAATGCTTAAGAAGTTTATATACAGTGAAGACACTATTTCTACTACCATGTTCTGACCAGTCCTGGTGTCCAGTTTCGCCAGTCTAGCTTCGAAAGCGACTTGTTTAAGTTCATCTTATCCCTAAGATCAAGAACCTTCTTACGATAACTACTACCTTGCTTCTTTAGCTCAGGCTCACTCTCTCCATTGAGCTCAGCTTTGATTATCTCTTCTGTTTCATCAGCAACTGGCGGAGGAACGTTTTCCGCTTCTTCATCGATGATGCGTCCAAGTAGTGATACGACTTCGCTCATTTTAGGCCGAGATTTCGGTTGCTTCATTAGACATTTGTTTGCTAAAGCAGCTACTCTTTGAACAGACTTCATACAGTAGTACTGGCCTTCGAGCCGTGGATCGACAATCAGATGGAACTTCTTCGAGTCTGATACATAAGGCTTCACCCATTCTAAAAGCTTCTGTTCACCTCGAGGTCGATTTCTATCCACTGCTCGTCTTCCCGTGATCAGTTCATACAACACTACCCCAAAGCTCCATACATCACTCTTTGCCGTCAATTTCCCGGTTTGTACATACTCAGGAGCTGCGTAACCAACCGTACCTACAACCTTCCATACAAGACAAAGTTAAAGACTTCAAGAGATGTTATGTTAAAGAGTGCTCCAATAGAGACATACTGAAGTTGAGACATGACCAAGTCCTTCAGGAGGTCCTTGCCTAGCTAATCCAAAATCCGAGAGCTTTGCACCGAATCTCTCATCAAGCAAGATGTTTGAAGACTTGAAATCTCGAAATATCAACTAAAAGATCAACAGAAGCAAATTCAAAACCAAAACACAAAACACTCTTAAATCATATAAATGGCAATGAAATGCTTAACCTGAAAATCCATTTCTTCATGAAGATAAGCTAAGCCTTGAGCAGCATCTTGCGCAATCTTCAACCTCATCATCCACGGTAGAGATACCGACACAACTCGGCCTACGAGATGATCCTCCAAGCTCTTATTACACATAAGTTCATAGACTAGAAGCCTTTGCATCCCTCTTTCATCATCATCAGCACAATACCCAACTAACTTCACAAGATTTGGATGATTCACTACTCCTAGAAAATTCACCTCATTGATCCATTCCTTATGCCCCTGAACACTAGAACAAAGCCACACACACAAACCAATCACAACACATAATTCAAAATTCAATCACAAACCATAAAGTAAAGTTTCTCCTTTTAAGTTCAAATTTGGTAGTAGCTCACTAAACTTGAAACTTTAACAGAGTCATACACACACATAACAACAGACCCACTTCGAGAAATCAATCACAAACCACAAAGTAAAGTTTCTTGAACCAAACTGGCTCAAAGTTGAAACATTTTCGAGACTAATTGAAAGCAGAACAGAGTAAACAAAAAAAGATTAGAGTCATGCCTGTAAACCTTGACGATTAAGCTGTTTAACAGCAACATTAATCTTCGAATCAAAACCATTAGAGTCTGAAACATCAACAACACCTCTATAAACGCAACCAAACCCTCCTTCGCCAATCAAAAGACCTCTATTGAAACCTTTAGTAGCTATTTTCAGCTCTTTGAAAGTAAACACCTTTAGATCATTCTCAGGAACAAGTCCACCGATCCAACGTTGACTTAATGGCTTGGGAAAAGTAAGTCTTTCCGGTGAGAAACTCCAGTCTGAGTCAAACTCGGACCGGCGAGTTGGGTCTGAAGTGGTGGATGATGCTACGCTTAGAGAACGAGCCCATGAGAGTCTTGAAGCTCTTGAAACAACACTGTCTCCTCCTCCTACTCCTTCTTCGATTGTTGTTGTTGTTCTCTTGTCGCCATTGGTGAAGTGAAAACACTTCATGTTCTTCTTCTTCCCCAAATCCGACCGAGTCAACGAAAATAAAAATGGTGACTTTTTGGAAGAAGATGATACACTTTGAAGATGGCTTATGATCTGATGTGACAGGTTTTAACTCGTAGTTGATGACGTGGCGAGTTAAGAATCGTCGATTCCGAGAGATCTAAAATTTCTTGACTTGACCTAACTTTGGTATAAGTACTACAGTAATAGTCTTGCTCAGAACGAGTTAGTCGCATAAATGTTTTTTTTTTGTGTGTGTGATATAGAAAATTCGATTACTAATAGTTTACATCGACCACATTAATGAATTTAAAGTAAAAAATTCTATAAAAATAAATAAAATATATTTATCTATTAAGTAGTAATGCACGAGTTTTTTTTAGGTAACCATAAATATACATATAAATTATTTTCTGATAAGAATATTATTCATGAAGCACCAAGATTTTGAACCAGTCTCGACGATTGACCAACTTTGATTAGTTCTAGTTTTATTGTTGTTGTTAGTTGATCGGTCGATTCATTTTTATTTTTCTCACCTAACTAACTTTCGTATATGGAACATGGACATTTGATGGGCCTTTCTCGGACTTCACTTTTAAAAATTCTGATTGTATATAGGTCAGAGAATACATACATAATTTTGATATGTTAATTTAAATAATGCAAACTTCATTTACTGGTTTCAAACATCAGTTGATAATTATGTAAATAACATGTGAGACATTTTGTAGAAAAAGGAAGAATTTTGGCCAAAAACTGTTATGCTATTTACAAACTCAAATTGTATCTTGGAACAGTCAAAACTAAGCCAATATAACTCAGTCCAAAGTTTAACTCATCAAAACAAATGTTTTCTCCATATAAGAGGAATGGGGAATAGATTTCTCCATGCAAGAGGAGGATTGTAGCAAAGGTTTCTCATAAATAAAAAAGAAACACATATTAGAGGTTTGTTTGTAGTTAGGAGAAATAATAGGGACTTTTGGTTTCTAGTAAATTTCACATAAATGTTCTACACATCAATGAAATTATATTGTTCACACACGAGCAAAGAAATTGATTTAGTATACCAAAAATGAATGTACAAATAACTAAAAATAAATAGATCACATATAGAGATGGCTAGTTAGGTTTTTACAGGCGTCTTTCACATCTACTGCCATTATCAAAAGAAAACTTTCATTAACAATCCATAAACTTTTTTACCATCAAACATCATATAACATTTATATTTTTGACGTCACATTCATAACACCACTATTCACACTTCCATTGATGATCATGCCATCGTAGATTCCACGGTTGGTGCAGTTGAAGTCACGCCACAAACAGACATAATGCAAGATCCGATGTTTGCGACATTGGCTGGTGAGGGAGGAGGTGTGGGTTATTGGGTTATTGAAAGAGTTTTTCCAAAATTTGGTTATTTGTTAGATACTTTTACCGAAGAAATGATTGATGACTTATTAAGATTTTATATCTACAAAATATTTACACATATTTACGATATTGTTTACAAATTTCTCATTGAAACCTAAATTTCATATTTGTTTAAAGTGAATGGAAGAGACTATAGATGTCCTAGGGAGGGAACAAAAAGAACCCACCACCCATGTGCGAATCTCGTCTTCTTCTTTCTACTCGTTAAGTACCCAATGGACCTTCCTCGTTGATGTGACTCTCATATATAGCTTCTTTCCGATTTCACCCTTTTTTCTATCTATTCCCTCCTCTCTTTTTTCCATGTACACATTTAAACTACAAAAATTGATGGGAACATGAAAATGGATTATACAAAGAGCAACCCAAATATTTTTCTTTCTTTAGTTAGTTTGATCAGTGACAAGAAAACAAAATTATATAGGTGAATAATAATTTGTTAACTAAAAATTTGGAACGAAATTTTGAGCGTGCGTCTTTATTAATTACCAGCTAAACTATTTTATATAATATTTTTGATAAATACTACAATAATAATTAACAAGTTAATAATGATGTAAAAGTCTATGATGCATGCTCATATAGTGAAACAAAAATATTTAATAAAATTACATGTCCCACCTAATAAAATTATTAGAAAAATAAGTCTTAATTTTTCTTAATTTTCATCATATGTATTGTCGCATAATACAAATACTATTATCTAATTCATGATTTTTTTTGATGAAAAACGTTTCAAATATATTATAAATACATGCAAAAGCTATTTATATTGGATGGTATGGGTTTGGCTCAAGAAAGAAAAAACAGCAGGCAACATTAAATACTTTTCGTGATTACATCTCATTGCTTGTGTACAAAATTTCACTATCATCCATTTTGTTTTAGGCTTTTAAAAGAAATCCCATAAAATCCCATGATTCTTCTTCTTTTATTTTTTCTTATCATCCACACTATTCCACCCAACCTTTTTCTTTAGATAACTCAAATATTTATGGCCAATCAATTAATTTCCTTTCTTTTATTCTAACTTTCTAAGTATAGTAACCAACCATAAGAATTGAATACCCCCACCCAAACCACTTTAACATAACCGAAATTAAACACCCTTATTCTTAAGTATAAAAATACATAATAAATGTCAAACAACCATTATAAACAAATACAGAAAATTGAAGCAATTTCCATAAAAGAGTAGAATATAACCTCTCTATCATTTCAGAAGTTTTTTCCATTTAATATCAAAATTTGGTTTGTAACAAAATGATGTTTACTTTTCAGAAAAAAAGAAGATAATAAACCATAAACATACACACATTTATATATAAATTACAATATGGAGTTCTACAAGAAGCATTACAAACACAACTATTACTGCTTCTTTTACTATAATACGCTGAAACCAGAAGTACTCTTCACATCTGCTTCACAGCTCCTTCTACTTTAAACAAACTTCTAATTTCACCCCTAAAGATTACACATTTAACATTGAAGAACTAAAAAAAGACACCACTGTCCCACGTTTCACACTCTCCAACGAACACATCAGTAAAAAAACACAAACCCATGAGAGGTAAGAAAATTTGGAATTTTAGTGGTCTCTTAAAAAACATAAATATATATATTAAAATTTCTCAAATTACTAATGCCTTCGGCTGGAAATTTTAATAGTAATAATGAAAATACTAATATTGATAGATGAGTTTCCGATAATGCCCTCAGACTCTGAAGTTCTTTCCCATGAAAGTCTGACCAAACTTCCAATTCGCCGGAGCAATGTTCCACGACGTCGAGCTTCTACGGTCACTGCTTGTGACTCTAAAAGAAAGTGACTGACCAACCAAAACTGAGTTAGATTGCCAGTTTTGTCCCCAGTTACGACTCATGGTCATCCACGAAGTATGTGTTCCTTTCACACCTAGCCGCACTATGTTTCCGGCGCCAGCGACGTTAGTGACTAGAACCAAGTTAAAATAACGGAAACCGTTGATTGTGAACCTTATTCCTCCTCTCTTCCGGCATGGCACTCTGTTGTGAATAAAAGAAACAATACAAGGTTAGTTATGTCATTTCAGTGAAAAGTTGAGAAAACGCGTTGTTGACTAAAAGACACCATTCCATTATTGTAACTCTTGACTTTTATTATATGGTACTGATAAAAGTAAAAAAGAAATTGTTGGAAGGACAGTTTCGTCTTTTTGCAGAAAATAAGATCTTTTAGATTTGGTAATTTAGCCAAGTACGAGAGACCCGACATAAATGCTGCACCGGCTCGCGCCAAGAATCAAAAGACAAGACTTTTTGACCGTACCCCTATACTTCTAACATATTATGTTTGACACCCTAAATGTTTTAATTCTACAACATTAAACCAAATTATTCAGAATCTATAAAAATAAGACTTATCAACTACACCATAATATTTATAAATGTTATGTTTGATACTCTAAACTTCTAGTTCTGTCGGCATTAACCCTAATTGAACAGAATATAGACGCAAGACTTCTCGACTAGTACCCTAAAACTTTTAATCCTGCCACATTAACCCCAATCATTTGACCCAATACTTCTAAGATGTTAATTTCATACCCCAAAGTTTAAAATCTATCAAATTAACTCCAATTTGTCTTTCTCAACTAAACAAAGCCTAGGTTTAAGCTGATATATAAGATTCCACTGAAACAATAAATTACTCTTCTTACCGGCGGAAAGAGACGGGGACGATTCCGGCACGATACTCAGCGATCTTGAGAAACATAGGCATAGCAAGATCAAAGTGAGGTCTAGGAGGGTTACACCAACCACCATTGTCACTAGGCTGAGCAAAGTTCGGAGGACAGAAATTAGTCGCAGTGATGAAGATTGAAGGACTACCAGAATGGCACCATTTTGGATCACTAGCACATTTGAGCTCAAAACAAGCACCACAGCTAAAACCATTGTTGAACAGAGCCGTGCTTAAAGCCGCCGTGTTCACACCATAGCCTTGGCTGTATAAGTTACCATAACCACAAGCTCCTCCTGAAAACAAAAAACAGAGCAAAACCGTTAATTTGACAATGTGGTGGTTTGGTTTAGCATAGATGAACATAAAGATTGGATCTTTAAGGTACAAAATCAAGATTTTAACATTTTCACAATGTGGTTACCAAAAAAGATTGGAACTTTAGGTTGATGAGAATGTGGAAGAGAAGAGAGAGAGGGAGAGAGACATACCCATTGTTCCAGAAGCATCAGAGCCACCGTAGAAAGTGGCGTGAGCAGTTTCCCAACCACCACCATTGTAAACTCCTGGGATTCTTGCTTCAGACAATGCAAGAATTGTAGTAAGAACAGATAAAACCAAGCCCAACATTGCCATTATCTGAGAGAGAGACTGAGAAAATAGAGAGAGATTGGGAGAAATGGGCAGAGGAGGCAGAAGAAGAGTTTATTGGAGTGTCTCCATGTGTGTAGGGAAGGGTATAGAGAGGTGACTATATATAAATTGGGACTTAAGCATTTATTTATTTCTCTTGCTTTGTATTATTCTCTTTCTTTATCATTACAAAAGTTTAACCTCTAGGGGTCATAGTTCTCTAGCTTATGAATAGAGATTACTAAACACGATTTGGGTTTTTGACAAAAGTTTTACAATTATTTGTATGTGTAAAAAAAGTCATGCGTACAAATCCATAATTAAATGTTTGGTGTATGCCCTTTCCCTCAATGTGTCTCTACCAAAATATAGTTATTGCTAAGACCACTTGCGTTTAGTAACGTGTGGTTCACACTGCCCAATCATAGTTCATAGTGTACGGATAAAGATGATGTTATATCACCACTAAAATCTGATAAAGATGTTACCACGCTCCATTGAAGCGCGTTGGGACGACCACTCTTTAGTTGCTATCAAAATTTTTGCGCCCTTTAAAATTGCTATATCGTCTCTGGCTATGGACCTATGATAACTATTGATGTGTATTGAATTTAAGTAATACGAATTTGGTATTCTAGTAATGGCTATGTTAATTTTAGTTTCTAAAGAAACGGTTATAGCTTATGATCATGGTTATTAGTTTATATCATCATTTCGGCTATTGGACTTATGTACAGTAAAAATAATATTTTCTTTATCATATATTTAATGCAATTTGGTAAATTTTACATTATCTTTCGCCAAATTATTCAATTTTTATATACGCAAAAAGCTAGACCTCAATTCACTTTTTTTTTTCTTTGCTCAAAAGAGAATTGTAGGTGGAAATTCATATTATTTTTTCGAGATCATAGAATTTTGAAGTTTCTTGTCTGAAAACGTTTATGGATGGCCAAAAATAATTAAATGCAGTAGAAGAGTTCGAAGTGAATAACTGAATATGGACACTTAACTACTAAAAATAACATAAGTATATATTTTTCGGTATTATCAAAGAATTGGAAATATTTTATTTTTGTATTTATAATGTTCTAATGATGTAGATATTACGTAATTATGATGAAATATTTTATAGTGTTCACGGGTGTACGAGTTTTCTACTTGATACAGTGAAAAATACTCATGGAAAAGTCCCGCTACTTAAAAAATATACATTAGCATAAAGAAGTTGTTATAGTACCTTAAATTAAAATCAAAGACAAAATTATTGTTTTAGTATCACACCTAATACCTTTCTTAAGCATAATTTCCCCTTTGTTGCAAGATACATGATTGGTCCTCCGTACGTAACGGACATAAGAAAAAAATAGAGAGAGGGTACGTCACGTACCGTACGTGTATGTTACTTGGAAGCTAAATTAATAACAATTATCAAACTTCGTGAATCAAAGTTTGATACGCCCTAAAAAATTCACACGTAAATATCACTGCAATGTGATTTCGAGAACTAATTCAACTTTTGTTGTTTGTAAATTAGGATCAAGCTTTCCAACCATAATTATTTTAAGTTGAGATCCTATGTTTGGAGAATCTAAAGATTACAAGTAATATGAATTGATATACATGAGATCTTTAATCTAAGTACTCCAACATGTCTTCTCTAGAGACCAACTTTGGCACACATTGGAGTAAATTTGGCTCGAGACAATGGTTTTCTCAACATTAGGCTACATGAGCAACAAGAACGACACCGGATTGAACAAGTCCTCGAGTAACAACCCTAAACTGGATGCAAAAAATTATTATGGATATCTAAACGAACAATGAGTTGTAGAATATAATGGATAAAACTGAAACAAATGAATTACTATTTTGAAAAATGTTTTAATGCATCGTTAATCTATGTTGTTTTTCATATCTACTCTATTTTTTTTTCAGTCACTAATTTTAAATATTAATTCAACTAATACTCATATACGTACAAAATCAGACATGTGTGGTTTGGTAAGAGTAGGACTATACATACCATCTAGAATTGAGATAGATTGACTAACAAAAGGAGATAACCTAATAATATGCAAACATTGTCACATTTTATATCATCTTATACTTAAAAAACAAACCCATCTTTGACGAATTTAGCCTCGAGTGAGTATGTAATATGTATGATTGAAGAAGGCTAGGATTGGATGATGAGTGATGACTAACATAAGGGACCACCACATGGAATCCTATCAAGTGTACTTGTCCGACGTATAACTTTGGGACCCTTTTGATTACCGTAATCACCGGAGCATGTAAACCGGTGAATCTTTGTTTAAACTGAAACATTAAAATTACTACATAATAAGCTCACCACCTAAAAAACGAAACTAATGTTAATACTTTAATGTTTCTTGAAATCCAAAGACAAATTGAGAAAAATACTGAATTCTCGAGCCGCACGCGCCAAAACAATGCCAATATCTCTGTTTTGTTAATGGTGGCTCTTTTATTTTCTTTCATTATGGCTAAAAGCATAATGCTTTTTTGACATCTAAAAATGTTTGCTGAACATGTTGTGGAGCCTATTGTAATTTTAGTAACAGGAAGAACACTGTAGTTTGAAAAATCACATGGTTCTATCATAAAAGCATTGTTTTAAAAAGAAGTTTAAATGGTCTATATGATGTTATATATGCATCAACATATGGTAGCAAGTATTTTCTAAGTGTTAGGGTTTAGTGGTTTTGTTATTAAACGGCTTTAAGAACATTAGGTAGATCTAGACAACTTTCAATTTATCGTCGAAACTTTGAAATATTTTAAGTTTATTATGAATCATAATATCTTTATAATATTATCAGAAATTAGCTAAATTTTTTTTTTTATTTAAGCACTTAAACCGCCTACATGTATCTAGGCTCCAATTAAACATTAGATATTGGATTCTAGTTTTTTTTAACACTACTTAAAAGAATAATAAGCTTTTACCATTGCAAGAAAATAGAACATAGAAATTGTATTTGGTAAAGAAAACCCAAAATGGTTGGAGCTTGTGAAACCACTGGCTACTACTCTTCAAGACTTCTCCAACCTCCCATGTGATCATCTCGACAACACTTAAATCCGAAGTCTTACCAAATCATAAAAGTAACTAAACTACGTGGACCATTGGCGTATGGCTACGTACCCAAATCGTGAAAATTTTCTTCGTAGAGGTTTTACGAATCCAATGCGGTAGTCCCCACCCTATGAAACTGTGTCTCACCATGTGATTACACCAAATCATATCTGACTCTAACATAGATAGCTTTAACAATTATATCATTCATTCTATTTTATTGTTATTAGTGATCAGTTCTGTTATTGTTTCAGATATTTTGACTGGCTAACTGTTTACAGCAAACAAGAAACTGATATAGACCTTTTAAAAAAAAACTAAGTTAACAGTTTTGTTTTGGAAACATTAAAGCTTTCAAATTGCGAATAACACTTTCTCACATAGTGCATTTTCGTTCTGACGTTTAACGTAATGCTTATATGATAAGAAAAAGAAAATATTCAAGTTTTTTGTTGGTAAAGAGACATTGAATAGGCAGAAGACGTTGCTATAAACTGAACCAACCATTTTCAACTTGTTCACACACATAACCGTTTTCGCATTAATAGAAAGAAATCAAAATAAATATGCTCTCATTAATCCTCTTACAAACATGGAACCCGGATCCTGCTATGGAAAATTATATATGTTGAATGTTCTAGTAACTAATGTGACCGTAACTAGCCTGATAAGCTTATGCAAAAAAAAAAAAACAGCTTATGCAAAATCATGGCATGTGAGTAGGCGAAAACTTATACAAATACAATCAAAATAATGTGATATTAATATAGGTATGTTTACATATCTCGTGAATTGATATCCAATGGACCTGCAAGATTTTCATCTAATATAACTTTCATTTTACGAAGAAAATTATACTTTGGAATTTGATGTGAGTCGTGAACTAGTCGTCTTTCTTACTTTTTATGATTATGAATCCTAACTTCTTGGTCCAACCTATATATATACAAAGATTTCATACCGAAAGTCAAATATATGATATTATGGAGATGTACTATGTGAACAACAAATGTATAATTATGAGACTGGTCCAGAGAAACATTAGATGGAAGCAGATTTGTAGTCCATGGACCAAAAGAACTAGTCCAAAACTTGATAATTATCAAACAAAAGTTTTTGATCAATTACAAAAGGAGTTAGGGAAGCATGTAACATAAACAATGACAACATATTTTGGATCAGTGAGCATATATAAACAATAAAAATACCATAATCCGATGAAAAAAATCATCAGAGATTTGCAAAAGAATCATTTATGATGGATCACCGCCAAAACACACACAAGGCCACAACCAACATAAAACCAAACCAAACCAAACCAAACAAAACATCCACACTAATATCACATACGACCACAATCACAAGTAAATACAATGAAGTCGTACAAATAAATGACCACCAAAAATTATATTTTTGTAAAGTAAGTCAGGGAAATCCAAAATCCTTAATAACCATGGGATTTTTTTTGGCACAAGTTATCGTGCTTTTGGGTTAATTTCGGTTGTAAAGCTTGTGCTCATTTCAACAGAACTTCTTGATCCCATGTCTTCTCTCACTCCTCGCTTTGAGTTTTCTAATGTTAGACATTGCTTTAGTTCATTAGTAACTTGAGACATGGTTGGTCTTTTCTCCGAAGAAGGATTCACGCAAGACATTGCTATCTCAAGAGCCTTCCAAACAGAAGTAGGCTCATAATCTCTATTGAGTCTTGGATCCACAACGTTCTCAATATCTCCCTTAGTAAGCATGTATCCCACCCATGCTGCTATGTGCGGCTTCTCTCGGGTTTGCTGAATCACAGGTCGACTTGTGATGATCTCCAATAATACAATCCCAAAGCTATATACATCACTCTTTTCGTTCAACCTATTTGTTCGATAATATCTACAAACAAAACATGAAGTATTTTTTTTTTCAAATGAATGAGGAAAAACAATTTGAATCAAACTAGTTTGGTGATGTAAAACTTACTCGGGATCCAAATATCCAGGAGTTCCAGCAACAGCTGTTGAAACATGAGTTTCACCTCCAACTGGAAATGATCTTGAAAGGCCAAAATCGGCGAGTTTTGCTTGGAAGTGTTCGTCTAAAAGTATATTTGTTGTTTTTACATCACGATGTACCATTGGAGGTTTGCAACCCGTATGCAAGTATTCTAATCCTATATTTATATAATTAAATTGTTCATGTTAGATGATCCATATAAAGTGATTAATGCATTTGAGCTAAGAACGAACCTTGCGCAGTTTCGACGACAATTTTTAGTCTACTTGACCACTTCAATGGAGAGCCACCCCGTTCTCCTATAATTAAGAAACTTTTAGTAATGTTATAAAAGCATGAACATTAAAATATGGCTAAGTAATCACTATTTTAAAATGTGGGAAATTCAAATTTATACCTGATAGATGTTGTTTTAAGTCTCCGTTCGGTGCATACTCATAAAGCAGGGCCAAGTTGCTTTCTTCATCACAATATCCAACCAAACTAACCAAATTGACGTGGTGCACTCTCAAAAGAAGTTCAACCTGACCACCCATGTCCAAACAAATTTAAGAGCCATCACATGTTACAATATATTCCATGTATTATGTATTAACATACCTCAGCTTTGAATTCCTTATAGCCTTGTACTGATGATTGAGAGAGTAGTTTAACAGCTATTGGTTGCGTACCATTTAAAATACCATGATACACTACCCCAAACCCTCCTTCTCCAAGAACTCTTTCAAAATTATCTGTTAATGCTTCTACCTCTGAATAAGTGAACCTTTTCGTTTGAGTAAATATAGACGGTCTATTTGGTAACCCATGTTGCACTGTAGGTAATGAATCAACTGTCACAACCAAAAAGTTCCATGAGATTAGGCATCTTTTGGTATGTCATCATCATGCATGCATGTTACGATAAGAATATATATCTCATTGTATAATTATGTACCTTGCGTTGGCCTTCTCTTTTTGAAAACAAGAATGAGAATCAGTACGGCTATAATGATGAGCACAGAAGCTACTGACGCAACAACTGGTACAATGTACGTTTGATTGTTATTATTTTTGCATGACGCATCGTTACACAACTTTGGGTTTCCTTGGATCCTTAAGAAAATAAGTGTTGTTGAATAAGACTATAGGTTGAGGAAAGTTGATAAAAAAAAAAGAAGGGTGAAAATCTTACGTTAGCTTAAGCCCATTCTTTTCTCTATCAAGAAGCAATTTAGGAAGAGGACCCGTAAGGTCATTCCAATTTAAATTTCTGTCAAGGTAAACACAAAATTACAATGTCAATGTAAAGTGACAACAAGTATACCTAGTGAAATATAAGTGGCCGGCCATTATGTTTGTTTATATCAACTTACATGATCGATAATGACTTCATGCTGGCTAGAAACTCGGGCACTCCTCCAGTAAAACTATTATTTGACAAGTCTCTAGTATTTATAAAACGTTAAAAAGTCAATCTATTTTCCGTTAATAGGATAAATAAAAAAATAGTATGAGATGAGATATTTTTTTTCGTCCAATTTGTTATAAGATGTGAAAAATTAGAAATATGTTGGTCACAATATAAATGTTTTCTCATGGATCGCGTTTAAGTAAAATACTAATAGCTCTTACAGTTTTCGAAGCTCGGTCAAATTTTGGAAGGCAGGCGCAATGACCCCTTTTAACCCTCGTGATGACAAATCTCTGTTCACAATATAAGAACATTTTTTCAGATATAAGATACTTAAGACTTAAGAGATTTAGGTTTCAATATGCTTATGAGATATATAATGATCGTACAAAGAAATAATTCTTGGAGGAGTAGACTTATTTGTGTAGCTGCATTTTAGATCTTCCCACTTTAATAGTTCAGGGACACAAGGATCTCCTTGCCAACTAATCATCTTCAATCCATAAAATGCTTCGATATCCTTCATAGCAGCGACTAACATAATGGTTCGAGGAGGAAGCCAAGAATTAGCATATAAAAGATTAAAGTTTCTTAATGAGGGTATGTACTAAATAAACAAAAATTCCACCCTATTATTTGCAAAAAAAAAAAAGATTAAGTTGGTTCATTTATCGCGCTATTTTTAACAAATATCATGTCATATTTCATAACACAATTTTTAACATGGTAGTACAATATTTCAAATTAAACACGATAAACACATGAATATTTTCTCCGTTTTGTGACCATTATTTTTCCCCCAATTTTGTGATTGTTTTTTTTTTTTTTGCAAATAAGCCCTTTCTTACAGAATAGAGAATGGAATAGTGGCGTACCGTCATTTGGATTTGTTTCAGCGTATGGAAAGTCCACAACCTTGAAAGCCTCAATAGCACTAATCAGCGGTGGAAGAGTTGACCTTGGAGTTCTAACGAGTTTCAAGTAGCACAACCCGGAGCTACATTTGTGAGGTGATAGGTTATATTTGGTATCTGATTGTAACATCGTAGGACTATATGCTGACTGAATAATATCTTCTTCCAATTCAATGTCGAATTCTCTAGTCTCATTGCCCCTCAAAGCTTGGATTTCGGCAAAGTGAAAGTACACGTTAACCTTGTCACTGTCGTCATCTAGAGACACGTAAAATCTCAATGGCAAGCTGGCATTTTCGGGCGTGATTCCCATCCTACTTACAGCTTCTGGTACTTGAAAGGGACTCGAGGATCTCACGTTGAGGGTGGTGTTCACATCCGTTTCAAATTCATTATATCGGTCCCATTTGCGATCAAAAATATCATCAGGATACCTAAAACCATTTTTGGAGTAGCCATGCAAAAGTAAATGAATCATGTTAGATTGTTTTTTTTTATAAAAGAGTTGCTAAAGTTGAGTTTACATACCGTATAAAACCGGTAGAATTGCTACTATAGGCCCGCCGGTAGATGAGGTCTAAGGGACCGAATTGAGTCAAATATGAATCATTTCTTAGTGGCCGTAGTTCCAAGGTTGATATCATTGGTATAGTTGATCCTGTTTTGACAAGACAAATCTGCAATAAGTTCGACGTTGTCATGTAAATGATCTCACGATCTTTTCCGAATTCCAAATCAACCGCAATCCACATGTTAGGCCCAACATGTAAATCAAATTTGGGATATACATTAAGACCATCATAATTTCCATATCCGAACCCTGCTCTTATCAAATAGTTGATGCCTTGCTCTACTTTCAGATTATAGCAGTTTCGTATTCCATCGGGAAAATATCTCAAATCCTTGTACTGCCTGTAGATATATGTGTTATCATCCCCAGCTTCACCACGTAAACCACTTAAAATAAAATCAGCATCAGATGAGAATGTTAATCCGGTTCGTGGGTCGGTATAAGGAGACTCATTAACGGGTAAACCGCAATCCAAACTGATGAATCCTGGCAAGATACAAAATGTATTATTAGTGAAAAATAATGTTTTCCTTTTGTTAGACCATGAAGCTTATAAGGAAGACAATCAAAAGTTTTGGAAAACAGAGAATCCTTTATTTTCTTTAACCAAATCTCTTATATCTGTAATCGTTAATATTATTTTCATGGTGGCTATGCGTACAACAAAGTAGAAATCGGTTAGTGATCTCGACCAGTCGAGCAAGAACACTCAACTACTTGGCTAATCCTTAAGTCTTTATGTGTCAAAAACTGAACATGAAGCAATTATTAAAAAAAGGTATATAGAGAAACCTCGTTGATCAGGCGGCTGAGCTTGAACAAGATGTGTAATGGCCAAAGCCCCAAAGATGAACACCAGTAAACGTTGACGACGACCTTCCATTTTCAAGTTAAGTTAACATACAAATTTTTGAAACCAAAGACAATCTGAAATATATGATACAATATATTGATTTTCTAGTACAAATGATAGAAATACTTTAGATGAAGATCAATTAAAATCCAAAACACATGTTGGCGTGGAATACTCTCCAATTATAGATTCATATCCAAGCACGACTGAAGAATGGTCTAACAAAGATATATACATTTATATTCCACTTTGTGGAAAAAAGAGAGCAATTTAATCATAAATCAAAGCACCTGATGTAATCTTTGTTTAAACAATGTAAAACCTGCCAAGTTGATCTAATGTCAAAGCTTTATAAACTATATGATAATTCTGCTAACGACTTGTACTTAACAACAACTTGGTGGATTTAATACATTTTGTTGACTTTCACTCAATTATAATCGCAATACCTCTGCAATAATGTAAAATTCTTGGTCTTCAAAAATAAACTAAGATTAGTCTTTTCTTGACAAACCCTAATATTCGTTTTGTTTGCCTGTATATGCATTATCTATCTATGGCTTACTCATAGACGTTAAGAGATAGCTGGCCTCTTATAGTTATAGCTCATATTCTCAGTATTACTATACATTGTCAACCAAGAAATTCTACATCAACCTTTGTTAATATCCCTTGTTAGGTGGGATTTAGTGGGAAAAGAGATCAAACCTTATTTTGGAAAGATCATTTCCAAACGCTACTGGACCATTATCCACTTGGTTCACAATTTGCTTTTTTAATGGAGCTTTGACAATCGGAAACTGTATGTGTTAACTATATAAAAATATTAATTATGTGATAATTCTTATTTTTTATTGTTGCTTTTTTAACAAGTTTGTAATAGTTAAAGTGTGGTTGTAAATATATTTTTAAAATTTAGTACTGGCTACCTTGATGCACATTATTTGTATAAATACCTGAGTTTGTAAGAAGCAAATCATTGAATCAAACAAAATGATCTTTATCTTTATTTTTTCCTGTCCATGTTGTAATATACGAATTCTCTCTTTTACATAATTATTCTACAACAAGTTACATAAGTTACGTCTATAATTATTGTGGATCAGACGTAATGTTTCTTTATGTGAATCAGACGTAATGTTTCAAATAGGTTGTAATATGTAATTGTTTTTCATATGTAGTAAATCCTTTTTTGTAACGACCGGGTTCAAACTAATTACTTAAATCAAACCTTGTTATATCCTTGTGCTCCAAGTCTAACGATCAATCGAAGATTTATTATGTTTGGTCAAGGGTTTAAAGAAGACATATACAAACCTTAATACAAGGAAATTCCTATACATGTCGGAGTCTTATGATCATAACCTATTATTTTAAACACAAGTTGGGGTTGGAACATGTCAAAGAAATTCACACAATAAACCAAAAATAAAGCAATTCTCGCAATTATTCAATCTTCATGTCTGGCTTAAGTTGACTTTCTTTAATGTATTATTCCTTCCAATCTGTGTATGTGAGGTATTTCTCATTTACGTAGCTCCTTGTTTTCACTAAGCAAGTCTTTTTTATGTTCTTGATTTCCATATTAGCTTTCCAAGAAGATGATGAGCCATCTTTTGTTGGCCATAATTGGAACCTTTGCCGTTATAGTTGGCGCCCAAAAACAAGAAGGTAATAATTTATAAACTCTTTAGTAGATATTCACCGAGGATCATCCATCCTTTAAATTGATATATCTTCTATATATAGTTTTTTTTTAAACTTCGTCGATCCTTTTTATGCTTGAACAGGTTTCATCAGTTTGGATTGCGGATTTCCTATTGAGGAATCTCCTTATAGTGATCCATCTACTGGATTAACATTCACATCAGATTCAACATTTATCCAGACTGGAGAAAGTGGTAGAGTCGATAAAGAGCTCAACAAAATATTCCGAAAACCATATTTGACTCTAAGATACTTTCCGGAAGGAAAGCGTAATTGTTAGTCTGAATGTCACTCGTGGCACAAATTATCTTATATTGGTTACCTTCATATATGGAAATTATGATGGTCTTAATATTTATCCAAACTTTGATCTCTATCTTGGTCCTGATAAGTGGGCAAGAATAGATATGGAAGGAAGACAAAATGGTACATTCGAGGAGATCATACACAGAGTGAGGTCAAGCTCTTTGGATATTTGTCTTGTTAAAACAGGACCAACCTCGCCAATAATATCATCTATAGAACTACGACCAATGAGAAATGATACTTATCTTACGCATTCAGGCTCACTGAGGAACTCTTTCCGGGTTCATTGCAGCACTTCTGATAGCGAAATAAGGTAATTAGTTGACTTTGTTTAAAACAATAAGTGGGAGTTTTCTGTCATTAATCATACATGGCATCAATTTTCTTATACATAAATTATTGTACTTTTGGTTAGTATATAAACATCGTTATTCATGATTAACTTGGATAAAAAAAAACAAGTTGCAACTATCACCGCACGACATGTTTTGTTTTAATCAATTTTCTACATTTTTTTTTTTGTTATTTATTATCAAACTATCATATCGTTATACAATTTTTTTAAACATGTAAACAAAAATGATTCGTGTATGAAATAAATGTAGTTTGCATTGAGATTAGATTTGTGTGTGTCAGCTATTTTTTTTCTATTTAAATCGGTTTTAACAAATAACAAGGATTGATTTGCTTAATTATGCTGCCTAATGCAATTTATTTGCAGGTATGATGATGACTCCTATGATCGTGTCTGGTATCCATTCTTCAGCTCTTCGTTTAGCTATATAACGACTAGTCTCAATATAAACAATTCAGATACATTTGAGATACCAAAAGCTGCACTCAAAAGTGCTGCCACGCCTAAAAACGCTAGTGCACCGCTAATCATAACTTGGAAACCAAGACCCTCTAACGCTGAAGTTTACTTCTATCTTCATTTCGCTGAGATACAAACCCTTGCAGCCAACGAGACGAGGGAATTCGACATTGTTTTCAAAGGAAACTTTAATTATTCAGCTTTTAGTCCTACCAAGTTAGAGCTACTTACATTTTTCACAAGTGGACCAGTGCAATGTGATTCAGATGGTTGCAATTTACAGCTCGTAAGAACTCCGAATTCAACCCTTCCACCTTTGATCAACGCTCTTGAGGCTTACACTATTATCGAATTCCCACAGTTGGAAACAAGCCTAAGTGATGGTACCTCACTCAATCTTTCACTTATTACCACATAATTGTTTTTGGCTTTCCATATATGCTATTGATTTCTATTGTTTATGATAGTTAATGCTATCAAAAACATTAAAGCTACGTACCGGCTAAGTAAAACTAGTTGGCAAGGAGATCCATGTCTCCCTCAAGAATTATCCTGGGAAAATCTTAGATGCAGTTACACAAATAGTTCTACCCCACCAAAAATCATTTCATTGTAAGGGCATTACCAAACATAGTTCCTATTTTTAAAACAAATTTAACCAAATATATTTGTTAAGTGTACATTTTATTTTATTTGTTGCATAATTAGAAACTTGTCAGCAAGTGGATTAACTGGGAGTCTACCCTCAGTTTTTCAAAATCTAACGCAGATACAAGAGCTGTAAGTAGTACTTCTATTGTTGACTCATCAAACCAAGAATGATTTGTTCGGACGTGACATGTAAGCGAACCATATGTATTTATATATTGGCGTGCAGGGACTTATCTAACAACAGTTTGACTGGACTTGTGCCTTCTTTTCTGGCCAACATTAAATCATTATCTTTGTTGTAAGTTTTCTAGAAAGTAGATTGAACATTTTGCTTACGTTTTCGTTGTTGTTGGATTTAGCTATATATATGATGTTTTTTTTTTCTTTTTCTTAACAGAGACTTGAGTGGGAACAATTTTACCGGTTCAGTTCCACAAACTCTTCTTGATAGAGAAAAGGAAGGACTTGTCTTGAAGTAAGATTATTTTCCCCCCATTGTTTATCAACTAAACATAAATGGTAGTACTTGTATAAAAATTAGATTGCTTATATATGCAAGATCTGGTCGTAGGTGTACTTGAAAGTTCAGATATGTTCCATCCACATCTTTATGGTACATTAATTTAACAATCTTGGTATCACATGTTCCTTGTAGACTTGAAGGAAATCCAGAGCTATGCAAGTTTAGCTCATGCAATCCAAAAAAGAAAAAGGGATTATTGGTACCGGTTATTGCATCAATTTCCTCTGTGCTTATTGTAATAGTGGTTGTGGCTCTCTTTTTTGTTCTCCGAAAGAAGAAGATGCCTTCAGGTGAGTCTCGAGGCAAATAACCATTAGAGATGTATTATAACATCAATGTATATAAATCAATCATTGTACTTTGTAGATGCACAGGCTCCACCAAGTTTGCCCGTAGAAGATGTTGGACAAGCTAAACATTCAGAATCATCATTCGTCTCGAAAAAGATAAGGTTTGCTTATTTCGAGGTTCAAGAGATGACAAATAACTTTCAGAGAGTTCTTGGTGAAGGAGGCTTTGGAGTCGTTTATCATGGTTGTGTTAATGGTACCCAACAAGTAGCTGTTAAATTGCTCTCTCAATCATCTTCCCAAGGCTATAAACATTTCAAGGCAGAGGTTAGATTTTGATCCGGTGATTGTTGTTGGAATATCCATTTATTATTTACAAGTGCTTTCTATCTTAAAGAGTATTAGCTAATGGGTGGTTCGTTAGGTGGAACTTCTTATGAGAGTACACCATAAAAATTTGGTGAGTCTTGTTGGTTATTGTGATGAAGGAGACCATTTGGCCCTCATCTACGAGTACATGCCTAATGGAGACTTAAAACAACATTTATCAGGTATAAGAATATCTTTACCAATTTTTGTTAAAAATAAGAGTTTTGTTTGAAAAAGATCAGAACATTAATTATCTTAATTTTTTGTTGGTTTGTTACAGGAAAGCGTGGTGGATTTGTCTTAAGCTGGGAAAGTAGACTAAGAGTAGCTGTCGATGCAGCACTAGGTACACACTAATTTACTGATAACAATTTAAGACAATTATATAGTTCAGATTGTAACTTTCAATAGTATTAGATTTGCCTCTAGGAATCAGCAAGAACCATATAATATAAAATAATAATTCGGCACTAAAAATTTGTTATGTAGGTTTGGAGTACTTACACACTGGATGCAAACCACCAATGGTTCACAGAGATATAAAAAGTACAAACATACTTTTGGATGAACGTTTCCAAGCCAAATTAGCCGATTTTGGGCTTTCGAGATCTTTTCCTACCGAAAACGAAACACATGTTTCAACTGTTGTGGCTGGAACTCCTGGTTATCTTGATCCCGAGTGAGTATTTTCTTCATATTGTATGTTAGTCCATAAACATGCATCATACCTTTTAATAGTTACTAGCCATAAACCACCTTCAATGTTTTGTTTTGTAGGTATTATCAAACAAATTGGTTGACAGAGAAAAGTGATGTTTACAGTTTCGGAATTGTACTATTGGAGATCATCACAAACCGGCCTATAATTCAGCAATCTCGTGAAAAGCCTCACCTAGTAGAATGGGTTGGATTTATTGTAAGAACGGGAGATATTGGAAATATTGTTGATCCAAACCTTCACGGAGCTTACGACGTCGGTTCTGTCTGGAAGGCTATTGAACTAGCTATGTCATGTGTGAATATTTCTTCGGCAAGAAGACCAAGCATGTCTCAAGTTGTTAGCGATCTTAAAGAGTGTGTGATATCTGAAAATTCAAGGACAGGAGAGAGTCGAGAAATGAACTCAATGAGTTCCATCGAATTCAGCATGGGAATTGACACCGAGGTGATCCCTAAAGCACGCTAGTTCTTTAAAATGAATTTACCCTTGTTGGGTTTTGATAAAATCTTCAATTCTGCATCTCTAAAGGGTTTACTGTAAAATGATTATTGGATTTGATGCAATATTCAAATATATTTGTTGTAGCTTGATTTAGGTTGTCGTGGAAACGTTAGCTCAAAAACTTGTATGTCGAAATACACACCATATTTTCATGTTGACATAAAAGAAAGATTACAAACATTTGACTTTATCACTTGAAAATGGATGAAAAAGGCACTAGATGAATAATCTACTAATAATAATGTTTAATAACTAACGGTATAACATCTTATATAAACTTTGTTAAAAATACATGTTGCTTTAAGAACTAACCTTATTCTTTCACATGGAAGTGATTTCTCTCTGTCCAAAGCAGTTGAATTTTTCTTAGTTTATTCAAAATGTGGAAAACTGTTCAATACACATTCAGTATAATTGTATCTTTTTCTCTTTATTTGTTCTAAAATTATATTACGTTTTGAAGAAATTCATTGAAATTATATTACCGAACAAAAGTTTGAGTAGTTCAATTTGGATCAGTTTAAGGGTATCAACCGACCATATTTAGTGTAAACATAGTTCGAATTTTGGTGAGTTTGGATAAGAATATATACAAAAAATGCTGATCGATGTTTGTATCCTTTTTCCTCCGTCTTTTGTCTTCGAAAAATATTTTGTTAAAAAGAACATTGGATTCTTTTATCATCTATCTACAAATCTTGCATCTCCATCGTCATTTTCTTCTCTTTAAAAAACATTTCATCAAACCAAACACAATTCATGATCCAGCTATACTCTTTTTTCCTAGTTCAAAAGTACTCTCCTCCTTTTACGTAGTTTTTCTTTCATTTTGTTCTCTCTTACACAACAAGTAAATAATTTTACATAATATTCAAAAAAAAAAAGAACATTTAATCAAAAAAAAAATTCAATTGAACTGATCCAAAATTCAAACTTAAAAAAAGAATATTAAAAACTAAAAAATTAAAGTTATTCGTAAATTTAATATATAGAGCTAAACAATGATTAGTTTTTTTTTTTTTTTTTTTTGAAAGAATGTAAAATTTTATTCCATCAAAAAGCTTTTGTACAATGAATGCAACTGTTTGTTTAGAATATAGCAGAGGAAACTGAAATTACAAAACTGAGACAAAAATTCAGAGTGGTTGTGGGGAAGAATGAGGCTGCCTCATGGAAAACCATAGCTGCATACAGTCGTTGTAGTTATGATCTCCCGTGTCTCGGATTGAGCTGATTCGATTGCGAACAGTTTTGTCGATGAGTTTGATGAGCCGGTTTGTAGGTGAGCTGATTTCTCCATGCCGTCGTGCATTCCTTTCTCGCCAGATATGGTAGATAGAGGCTTGAAAGACGTACCGGAAAAGGAAGAGGTGGTCCCGTGGCAGATTTGAGGTACAGAGCAAAGTGAAGAGGCGGTTCCAGTCCCGGGAGTAGTTGGTGGACAAGAGCCGTTGCGTAAGAGCTTCCCAAACGTAAGAGGTGTATTGGCAGGAGAAAAAGAGGTGATCTCGTGTTTCCTCAGCATTGTTGCAGAGCGTGCAGGTGACTAGTTGACCAGAATTCCAAGCTTTGATGCGATCGCCTGTGGATAGTCTATTCTGAACTGTGAGCCACAAAAGAAAAGAGTACTTGGGCGTTGAATAAGGGAACCATACGCCCTTGTACCAATTCTGTTGTGGCTGATGCGTTCTGACATTATTCCAAGTAACCTTAGTTATGAACCGCTTGTTGAAATCATTTTTCAAGGAACGCCAAAGTGAGATATCAGGGCCCGCTTCTCGTTCTTGTTGTTGTAACCGTTGGATTTCTGCGTTTATTCTATTGTAGATGGCAGCCCGATGTTGACGGTGTTGATGGGTTCGCAAGACAGTTTCCAGATTTGTTTCGAGTGGTATTCCCAAGTCTATGACCCGACGAGTACCCGTTATGTCCAAGAGCCGGCCCAGATGTGACCAGTGATCGTACCAGAAAGAAGTGGAGCTTCCGTTCCTCACTTCCACCTTATGCATTGATTTAGCCAGCTCTCTGTATTTTAGTAACTTTTTCCACATCCAAGAACCCAAACTGGATCTTTCATTTGCAGACCAAAACGTTCCTTTCCGAATAATAAAAGTCCAAATCCAAGTCACCCATAGTGATGGCTGCGTAGAGAGAAGTCTCCATATCAGCTTTAAACAACTGACCTTGTTTGCTTCAGCAAGTGATTTAATTCCCAGCCCACCCTCTTTCTTCGGTTGACAGATTGATGACCATGCTATCTTAGCTTTCTTGGGGTTGAGAACAGGGCCAGACCACAAGAAAGCAGAGCAGAGTTTCTCAATCTCTCTTATACAACCTGCAGGTAGACGATACGCTGACATCCAAAAATTCGCAATACTGACGATGACGGAGTTGAGAAGCGCTAGCCTTCCCGCATAAGATAGAGACCTGGCCGTCCAGGAGCTGATTTTTGTTTTCACCGCTTCTATAAGAGGAGAATAGTCTGCAGTAGTCATCTGCTTTGTTAGTAATGGAAGCCCCAAATATCTAACCGGCAATTGACCATTGGCAAATGGGAAACTAGAGAGAGTTTGGACTCGATCCGAAGCAGAAACTCCTGCAAGATAAATAGTAGACTTTTCTAGACTGATTTGCAACCCTGATCGACCTGCAAACTCTTTGAAGACGTTAATGACACCCTCAATTGACCACTGATGGCCATCAACAAACACCATAAGGTCATCAGCAAAACACAAATGTGTCAAACCAATTTTCTCGCATTTTGGATGATAGCCAATATTTCTATGAACCGCTGCTTCATCAATCATATGTGAGAGCACATTCATGCAAATAACGAAAAGATAGGGTGAGAGTGCACAGCCCTGCCTCAAGCCTCGTGAACTACCAAAAAACCCAGCCAACTCGCCGTTAACTTGAACCGAGAAAGTTGCTGTGGAAATACAGAGCTTGATCCAATGTCTAAACGTTTCTGGAAAATTCAACGCTTCAAGAGTATTGAGCAGAAATTGCCATTGAACAGAGTCAAAGGCTTTGGAAATGTCTATTTTCATAGCGCACCTTGGAGTAACTGATTCCTTATGGTAGTCTTTTACCAATTCTGTTGCTAGGAGAACATTTTCCATCAAGAGTCTTTCTTTAACAAAAGCAGACTGATTTTGCAGAATAAAACTAGGCAGCAAGAGTTTTAATCTGTTAGCAAGAATCTTAGAGATCACCTTATATAACACATTGCAGCAAGATATAGGGCGATAATCTTTCATCTCAATGGCTTCGTCTTTCTTCGGAATGAGTGCTAAAATGGTTGCATTGAGTCCTTTTGGGAGGAAGCCTTTGACAAAGAAAGATTGTATAGCAGCTATGAAATCTGGACCAGTTAATGACCAAGTTGCTTTGAAGAACTCACTTGTGTAACCATCCGGACCTGGGGACTTATTATTTGGCATAGCGAATAAGACCTTTTGAATTTCTTCTCCCGTGACTTCTCTCGTGAGTATATTCTGATCAGTTACCGAGCATCTATAAGACATCAAATTACGGAGGTCTTCAACAGATATACCATGAAAATCTCCTGATTGGCGGTTAAGAAATTCGTTGAAAAACCGTTCCGCTTCTCCCTTAATTTCCTCACTAGTCTGCAACGTTTCAGCATTTGGACCCCGAATCTCGCGTATCGAGTTTCTCATTTTACGCACCTGCGCTGCCTTATGGAAGTATGAATTATTACCGTCTCCTACATTCATCCAGTGGAGTTTGGATTTTTGCTTTAAGAAGCCTTCTTCCAACTCCGAAAGGTGAGTCCAATCAGTGTAAGCCTTTAACTCCTCTGCAATTGTTTCCTGCGACGGATTCGCCAAAGTAGTAGCTTGTTTTTCACAAAGTAAAATATGAGCTTCCCTCGTTCTCTTAGGTAGATCTCCCAATTTTTCCTTTCCTAGTTCCCGTAAGTGCGGCTTTAAAGTCTTCAGTTTCTTTGAGAACCTATATAACGCTGAGGTGGAAACATAAAGAGGAGCTGAACTCGCCCAATGACTCTCTACAACAGGTAGAAACTGGGGTAGCTTTGTCAACACATTAACAAATTTAAACGGTTTCCTGCCTCCAGTTGCCGCAGCTTCCAACATTAATCTGCCCTGAGAATGATCAGAACAACCACCGGTTTCGAAAACGTTGTATGAATGTGGATAAGCAGAACACTAGGAATCGTTGACCAAGCATCTATCAAGTTTTTTGCAGACCAAACCCTCTTCTCTTTTGTTACACCATGTGAAACGTGAGTCATGATATCCAAGGTCAGAAAAAGAGCAATATCTTACAATCTCCTGAAAATCTCTCATCCCTGGAGGAGTGTAGGGAGAGTTATCATAGTTTGAATGCTCTCCACCTTCAAGAATTTCATTGAAATCACCACAGAGAATCCATGGTTTGTTACGAATCAACGGCGAGTCGTGATGAGAGCGAATATCTTCCCACAAAATACGTCTCTCCTCCACAAAATTTGAAGCATAAATAAAAGAACAAAAGAATTCTTCTTCTTTACCTTCCAACAGAATCGAACATGTTATCATTTGACTACTCTTAAATACCGGAGTTAGTCGAGCATTGTCCCTCCAAACAACCCAAATGCGGCCTAACCGATGTGATTCATAATTAGTTATAGACGACCAACCACTAAAAATAGACGAAAGTAGTTCAGCTGATCTGCCCTCCTTGACTCTCGTCTCCAGAAGACAACCAAATTGCATAGAACTGTGATTCACCCAACTTTTGATAATGGAATGTTTAGAAGATTTATTTAGACCACGGACATTCCAAAAGAAACCCGACATAAAAATTATTTCTTTTTATGAGCCCTATGACCTGAAACACTAGGGTTACCCTTCGTGTTTTGATTCGCAGAGCTTTTGACCACCTTATGCTGAGACTTTGAGATTCGTGGGATGTACGGACGAGTCCCTTGAACACCAACTGAATCTGAATTATCATTTAATTGTTGGGAGAGAACAACAATTTCTCCTTCCTCATGACCGTTTGTGTCAGCCGTGTCCTCCTCCACTGCTAGGACATCAAAACGAGAAGGAGACGCATGATTAACTACTTCTTGAGGTTGAGGACTCCTCTGCCTGCCTACCTTAGCAGGCGATACCGTGTGCCAGGGACCTTCGTCCTTCAAATTTTCCTCGTTTTCCTCTGCAACTTCCTTTCCCTTATTCTGTAAAACAGTCGGATTCTTCATTGGAACTTTCTGAGTGTGAGAATCACCGTTTAGCGTTTTTGTCAAAGTAGCCGAAGGAGATTTCGATAGTATTTCGAGAGGTTTTTCTTTCATGAGAGGAGGCTCTGTTTTATCCTCTGTTTCTATCTCCGTTGGTGTGGATAGCTGATTGGGTGATGGACGCGTTAGACAAACCTCTTGTATATGTCCCCACTTAGAGCATGAAGAGCATCTCGGCGGCAACCAAGGATACTTATATTCGACCATTGCATCAACGCCAGTTTCAGATTTAAAGCGGAATTGTTTTGGCATTTCCTGTGTTAAATCTGCTTCTACAAATACCTTAGCTTCCTCAAAACTGTTGCACAGAACTGTGTCAGGGTGAAGCTTTTTTGGTTCCCCAATAGGACTTGCAAGAAAACTCAGACCCTTCCAAGTAAACATTGAGCGTGGAACATTTTTAATGGTGATCCACATTGGCATTGTTTTAATTTCTGGCTGAGCATCCTCAGCAACCGGGGACCATTTAGAAACGATCATAGGCATGTCAGCTATGTTCCACATTCCTCTGCGAAGAACCCTAGCTCGGACTGAACTCTCTCTGATTCGGAATTTGATTGTTTTAGTGTCTACCACATATGCGTCAATCTTTACCGTCTTGTCTCCAAGTGGCCAGATCTTGTTCACAATAACGTGAACTTTTGCAATATGCGGAGATATTTGTGGAAACCGCCCTATGAGCAAATCATCCCACAATGGTGTTGAATCTTCAAAGATTTCATTTGGGACTTGGACAATCGAATCACCGTTGACCATTGTTACGTTGAATTCATGCTTCGAAAGGGTTGGTCTATTCTGAACAATTGATGAGTATGATGGTTTGGTCGTTTCTGGGGAAGCTTCTGAACTTTTCGATGTGCTCTCCACCACCATCGCCGTCGACATGATGGGGGAAGACGGCGGAAAAGCCGCCAGATCTGCCAGATTGGGACACACGGTAGTGAAACCCTAAATCGCCTTCAAAATCGCCCTGCCACGTCAGCCCTAATTTTTTACCTTTGATTGATTGGTCTATGATTAGTTTGCCGCTGAAAAAATCAACAAAATATAATGTGTCAGTGAATAACATGATTTTTCTTTTTAATCAAAAAACATGATCTTTGTATACTAATTCTGAAACTTAATTATATATATTCGATCCAATCTAGTAAACTAGTTTATAGGACGGGATCCAAACGAAATACTTATCCACGAAAGAAACCTTTATATATCTTTGTGCTCGAAAGTTTTCTCATTCGTTATTTTGGTGGCTGACTACTAAATGAAGATATACCAAATGATTTTTCTTCACTCAAGCAATTTAAGCACATAGACAAAGTAAGATCATCTGGCGATAAACCATACATTCGTGGAGGAAATATTCCTACACATGACGAGTCTCCTGAACATATACAACTATTCAACACCAGATTGATTATTTCCACGATCATTATTTAATTTTCTACCCGGAGTTGACTTTTGTATATTTCATTCCAACTTATACATGAGGTATCTCTCAGTTCCATATCTTTTGCAGTTTTCCCTAAGCAAGTCTTTGTTTTTTCTTGAGTACTAGAGAAACCGGATAGTGATCGAGAGAGAACATGAAGATTCACCTTTTGTTGGCCATGATTGGAACCTTTGTCGTTATAATTGGAGCCCAGGATCAAGAAGGTAATGATATATACCATCTCTTTCTTGTTTATAAATCAATCCTTTGACTTGTGATATGTTATATAAGAATGTATCAATATCACTTTTCCCATTTATTGCTTTTATATTTGAACAGGTTTCATCAGTTTAGATTGTGGATTACCTAGTGACGAATCTCCTTACGATGATTCGTTTAACGGATTAACATTCACATCGGATTCCACTTTCATCCAAACAGGAAAAATTGATAGTGTCGATAAAGATCTTAACATAAACTTATCAAAACAATATTTGACTCTTAGATACTTCCCAGAAGGAAAACGTAATTGTTATAGTCTTGATGTCAAGCGTGGCACAACTTATCTCATCGTGGTTAGCTTTGTATATGGAAATTATGATGGTCTTAACCGTGATCCAAACTTCGATATCCATCTTGGTCCCAATAAGTGGAAAAGAATAGATTTGGATGGAGAGAAAGAAGGTACAAGAGAAGAGATCATACACAAAGCCAGGTCAAACTCTTTGGATATTTGTCTTGTTAAGACAGGAGAAACTTTGCCAATAATTTCAGCCATAGAAATACGGCCACTAAGGAATAATACGTATGTTACACAATCTGGTTCGCTGATGATGTCTTTCCGGGTTTATCTTAGCAATTCAGATGCATCTATAAGGTAAGTCAATCTATTTGAAGCATTCAATGTGACGTTTTTCTTTTGAATAAAATTTAACATTATTCTTTTAAAAAATGTGAGGTTTTTCTCTCTTTTTTTTTCTGGAGAAGATATGAATGAGGGGATATGTTGACTTTACTTGTGTTAAAAACATCATTGTTGAATGATGTGTTCAAAATTTTAAGACTCCAACGTAACTACATTATGCCAAAACTATATGGCAAGTCATTGTAACAATTGAACAAAGAACTAAGAACAACGAACTAGAAATAAAAGATACTAATATGAGCTAAGAAAACAAATTTTTTTTTTCTTTTTTTTGTTCACAATTAAAACTAAATTAATTAATTGAAAGAAAATAAGCAAGAACCAAACAACCAAATCAAACATACAAAAGACTAACATTATTGTAAATCAAACTAAACAAGCAACGATAAATGAAATTGAATGATTGAATTCATTATTAAAAAAACGAGCCAAGGTGATTGACTCGGATAGTTGCCAACTAACTTAGTTTTTGGTATCTTAGTTTCATAGACTAGTATTTGGCTAATACAATTTACTTATTAATTTATGTGGCTAATAAAATTTATTGTAGGTATGCTGATGACGTCCATGATCGTATTTGGTCTCCATTCAACGGATCTTCACATACACATATAACAACTGATCTCAATATAAACAACTCAAATGCATATGAGATTCCAAAAAATATACTCCAAACTGCTGCCATACCAAGAAACGCCAGTGCGCCGCTGATTATTACGTGGGATCCACTACCCATTAATGCGGAGGTATACTTGTACATGCACTTTGCGGAGATTCAAACCCTTGAAGCCAACGAGACGAGGCAGTTTGACGTTATCTTGAGAGGAAACTTTAATCATTCAGGATTTAGTCCAACCAAGTTAAAGGTATTTACATTATACACAGAAGAACCAATGAAATGTGGTTCAGAAGGTTGTTATTTACAGCTAGTAAAAACACCGAACTCAACTCTGCCACCTCTGATCAACGCTATTGAGGCATACAGTGTTATCGAGTTCTCACAATTGGAAACAAGTCTTAGTGATGGTACGTACCTCTCAGCTTTCAATATTACAGGAATGTAACTTATATTATAAAGTATAAGCTATGATATTGATTCTTACATTATATTATAAAGTATGATATTGATTGTTACGTTCTCTTAATAATTGTGTCAGTGGACGCTATCAAGAACATCAAAAATACTTATAAGCTGAATAAAATCACTTGGCAAGGAGATCCATGTCTCCCTCAAGATTTGTCGTGGGAAAGTATTAGATGCACCTACGTAGATGGCTCCACTTCACCAACAATCATTTCCTTGTAATGTCATTCACAAACTTACTCTTTAATTTAAAATTTAAATATCTAAATATTTTGTATGTGTTTTTGTATTATTAGAGATTTGTCGAAAAGTGGATTAAATGGGAGTATACCCCAAATTTTACAAAATTTCACGCAATTACAAGAACTGTAAGTATCTCTACTGTTGATCACCTGAACCAATAATGATTTATTTGGACAGAATATGTAAGACAATTTCTTTTGTTTGTGCATATAACCACAGGGACTTATCAAATAATAGCTTGACTGGACCGGTGCCTATCTTCCTTGCCAACATGAAAACGTTATCTTTAATGTAAGCTATCTAAAAAGCATAAATGAACATTTTGACCTGCGTATGTATGTATATATAATGGTTATCTTTGTCTCAACAGAAACTTAAGTGGGAACAATCTCAGTGGTTCAGTTCCTCAAGCTCTTCTTGACAAAGAAAAAGAAGGACTTGTGTTAAAGTAAGATTTCCTTTTCCATAGAGGGAATGCATTTACTAATCATATAGTAACAAAGTAGAGGAACTTCATTTTTGGAGACTATTTAACTGCTAGATCTTTCTTAATTAAGAGAGTTCATGTCGATTAAATTATCGCAAAATATGGTACCTGACAGTTCGATTATTGCCTTTCCTATGCAAGCTATTTACAATTTCAAAATATGTCATATTCATTGTAGACTTGAAGGAAATCCAGATTTGTGCAAATCCAGTTTTTGCAATACCGAAAAGAAAAATAAATTCTTGCTCCCGGTTATTGCATCAGCTGCCTCTTTGGTTATTGTAGTTGTGGTTGTGGCTCTTTTTTTTGTCTTCCGAAAGAAGAAGGCCAGCCCTTCAAGTAAGTTATGAGCCATTAATAATTTGTTTACCTGCTATAAAGCAATGCATATAGTTAGCATATAACCAAATATACTATCATATGTAGATCTACATGCTCCACCAAGTATGCCTGTATCGAATCCCGGGCACAATAGTCAATCAGAATCATCATTCACATCGAAAAAAATTAGGTTTACTTACTCTGAGGTTCAAGAAATGACAAATAACTTCGATAAAGCTCTCGGTGAAGGAGGATTTGGAGTCGTGTATCATGGTTTTGTTAATGTTATTGAACAAGTAGCAGTTAAATTGCTATCACAATCATCTTCTCAAGGCTATAAGCATTTCAAGGCAGAGGTACCCTTTTTCTAGTAATTCTCAATAGATATCCAATTGATTTGTATATCTCTAAGAGTGTTGGATGATGGATGATTGGTTAGGTGGAACTCCTTATGAGAGTTCACCATATAAATTTGGTGAGTCTTGTTGGGTATTGTGATGAAGGAGAACACTTGGCTCTTATTTATGAATACATGCCAAATGGAGACTTAAAGCAACATTTGTCAGGTAATATCACATATATAATTGTTTTCTTAATAAAACCTAACCATGATATAATTTTTTTTTCTGAATAATTAAAGATCATAACTAAATTGATATGAAGTGTGTTTAATTGATACAGGAAAGCATGGCGGATTCGTCCTGAGCTGGGAAAGTAGACTAAAAATAGTTTTGGATGCAGCACTAGGTATTCATTAAACTTTAAGACAAATGTTTAGTTAATAATTACAGCTTTTATGGGTATTAGTATGGCCTCGACCGGATCAGAAAGGAACCATATGATGATATCGAAATTAATCTCCATTTTCCAATAAACGATGGTATTAAATTTAATATGTAGGATTGGAGTATTTACATACTGGATGTGTACCACCAATGGTTCACAGAGATATCAAAACTACGAATATACTTCTAGATCAACATCTCCAAGCTAAATTAGCTGATTTTGGGCTTTCAAGATCTTTTCCCATCGGAAATGAGAAAAATGTGTCAACTGTTGTTGCTGGTACTCCTGGATATCTTGATCCTGAGTGAGTATAACTTCATATGTTAGTTCCAAAATCACCATTCCTTTTTTTTACTTTACAATCACAACAATTTCTTGTTTTGCAGGTATTATCAAACAAATTGGTTGACAGAAAAGAGTGATATATACAGTTTCGGAATTGTACTGTTAGAGATAATTTCAAACCGTCCTATAATCCAGCAATCCCGTGAAAAGCCTCACATAGTGGAATGGGTCAGTTTTATGATAACAAAAGGAGATCTTAGAAGTATTATGGATCCAAACCTCCACCAAGATTATGATATTGGTTCTGTCTGGAAGGCCATTGAATTAGCAATGTCATGTGTGAGTCTTTCTTCTGCAAGACGACCAAACATGTCTCGAGTTGTGAATGAATTAAAAGAATGTCTTATATCCGAAACCTCTAGGATAGGTGAGGGACGAGACATGGAATCAAAAGGTTCAATGGAATTCAGCAGAGACATTTATAATGAGGTAATACCTCAAGCTCGCTAGCTCGTCAAAATTTATTCTTGCTGGTTTTTCTTCTCATGAATATTCAAATTTGTGTGTTTCAAGAGTGTCTTTCGCCAATAATAACTAAGGCTTTCACTAATAACATGTAATACTGATGTTGAATTGTCGTAGTGTGATATATATTTTGTGAAATACATATGGTGAAATTTATTGAAATTATTTCATGAATTTGTAACCCACAACTAATTCTCGTCTTTGTTTCTATCTCAAGAAATGCATTAGGTTGTTCCCACTTTCGGTATTTTGAAAACCAAAGGAAGAGTTGAATATACCAAAACTTATGTATTTCCTTCAAAACTTAAGAGCTGTTTATATTTCCTTCAAAAGAAGATAAATAAAGAAGATATAAATGGTCTAATAAACCAAAAGTTGGTCAAAATTTAGTCTAAATATAAAACATGAACGTAATAGAACTTGTTTACAAGCGTATATCTCGTTGATCCTGAGTTTAATAAGATGTATAATAGTAAATGTTACGAAGAACTCCAATAATGAAATATCACAAGACAGATTTATCTTGTGGAGAGGGTTCATCATGTAAATGTTTTTTTTTTTTTCACCATGTAAAGTTGGTAATTCTTGTTGTATATTGTTTTAACGAAGACACACTTCGACCTAGTCTAGTACACAACCAGTGGAGATTTAAAACAACATCTATCATTCAAATTGGACAAAGAAATAACCGAATCCAAGGAACCTTGCATTGGATTTAGGATTTATGACAAAAATTCTTCGCAAAATGTTTCCACGCCAACCTCTCTATAAATAAAGGGCCACAAGAACATGCATGAGTGAGAAAAATACATTTTCGAGGCGGGAAAGATAGACTAAATTTTAATTTTAATTGTAATTCATAGCTTGAAATTTTAAAATTATACAGCTACTTGGCTCCTTTATCAAACAACGTGCAAAAGTATAGTGATTTTAAGACCACGATTTTTTGTGCCACTAGAGACGTGCTTGCATCTTTAGAAATGGACATTTTAATTTTATGGGAGAACTTTCCACAACCCTAACTGTTGAATATATGTTCTAAATGCTAATTTTATCCAAGTTTGCCTCTTTTATTTATTTTTGTATCCTTTTAAACTCTTTTTATTCGTTCATATATGTTTCCTTTCCGGCTGCTACATTTCAAGAGGTCGAGCAGACCATAACTCTATCATTTATCTTAGTTAATTCATATACATAGGAACCTTGGTAGCTTCATCTTTCAAAATGGAGGGTCATCGAGGATTATTGTTGGCACTGATAGTCAACATTTTTTCCATTGTACACCTTGTTCATGCTCAGAATCCGGAAGGTAGTGTATCGATTCATTGTAGACTTTATACATGAAATTCTGTTTACATCAGAAAATCCACATTTCAGATCTCAAATTTCTAATACTTTCTCTCTCTTTCTAGGCTTGTATACATACAATTCTGTTTACATCATTTATCTTTCAGAAAATCAATTTTTCAGATCTCAAATTTCTAATACTTTTTTGCTCTTTCCCTTGAGGCTTGTGGCCTGTCGTGTCAATTTTGATTCCTTTAAACAAAAACAAAAAAAAACTCCACCTTACAGTTGTCATGTGGTTATATGTAACTTGGCAGGATTTATCAGCTTGGATTGTGGTTTACCCGCCAAAGAGTCTCCTTATACCGAAAGCACAACAAGCTTGGTATTCACCTCTGATGCAAATTTTATCTCAAGTGGGATTAGTACTAAACTCCCAAAACATGATGACTACAAGCCATATAATTTCTTAAGATATTTTCCTGACGGAACACGACATTGCTATGATTTAAGTGTAAAGCAGGGTACTAATTATCTGATCAGAGCTAGCTTCGTATATGGGAATTATGACGGTCGTAATATTATGCCCAGATTTGATCTGTATATAGGGCCTAATATATGGGCAGTAGTGTCGGAGTTGGACCTATACAGCCCAGAGGAAGAGATCATTCACATGACAAAGTCAACTTCTTTACAGATTTGTCTTGTCAAAACAGGACCAACTACACCTTTCATATCAACTTTGGAGCTACGGCCTTTGAGAAATGATAATTATATTACTCAATCTGGTTCTTTGAAGCTCATGCAGCGGATGTGTATGACCGAGACTGTTAGCACACTACGGTAAGTCAACTAAATCTGGTGATATTATTTGCCCAAAAAAGTGAACACATCAAAGTATATATATATTTTTTTTTTACTCCTCTCGCTAATGCAAAGCATGTGCCAGGTATCCTGATGATGTCTATGATCGTCTCTGGTATACAGATGGTATATACGAAACAAAAGCAGTAAAGACAGCTCTGAGTGTCAATTCTACTAATCCATTTGAACTACCCCAAGTCATAATTAGGTCAGCAGCTACGCCCGTAAATAGCAGTGAGCCAATAACCGTTGAATACGGTGGATATTCCTCCGGTGATCAAGTCTATTTGTATCTACATTTTGCCGAGATCCAAACCCTAAAAGCCAGCGATAACAGGGAATTTGATATTGTGTGGGCTAATAATATTAAAAAGCTGGCTTATAAACCTAAGGTATCACAAATAGATACCTTACTCAACACATCACCGAATAAATGTGATAATACATTTTGCAAAGCGTTCCTAGTGAGGACTCAAAGGTCAACTCTACCACCACTACTTAACGCCTATGAGGTCTACATTCTTGTGGAGTTTCCATACTCAGAGACACATCCCGACGATGGTATGTTTTCCAATCTAATAAGTATTTATTTTTATACTGATTAAAATCTCCAATCCCTTATGTGTTACTCTTAAGGCACTACTATAACGTTACTTCTACACCAGTCGTTGCTATCAAGAAAATCAAAGCCGCTTATGGATTGAAGATAATCAGTTGGCAAGGAGATCCTTGCCTCCCTAGAGAATATAAGTGGGAGTATATAGAATGCAGCTACACCAATAACTCTATTCCCCCAAGAATCATTTCCTTGTATGATCACTTTCTCTAATAACCCTTTGCAGCTGAAAGCATTGTCTCTTAAAGTATATTTTATCATATAAACAGAGACTTATCAAACCGTGGGTTAAAAGGGATCATAGAGCCCGTCTTACAAAACTTAACCCAGCTTGAAAAACTGTAAGTGTGTTCTTCGTAATTAGTAGCTGTACCTGTAGTTGAAAAGCTTTTTCTGTCATAAGTTATGGCACCCGTTTTGTAGTTAGCTGACAGTTCTGTGTATCTGTGAATAATTGCATGGACTAATTGCATTCATTTGTAAATCATAGTGTCCTATGATCTGCAACACGGCCTTTATTTGTTCTGTAACTATGTTTTTGCATATCGTATGGAAATATGCAACGTTGTTCTATAGTTAGACTAACCAAGTGACTTTTTGTATAAATTTTAGGGACTTATCAATTAACCGTTTATCCGGCGAAGTGCCTGAGTTTCTGGCCAACATGAAATCATTGTCGAACATGTAAGTTGTTTCTATACAATATGAGATTCCAACTTAAAACCAATTGGCAATGAGTGGATTGACACATATCTCTTATACACTAGATCCTTTGCCCCTTTCCAATGTGCGATATTGTTATACCTAGCTACCAGTTTCCTCCAAAATGAGCTAATTGACAACTATTTGCTTCATAATTTTAAAACATATTCTGGCTAAATATTTACATGTACCCTTTATCTGCCTTGATAGAAACTTAAGTTGGAATAATCTAAAAGGTCTGATTCCTCCAGCCCTTGAGGAGAAAAGAAAGAATGGACTTAAACTAAAGTAAGTTTAATTAAAAAAAAATCAAATTTATGCATCTCCGTCCCATCATTTCTACTTGGTGTTTCTCCATGACACTTTTGCTTTGTACGTAGTACTCAAGGAAATCAAAATCTATGTCCTGGGGATGAATGCAAAAGAAGCATCCCAAAATTTCCTGTAACAACTGTTGTGTCGATTTCTGCAATTCTGCTTACTGTAGTTGTGCTACTTATTGTTTTCATTTACAAAAAGAAAAAGACGTCAAAAGGTACTTACAAGATGAGATATTCTACAATATCTATATAATGATCATTAGTAATTGTACCTCATTTTTCCAATACAGTTCGTCACAGATTACCAATTACTAAATCTGAAATCTTAACCAAAAAGAGAAGGTTTACATATTCAGAAGTCGAAGCAGTGACAAATAAGTTTGAAAGAGTTATAGGAGAAGGAGGGTTTGGAATTGTGTATCATGGTCATTTGAATGATACTGAACAAGTAGCTGTTAAACTTCTCTCTCATTCATCAACTCAAGGCTATAAGCAATTTAAGGCAGAGGTACTTTTAGCTTGCTTTGGAACAAATCCACACAGTATAATTTTTATTAATAAACCAATATGGCCTATGAATTATGTGCTTTCATGGTTGATCAGGTAGAACTGCTTTTAAGAGTCCACCATACAAACTTGGTAAATCTTGTTGGATATTGTAATGAAGAAGACCACTTGGCCCTTGTCTATGAGTATGCAGCTAACGGGGACTTAAAGCAACATCTTTCAGGTAAATATGTATTCAACCAAATTGTTTAGAAAAGATAATGATCCTTTGTCAGATTTTGATGGTACTATACATATTTTCATATTACACTGGTTTACAAGAATTTGACATTAATAACGCGGAACAGGAGAGTCTAGTTCCGCTGCTTTAAATTGGGCAAGCAGACTTGGAATCGCTACCGAGACTGCACAAGGTATATGCTACTTTTTGCTAAGGAGTTACTTTTTTCTTTTATTTTTAACGCAAAGAGCTAAAATTGTTGTTCAAATGGATTTTAACACAACAGGATTAGAGTACTTACACATTGGATGTGAACCTCCAATGATTCATAGAGATGTCAAAACGACGAATATACTTTTGGACGAGCATTTCCATGCTAAACTTGCTGATTTTGGACTTTCCAGATCATTTCCAGTAGGAGTTGAATCCCATGTATCAACAAATGTTGCTGGCACTCCTGGATATCTTGATCCTGAGTAAGTAGATTTGGTATTTATACTAAAAGTTTATTACTTTCTCAATGGTTATGATAGTTAAAATGAGGCTTATTTTGCAGATATTATCGAACAAATTGGTTAACTGAAAAAAGTGATGTATATAGTATGGGCATTGTCCTGTTAGAGATTATCACAAACCAGCCTGTGATACAACAAGTCCGTGAAAAGCCTCATATAGCTGAATGGGTGGGGTTGATGCTTACTAAAGGAGATATTAAAAGTATAATGGATCCAAAACTGAATGGGGAATATGACTCAAGTTCCGTTTGGAAGGCTCTTGAGCTAGCTATGTCATGTGTGAACCCCTCTTCAGGGGGAAGACCAACCATGTCTCAGGTTATAAGTGAACTTAAAGAATGTCTCATTTATGAGAACTCAAGAAAAGAAGGACGATCAGAAGTAGACTCAAAAAGTTCCATTGAACTGTCCACCAGTTTCACCGCTGAAGTGACCCCTGATGCACGGTAACATCTAATAAGAACAACATCTTTCATGTAATTATTTCTTGTATTAAATTTTGATTTTAAACAATTCAAAGATCCAGGCAATGTAAATTAATGGGTTAAATATTGACCAGAAGCTATTTCATACCGAGATTTTTTGTTTAAAGGTTCTACGAAACTTAGGAACCAAATACTCAACTTCTGTATTTTTCACCTTTCTTCTTTGGAGTTGCTACTTCAGTCTTGATATGCATCAAGAAATGTATCTGAAATTTTTTGTTCGTTTGCAAAGCATGATTTTGAATGATAATGCTGGATATTGAAGTAAACAACTTATTATAAAGTTACACAGTAACAATACATCACTCCTGACCATTTATGTTTCAATTTCATGTTGTTATTTCGATCGCACTTCAATCAATCAAAACATTTGCGACTAATTTAATAACCCATAGAGGAATAAATGTTGTAAGCACGTCGTGATCATGGTGACCAATTATCTCGGTTGTGTATGTTCTGTCAACAATCTTTTCATAATCATAAGTCAAAAGTCAACGATCAACCTTAATCCTTGACTTGAAAATGAACAAGAAATATATCAGACAGGCGATATCTGTTTTCTTGTCATAAACACCTAAAATAAATGGAGAGTCTTCAAGACCTTTTGCTAGCTCTGATCATTTTAGCTTTTGCCACTACTTCACATTTCATTCTAGCTCAGCCTGATCCAAAAGGTACACTCTTATAAACACTTTCCTCTTTACAAGTCTTGAAATTTTACATTTTTCGTTTTCTCTTCTATATATTCGACATGATTTTTATGTCGCCTCTTACCAGAATTCATTAACTTGGATTGCGGGTAACACCCTGCGGTATCGCCTTATACCGAACCATTAACAAACTTAACATACCTATCCGACGCTAACTTCACCCAAGGTGGTCAAAGTGGAAGAGTCCAAAAGGTTTGGGAAGAAGCTTATCAGCCATTCACAGTTCTAAGATACTTTCCGGATGGAATACGAAACTGCTATAACTTGAGGGTCACTCCATCCACAAAATATCTTATCAAAGCTCTCTTTCTCTATGGAAATTATGACGGGCTTAACAATGCCCCGATATTCGATCTGTATCTAGGTCCTAACATATGGACAACGGTCGATTTGAAAAGCTCTTTACTTTCTCAAACGGAAGAGATCATACACATCACAAAGTCAAGCTCTTTGGAGATTTGTCTTGTTAAAACAGGGAAGACTACACCAATCATCTCAGCCTTGGAACTAAGACCTTTGAGAGATGACATTTACATTACTCAAATTGGTTCCTTGAAGCTCTTAAAACGCTATTATGCTAGCGATTTTCTCGGTCCTTCGATTCGGTAATTTAACTTTACTTGCTTTACAAGAAACAGAGTTTTGTAATTTTGTTAATACAAATAAAGGTTTGGTAATTGTTGTTTAATATTCAGGTATCCGTCAGATGTATATGATCGTGAATGGAAGCCAATAAGTCTTTCGTTTGGCTTGAATTTCGTAAACACAAGTCTCAGTGTGAACTCTTCCACTCCTTATGAGCTACCACAAGAAGTATCTCAAAGGCAATCATTAACGAAAACGTGACTGAGAAGTTATCTTTCGACTGGTATGTCGATAACCGCGAGGATCAAGCTCTCATATACCTTCATTTCGCTGAGATTCAATCACTTAAAGGCAATGACACAAGAGAGTTCGACATTATATGGAAAGGGAACGATGGAAACATTACCATTTCAGCTTATCGCCCTTCGAAGTTACAGCTAGAGACTCTATACAACACATCGCCTATGAAATGTAGGTTTATGCAATGTACAGTGGAACTTGTTATGACTAAGAGCTCAACTCTCCCACCAATGATCAATGCTATGGAAGCTTACCAAATTATAGAGTTCTCAGATGCAGAAACTAATCCAGAGGATGGTTAGTCAATCTTCACTACTAATGAATTTTCGCGATATTTTTATATGTTTCGGTATATTTATTTTGGTTTTATTTGCAGTCGTTGCGGTCCAGAATATTAGAGCTGCTTATGAATTGAGTAGAATAGACTGGCAAGGAGATCCGTGTGTTCCTCGGTTGTTCAAATGGGAGGGGATAAATTGCAGCTACACAAATACTTCTATTCCACCAAGAATCATTTCCTTGTAAGACTATTTAATAACAGATTTGATTACTATTAAAAATCAGTGTTTAAATCTCTAAAATTGTGTGTTATGTTCTTATAACCAGAGACTTATCATCAAGTGGACTAAATGGGGTCATAGCACCTAGCATACAAAATCTAACACATCTTCAAGAACTGTGAGACAACAATATATATCCTTTTAAACTGCATTTATTTTGTTAGAACCTTTTATATTTATTATTAATTGTTATCGTAATCGATTGATAGGGACTTATCGAATAACAATCTAACTGGAGGAGTGCCTGAATTTCTAGCCAACATGGAATCATTGTTGATCATGTGAGTTTATTTCATGGTAAACAATAAGTGATCATGATTTCTTGCACCAGATTTATGGATGATGTTTATATATATCATAATGTTCTTATCTGTTTTGACAGAAACTTAGGTTGGAATAGCTTAACCGGTCCAATTCCTCGAGCCCTTCACAATAGAGAAAAGAAAGGGCTAAAATTGGTGTAAGATTTCTCCTTAATGGTTTTTTTTGTTCGTGATGATTTTGCGTATTCAATAACATTCTTGTTCTATAGTGTTCAAGGAAACCCAAATCTATGTCTCTCTGGCTCATGCAAGAACACGAAAGTCCTAGTGCCGGTTTTTGCGTCTCTTGCTTCATTGGCGGCTCTTATCGCTTTGTTGGCTCTCATTTTTGTTTTGAGAAGGAAAAAGCCCGTATCAAAAGGTATAAATAAATAGATTCATCAATCAAGAAGTACATAAGGGCTTAATACTCTGTAAAGTTCATGGTATGTAGTAATGGCATTACTTATATGGCCTTTCCATATACAGTTGCTACACGGGAGTTACCAAGAAAGTCATCAATCTTTGCCAAAAAGAAAAAGTTCACTTATTCGGAAGTCGTTGAGCTTACGAATAACTTCAGAAGAGTTCTTGGAGAAGGAGGCTTCGGAGTTGTCTACCATGGTTCTTTGAGTGATACCGAACAAGTAGCGGTTAAAGTTCTTTCCGAGTCATCCGTTCAAGGCTATAAGGAATTTAAGGCAGAGGTATGTCAATATTTTGCACTAGTTAACTGAAAAAAAAACTTGCTGGTATTGAGAGTTTAATATAATATGAAATGGACCCAAAAGGTGGAGCTTCTTCTAAGAGTTCATCACATAAACTTGGTAAGCCTTGTTGGTTACTGTGATGAAGGAGGCCATTTAGCACTTATATATGAGTACATGGCTAATGGAGACCTTAAACAACATCTATCAGGTAATTAAACACTAATTATACTTGACATGTCTTTATTCGTCTTTGAATCAATTAATAATGTCTTTAACTTGTTATAAGGATTTAGCATTTTTATTTACAGGAGAATCTTCTGGACCTACTTTGAAATGGGCTAGTAGACTCAAAATTGCTATCGAGGCGGCACAAGGTTTAATCTTGCTAACTTTAACATTTCCAGTCACCTTTTTATAACATTGTGATGACATTATAAAGTTCTTCAACTTCATATATCTTCCAATCCCTTTTTGGCCTACCAACTTTGCTATAATCACTCACTCAACATGGATACAATTTTTTAACAATAGGTTTAGAGTATTTGCATGTTGGGTGTGAGCCACCAATGGTTCATAGAGATGTCAAAAGTACGAACATACTATTAGATAATCGTTTCGAAGCAAACTCGCGGATTTTGGACTTTCAAGATCGTTTTCTGTCGGAGCTGAAACTCAAGTGGCAACGGTTGTTGCAGGAACACCCGGATATCTTGATCCTGAGTAAGTTCTCTAATTCATAGACAGCTACATAATGTAACTTGAACTTGTTTTTTTCCTTCATTAAGTTCCATAAACTTCAACTTCTTGCAGATATTACCTAACAAATTGGTTAAACGAGAAGAGCGACGTCTACAGTTTCGGAATAGTACTCATCGAAATCATCACAAACCGATCAGTGATTGAACTAACCCGAGAAAAAGCTCATATAGCAGAATGGGTAAAGATTCTTATAAGCAGAGGAGACATCGAAAAAATCGTCGACACAAACCTTAATGGAGATTACGACTCAAACACAGTCTGGAGGATTCTTGAACTAGCAATGTCATGCGTAAGCCACTCTTCATCAGATAGACCAACCATGTCCAAAGTTGTTAATATACTTAAAGAGTGCTTGCTCTCAGAAAATTTAAGAACAAGACAGATTCATCAAGATAATGACGATGACTCAAAGAACTCAGACTTGACTTTAAATTTCGGAACTGAAGTAACCCCTCTTGCACGCTAGTCTCTTACACGAATCTCTTTTTTTTTTTTTTTCAATTTATGTTAATTATAGACTTCTTTTTCTTGTTTTTTATATGAATTCATTCTCTTATATTTTTTTTTCAAATTTGAACAGATATATAGATAAAACAAAACTTTAAAAGGAAAAAAAAACGAAAAAGATTTTGTAATTTTGTTTTGTTTTTGTTCCATCACCATTATTGTCACGTGCGTGGCACAGAAACTAGAAATATATAAAAATATATATATATTTTTTTCCGGTGGTATAGATCTGAATCAGAGAATTGGTAAGTAGTAAGAACCCTAGCTTTAGATTCGTCAGATTCTGATTACTCGAATCAAAGCAGGGTTTTTGACACTAAAAATCCGATCTCGTGAAGTGTGTTTTGCATCGAATCGGAAAATATGAAAGAAGGGAAATCATCGAAGTCGTCGAGTCAACAAGAGCAGCATGAACAGATTTATCATCAAAACAGTCACTTGGGTTCTTTCAACTTCGCCAAATTGTTTGATTCTGAAGCTTCCTGGGACAAGGTATTACACTCTCCTTCGTGCTCTCTAGGTTCTATACAACCGATCCCAGAATCTGTTAACTTTTGAGTTCGTGTTGCTTACTTTTAAGATTCCTCAAGCCATATAATCTGGTACATAATCATTTTTTAGTAATTGAGAGCTCTAAATTTAGTTTATTTCTCCTGTGTACACAATTAGTTGTAGCATTTGAACTCTAAAGTTTAAATTTTTCTCTTGTGTACACAATTAGTTGTAGCATTTGAGATCTTTAAAGTTGATATCTTTCTCTTGTGTGCACAATCACTTGTAGGAATTGAGATCTTTAAATTTGGTTTTTTAATCTTGTGTGCACAGTTAGTTGTAGCAATTGAGATGTAAAGTTTAAATGTTTTCTCTTGTGTGCTAAATGAATTGTAGCAATTGAGCTGTAAAGTTGATTTCATTCTCTTTTGAGTTCCTTACACTGCTGTTTTAGCCCATCTTGTATCTCGATGACTATACCAACTTGTTATCGTTTGAAAAGGAATGAATACGTTTCCGTATTTGATTGCTATAGCTGATTGTGCTTTGTGTTGGTTTATACTTTGGAATCGGTTCGAGTGGTTTTTAAGTTTGTGGTTGTTTGTTTGGATAGGATCAACTGGGAGATGTGTTGCATTGGATCAGGCAAGTAGTTGGTTTACTCTGCGGATTGTTGTGGGGTGCGATACCTTTGGTAGGAGGCATATGGCTTCTTCTGTAAGTTCTGTCATTTATCTTCTTACTGTGTCCACTATGACTAGAAAGAACTGAAACTTTGTGCTTAAACTCGAGCTATAGTTAGTAGAAATCCATTGTGTCTGATGCATGAAATCGAACCATCTACTATATCGTTTGGTTTACCTGGCGTTGTTCTATATTACTGATCAGAAAAATCCATCACTTTGAGATGATAATAAGCTACACCAATTATTAATGTCGTTATCAGTTTTTCGTAACAGAGAAACAACTGTCAGTATCTGTTTTTATTGCATTGATTAGTTAGGTATTTACTTTGAGCGTATTTTATCTACAACTGTTTTCGGTGACATTCATAGATTTTGAGTTATCGGTTACAATCATACTACATAGCAGGCCTTTCGTGTTGAGTTGGTTTGTCTTAACAAGTAGCATCGTTGACTGTAAAATTTGGCAGATTTCTTGCAATCTCCTCTGGCATAGTATATGGTTACTATGCATTGGTTCTAAAGATCGATGAAGAAGACTTCGGTGGTCACGCAGCTTTGCTCCAGGACGGTCTATTTGCTTCTCTAAGTTTATTCCTGGTATGTAGATTTCTTCTCTCTTCCTCTCTACAACTCTCTAGTTTAAGATAATCCCTAGATTTTCTTCCATCTTAAAAGTTGATTTGGTTGTGATTGAATTACATTTCAGCTTGCGTGGATTCTGGTGTATAGCTTGTCTAGCTTCTGATAGAGACACAGTATCTCGCGCTTGAGCTGCTCCGTGAAGAAGTTTAGCAGAACGTACCTTTCATGGTTTCTCCAATTTACGATGTGCCCTTCATGCTTTTGTTTTCTGAAGATGGGAACTAGCATTGGTAGATTTTCATTTTTCTGATGGAACTTTTGGTTTCCTTTTGTTCTTGTTAATTACTTTGTGTAATAAAAATGAGTATTATTATGCAAGGATACAGTATGTGTTTAGTACAAAACTATTACTTCCATTACTAAAAATTTGGGACAAAAAGCCTCACTGATTAATCAGGGCGAAGTTGTCCTGACGAAAGAAAAAAAATCTCAGTAACACAAAAAAAATGCGTCTGCCGGGAGTCGAACCCGGGTCTATTGCTTGGAAGGCAATTATCCTAACCGTTGGACTACAGACGCTTAGATGTTCATTTTATCAACTCTTTATAGTTAATATTGTATTTAGAAGTAAAACAAATTTACGTATTTAAGTCCATGTAATTAGGTTATCTAAGCAAGTAGTCTTTCATATACATAGGCATGTAATGATCACAATGTGACTAACCTAGAGAGTTACCACATTTGTTCTCTTCCTCACTTTACATTTTTGCACAATAAAGCTCCATTGATCTATGTATGTCTTTTCTATATCATTAACTTCAAATAAGTCCTTTCTTAGATTATCCTACAAATTTATCACACATTCTTTCACCAAATCAAATAGCACTATAATACACATTTTGTAAAACACATCAAGTTATTTTATATAACACTACGCTAATTTTTACGACCATGTGAAAAATAAACAATATAGTTACAATTTTTCCACCGTGTTAGTTATGTACAATTTTGATGAAAATTTGGTTTTCTAACTTACAAAACCTTTAAATCTCAAACAAAACCAATTTAAGAAAATAAGGCCTCGTGACTTCTTTCTACGATGACAATCACAACTACATTCACTTGTCTCCCAATAAAAAAAAAAAAAACACACAAACAATTAAGGCCGATCGAAGTAAGGATCCCACTCATGCCTCTCAACATTCCCAAACACATTATATTTCCAAGAATACTGCTCCGGAAAATCAAAAATCTCCTCCTTGCCTTCCTCTATCCTCTTCCTTAACCCCTCCACTCTTTCCAAAACTCCTTCCACCGCGACATCGAATGCATCTTCAAACCTTCCCGTGTCTTCACTCTTACTCGACGGGTGAAAATACATTAACCTCGGTATCAGTCTTATCACTTGTTCTCTCATAGCGAAAACTTTTGTCCTCGGTATTCTACTCAAAACATTCTCTATACTCACTTTACCTTCTTTCACATTTTTCTCCGGAATAAAAACAGAGTATTTCGCGATATCTTTCGGTAAATGCCAAATGTATTGCGCATAAGCTGATCCCGGATGAAAGAAAACTGGTATACAACCTGCTAAGATGGAGTCAAAAGTGGAGCGACGTGTGTATGAGTCACCTGGTGGTTGAAGACAGAACGTTGAGCTCAAAAAGAATTTCATGATTTGGTCGGGTTTGTAGCATTTTTGAGAACCCGATATGCATTCTAGAAGCTTGCATTTTCGTTTTGAAGCTTTGCATTGGTCCATGATCTCGGTTCTTATGCTGTCACCGAGGTTTGGTCGTGGGGCACCGACAAATGAGAATAAGTAACGACGATTAATTCTTCTCATTCTCATCTGCCATTGGATGATTTCTGCGTATGTTGAAGGGTGGAAATAGGTCGGGTAAGGAACCGCGAACCCGTGGTAGTTCCATGGGCTTGATTCGATTAGTAGCATCGTCATGTTTCTTACTTCCGGTAATATCATTAACCTGGCTAGGTAGATAGAGAAACAACAATGAGAAGACTTGTCCAATGAAAAACAACTTAAAACATTCATGAAATTCTGCAAGATTAAAGTCAAAACAATAAAAGAATTCTTTCCTTAACCATTTGTGATTCCATTCTATCCAAAATGTTACCAGTTTTTTTTTTTTATATTTTGACGTTTTCAAAATATGAATACTGTATATGCAACTATTTTACCATACACATAATTCATCAAGTTTTCATCTTTTCTCGTTATTGAAATGCAATATAGTATAACTAGTAAAAGCAAAAAGCTATCGATCTTTTAACTCGTTTTTTGTGATGTATGAAATATGAGTATGACATTCATTAAAACATCAAATAGTATGGTGGCGTACCTATTTCCCCAATCGGATTCATTCTCTGGTGTACGCATAAAGTCCCAAGTGGTTCGACCAGCCACCATAAAATGATCTCGTCCGTCCATCCTCTTCCACTCCTGACTCTCCCTCAGCCACTTCATGAGATCAAGCGCGGCAGCATCTCTCATGAAAGGGAACGGTCCCCACAAAAACCGCATCAAGTCTAAACCCGGATAGTAAGGAACATACACCGCAGAAGCTAAAGACGAGTCTTTGGTCAAGCACTTGTACTGCTTCATCCTGTTGTGGAATATTACTTCCAATGTGAACTGGTTTGTGGCATACCAACCAGAAACTCCTTCCATGTTTGGTAGACGAGGGCCTAACCCGAAATTCGACGTTAACTCGCACATATCAGTCCACCTGCTCAATGTCCAACAGTTCTTGAGAAGCTCTTCGTTAAACAAAGCTGGCACCTCATGCATATACACATATTTTCCTTTACATGGATCGTTACTTCGCGTTTCTCTTGGCCGTAACATAACTTTACCGACTCTACTAGGTTGGTTTCTCTTGGAAATTACTCTGTTTTTCGCCTTGGAAGTATTATTCTTATTCAATACAAAATTTCTCTGAGTTTTTGGTTCAGATTTAGAGATGTTATCCTTGCCTTTCTTGGTCTCAAGATCGTCGTCATTATCATCTTCAACAACATTACTGGAAGAATCATTCGGCAACTCCTTGCCTCTCTTGGTCTCAAGATCGTCGTCATTATCATCAACTAGCGCTTTCTTTGGTTCCACGTCTTTCTTAGCCTCGAAAAAGTTCGGTTCTTTGTCTAATGCTTGATGATTCTCATCACTATTCTCCGCATTGCTCTCATCAGCATCATTACGACGAACCCTTTTCTTCTCTGCCTCCAATCTACCCGAAGATCTCGCCTTTCGTGGCTCTCGATGTCCTCTCCTTGCCTTAGATGACCGTCCAATTACAACCGAATCAACTCTCTTCTTCTCATTTTCAACCCTTTCTTTCTCAAGTTCTTCAACGAGATCAGTCACAACCTTCTTGTCTTCTGACATCTGATCATCCGGAGGAGAATCGACAGAAACAGGAAGAGAGCTGTTATCAACGGAAATGTCCTCAGAGACAACGTTAACGACAGGAGCTTCATCAGGTTCGTGGTTTTGTGGGACGTTTTCGACAGGGAGATCGATGATATTTTCTTGCCGGAACAATCTCTCGTGGTTATGAACGGTTTTAGCGGAAGAACTAAAAAGGTAAAGCAAGACAAGCCAAAGGAGGAATGAGGCCATTGCCACGTACCAGAACTGGGTTCTGTACTTTGAGCTAGACTTCTCCATTGCCATTGTTCCTCCTCTCCTATGTGGTTTTCTCATGCATTAATTAACCAAATCTTACCTACCAATACCCGATTTGTTGCTTGTGATGCAAGAAATCGTTAAAGATTGTGTTGATTTCTGGATCTGAAGGATGGATTTAGGGGAAAATGGATGGATCTCTGGTAGATTTAGGAAATGAATGGACGCTGTGAGAGAGATGGTGAGATTGGGATGGTTGTTGAAGCGTTCAAAGGTTTTGTAGTGATTAATGAAAAGATTTGTTTTTTTTTTTCAATAAAGCGATAATTAATTACATATGGAGCTATTGTTAATAATCAAGATTTCCTCGTACATGTGTCCTTAATATTTGTTCAGGCACCTAAATGAATCAAAGATTGAATTGAATTAGAGAGCTAATTAGAGATTTTTAAGGAATGTAAAAGATTTACAAATCTGTTTTTTTAATTCTAAAGATTTTTAAAGAATTATTTGGGTAGAAATTAATTACAAACCCAAAACAGAAAGCATCATTGTCTTTTTTACCAAAAAAAAAGCATCATCGTCTCTAATATATGAAACCAATAGTCAATGACCCATCACCATTGTTGATCGATTCCTTATTATTGTTAGGTTTCAGTTTCTTAATCTCACTCCAGTTAATCACAAACTCCCTGATTCAACCTCTCTTTGCTTCTACCATTGGTTGTCCTTTTTCCACCACTAATTCTCTGGCCAAAGTCTTGATGTTTCCCCAGAGATGTCACCGGTATAACACTCCAGTTTCAGGAATATAGTGATGCATGCGAAGAATTTTAAAAGAATCAATTTGGTCATTGGTGTCACTAAAATACATTTATCTTTTCGGGTGTCACTAAAATGCATTTATCTTTTCGGTCAAATGTTCTCAAAAATACTCTGAAGTTAAACGTGTTTGAGCTGGAATAATTTTTAGGTGAGCGACCTTCCGAAAAATAATTATTGTCCAAAAAAGAAATATGTACATCAAAGAGTGTAAAAGATTTATCATGTCATGTTACTATATTAGCAGAAGATAGTGTGTTCTTTTTAAAAATTTATTATCATGTCAAAATTTCTCCATATACGGGAATGCATCGGGACAATTTGTAAGTTTCAATTTGCACTGTTATTTTTAGCGCTAATAATTCCGACGAATATTGATGTCACTAAGAATAGTATCATACAATAAATGAGTAGATATTTTATCAGTTACCATTATCTAAAGTACCCATAAATGATGCTAAACTTTTTTTTCTTTTTCCTACTTTTACGTCGTTTATAACTGATGTAATTTAATTGATGCCAGATCCTCTTTTTCGAGATTCCTTGAACCTCATAATTCTATATATTTCCCAAATTTTCAGATTTATCAACTAAAACTACTCTACATATTAAGAAAACAAAGAAGAAAAATAGCTATGGCCAAGGCAGCTTCTACACTTGTTTTTCCCATCATTTTCCTTGTTATGTTCGCCTTAAGTACGCATTTTATCTTTAGAATTATTCGTCAAAATATTCAATCATCTTCTTTTCTTCTTATAAACATAGTTTTTATTGTAGCTATATTAATTGGGTTATACCCTATATGATGTAATCCATTGCTATCTTTTTCTTAAGTGTACATTTAATTTCGGGCTTTCTTCATTGACATATACTCTTAGGGTTATATTAGTTCCTTGCTATGATTTCTTTATCTCAAGCTTTTTTTCTTCAAAAATTTTATATTCACAATATTCATTGGCATATGCCCTAAATGTTGTAGTCCATTGTGATTTTAGCCATGCATAAAGTATCGTTTGTATCAATGGTTTGCTCATACCAATATCTTAAAAGTTTTCACATATGATCTACTATAATTTGTAGCGTCGGCTCTATTCATTAGCATGTAGCAGAAATATTGTAATTCAGTGTAATGACATCTCCTAAGTTCTAGTAAATATTTTGTTATCTAAATATAGAACGGTTTTGTTGGTTATAGTTGAACAAAATATGGGATGCATGGCGGTTCTTGGCTCGTGTGGTGTCATTACAGATTGCAGTGGGTCATGCAAGACTAAGTTTGGACAAGATGCTAGTGGCGATTGTGACCGTGACGGTGGTCAAGGAACATGTATGTGTGGTTATCCTTGTCCACATGATAAGCTACATATGTGAGATCTACAATACTTTGAAATCTATATTTCTTCAAAATGTATTAAGTAGAAATCAAAATTGAAAAAAAAATAAAATCAAAACAGTTTGTGCTATGGTCTCTCATAATCTTTCAGATGGAACTTTTGATATCAATGAATGTTAGATAACATAACAAAATGCTTGAGAACTGAAAGCCAAAATTGGGAGTATAATCCGGATAAATAAACGAATCTGATCTGAACTAAATCAAAACAAAATACTCAATCTGAAAAGTAAAAACGAACCATATATCTTAATCTAACTTATATGATTTTTTTTTTCTATATCCGAAAACCCAAGTCGGAAAAATAACGATATTATACCGAAGTTTTTCAAAAATTTCAAAAATTAAGCTTATATTTTGACTAAAATATGAATCCGAACATAAATTTTAGTTTGAATACCATTATTCATTTTATATAAAGAATCGGACAACTTGAACTGAACTCTAGAACACCCCTAGCTAAAATGCATCTTTACATTCTTTATGTTTTTGGACAAAAAAATGCATCTCTCGCTCTCGGACAAATGATGCAAGAAATACTTGTAGTAGTACTCTTTTTGGATCCATTATTGCAAACTTAATCTCGAGTAAAATGAAATTATTGATAAGATTTTCTCTAACGTTTCAAGATCTTGTCTATAATAATTATACGTTAAATTATTACGATTATTTTAAAGTGTTTGACGGTTTTAGAAGCTAAGTCAAAGTTTAACATTTGGATTCGAAGGAAAGGAACATATTTTCTGAATTTTACAAGAAACAGAAAGGAATATTTTCTATTTTCAACTCTACTACTAATATACAAATACAACTATATAATAAGATTCATTGTTGATCATGTGATTAATCAACAAAGCTACTGTTGCGCAATTAATATTCGAATCTCTAAACTCATGTGATTTAAACCAAGATTAAAAACTATATATTATAAAATTTAATTATTTGTTACCTAACTTTAAACATATTTTGTCTTAAATCCAAATTTAATTAGCTTGTTCACAAGGAAATGCCTCAAAAGAGGAAAGACGATTGATTCATCTCAACCTTCTCGTCTTCTTTCGGACAACAATGTCACAAAAAGTCTGATCCTTTCTCTTTAGATTTGGCTTCGAGAAATGGCTCGCGATCGGCGGGAAGGTCTGGAGATCAAGGTGGTGAATCCACCGGCGGCGGCGACAAACAATGTGGCTGTAGAAACGTCTCCGGCGACGGCGACGAGGAGACGGAGACAACAACAACGAGCTTCGTTCGCTGAGTTTAGACCGTTTAAGCTTTGGTTTCCATGGCTTGTTCCAGCTATCGTGGTGGCTAACATTGCCCTTTTCGCCATTTCGATGTTTATTAACAATTGTCCTAAGAACTCGGCTTATTGCTTAGCTAGGTTTCTTGGGAGATTTGCTTTTCAGCCTATGAAAGAGAATCCTCTTCTGGGTCCTTCTTCTTTGACGTGGGTAACCTTAAAGATCTCAACTTTATTTCTTAAGATTCCACATTTGATTGAGATTCGTGTCTCTGAGTTTGAAATGTGGAAACTTTTTTTGTTTCTAATGATTGGATTTGTTAAAATTATGATGGGTTCTTAAAAAGTTCATTACTTTGTACAATTTGAATTAGATCTTAGATTGTGGGGCTTAGAATGAAATTTGGTGAAATTATACTTGTGGCATTGCATTGTAACAGTAAATATCAAGTGTTATAGTTATGTGTATTCTTTGATACCAGATTGGAGAAGATGGGGGCTTTAGATGTATCAATGGTGGTTCATAAGCACGAGGTGTGGCGCTTGTTCACTTGTATATGGCTACATGCTGGGGTTTTTCATGTTCTTGCCAACATGTTGAGCCTTATCTTCATTGGCATTCGACTTGAGCAAGAATTTGGATTTGGTATGCATCATGAGTTGGTTTATGTGCCAAAATGTGTATGGCTGATGCTGAAAGACTTGCTTTTTATTTACTAATTCTCATTTTCTTTGACAGTACGCATTGGATTGCTTTATATGATATCTGGATTTGGTGGAAGTTTGTTATCTTCTCTATTTAACCGGGCTGGTATATCCGTTGGTGCCTCTGGAGCATTATTCGGCTTGCTTGGTGCTATGCTTTCAGAGCTTCTCACTAATTGGACTATTTACGCTAATAAGGTAGCCAAATCTTCCCTTGTTAAACAAGCCGCACTTTCGATGAATGATGTGTCAATAATGTCATTGGTTTTTCTACATTTGCAGTTTGCAGCTCTTTTGACACTCATCTTCATCATAGCCATTAATTTAGCAGTAGGTATTCTTCCACATGTAGACAACTTTGCCCATCTTGGAGGATTCACATCAGGGTTTCTTCTAGGCTTTGTTTTCTTGATACGTCCTCAGTATGGATACTTCAACCAGCGGAACAATCCTCGGGGTTATGCTGCACCGTCTGCTAAATCCAAACACAAGCCATACCAATACGTTCTTTGGATCACCTCTTTAGTGCTTTTAATAGCAGGGTATACTTCTTTTTCTTTCATCATGATTACAAAATGAAACAGATTCAGTCAATTCTTTAATGCAAATTTTTGAAAATTTGGTGTTAGATATACCGCTGGACTCGTAGTGCTTCTTCGAGGAACGGATCTAAACAAGCATTGTTCATGGTGCCATTATCTCAGCTGTATTCCTACGTCGCTTTGGAGCTGTAAATCTCAAAATGTCTACTGTGAGGTAAATACTTCTTATGCTCTTTAGTCTTTATCTACCATGTCTAGTTTGATCCCACCATTCTTGTTTTGTGTTAATACTTAAAAGAAGACACTAGTCTTATGTGTGTGACTAATCTTATGTTGTATTCGAGTTTATAAAAACTGAGAGTGATTGTGGAATTTGGTGCAGTCGAGCCAAATTGGGCAGCAGATGAACTTGACATGTATCACGAATGGGAAAACAGAGATGTACAAGCTCTCTAACGATATACCGTCTCGGATTCAGCAGTTGTGTTCCCAATTGTGCAGATGAATACCACTAAACGTCTAATTTTTATACTCTTGTAGAAAGTTAGGAATGTGTCTTGAGGAAGAGAAGATTGTTCATTTAACATGATCATGCACTTGTGGATTCTTCTTTCTGATCATTGTTTGTTTCCACTTCTTGTTTTATTGTTGCATATGTATTGACCATGATCTATGTAATGAGAACATAGGTGAAGAGAAAGTTGAACAAAGTTTTTGTTCTTAAACATTTTAATTATAAATTCAGATGTTTAATCTAATCTTAAATTTCTTTTGCATTTAAGTTGCATAAAAATGAAAATAATATTTTGTTGTATATCAAATCATTTTATATATTTAAATGAAAATTTATTAGTGTAATAGTTATGTCAAATGATAAATGTAATTTACTATCATTCGCAACTTTCGAATTTCCAAGAAGAAAATTATATAATTAATTTAAAAATTGAAATTTGCTTACTTAAAAGTTAAAGGAGTCTAATCATATTTTATTATTTCATACGTATATGGTTAGTGCGAATACGAAAACTCCACTAATATCTTCTTCATTTTTATATTTTTACGTACATGTGCGTTGAATTTACATGATAATCTATAAGGCTATAACCTTATCACAAGACACAAATCATTATTAACTATATGCACAAAATAGAATAAATAACTATATGGTAACTTTTTTAAAACAAAATTTTGTATTATATAAAAAAATCCAGTTAAACGAACATGGAATATATTAGTTTTTGAAAAGTATTGTTATGTAGTGTAGTATAAGTTTGGACGTTCGAGTATTCGTTTCTGTTTTAGTTTAATACCATTGTATTTCGATTATTTCAATTTTGAAGTTTAAAATCTATATAAACACCAAAAAATTTGGTTATGTTTTGATTTAGATTTGGTTTTTTTTTTATTTAGAAATCTATGATCCATTCGGATTTTTTTTTTTTGGTGCAATAGTTTTAGATTTGTTATTTGTATTTAGTCATTACTTTCGTCAAAACATATTTAATGTTTAAATGATCGCTGATATGAGATAAATAAAAATCAAGTTAAAAAAATCATAAATATATCTGTTACCAGTTACCACCAATTCGAGAAAAATCTTCACTTTTCTGTCACCGATCCAATCCTATTCTTTTTTTAGAGCATTAAACTCTTATGTATTCTAACGTAGTTTTAACTTTAATGCCAATTCCACCCATCGTAATGTTAGGTCGCTCGGTGGATTATATTGTTGTTTATCCATTGGTTGTTACTTTGAAAATTTCACAAATATCAGAATCATTATTTGAATCTTTATTTCATAATCGTTGATCTTACAATTACATACTCAAAGTTTGACACTAGCTAGACTTACCAAAACCAGTTGGCGCCAAATCGCAAAATAGAATAATCATATGATTATAGTAATTTTTTTATTCTGATTATAAATTCAAAGAACGTCGGAAATGCCTAACAAATTTCCTGACCAAGTGGATTTATGATTCATATAAAGAGGACAAAGGAGTGTGATTAAACAAATGTAAAAACTTGTATCTATCTTCTATTTATTATTCTCTATAGTTTTATACATAAAAAATACTTAGTCTCCACCACTTACACAGATCATTTTCTTCTCCAACACAAAGCTTTCTTCTTCCATAGCATCCGAATCGTCGCATCTTAAACCTCCTAAACAGGTATGCTTGTAACTTTTGTTTCTTACCAGAACTAAATTCACTTTGTTAATTTGTGATTAGATTCTCTGTTTCTTTCCGGTTACTAATCTTGATCAGGGACAAGAATTTGTTTTTGTGTCGGAGACTAGGAATATAACAAGGATTTTTGCGTTTTCTTGTGTAACAATTTTTAGGGTTTATTAGGGTTCTTGATTTCATCAATGGGTTCTTACTCAGCTGGCTTCCCTGGATCCTTGGACTGGTTTGATTTTCCCGGTTTAGGAAACGGATCCTATCTAAATGATCAACCTTTGTTAGATATTGGATCTGTTCCTCCTCCTCTAGACCCATATCCTCAACAGAATCTTGCTTCTGCGGATGCTGATTTCTCTGATTCTGTTTTGAAGTACATAAGCCAAGTTCTTATGGAAGAGGACATGGAAGATAAGCCTTGTATGTTTCATGATGCTTTATCTCTTCAAGCAGCTGAGAAGTCTCTCTATGAAGCTCTCGGCGAGAAGTACCCGGTTGATGATTCTGATCAGCCTCTGACTACTACTACTAGCCTTGCTCAATTGGTTAGTAGTCCTGGTGGTTCTTCTTATGCTTCAAGCACCACAACCACTTCCTCTGATTCACAATGGAGTTTTGATTGTTTGGAGAATAATAGGCCTTCTTCTTGGTTGCAGACACCGATCCCGAGTAACTTCATTTTTCAGTCTACATCTACTAGAGCCAGTAGCGGTAACGCGGTTTTCGGGTCAAGTTTTAGCGGTGATTTGGTTTCTAATATGTTTAATGATACTGACTTGGCGTTACAATTCAAGAAAGGGATGGAGGAAGCTAGTAAATTCCTTCCTAAGAGCTCTCAGTTGGTTATAGATAACTCTGTTCCTAACAGATTAACCGGAAAGAAGAGCCATTGGCGCGAAGAAGAACATTTGACTGAAGAAAGAAGTAAGAAACAATCTGCTATTTATGTTGATGAAACTGATGAGCTTACTGATATGTTTGACAATATTCTGATATTTGGCGAGGCTAAGGAACAACCTGTATGCATTCTTAACGAGAGTTTCCCTAAGGAACCTGCGAAAGCTTCAACGTTTAGTAAGAGTCCTAAAGGCGAAAAACCGGAAGCTAGTGGTAACAGTTATACAAAAGAGACACCTGATTTGAGGACAATGCTGGTTTCTTGTGCTCAAGCTGTTTCGATTAACGATCGTAGAACTGCTGACGAGCTGTTAAGTCGGATAAGGCAACATTCTTCATCTTACGGCGATGGAACAGAGAGATTGGCTCATTATTTTGCTAACAGTCTTGAAGCACGTTTGGCTGGGATAGGTACACAGGTTTATACTGCCTTGTCTTCCAAGAAAACATCTACTTCTGACATGTTGAAAGCTTATCAGACATATATATCAGTCTGTCCGTTCAAGAAAATCGCAATCATATTCGCCAACCATAGTATTATGCGGTTGGCTTCAAGTGCTAATGCCAAAACCATCCACATCATAGATTTTGGAATATCTGATGGTTTCCAGTGGCCTTCTCTGATTCATCGACTTGCTTGGAGACGTGGTTCATCTTGTAAGCTTCGGATAACCGGTATAGAGTTGCCTCAACGTGGTTTTAGACCAGCCGAGGGAGTTATTGAGACTGGTCGTCGCTTGGCTAAGTATTGTCAGAAGTTCAATATTCCGTTTGAGTACAATGCGATTGCGCAGAAATGGGAATCAATCAAGTTGGAGGACTTGAAGCTAAAAGAAGGCGAGTTTGTTGCGGTAAACTCTTTATTTCGGTTTAGGAATCTTCTAGATGAGACGGTGGCAGTGCATAGCCCGAGAGATACGGTTTTGAAGCTGATAAGGAAGATAAAGCCAGACGTGTTCATCCCCGGGATCCTCAGCGGATCCTACAACGCGCCTTTCTTTGTCACGAGGTTTAGAGAAGTTCTGTTTCATTACTCATCTCTGTTTGACATGTGTGACACGAATCTAACACGGGAAGATCCAATGAGGGTTATGTTTGAGAAAGAGTTCTATGGGCGGGAGATCATGAACGTGGTGGCGTGTGAGGGGACGGAGAGAGTGGAGAGGCCAGAGAGTTATAAGCAGTGGCAGGCGAGGGCGATGAGAGCCGGGTTTAGACAGATTCCGCTGGAGAAGGAACTAGTTCAGAAACTGAAGTTGATGGTGGAAAGTGGATACAAACCCAAAGAGTTTGATGTTGATCAAGATTGTCACTGGTTGCTTCAGGGCTGGAAAGGTAGAATTGTATACGGTTCATCTATTTGGGTTCCTTTGTAGACAGTTTGTTCTCTTGCATCCCAAGGAATGATTTTATATAGGGTTTTTCTGTTGATAGTTTCATTGTTCAGGTTTCTTGTCTTCTTGACGGGGTTTCTAAGTTAGGGTTACTACTTAGGCATGATGCCATGATCTAAAAAAAAAAAACTATTTTACTTTCAACATTTTAACTTTTTAATGTTTATGGAAAATGTTGGATAATGGTTACACTACGTTACCATTTGGATAATTTACCATTTGGTAAATTACTCTATGTTACTTAGTTGCAACATGTAACGTAAGTAGCAAAAGCATAGATAAGTGAATTTTTGTTTTATAACTATTTTGTTGAATAACATATCGTTGAAAAAATTGTTTCGTGTATCTTTATGAACATTTTTCTTAATTTTTCCCTTAACAAAATTTATGGATTTTTTCCAAATGGTAAATTGTTTAGAAAAATGAATTATTCCACCATAGTATTCCTAAAAATTACTTCAATTTTAAGATTAAGACCCCCAAAAAGTTTTGACCTTCTGGATCAAAGAATTGGGCCAAAGCCCAAACTAAATTTACAGAGATGAAATAAGTCAACCAAAGTACCGAACCGTCACTAATTTCTGTTTGACTTCTGGGGACGAGTCTCTCTCTGGACCACTTCTTCGTTCTTGTAAAAAAAAACTCATTTGGTACTTTTTTCTTAGAAAGCTGTCCTAAAAGCTTAAACACTAAAACACATCTGTAATAATAACCCAAAGATCATAACTTTTAAACCTCGTACATCATCAGATTCATTCAAACTGAGGTAAGCTATGACATCAATCTCCCGTATTTCCCGTGTTTACTCTCATTCACATGTGCAATTCAATTTCGGTTGCTTCTGGAATCTAAAGTTTGAATTTTTAATTCTTCCTTTGACTCTCTCTGTTTCGTGTTCTTCTTCTTCTTTTTGTGTAGCTTTTTCTATGTGGGCAGAGCAACTAGGGTTTTGATCATGGATCCAAACTTCTCTGAATCTCTAAACGGCTTTGAGTATTTTGATGGTAACCCTAATTTGCTTACTGATCCAATGGAAGATCAGTATCCACCACCATCTGATACTCTGTTGAAATACGTGAGTGAGATTCTTATGGAAGAGAGTAATGGAGATTATAAGCAATCTATGTTCTATGATTCATTGGCTTTACGAAAAACTGAAGAAATGTTGCAGCAAGTCATTACTGATTCTCAAAATCAGTCCTTTAGTCCTGCTGATTCATTGATTACTAATTCTTGGGATGCAAGCGGAAGCATCGATGAATCGGCTTATTCGGCTGATCCGCAACCTGTGAATGAAATTATGGTTAAGAGTATGTTTAGTGATGCAGAATCAGCTTTACAGTTTAAGAAAGGGGTTGAAGAAGCTAGTAAATTCCTTCCCAATAGTGATCAATGGGTTATCAATCTGGATATCGAGAGATCCGAAAGGCGCGATTCGGTTAAAGAAGAGATGGGATTGGATCAGTTGAGAGTTAAGAAGAATCATGAAAGGGATTTTGAGGAAGTTAGGAGTAGTAAGCAATTTGCTAGTAATGTAGAAGATAGTAAGGTTACAGATATGTTTGATAAGGTTTTGCTTCTTGACGGTGAATGCGATCCGCAAACATTGTTAGACAGCGAGATTCAAGCGATTCGGAGTAGTAAGAACATAGGAGAGAAAGGGAAGAAGAAGAAGAAGAAGAAGAGTCAAGTGGTTGATTTTCGTACACTTCTCACTCATTGTGCACAAGCCATTTCCACAGGAGATAAAACCACGGCTCTTGAGTTTCTGTTACAGATAAGGCAACAGTCTTCGCCTCTCGGTGACGCGGGGCAAAGACTAGCTCATTGTTTCGCTAACGCGCTTGAAGCTCGTCTACAGGGAAGTACCGGTCCTATGATCCAGACTTATTACAATGCTTTAACCTCGTCGTTGAAGGATACTGCTGCGGATACAATTAGAGCGTATCGAGTTTATCTTTCTTCGTCTCCGTTTGTTACCTTGATGTATTTCTTCTCCATCTGGATGATTCTTGATGTGGCTAAAGATGCTCCTGTTCTTCATATAGTTGATTTTGGGATTCTATACGGGTTTCAATGGCCGATGTTTATTCAGTCTATATCAGATCGAAAAGATGTACCGCGGAAGCTGCGGATTACTGGTATCGAGCTTCCTCAGTGCGGGTTTCGGCCCGCGGAGCGAATAGAGGAGACAGGACGGAGATTGGCTGAGTATTGTAAACGGTTTAATGTTCCGTTTGAGTACAAAGCCATTGCGTCTCAGAACTGGGAAACAATCCGGATAGAAGATCTCGATATACGACCAAACGAAGTCTTAGCGGTTAATGCTGGACTTAGACTCAAGAACCTTCAAGATGAAACAGGAAGCGAAGAGAATTGCCCGAGAGATGCTGTCTTGAAGCTAATAAGAAACATGAACCCGGACGTTTTCATCCACGCGATTGTCAACGGTTCATTCAACGCACCCTTCTTTATCTCGCGGTTTAAAGAAGCGGTTTACCATTACTCCGCTCTCTTCGACATGTTTGATTCGACGTTGCCTCGGGATAACAAAGAGAGGATTAGGTTCGAGAGGGAGTTTTACGGGAGAGAGGCTATGAACGTGATAGCGTGCGAGGAAGCTGATCGAGTGGAGAGGCCTGAGACTTACAGGCAATGGCAGGTTAGAATGGTTAGAGCCGGGTTTAAGCAGAAAACGATTAAGCCTGAGCTGGTAGAGTTGTTTAGAGGAAAGCTGAAGAAATGGCGTTACCATAAAGACTTTGTGGTTGATGAAAATAGTAAATGGTTGTTACAAGGCTGGAAAGGTCGAACTCTCTATGCTTCTTCTTGTTGGGTTCCTGCCTAGTGATTTTAGTGTTGTTTTGTTACAAAAATCATGTAATTTTAGGATTACGTCTGATAGGTTTAGAAGAAATCTTAGCTCAATTTCTCTCATATATTTCTATAAAAATGTTTGGCCATTATAAATGAACTTGTGATTATAAGTTTATAACCACCACCAAAGTTAGCTTATTGGCCCCACTTTAATTCTCCACAGAACTAATTAACCCATTGTATGAAATTCCACGTAGGATTTTACTGGGTCAAGTAACGAGCCAATTAGCGTACCCCACGTGTATATATAGTTCCTTTTTCCTTGGAACCTATAAAAGAAGAATCTCTTCTTTCTTCTTCTCTGCAATCAAAACAACTTTTCCAATTTTTCAGTTCCGATCTGCTGCCATTGACTAGGAAGATCTTCAAGCTTCAAAACTCTATAATCGGATCTTTTATTCCTTGGTACAGTTGAAGTTGATCAAGCTCTAGTTGAATTTATTGTTCTTCATCTTTTGGATTTTAACCCAGTAAAAGTGTTCAACACTGTCCTGATCATCTATAACGTTCTCGTTAAGCTATTAAATCTATCTGGATTCATATAATAAGGTTCCATAAGTTTGGATTTTAGTTTGTTTTAAGTTTTTTCGATGATCGCCTTTGATCTTGTTTTCTGCAGAGATCTTATCTTTATAGCTTTGATACTTTGAATTGAAATTTGTATAGGATCGTATGTTATTCTGAAGTTGATTTTTTTTAGCTTTTTATTTTGTGCCCACAAGGTATTCGATGATTTGCCTCAATGGGTTGCGTTGTAAACCAGAATTTTCTAATAAAGATCAGATTTTGAAGTGTTTTTCTTTTTCGTTTTTGTGGCAGTGGAGATATGGATGGAGATGGTTCTAGCTTTGAGCAGTGTTACCGTTGTTATCCTGTCACATTCATTGACAAGGTCTGATATTTTTTGTATCTAAGCTCTCTTTGATGTATCTATCAAGATTATAAAGAAATTCTAATATGAGACATTTTATATGCAGGCACATCTTGAGAAGGGTGACAAAAGTAAATTACTACTCTCTTCCCTTAGTCTCTATAGATAGTTTCTTTATGATATATATCTCTGAGAAGACTTGTGATCTCTGCAGTTATCATGCCTCCTTCCGCTCTCGATCGTCTTGGTGAGCCATTAATACTGTATCTTCTACTGTTATATCAATAGTGTTTGGTCTCTGACTCCATCTTTTCAGCTTCTTTGCATATTGAATACCCAATGCTGTTTCAACTGAGTAATGTTTCTGTTGAGAAGACCTCACATTGTGGTGTACTAGAATTCACTGCAGACGAAGGCCTAGTTTACTTGCCATATTGGGTATACTTCTTCTTTCTCTTTGTTTCTTTCATTAGTTTCTTACATCTGATCTTACTTTGTTTTGTTGGCATTACTTACAGATGATGCAAAACATGTCTCTTGAAGAGGGAGACGTTATGCAAGTTAAGAATATCAGCTTGGTAAAAGGGACTTACATCAAGCTGCAGCCTCACACTCAAGATTTCTTGGATATTTCCAACCCAAAAGCCATGTTTGTAGTTTTGAAACTGAATAGTTTTCGTTCTATTGAATATGGTTTTGAAGAATGTGTTTCTTATCATTCCTCTTTTGCAGCTTGGAGACTACGCTTAGGAGTTACTCTTGCTTAACCACGGGTGATACAATTATGGTTCCGTATAACAACAAGCAATATTACATCAATGTGGTTGAGGCAAAACCTTCTTCAGCTGTGAGTATTATCGAAACGGATTGTGAGGTTGATTTTGCTCCTCCTCTTGATTACAAAGAACCTGAGAAGCCACAGAAGTTGACTCCTTCAAACAAACGACCTCTCCAAGGTTTGCTCATTTGGAAACTCTCTATTGATATTCGATACCGTTCTTTCTAGAAGTATTAGCCTCAAGTTGTACCTCTATTTTCCTTTTTGTTCATTGTAGTTAAAGAAGAAGAAGAACCTGCAAGCAAAGTTCCCAAATTCACGCCGTTCACTGGATCAGGAAAACGTTTAGATGGAAAAGCACAAACACAAACTGAACCAGAAGATACAAAACAGCAAGAAAAGCCGACTGAGAATGGGAAAGACGATGAGAAGTTGTCAGTCACTACACCAAGGCAAATATCAGGAAAGCTCGTCTTTGGTTCAAACAGCAAATCAGCTGCAAAAGAAACAGCGAAAGTATTGTCTCTCTTCTCTGGATTATTCCATTTATGTGATTCACTTTAATAAACCCATTGAAGATATCTTATCCTGTTTGTATGGCTTCTTAATGTATATAGGTTGATGATCCAAAGAACATTGTGCAAGAGAGCTCAACAAAATCCGATGAAGCTAAGTTCAAAGTGTTCACAGGGAAGAAATACTCACTCAATGGTTAAAAACGGTTCTGCTGAAGATATTTATCTTTTTAAGCATTTATACATTCTCTCGTCAATATATTGGATGGAACCTAAGCGACAATGACCCTAAGGATAACACAGATGTGTCTGAAAGCTTGATTCTTTAACTTAGATGTGTCGAACTATAGGTTATTGATATGATCCTATCTTAATATGTTTTGGAGACAAAGTGAACAAAAATCAGAAATTTCAATCAGGGAATATACTTTTGTCGATTGATTATACACAGCTTTCTCATTCATCCACGAGTACAGAGGGCTTAAGATGTTTAGACACATGATGCCATCATTCTTACATGATGGTATTTGGTAAATATTGGAAGATGTAACAATATCATCATCATATTCAATCCTTTATTACAAAACGCAAACTATAAGAATGAGACTGAAAAGCAAATAAAAATCTTATTAGAAGCAATAATTTAGAAAACAAAAAATGTTCATTGCTAACAAATTCCGTCGTCACTAAAAACATTGAAGAACAAGAGAATGCTTTTTTTGAATTGTGTTATTGCATACTTGATCAAATTTACAGTTGTAACAGTGACGTTTCTCTTACGTCGGAACAACCTGGGGTTCAAACGGCGGGGGAGCTCCATCATCCACCACAGGCTCCACTGTAGGGGTGGCGGCTGAGTCCTTCTCAGTCTCTTCAAACCCAGACTTGAACCGGTCATAATTAGTGACCTCAGCTGACTTAAACGGACGTTCACCTAAAATTTTTAAGAGATCATCCTGATGCAACACCTCTTTCTCTAGTAAAAGCTCGGCGATCTCAGCCACTTTCACTTTGTGTTCCTCAACCAGCTCTACGGTCCGCTCATAAGCTTTGGCCACCCAGTCCCTAACTTCTTCGTCTATGATAGCACCGGTTTTGTTGCTGTATGGTTTAGAGAAGTCGTAGCCATCATCCCTTGGTGGAAACGAGAGTAGCCCAACCTTGTCACTGAAACCATACACAGCTACTTGCGCGTAAGTCATCTTCGTCACCTTCTCTAGATCGTTCTGCGCACCCGTTGAGATTTTACCTATCAATACCTACGTTGAGATAGGACCAGAAACTTAAAACATCTTGAACAACAACATTCTTATATTTTCTGTCGAGGATAATTCACATTAGTAGCAATTAGGGATTTTACCTGCTCAGCTGCACGGCCTCCGAGAGTCATGCAAGTCATGTCAAAGAGTTGCTCTTTGGTCATGAGAAGGTTTTCGTTTGGAACGTATTGTGCAAATCCGAGAGCCGCTGTGCCACGTGGTACAATAGTCACTTTCAGTAACGGCTCTGCATGTTCAAGGAACCACCCTACAACTGCGTGACCAGATTCATGATATGCAACTGTACGTCGCTCCAACTTGCTTATCACCTGCTCATAAGTAATCAATTCAGATAAAACCATTTTTCAAAGACAAAATAGCAAAAAAACATTATCGAAAAGGAGAAAGCATTTTACCCGGTTTTTCTTCTCAAGACCACCAATAACACGATCAATCGCAGATTCAAAGTGTGCCATAGTAACCGTTGCTCCTTCGTGTCTAGCAGCAATAAGAGCTGCTTCGTTACAGACATTCGCAATGTCAGCTCCTGCAAACCCGGGAGTGAGAGCAGCAAGCCTTTGAGAGTAATATGATGGCTCATGATCAAGTTTGATCTTCTTCAAGTAAATCTTGAAAATCTGATCACGCCCTTTGATATCAGGTTTATCAATAGTTATCTGGCGATCAAAACGTCCAGGCCTTAACAAAGCTTTATCCAAAATATCCGGTCTGTTGGTTCCAGCAAGAACCACAACACCAGCGGTTGTACCAAAACCATCCATTTCAACTAGCAACTGATTCAGAGTGCTTTCACGCTCATCATTTCCGCCTAAACCTCCACGACCTCTTGCCCGACCAATAGCATCAATCTCATCGATAAATATAATGCTCGGTGCAGCTTGTCTCGCCTCTTGGAACAAATGTCTCACCCTCGAAGGCCCAACACCAACAAACATCTCCATGAAATCTGAGCCAGAAATAGACAGAAATGGCACACCAGATTCTCCTGCTGTGGCTTTTGCTAAAAGGGTCTTTCCGGTTCCAGGCGGACCGACTAAAAGTGCACCTTTCGGAATTTTAGCACCCAAATCTTCATACTTCTTTGGGTTCTTAAGGAAATGTACAAACTCCATAATTTCTTGTTTAGCCTCGTCACATCCAGCAACATCCTTGAAATAAATCTGGCGAAGAAAACAACAAAAGTAAGTTTATAAATTCCAAACGGATCATTAAAAACAAAGGCAAAACTCTAAGTCTCTAACCTTATTCTTGGAATGTTTATCAGCTCTCGTTATTGTAGCTTTGCCTATATTGAAAATTCCACGACCATTCTTACCGCCAGTTCCTCCTACACCCAATCCACCTTGCATCCGTCTCGCACCATAGATCAGAGTACCCAAGAGCAACAAAGTCGGTGCAAACCTCATGAACTCTTGATACCAGACCATTTCAGAGACGTATGTGACAGGAACATATTCATGACGATCAACACCTAACGCTTCTTGAGCTTCTTCGAGTTTCTCCTCAAAAGAATCAACACTACCGATATTGAAGTAGTACTTATACTGACCACCAGTTCTTTTAGCAGGAATACCGTTACCATTACCATGGACAACGTCAGTTGTTTGTTGGTCTTTCGGTGTGCTCCTCACGTAGACTTTTGCTACTGATTTGTTTGAAACATCTATGTGGTCAACTAAACCAGGCTCGAGTAGCTTGTTTTTGAACTCCTGGAAACTTATCTGAAACAATAAAAGGTAGCATAGGATATTAGTGGAAACTATACGAGCAGAACCACATCTGCAGTTCCATATCCAAGAATATCACAAAGCTTAGTTTAAATATGCTTGCCTGTTGTTGTTCCCCAGAGCCAAACGAGAAAGTAGAAAAGAATACAGCAAGAGCTAGTAGAGGAATTAGCAAATTTTGGAATCGGTTCATGAACATATCTCCCACATTCTCATTTTCATTCTTTTCTGAACCCTCTGTATTGCAACAATAACATATACAATTATTAGAATCCTTCAGTAGCACCAACAGGTCTCATAATAAGAAAAGTATCTTCAAAATCTATGTTGTTCACCTTTATGCTCTGATTTCTGATCACTCTTGGGTTCTTGCTTATCTTTAGGAAAATAGTTCTCATAATCTACACAAAGACAACAACAAGAACACTAATTTATAACCAATTCTCAACACTCATTAAAAATGGTTTAACATTTTTGCAAACATACTCTTCTTCTTAGGAGCTTCATCAGAGAAGAATCTACGAAGTCTTGGATTAGCAAAAACACCAATCAAATCATTATTGACTAAACCCTTCCGTGAAGCTAAAGAAGCAAAGTGTCTTCTTATAAACCCTAATCCACCTTCCACTTCATTCACAGACGCCGCCTCAAGTCCCGGCGAAGTAAGTAGCCTTGCCGCCGATCTAACACCACCACCGTACAAAAATCCCTAATTTCACATATAAACAAAAATCAGGTAAGCAAAAAAAAAAAACAAATTGAGAACGAATCTGAGAAGGAATCAATGAAATGAAAATAACAACTAACCTTTGAACGAGAAATGGAGCGATTAAGCTTAGAGAAGAAGATCATTGTCATACAAAATCACAAAGAACAAAACTAAGTTCGCATAATAGTTTATAAAAATGGTGAAATCGAAGATCTGAAACGAGCTTAGAAGAGGAAAAAATGCAAACTTTTTTATTGTGTTTGTGGAATAAAATCAAACAGAAGAAATGAAAAATCCAAACAAGATAAGAAGAAATTAGGGTTTTTGATTGGGGGAAATAAAAGTTTGGGTTTTTTAATATCTGAAGTTTATCGAGAGAAGAGAAGGTTTATGAAATGTCAAAGACAAAAAGACTCTGTACTTGTTGTGTTCTGTAGATTCTCTTGAACCGGTTTTGTTCTAAATAATGTCCGAATCCAACTTGTGCTTACCGGTCTTATTAAACCAGTGTTTGGTTCATAGGCCTAATTTTACATATATTGGGCCTTGGAGAACATATGGGCATAGCTTTTGTCATAAATTGAAAATAAAAGTGAAGAGGTAGCCGTAGCATATCAGTTTATTTTATTTTCAGTAATGAACCAATATTAACTAAAAAGGACACTAACCATCATCAACGAAATTATCTGCATTGTTGTTAATGAAAGAATTATGGTTCTATCTTTTTTTTTTTTTTTTTGGCTAAAGAAGAATTATGGCTCTTTAAATCATAATTGAGAAACAAATAAATAATCACTAATTTTATCATATATATATATATATATATGATAAAATTATAGACATATATACATAACTTGTTCCTCATAAACAATGTATAGGAACTGATATCAAGCAAAAACTCAATTTGGAAATCATGGCACCTTATACCATCGTATTGTATATTTTTTTGGGTATGAACTATGTCTATTGATCGACATATAAGATGTAGTGTATGTTTTTGAAAGACTCCTCTCATTTACGCCGATTATTACTGACACTAATTTAGTGTATGTTAAAACTTATACATTTCGGGTACTTCACGTATCTAATCCAAAAGGAATATCGATCGTGTTAATCCCCAATCTCCCCTCTTTTCTTTGTACACGTTCTAGTCGCCTCACATCAAATAATAATAATAAACAACAAAGATTGAGAGAGACACTTTCAAGAACAAATCATGTGAAAAACTTTGGGGTAGGGCTTAATTAAAGAGAGACAAGAGGGGACAAATTGGATAAGAAAGGGTTGGAGCATGTTTTGTCCACCAAACCTTTGGAATGGTTAAGAGACTCTTAAGTGGACCAATGCAAAATCATTTTACTCTGAAACGAATCTCTGATTCTCTGACTTTAGACAGAGACAAATCGGGGACAATGAATTAGATTCATTTCAATCTTCTTCGTTTTTATGGAAGTCGAGAGTCCCACGTAAGCTAGTTATAAAGTGTGTTAGATCTCATGCACGTACCCGACTGTGGACACGTGGCGACTCGTTTTATCACGAGACTAAAAATATGTTTTGTCTCCTTTCCACGGCTCAACGATTTATGTACTTCCGTGTTTGTTACATACAACAATATTGATAATGGTGGTCTAATCGAATTATTAGTTTATTTACAACTCTGTATAACTTACTAATACTACCAACTAAAAACTTACAAGTAAATAATTATAATACGTTTTTGCTTCCGTACAAACAATTACGTCTACCTCAGCTCATTATATGTCTGAACGGAATCTCAAACAAATATCCGGAATTATTGCATTGTAGAAAATGATGCCGGAGAAAATGTAAAAGGATAAATCGAACATTTAGGATCCAAGAGGTTAAAAGAGAATATCAAATTCCAAATTTGGCGTTTGCTTCGGATCCAAACACAAACGCAAATATTTCAACGCAACTGTCACAACATGATAGCAATAACAGCTAGTTGGAAATGTAGAGTTCAAAGATATTTCAATAAGTCCAAAGCAATAAAAATGAGATTGATTAAATTGCAGCTTTACATTAAGATAAAAAAAAATTACAAAAGAAAAAGGGGCCAAATTGGAGGCCAATTTTAAAGTTTAAGAAGAAAAAAATCTCTACTAAGAGAAATTAAAGATGACTTATTGGACTAGTAAAAAAAATCCCAAATATGCCTTAGGCTTAAATCGGGGTTACTCTTATTGGTAAACCCTTCTTGGGTACAGGGAAAGGACCATACTGTATACCTTCTTCATCTCCAATCACTTCCCATCTGCAAATTAAAATCCAAACTTCATCAATATTATCATAATAATAATAATAGTAAGATTGAAATATGCAAACAAATTGATATCAAACGAGATTCACATCTTTTGTGTTGGACCATATATAGACTAGTACTAATTTGACAGGTCGCCGATTCATATGTTTGGGTACTACAAATTATTGTTGTAAATAAATATCTACTCGTAAGGATTTAATGAATGGAAACAATATCCAAGATTGATTCTTATAATAGATCTCATTTACAGCTGGCAATCTCTTTCCAAGTCTTTACTATCACAAGTTTTTTTTTTCTTTCTTCATGGGTTCATATGGACCCTTCATCATCACAAGTTCAACTAAACATCTTCAATAAAACACGTAGTTAATATGTCAAAATAGAAGTTTTTAATGCGTATATGACATCATTAAGTGATGACGTCTTAGAATAGTTTTGAAGCATCATATCACAAACTTCTTGGTTTTGAAGCTGTTTTTCCTAATTATATCAACTATAACCCAAATCAAAACATCATTAAAGACTTGGGGAGAATTGGCTCAGGGTTAATTCTATCAATCAGAAGAGACTTATGCATGGAGTAAATAAAAATAGTTGCTATAGAATTGTGTTAATTAAAATTAAAATAAGGTTAGACATTGAAGCCAAATTAAAAAAACAAATCCAGGTTTTTTTAATAGAAAACAATTAAAATACCTGAAGGAAGTAGTGAGGTGGTGAAGGAGGATAAGCATCTCAAGTTTAGCCAGCTCACTTCCTGGACATGAGTGCACTCCATTTCCGAATGGCATGTACGTGTAAGGTTTTGGTGCCACCTGTCGACATTACAAGATGTCATCTACATGCAGTGTAAGTCCATCAAAGTCCCCACATAGTTGACTTAAACCTAGATTTGGATTTGAGTTCCATCAATGTTTTACTTTTATAATATTCATGTATTCTCCTATCTTTCACCAACATTAACTTGTAGTAGGTCAACCATACCCATATACATTATCTACCCATATACATAATCTAAGCATCGATAAATTTGATTATATGTTTAGATATACCTCGAATCTAGAAGGATCGAATTTTTCAGGATCGGGGAAGAATTCGGAGGAGTGATGGATTCGCCGGAAAAGAGGAAGAACCTTCCAACCCTTTGGGATCAAGTAGCCATCATATTCGACGTCTTGTACTGCTTCTCTAAATGTAAAGGACAGTACACTTGCTGCTCTTAGTGTCTCTTGTATCACCTACCAAATTAAAGTACGTATAGTAACCATTAATTGATTGTACGATCAAGAATATGACATCATCATTACAAATTTGTTTTATCAATATATTGAAATGGTGTATACCCTAGTGGTCAGTGGCATTTTTCTTGTATCTTCCCATGAGATTCTTCGGTTTTCTTTTTTTATTTTCTGTCGAATGCTGAATTGCTCCCTCTAGTAAAATAGAAAAAGAAAAATTAACATAAGAAAAATGAAATGGCTTCTTGGCTAGAACCCCAAAAAGTTTCATTAATATTGGGGGAATATGCAGTAACAAAACCATAGATAAATAATACATGATTTGCATTTGATTGAAATAAGTAATGTAATCATATATAAAATCGAGTTTCATAAAATATGTACTGTGAATTCTGTAATGGACCAAGAGATAACAATTTTCTCACACCCTTTGGCCTTTGCTTCGATAAAATATTTACTATATAAGATTTAACATATTTCTTTCTAAATGATCCTCGCATTATACGCACATCATGTGCGGCACATGCATGCAGAAGATAAACTTGAAAAAAAAAACATAGAGAAAGTTGCTTACGGAGACTTCTTGGAGGAGATTGGGGTGGTCGTGTAAGTACTTGAGAAGCCAAGTTAAGACAGAAGCGGTGGTGTCGGTGGCGGCGAATATAACACCGATGATGTTGTCAGCAATCTGTGAATCACTTAAGCCGTTGCGTTTTTGATCCTTTGCTCCCAGAAGTACTCCCAATAGTCCTCCTTCTTCTCTCCCATTCTCTCTTCTCTTCTCTATTACTTTCCTTAGTTCCTCGCTTAATTCTATTCTTGCCTTAATTTCCCAATTACGAAAAAAAAAACATATTTATTTAATAACCCTACTATACACCGTTCAATTATGACAAAAAAACAAAAAAAACTAAACTCAATAACATGAATGGAACTATTTTCATCACATCAAACATCTATGCTTGAAAATGATTTTGTCTTTACGTTTTTTGTGAAAAGAATCTAACGTATGTCAAATAATATCGCACACATGTGGTCCCTAAAAAATCAAACTGTACAATTTTTTGTTTTTCCAATATTCTATGTGGTATTTTACAATTCTACATGGACTTGTCACGTTCTACGTACAAATTCCTTTAGAGATTTCATCTCCAAGTATATCAATCATGAGTTTCATATATAATACGTTATAAATATATAGTTCATAAACTATATAATATACCTTCATGGACTTATGAAAAAGTGTGCCCGGTAGGTCGAGAGGCATGGAGTTGTAACCCCTTTCGAGACGTTGATAGAGAAGCTTAATAACATCAATCGTAGTGGGCTCCTCTTTGTCCCCGAACGCTGACATGATCGCCACATCGAATGCATACTACACCCACAAATCCAATTCCCTCTCAAATCAATTATTTCATAAAAAAATGATACTACAAAAAAAAAGAAAAAAAAAGAACCATAGCGGAATCTTGAAAAACAACTTCTTTCGGTTCATAAAATTGTATGTGTTTTTAAAAAAAAATTGTACACTTATGAAATCTTTTGTGATACCATTTTTTTCCGAACAATTATAGTTACTAGTTAGAAAATGATTTTTTTAAAAAAAAAATATTGATAATGTAAAAAACACAAGTTTCAAGATTTTGTTTTCATATTTTCTTTGAAAGAAGTGAGGCCCGCAAAATTTGGAGTTTTTTGGTCAATATTTCTTTTGGCATGCCTCAAGGAGCATCCATGCATATAACCCAAAATAGATCAAAGAGACATACTCGTTTCATGTATTCGAGGGTGTTGATGGACTTTTGGGACGTCCAAGAGGAAAGGGTTTGGAGGACAAGGAGCTCGATGTGAGAGACGGTTGGTCTGAGAGCAGAAGGCATGAAAGAAGACTGGACCAGCCGCTTAAGGGTAGAATGGTATGGACCTTGGTGGAAGAAAAGAGCCTCTGGTCCAATCATACGCTCTTTGCTTGGAGGATAAGTTGGCTTGAACAAGTGAGCTTTGCTCACTAACACCATTCGAGCCGCCTCTGGACTACTTATCATCACACATGGACATCCTAATATGTGCGTCTTGAATATATCCCCGTACCTGCGGATCGGATATTTCACACTTAAGACTATTTTTCGGAATTTGTGTAAAAGCAAATTTTGATCGTGTAAAACATTTAAAAAGTGATTGTTATGATTAAAATCATAGTGTAAGGACTAACTTTAGTTGGATTGATAATGTGAACCGTTTAACTACTAGACTACCATGAATTGGTTATATTTTTTTCAAAAATACGTTTTTTGTAACAACAAAAGTATTGCTTTGCGGTCCATAGTTCGCTCGAATATATAAGTTTAATTTTTACCATCCAATATATTGGTTAAAAAAATACAATGAACAATAAACCTTAAGTGAATATATCAATAATTCATGCATATTTTATGTATGTAACAACATAGGAGAAGAAAATAGTACTTGTTTTGGCGAGTGGCGAAGAAGGAATTGGGATTTTCTGTGTAGAGGCGGAGTGTCTCTCCGATGTAAGGCAACCCCATGGAGCCAGGAGGTAGCCGTAGTCTTTGCTCTTTCCAGTGCAACCACCATTTAAATAGTAACACTACTACTACTACAACAATTGTTAATGTGATTAGTGCCGGTTCATCAGCATAAAGAGAAGAGAAGAAATTTGAAGACGATGAAGATGAGATTTGCATTATTCCGAGTGATTTAAGTGAATTATTGTTATATGTATGAATGTATAGTTATAGTTATGAGTTGTGTGTGTTTGTTTGTTCTTGTTAGTGACTTTTGCTTGAAGTATTGAGGGGTTTATATAGCTATAGTTGAGATGGAAAGATACTTCATTCCTGGCCTTTCTTTCTTTCTTTTTTTTTTCTTTTTTGTTCAAACATTTATTATTTATTGTAATTAATTATATACATATTAATTAGAATTTTGCCGCCAACGAATAGCTAATATATGCAAAAAGAAAAAATAAAGATCGTATATCTATCTTAGTTTTTTGTATTTATTTTTATAGTAATTAAAATAAAATATATTTTTGATAAGTAATACAAAAATTTGCCGACGGTTCTTTGGTCCAATAAACACAAACTTGAAAATTGCATATATACTACAAATAGAATATCCTAGATTCTAGAAGTATATTAAAAGTATAATTCAGAACTTATCATTCTACTTGTTTTTTTTTTTTTTTTGAATGTTATTTACATGTTCTCCTTTCAAAACTTGATTTTACTTTTCTTTTGAGTCTTTACATATATAGATATTTGTACACAAAGTGTTCGGCGCAGTACTATTTATGTGGTTATCGTTTGCTATCCTTTGTTGTTCTACGATTAATTATTTTAGGATAATTTATATTTTTTGTTGATACGAAAACCTGTACGGAACAAGAAAGGAAAAATAATGTGTAAATTCAGTGGTGAGTGGTGTTTGTGTATTTGGACTGTATTTTACTTGCCCTTTGGCTAACCCCACACTACACTTTAGTGACCACAAAAAACAAAGACCTTAGTTCATCATTTTTTCTTTGAGATAAATGGGATCCACTGAAAATGTTGTATGGTTGAGTTCTCTTGTCAGCAAGAAAAAATCTAGCAAAGTTAAATTCTTTTCTTTTGTTTAGAAAATATTACCACTTCCATTAGTTAAACAAATACTACGTTTGAGTTTTTCCATTTTTGTTTTATGATGATGAATCTTTTCTCTGTACGATGTGATAGTCAATTACTTTTACGTATTTTGTGTATACACAATGACGATAGAAGATAATACAAAAAATCTTTGCAATAGAAAACAATTGATAACATGATGATTAAGAAAACGATTAAATAATTAATAGTTTCTATAACGAATGGATTAAAAAGAATATTTGACGATCTTTTACCTTTATAAAATGCAAGGTTTTAAATAAAATTTACTCTGGTCACCAAAAACCTTATTTTCTAAACTATTTTTGAAAACTTCATCATATCTTGGACCTTGGTAAATTAAATACTTTAAACTAACGTTATCTTTAGTCAATGAATCACTTAAAATTGACGTATATGGTCGTTCGTTGTGGTGAAAGGGCTGCGTAGTGGATAAGTTGGAGAAGGATCTTTAAAATATAAATCAAATGACATTTGAAGATTAAAATAAAAATAACTTAGTCCGTGACATCCCTAGAAATCCACGTACGCATATACGAACCTCAGATCACTGCAAAATGCAGTAGCCGCTTCGCTGGAACTCCTCAGTTATTCACACTTCAACGTTTCCTCTTCCTTAAGAAACTTCCCTTCGTTTTTTAAAAGTCTTAATATTATTCGTATAATCATCTATTCATCTTTGGTCGGTGATCGCATAATGATGAAATTTTCTTAAGTTATCGTCGTCAGTCTTTTTTCTTTTTCTGTTTCTTTTTGGGTTTGATATTAAGTCTTATGTATATTGTTATAAGAATATAAATGTTCTTACTTTTATTTGTAGACATCTCTGTTCTGATGTTACTTGCTTCACAAACTTTAATTAATAGAAGTGCGTTTGATGTATCTTCTTTCAAATATTGAGTAGGCAAGCACTGAAAGATGAATTCTATATAAATCTATAATAACAATTTAATAAATAAAATCGTATTAATTTTCATGGAAGAATCTATAATTTTTTTTTGGTAAATAATCATCTATAACTTCTTAATGTAGTTTTGTAAAACATCTATCTCTATTGTTCAACTCGACATTCAATATCAGATTCTCCATCTTCATGATGTATTATCGGTTGCGTAGTGAAGCGTTCTTCGCTCGGGCTAAATGACACTCTTCTTAGCTCAAACTCTCTGTTTTGTGATGGGCTTTGTGGCCATGGTGTGATTTGCACAGTTGAAGGGCTCGGAGTCTTGTGAGTCATAGGTGAACTTATATTATGAATGGCACTGTTCTTGAAAGTATGCGAATTCATGTCTTTCTCATCGAAGATTTTGAACAAGAACTTTAGCTTTCTCCACAAGGAATCCTCGGAATCATCACCTAGAGTGTGCCTATGTTCGTACAAGAAAAGAGCCACGAAGACGAGTAATGAAAAAGATATAGCAGTGCCTGCTATTAGAAATAGACCCAAGAAGCTACTGAGGTTGAGACGGTTGGACGAAAGAGCGGTCATTGGATCAGGACAATCATTCTTTTTCGGGAACCATCTGTCCTCGATTTGTTGCGTTACATTGTTTTGTGTCAGATTCAAGATAGCCCTTGAGAATTCTCCCGTCAAAGGTGAATTCTTCGGGAATGCCTACACATTGATCATGGAAACAAAACATGTGTTATTTGTCCCCTTATTTTGTAAAAATACATAGAAAGGAAACAGAAGGTACTTACAAAGCCAAAACCACCAGTCTTAAATGTAGGTTCAACCATGACATATTTAGAGCAGGATTGAGAAAGGATAGCCTTAAGGTAAGCAACTTCGTCGAAAGCTGCTGCGATACCTTTTGATTTCCCCTTGGACAAAAGGTCGTCGGCATCTTTGGCAGAATCAAAAGGCTTTAGCTGATCTTCATGAAATCCTAGCCCTAATAGAATATCTTTAACGAAAGCACCACCTTGGTACCCTACACAATCCCTATTTTTGATGAGATCGTTTACATTTGTGACCGTCGGTTGCAAACTTTGTACCGTGAGGAAAGAGGTGAGACTCGCTGTGTAGCTCTGAGTGAGAACAAGCACTACAAAACACCAGACAACCACCACAAACCTTGCTAAATTGCTCACTACATTCTCACCTATATACACATGCACAAGTTTTCACTTTATCATTACAATCATAAAATAAGTTGAGATATCTAAAAAATATTGACAATGTAATTATGTTTGGAGATAAAAGCTACAAAACGTAAATATTTATCATTATTAGATTCTTGATTGGTGTAAGAACTTACGGTGGGCAAAAACCATGGTGGAGAAGGAGAACCATAAACTAGTGCCGATCTGGTACTGAGGCGGTCCACGGAAGTCGGTGTTGACTCTGTGTTCGAATAGCCACACAACAAAACCAATGAAGACGAAGAAACAACCGGTGGTGACCCATAGCTCTAAGCTCCAAGGTTCGAGGAACACCCATGTGTCCTTATTCTCATTATCTCTCACCGGCACCATCATAGACACTCCTGACTCTGTGAACGGTAACGTGAAGTCAGCGTACAAAGATCTGTTCGCTGTGATGGTTATATCTCCAACAACTGCATCCCATGTCTGCTTCATATATTAGTATAATGTGTTATAAATCTAACATCTAAAAGACATAAAATTAGGGAAATGGTTTACAATATGATTTTGTGAATGTTTAGAATTTTTTGTTTGTAAGTAGAAAAAAAGAAACTAACCTTGTCATATACTTGGTAGACCAAATTGTTGTAGTTATTTGGAGACTCAAAACTGACGTACTCAGGAATGACTAAATATGGCAATTCCTTAAGAGCAGCTTCAAAGATTTCTATGGCATAACCGGTTGGGGTCTTTTTGTTAGTGATCGGATTTATGGTTACCTTAACAAAATCAAAGAAGCCTTTCTTCATTGGAACGCCCACTCTAAGCTTCTTCCCTGGAATCTCCCATCCTTTTGGAACAATTTTTGACTTCCCTGGCCATATCACTGGCCCCAACGTTTTTTTGTTTGAACTTGTTGCATCCATGAGTCCATCTCTTGGTGTCCAAAATCCAATAATCCTCTCTTCATTTCCGACAAAATTTATGATCTCAAACTTTGGTGACTGGAGCTGCCCGTCTATGAGTTTAAACTCTCCTGCCAAACCATTGAATCTTACCTCCGAGAAAGCCTTTTGAAGACTTGGACCATAGAGAGAGACCCCTACGTTCCCCAAATCTGTCCTATTTTTTGACAAGGTGCTCCCATTATCATACCATAAGCTCTTTGTGTTGGCTTTCTCCACAGCCTTAGCCAATGCAGTAATTGAATCATATGCCCATAATGCAAAAACGTTTAGATCATCTCTCATCGATGGATTCTCCTTCTCAAATGTTCTTTTCCATCTCAAACGGAAATCTCCGAGCTCTTTCGATTTGGGGACATGGCTCCTCACACCTAACACGCCCTCTATAGTATTTAAGCTACGACCATTGTTTATATGTCTCATCATATGCGTCATTCCATTGGTCATTAACCATACATACCCTTCCTCCATCATCCCGATATCCCTAGCTATCTGAAAAACCCGTAAAGCGAGACTTGATTCCATGTGGACAACAAATACTCTCGCTTGCCTCTCCATGAGCTTACGAAGTTCTTTCTGAATCTCATCATCGATAGCCTCCGGAGGGATCACACTTCTCTTGACTTCCACGTCTTGTAAAGCGTCAAACAAGAAAGGCATGAATCCTTCACCAAACTCGTTGTCCACATAAATTGCGACGACCCTTCTCCACCTAAAGAATTTGAAAATGGACGCAATGGCCCTGACCTGGGATGAGTCGTCGATAGTGGCTCTGACGAAGTAAGGGCTTTTGATGGATGTCAAAAGAGGGCTTGTTGCAGAGAATGTGATGGTCGGTACTTGAGTTTTGTTGGCCAGTTTGATCATAAAATCTGCTTGCATAGAGTTTATTGGTCCGATGATGGCGCTCACTTGCTCGGTTTTGATTAGGTCCAAGGCTGCTTGCACCACAAGCAACATAAAGAAAAGAAGAAAGGTTAAATATCCTCTGTTTTTGGATATAATATCTTCCATTTTCAATGGAAGAGTTACAACTTATAAGGCTAAGCCATGTTTGTCGAGTCCAAAAGAGCTCTAGTTGCAAAGTAATAAGACAATATTAATTTACATAAATAGTTAAAATTGTAGAGGTATCATAAGACATGTCACCAATAGTTTTCGACTATTCATCTAATATATTAAGACTCATGAGTTAAATATAATTAACGAGACTAATAGTAATCAGGATTTCTGCGACCATACAACCGTCACCATGAATTTCTAGAAGAGAAAAAAATTGGACTTCTCTATCAAGAGATTGCTCTTACCATAGACATTAGACCACATAAGAATACACTTGGTTTTTGAAGTATAGTCTAAAAGATAAATCGTCACCAAGACTCTTAGCATATACCCCCATATGATACTTTGATTTTTAATACTGATCTAAAATATTGGTCACATTCAATAAAATAGTAATTAGCTAAACCATGTCTATACGTAATATGTTTCATTCAACCGCAACTAATAAGTAATAAATCAAAATGACGGGAAGCTGAAGCAAGACATAGAGAAGTAACGAACCTGCAGCTGAAGCCTGAACAGTATCTTCCATGGAATCTCTAACGTGAAGCGTAAGTCTTGTGAGGTAATTTGGATGATCCGCGTAGAAATCGGACACGGCCATCTTTATAGAAGTGAGGCAGATCTTGGAAAATGTTGTATTGAGATCAAGAACTACTCCTACTTTGATTTCACTTGTTTGGTTTTGTCCTAAACCAACCCCCATCAACAAAAAACCGCAAACAAAGTAACTCAAAAAGGTGTTATTAGTTTTCATCATCATAATCGCCCCAAAACTGAGGAGACTTTATGTGATTCTTTAACTTACTTTTTTCCTGTTATATATATACAGTGGAAGGATCGGTTTGAAAGATACTTATAATCAATGAAAGACTTTGAAATACTATGCCAAAAATTGGTTTCTCAACGAAAGAGACATATCGATTTTTTTTTAAAAAAAAGTGTGTTGACTAGAAATTAATAAAACTGGTTTGAAAGAGTCAAATGAGGCTTTTGCAGATGAATTCTCTTTGAAAAGCAAACTACAAAATACCCATAACTTATTAAATAACCAAATCGTCTATTTTATAAAATATAAGGATCGCAATTCTTTCTTTTTTTTACTTTTAGTATTGTAATTGACATATTATAATATCATAATTGAAATAATTAAGAGTTAATTGTGCAAAATAAGATTCTTAACCCTTTTTGAGATCTATTTTTGAGGATAGCCTTTCTGAAGAAAAAAACTAATGTTTTATACATCCATCCCATGCTAATGCACGAGATAAATACTATTGTAAGCTTTTCTTATATAAAAAGAATATATACATTTTATCCAGATTTAATGGTAAATTTAAATATTATAATTTTTTAATAATTGTTTTGGCCAACTTTAAGAATTTTCAAATGTGTTTTGCAATAGGAATTACAATAATCGAAATAGGTTAGAGGTAATATTTGGAAATATATGTGTTTTAAAGAGAATAAGAATAAGCAAAAATGTGTTTGGGAAATGTAATAGGATTAAATTAAAAAAAATGGTTGAGAATAATTATATGCTTGCACACAAAAACACTAAAAATAGCTTATATATGTAGATATGTCCATACAATTAACGCAAAAAAATGCAATGAACCGTTTTTAAAGAATTCTTAGAAATAAAATGTATCAAAAATTGTCGTACTACTATAAAATAAATAAATGTTTTATAGAAGAGTGTATCTTGTAGATATGTGTACTTTGGTGGAATTAGCATACAGAAATTAAAAAATATAGGGTAAGTGAAGTGAGTTTCCCTCCAAGATTTTTAATTTTATTTTTTACGAGCAGTCGGAAATTAACGGAATTTTCTTAGTTTGGATTTATTCAGATTTAGTTTGTTCAACTATGCCATACACAATATGATTGTCCGTTGTAGAACAACATTCTCTTACGCATGTTCGAGAATAGGTCAAGAAGACGTATAATATGGGCAAATCGAAAACAAATATTCGTCAACATTATTTTTTCCAAAACAATGAAAATACATTAATCCTAAATTACAGTACATGATTTTGGATATAACTGAAGAATCTACATTTACGTGGGTGATGACGACATAAACAATTTTTTATGGTTGATATACAATAGTCTAATTTCTTAAAATTCTGTTGTGTTGAAGAATTGATTAAATTGAAATGCATTTGGTCCGATTTAAGTCATTAAAGGGTAACTGGAGGACGTTGAGTTGTTTAGCTTGGGTTATAAAGCTAAAAAAGTCTCCAATTCGAAGAGAGGGTTTCGCTAAAGGACAACCACTTCGTGAAAGGCAGTGATTGCTTTTACATAACTATGTGTACCTTTATCTTTCTTCCTCTGTTACGCTTCTTCTTGCTTGAGATTGTGATATTGTAGAGCTATGAGCATTTGCAAATAATGATATAGTAAATTATTGGATCTTTTGGCCGAGATGTAAGAATCACGCATGGTGGATGGATCATGAATGACCAGAGCCCTCTTTCACGACCCTGGTTGGGAATGGATGCGAATAGTTATCCTCGTTTATTTGGAACTAGGAACTTTCCTTAAAGTCACTTGCCACTATGTACATATGAAGTTTTTAGAGTTGCTATATTTTTGCAATGCAATCCTATTAATATAAACTTTGTTATAAATAAAAGAATAATAGCTTTGTTAGGAATATATGCAGCGAACTTAGCTTATCCTATCTATAACTTGTTATGGAATCTTCTAAACTTATCTCTATTGTTCAACAACACATTCAATATCAGATTCTTCATCTTCAAAATGTATAGTTTGCGTAGTTAACCGTTCTTCATTCGGGGTAAATGACACTCTTCTTAGTTCAAACGCCCTGTCTTGTGATGGGCTATGTGGCCGTGGTGCGATTTGCAAAGTTGAAGGGCTCGGAATGTACTGAGTCATAGGTGAACTCACATGATGAACAGCGCTGCTCTTGAAAGTATGCGACTTTATGTCTTTCTCATCGAAGTTTCTGAATAAAGACGTTAGCTTACGCCATATCGAATCTTCGGAATCATCACATAGTGTATGCCTATTTTCGTACAAGAAAAGAAACACGAAGATGAGTAGTGCCAAGAATGAAGCAATGCCTGCTATTAGAAACAGACCCCAAAAGCTACGAAGGCTTAGACGGTTCGACGAAAGAGCGGTCTTTGGATCAGGACAATCATTTTGTTTCATGAACCATTTGTTCTCGATGTGTTGCATTTCATCTCCTTGAGTCACATTTAAGATAGCCTTTGAGACATCTCCTGTCAAAGGTGAATTCCTGGGGAATGCCTACACATTGATCAAGGAAACAAGCAATGAATACTCGAACTGTCTTTTTTTTTTTTTCCTAGTTTGAAATTTTCATATATAAGGGAAAAAAAAAAGAAACTTACAAAGCCAAAACCAGCAGTCTTAAATGTAGGCTCAACAATGGCATATTTGGAGCAGTATTGAGAAAGGATAGCCCTAAGGTAAGCAACTTCGTCGAAAGCTGCTGATATACTACCATTGGACAAAAGCGCGTGACATTCTTCGGAAGACCCAAAAGGCTTGAGCTTAGAAACATTAAATCCCTCTTTTATTAGAAAATCTTTAACAAAAGCCCCGTGTTGATAGCCTACATAGTCCCCATTTTTTATGAGATCTTTCACATTTATGGCCGCTGGTTGAAAACGTTGCACCGTCAAGAAAGAGGTGAGATTTGCTGTGTAGCTCTGAGTGAGCACAAGCACCACAAAGCACCATACAACCACCACAAACCTTGCTAAGTTGCTCACTACCTTCTCACCTATATGCACACACACAAATTACTTCATCATTAGGATCTTGATTCTTGTTAATAAAAAAATTATCACATTGAAAATAAGTTGACATTTAATATATAAACAATGTAACAATAGTCTCATTTTACATAATATAGTTTTCAAAAGAAAGTTAACATTTATCATTATTGGTGTAAGAACTTACGGTGGGCAAAAACCATGGTGGAGAAAGAGAACCAAAAACTAGTGCCGATCTGGTGGTGAGGCGGTCCACGGAAGTCGGTGTTGACTCTATGTTCGAACAACCACACAACAAAACCAATGAGGACGAAGAAACAAGCAGTGGTGACCCATAAGTCTAAGCCCCAAGGTTTGAGGAACACCCATGTGTTCTTATTCTCGTTGTCTCTCACCGGCACCATCATAGACACTCCTGACTCTGTGTATGGTAAGGTAAAGTCAGCATACAAAGATCTGTACGCTGTGATGGTTACATCTCCAACAACTGCATCCAAAGTCTGTTTCATTTTTAATAATTTGTTAGAGATCTAATATATTATAAAAAGACATAATCTATTATATCTAAGACTAGTTCAGTCTACTCATTGCTAACTGCTTTTACATAGAATTGCTTGCACTTTTAGATTTTATTTAAGAAAAACAAGAAACTAACCCCGTTATCGACTTTATAGACCAAGTCATCGTAGTCATCATCCGGAGACTCGAAACGGTAGTATTGTGGAATGACTGAATATGGTAACTTCTTAAGAGCAGCTTCAAAGATGTCTATGGCGTAACCCTTTGGAGTTGTTATGTTAGTGATAGGATCCGTGATTACCTCCACAAAGTTGAAGAAGCCTTTCTTTACTGGAACACCCACTTTAATCTTCTTACCATTAGTTGGAATCTCCCATCCTTTAGGAACAATAGTAGACTTCCCTGGCCATATCAATGGCCCAAACCTCTCCCCTGTAAATGACGTTGTTTTGTTTGAATTTACATTCACAAGTCCATTGCTCGGTGTCCAAAATCCGACAATTCTCTCTTCATTTCCGACAAAATTTATGATCTCAAACTTTGGTGACTCGAGCTGCCTGTCTATGAGATTAAACCTTCCTGCCAGACCATTGAATCTTATTTCCGAGAGAGCCTCTAGAAGACTTGGACCATAGCGAGAGACGTGTAGCGTCCCCAAATCTGTCATGTTATTTGACGAGCCACTCGCATTATTATACGGAAAGCTGCTTATGTTGGTTTTCTCCACGGCCATGGCCAATGCAGTGGTTGAATCATACGCCCATAATCCAAAAATGCTAAGATCATCCCTCAGCCATGGATTCTCCTTCTTGAAATTTCTTTTCCATCTCAAACGGAAATCTTCGAGCCCTTTCGATTTGGGGACATGGCTCCTCACACCTAACACGCCATCTATAGTATTTAAGCTACGACCATGATGGATATGTCTCATCATATGAGTCATTCCATTGGTCATTAACCATACATACCCTTCCTCCATCATCCCAATCTCTGTAGCTTTCTCAAAAATCCGTGAAGCAAGACGTGATGCCATGTGGACAACGAAAACCCTAGTCTGCCTCGTCATGAGCTTATAAAGTTCTTTTAGAATCTGGTCATCGTTAGCCTCCGAGGGGATCACACTTCTATCAACTTGCACGTCTTGTAAAGCGTCAAACAAGTAAGGCATGATTCCTTCACCTAACTCGTTGTCCACATAAATGGCGACGACACTTCTCCATCCAAAGGATTCAAATATGGCTGCAATGGCTTTGACCTGGTATGAGTCATCGATAGTGCCTCGGACGAAGTAATCGCTTTTGATGGATGTTAAAAGAGGGCTTGTTGCTGAGAATGAGATGGTCGGTACTTGAGTTTTGTTGGCCAGTTTGATCATAAACTTTGCCTGCATAGAGTCTATTGGTCCGATGATGGCACTCACTTGCTCGTTCTGGATTAGGTCCAAGGCTGCTTGCACCACAAGCAAACCAAAGAAAAAAAACATGTTAGTATTTCACTAAATGTAACAGCAGTAGTTTAATATTTGATGATAATTAATGAGACAATAATAATTTGCACAAGAATTCAAATCTTCATTGTATAGGTATCACATGACATGTTACCAATAGTCATTGACTAGTTATTATTCTAATATACTATAATAACTCATGAATTAAATATTTTAAAGAGGCTACTAGGAATAGTAGTAAGACTTTCTAGAAAATAAAGAAAATGAAGAGATTGCTCTTACCAAAGACGATCCTACGTAATATATTTCATCCGACTGCAACTAATAATTAATAAATCCAAATGATCCCTTACAAGTAGCGGAGAAGCAAAAGACATAAAAGTAACAAACCTGCAGCTGAAGCCTGCACAGTGTCTTTCATGGAATCTCTAACGTGAAGCGCAAGTCTTGTGCGGTAATTAGGATGGTCTTTATAGAAATCAGACAACGCCAGGTTAATAGAAGTGAGACAGATCTTCGAAAATGTTGTATTGAGATCAAGAACTACTCCTACTTTGATTTCACTTATTTGGTTTTGTCCTAAACCAACCTCGAGCAACAAAAACAAACAAACAAAGTAGCTCAGAAAGGTGTTATTGTTTTTTTTAGGGTTCATCATTATCCAAAGATAAGGAGACAGACAAGTTATGTGGTTCTCTAAAACTTCCCTTTTTCTGTTATAAATACAGAGGAAATAAATAGGTTTGAAAAGGTCTTGGAAGACTTTACAATGCTATAACAAAATTGGTACTCATCAAGAAAAGAGTGATAAAATAATAAAGATTAGTGTTGACTAGAAAAAAATAAAAAATGGTTTGATTTAGTCATGAGACATTGCCGAAGATGTTTCTCGGCAAAGCAAGGCTACAAAATTTCTATTATACGAGTTATATAACTACCTTAATCATTGAGGTACATGGTTCGTGATGATTCAAGTTAAAATTTGTACTTCAGTTGGAAAGATTGCCTAACAATTCCGTTATGAAGGCTAACTCTGTCTTGAAACTTCACAATGTGTTTTTCTTTCTTTTAAGTGCAAGAGTAATTTAAAAAAATATATTATTTTATCATATTATTAGTGCAAGGATATTTGTATTAAAACAAATTTCGTTTGTTCAACGCGTTTTTGGGTATGCCATATTTCACATCAAACACAATGTATTGGCTGTTGGAGGACCACATTTTCTTACACGTCTCGGAGACATGAAGACGTATAATGTGGGCAGATCCAAAACAAATGTTAGTTTTGTCAACATTTGGTTTTTCCAAAACAATGAGATCGAGAAAGACATCCATGTCAAAAGATTAATAGTTTTTTGTGTTATTTTGCAGATTATAAAATTTTGCGTTATTTTCATAATCTCCCTAATTTTTATATAACTCAAAAAGGAAGAAGATTAGAATCCAAATTCAGAAATCTAACTATGACATTGAGTTTGAAAACAAACATAGGAATACAAGTGTTGAGAAAAGAAAGTACTCCTAAAAGAAAGCATTAACCACACTGGCTAACTTGTTATGCACTTTAGCAACTTCTCTCTATCATTCACCTTCACATTGAATTATAGCAGATTCCTCATCTTCAACTTGTTCTGATTGCGTAGTGAAAAGTTCACCGCTCGAGATGGAAGACACTCTTCTTAGCTCTAATTCCCTATACTGTTCCGGACTTCGCGGCAATGGAGTGCTCTGATCGGTCAAAGGGCTTGAACTTCCTTGAGTAATAGGTGAACTCACATTATGAACGGCATTCTCCTTGAACATATGCGACTTTATGTCTTTCTCATCAAAGTTTCTAACCAAAAATTTTAGCTTTCCACGGAAAGAATTTTCGGAGTCATCAAAGAGCGTGTGCTTGTGTTCGTACAAGAAGTTGGCCACGAAGATGAGAAGTGCCAAGAATGAAGCTATGCCTGCTATAAGAAACAGACCCCAGAAGCTACTCAGGCTGAGATGGTTGGAGGACAGAGAAGTGTTTAGATCTGGACAATTATTTGGTTTCTTAAACCATTTATTCTCAATATGTTGCATTTCTTCGCCTTGTGTCACATTCAAGATCGCCCTTGAGACATCATCCGTCAAAGGTGATTTTTTGGGGAATACCTACACAACGATCATGGAAGAAGAAAATCAAAGCAATGAAAATACCTATATCATCAATATACGTACTTCTTTGGCTGTATCTAGTGTAAGGGTAAAAGAACTTACAAAGCCAAAACCAGCAGTCTTAAAGGATGGTTCAACCATAGTATATTTGGAGGAATTCTGAGAAAGGATAACTTTAATGTAGGCCACTTCGTCAAAAGATGCTGTGATTGTCCCATTGGAAAAAAGCTCGTCACATTCTACGGCAGAACCAAAAGGTTTGAGCTGTGATTCATCAAATCCTTGACTTTTCAAAAGTTCACGCACGAAAGTGCCCCGTTGGTACCCAATATTTTTGTTAAATTTTATGAGATCTTTCCAATTTGTAACCGTTGGTTGCAACAGTTTTACTGTGAAGAAAGATGTGAGATTCGCTGTATAGCTCTGAATCAGCACAAGCACCACGAAGCACCACACCAACACCACAAACCTCGCTAAATTACTCACCACCTTCTCACCTATACACGCAAACAAGTTGTAAGTATATCATTATTATCTTGTTTCTTATTTTGGAACATCTTATTGATAATAATTTGAGATACAATATCTACTATATAAAAACCGTATTTAGAGTTCTTTCATCATCTGCCAATTTTTGTAACATAAAGTCGGAAATCTTGCCGGTTAAAAGTTTCTATAGTGACCAAGGTTGAACTTTAATGATGATCATAGAAGATGGGACTCGTTTCCTAGCGGTATCCCACAAAGAAGAATAAACTAAGACTCGAACAAATACCACTAGGCTATTCCGACTTAGTTCTTGATTGATGTTACTTACGGTGGGCAAAGTTCATAGTGGAGAAAGCGAACCAAAAACTGGTGCCTATTTGGTGGTGAGGCGGTCCGCGAAAGTCGGTGTTGACTCTATGTTCTAAAATCCACACGATAAACCCAATGAATACGAAAAAGCAAGCAGTGGTGACCCATAGGTCTAAGCTCCAAGGTCTGAGGAACACCCATGTGTTCTTGTTGTCCTTGAGGGGTACCATCATAGACACTCCAGACTCTGTGTACGGTAGCGTGAAATCGACATACAATGACCTGTTTGCTACTATGGTTACATCTCCCACAACTGCGTCATAGGCCTGACCCGAATGTTAATGATATGTTAGAAATCACATATAAAGAAAAAAGACATGATCCACGGTGAAAGTTAAAGTAAAAGTAAAAGAACCATAGTAGAAATAGACGAACTAACCCCGGTGTATACTTGGTATACCATTTCATCATAGTTCTCATCTGGAGACAAGAAAGCAATATATTTAGGAATGACGGAGTAAGGCAACTTCTTAAGAACAGCTTCGAATATCTCAATACAGTAACCCGTTGGGGTCATTGCGTTACTGATCGGATCTATCTTTGCATCCACAAATTCTAAGAAGCCTTTCTTCACTGGAATGCCCACTCTAAGCATCTTTCCGTTTGTTGGAATCTGCCAACCTTTCGGAACATCTTTCGACTTACCGGGCCATATCACCGGCCCCAACCTCTCCCCTAAAACCGACGTAGTGTTTTTTGACTTTGCATTAACAATTCCATTGCTTGGTCTCCATAATCCAATAATTCTCTCTTCACTTCCAATAATATTGATGACGTCAAACACTGATGATTCTAGCTGCCCGTTAATGAGCTCAAACTCTCCGGCTAAACCATTGAATCTTACATTCGAAAGAGCCTTAAGAAGACTTGGACCGTAGCGAGAGACCCCTAATGTCCCCAAATTTGTCTTATTATTTCCTGAAGCGATCGGATGATCATACCGCAAGCTCTTTATATTGGTTTTCTCCACGGCCATTGCTAAGGCAGTGATCGAATCATATGCCCTTAACGCAAAAATGTTCATCTCTTCATCATTCCCCTTCTTAGGAAACATTTTTTCCCATCTCAATCTGAAATTTTTGAGCTTCTTCGATTTGGGGATATGGCTCCTTACACCCAAAACCCCTTGCATATTCTCCAAGCTGCTACCGCGTTCATTAGATTTCAACAAATTCATCACTCCATCTGTCAATAACCATACATATCCTTCCTCCATCATACCAATCTCTCTAGCTTTCTGAAAAAAACGAAAACCGAGAGTTGGTGGCATGTGGACAACGAATACCCTCGTCTGCATCGTCATTAGCTTATAAAGCTCCTTGAGAATTTGATCATCATTAGCCTCCTGAGGGATCAAACATCTATTGACTACAAAAGCTTGCACGTCTTGTAAAGCGTCAGTCAATAATGGCAATATTCCTTCTCCGAATTCGTTGTCCACATAAATGGCAACTACATTTCTCCACCCGAAGGATTTGACAATGGCCGCAATGGCTTTGACCTGGGATGAGTCATCGAGAGTGGCTCGGACAAAGTAAGGGCTGTTGATGGATGTCAGAAGAGGGCATGTTGCAGAGAATGTGATGGTCGGTACTTGTGATTTATCGGCGAGTCTTATCATGAACTCAGCTTGCATAGAGGTTCTTGGCCCGATGATGGCGCTCACTTGCTCGTTCTTGATTAGGTCCAAGGCTGCTTGCACCACAAGCAAACAAATAGAATAAGAAAATTATAGAGGTTAAATTTATCACTAAATAGTAAATTAAAATTTATCAGATTTTTGGGAACTAATGAGTGAATTAAAATTATCATACAAATAATGTTTACGCATGAGTTAAAATGAAAATATCAAATGTGTCTTACTCTATATTTAGCACTTTATTATGGTTTATTATTTTATAAAAATATTGCAAAATTTAATTTGAAAAGATGCTACTTTGTAACCTATTTTCCGTCCAAAATCATTAATCACACTATCAACGTAATGTTAAAAGTTAATTGTATTTTACTACCACATCCATATGCTACGGAAAGTCATATCTTATTTTTTCTATTTTAGTTTTAAACTTTTAATAAACAATAATATATCAAATTATCGAATTAAACTATTCAGGAAATCAATAATTGATTAATCTTTTAGTGTGAGACCCTCATTTCACCACCCACTGTTAGAGTCCGTTCGCCACTTGACATATAACCCAGTAGCACCAAAATCCTTATCCGTCATACATAAATGTCAAACAACCAAACAAAAAAAGTGACAAGAATTGCTTCAAATTAGTAGAAAACAAATTTCTACCAAACCATAGATTTGTAGCAAATTTGGGGAAAATAATAATTACCATGTTCATCATTAATTATTTAGTTTGTTTTAAAATAAATAGTTAGGAATTGATTACCGGCATAAATTCATAGCTACTGAAACGTTTTATTTTGTTAAATTAGATATTGTAGTTGCTTGTCTGAACCCAATAAGGTTGATAATAGCTATGCATATATGGCTACTATATATGGAAATAGCCTAAATTTTGAAGCCATGGAAAAGATTGGTCAGACTAAAAGAAAATAGTAGCCCTTAGATATTAAATCATGTCTGGCCAAACGCTGTATTATATTCGTAATTAAGTAGAGCGTACATGTTTCATCCAACAATCAACATAAACTGATAATAAATCCAAATAAAGATGCAAGAGACAGAGAAGGAACGAACCTGCAGATGAGGCCTGGACAACATCTTCCATGGAATCTCTAATGTGAATCGCAAGTCTCGTGGTGTAATCAGAATGATATTTGTAGAAATCGGACAACGATATGTTAATGGAAGTGAGGCAGAGCTTGGAAAATGAAGTATGGAGATCAAGCACTACTCCTACTTTGATTTCAGTTGTTTGGTTTTGTCCTAAACAACCCTCCATCAACACAAAACCACAAACGAACAGGACAAAGTAATACATAAAGGTATTATTAGTTTTTCTAGGGTTCATCACTTTCATCCAGATTGAGGAACTTTATGTCATTCTTTAACTTCCTCTTCTTTTTTATTGTTCTATTGCATATATACACACACACACATACATATATATATATACATATATAGAGATAAAATAAAATATGAAAACAAGAATGTAAAAGAAAACAAACGAAGTTAAGGTTTGAAAGTGACAGAAAAAAATTGTATGGACGATAATATGAGCTCGCTTTTTGTCATTATTCTCTACCATTGTCACTCCTTTTTTTTAGGCTACATACGTTTACTTTGAAAAATCTCCAACTTCAGTCTTCTTACTTGTTTGACGGAAGATTAATATTTTTCTTCCAGCTAGCAAGACCGTTTCATACACATAAAAGGTCATAATCGAGTGATTTTACGCTAGTGAATATCCTACTAAGAGAGAGAGAGAAAGAAAATGCCAATTGTAAGTTGATGGATCATCTCAGAAAATGTAACACGAACCAAAAACCTTTTTGGAAAATTACTATATTATTTTTTTTGTAGTGAAAATTTTATTATTAACAAATGTCTAAAATTTGCTTAATAGGTTCTGACCGGATCGACGAGATAAACCGGGTTACAACCCGGTTGCAATTTGGATCAAAGCTAAAAAGAGATGGCTTCGGTTGTGTCATGGACGACGATGGTGATCGGAGAGGGGCTTTGGTGGTGTTGGGGCCGAAGGTGGAGGTCGAAGAAGCTTCTGTCCGTTTTTAAGAGAGGTTTCTAGATGAGTTTCTTTTCTGCGATAGATTGACATATGTATACGAAAATCAGCCATAAATCTCTACCAATAGCTCACATACCCATGAAACATCACCTCCATTGGAAATCTATTTCAATTTCCTATAACCATTATAAAGAGGTCCAAAGCTAAATCTCAATGAAAGAACTTCATCCGAGTCGATCTTTGAGAGACTTCAGATAGGTTATGAATCATCAATTCTCTTCTTTGCATTTAAATGTGTGTCCTCCATTATTTTAACATGAAATATCTCAAAAGAGACACAAAATACACACAGTAACTATAGGACTTCTAAAATGCAAGAAGACTCACTTGGACACTAAATGCAACAAACCACAATGAAAATACTAATGAAACACCATAAAATGGATCTTAATAACCATGATAAAGTGCTAAATATAGAGTATATCATGGGTTATATATAGATTTGAGAAGAGACTAACACACAAAAATATGAAAATAAGTCAGTAAAATTAGCTAAGTAATCAAAATGCTTCAACAACTTTTGAAATTCTATTTATCATTTAGCTATACATTCTAATTGGGGAGTGAAAAATTCTTTGCTTTCAAAAGATACACATCTTGGCTCAAACTGCATATTTTGCGACGGACTTCGTGGTCATGGTGTGATCTGCACTGTTGAAGGTCTTGGAGTGGTTTGACTAAAAGGTGAACTCACATTATGAATTGCACTCTCCTTGAACATGTGCGATTTTCTGTCGTTTTCATCAAAGTTTCTAAGCAAAAATGTTAGCTTTCTGGAAAAGGAAATTTTCGATTCCTCATTTAGCGTGTGCCTATGTTCGTACAAGAAGTTGGCTATGAAGACGAGATGTGCCATGACTGAAGCAAGGCCTGCTATTAAAAACAGACCCCAGAAGCTATTAAGGTTGAGACGGTGGGACGACAATGTTGTCTGTATGAGGACAATTTTGATTCTCAAACCAAATCTTTTCGAGCTGTTTCATCTCTTCGCTTTGAGTCACATTCAAGATTTCCCTTGAGACATCGCCCGTCAAAAGGAGAGTTTTTTTAGTGCCTTTTTGTCAATCCCCCTTTAAAAAAGTTGCATCTATTTATATAGATTCGTGTCCTTTTTCTCCATATATTTTTATTTTATTTTATTTTTTATTACTTTTTGAGTAAGATGTGACTTTTACAATCACATTTGTGTATGTAAACATTTTTGTCTTCTTAAATATATCCTATATTTTCTCTTCTTAAAACTATAGAATTAATGATACGCATCATTTTGAGTTTGAAATTTTTAACAAAAGTCTTAAGTTATATCAGAAAGTATTTAGAGTACTACTTTTTTTTTTTAGAATACTTTTCCTTGCAACATTGCGGAAGTCTCTTATAATAAAATCATATACAGCCACTATCTAATCGTTTATCGAAATTTCACAAATAAACATATGGATGATGTGACAAAAAAAAAAAGAAAACGGTATTAGAGAGAAAATCCACAAAAATACTCTTACATGTTTCGTTGAACTCGATTCTTTTCATAAATTCCAAATCATTGGTTCCAAAACAGAACTTCAAAAGGATTACGTGAATTATTTATTAGGGTACATAAATGAAGTGAAAATGGTGGGGCTTTGCGTTAAAAATTAAGACCCACCAGCCGACCTGACCATGTCCTACTCAGCTTACACATGTTTCCATGTGACCTTACCACTTCTTCTAATCCCATTTTACCATATTTTTCCTTATATAAAATTACTCTCTCGTACAAAAAAGAAGAGAAGTTAACAATTCTTTTTTTAAAACATCAAAGGCTTAGATTCTAAGCTGTAATTTAATTTCTTATACCCAACATAGTACTAGCTTCAACATCTGAACGCACCTTCTTATGCACACAATATCTCTCTTTTTGATACTCGTGTTGCATTGTTTACTAATTGACACGTATAATAAAAGTAAAAAAATCCTTTGGCTATACGCATATACCAGTTTTACTACGTCAAGTCCATTTCAACACTTTAACAACTTAAAAAGATTTGCACAAGAAACTTTGATGAACAAAGTATGTTTAATCACAAATTTAAGTACGGATAGTAAAATTTGTTAGACACTTTATACTTGGGTATATACCAAAGAAAAGTTGTTTGTGTAATTTTGTTACATACTTACATTGAGTTACGATTTAAGAAACGTTTGAAACTTGCTTTTCTTCTTCTCACGATTTAAGAAACGTTTGAAACTTGCTTTTCTTCTTCTCAAAAGTTTGGAGAATATTGGAAAATTTGCTTTGTAATAACATAAATCTATCAATTGTATGCAACGGATAACATTATATATGAGTTTATTTTGCTTAGTGGCGCACAACGTTTGACCCATCCAAAGAATTTCCCATTGGTCAGAGTCTCTGATCTCTCAACTCTCAAGTCTCAGCCAGTAAATATTATCAAAATAATTCTAAAGTAAATTATTTTCAGTGCCCCCTTTCTTTTTTAGTAATTTAAGGACAATCTCACATGACCTTTTTCCAGTGGTATAAACACTCTTATTTTAATTATTTGGGCCTTTTCACTTTTGCGATATGTCTAATCAAACCAATTATCCTATACGTAAAAATTAAAAATTAAAATGAGCTTAAACTAATTATGAAAGTTACAACGTTACATTAGTTGATTCGTATTATTATAATACGCTTTCATGTTACTCTCCCATAAACAAAAACAACTTAATACACATGTTAATGGCTCAATTTTATTATTTAACATCAACATTGTTTAATGCTTTGATTAAAATATAAAATTTAGTGATCATTATGTGGATCCAAGAGGGAATCTTAGATCGACGATGGGTATTGAGCTTTGCCTCATTAAGAAAACAAAATAGACAACAACTTTACGTTCAAAGATGGAAAAAAAGTTTACACACAAAGAATGAATCAAATTGGTTATTTTGCGTGTGGCGCCAGCTGATCTCAAATCTTAAATTAATTGATCACAAAAAAATTTAGCATATATTTTAAAATTTTCTATTTCTTCGTGGCCTTAGAATATCTAAAATTACTATTTTCACAAGACCAGTAAATATTTGTTTAGTCTACTGAGAAAAATATTCATTAATGTTTTTTTTTTAATATTCATTAATTTTAATATTCTTATAATCATGGTCATGATCTGTAATAATAGTGGTCAAATCAAAGGTGAAGTTTCTGACAAAACATATTTAAAATAAATTAATTTAGAAATTAGAAGTATTTGACCAGTCAAATAAACCATTAAGTGACCAGTGTGTGCGTTATTAACGTACACATTTGAGCATTGATATTGTTTCTATATTTGGATTTAGGGATAACACATGGCGAACTCAGCGTTGTGAGAGATGCTGTTTTTGTCTTTGTAAACCAATAAACCATAGTCATGGTCCTTTACTCCTTTTACAAAAAAAAAAAAAAGATTCATTGCTTGTTTAAACCGAACTAATAGTTTTTAGATCAAATCCCTTAATTTCTTGTTTAAACCGAACTAATATGGACGGTTTAAACAAACAATGAATCCTTTCTCATGACTTATATGAATATGGATAAATTATGTTCTTACTAACACATAAATATATAATGTACAATATAAAATCGTGTTACTGCATATATGTAAGGTGTCATTTTCCACAAAACGATGTACTGTGTATGTATATGGTTTTTTTTTTTTTTTTTTTTTTGGTTAAAGTGTATGTGGGGTGTTAGTTAATTTAAGCGAACGATTTGTTCGTTCACACGAGTTTGAAAATCCGTCAACATGATCAAATAACAATTATATTTAGGTTTTTTAGGGTAAACAAAAAGCAGATTTATTATATGTTGATGATAGAAATACAAAACAAGAAAATGGGGACAATGTAATGTGGGTTCTTTTTTGCGTAAATCCAGGCTGGTTTGAAGACATAAGTGAAAAAAACATGTAGAATAATTTTAGACCAAACCTGTCTACTCTTCCTATCTTTTAAAATCATTATCATTCGCAATGCCTATCTTTCCATCATCCTTTGCCCCTCCTCTCCAACCCCCACACACAATAATACTTATATATATATATTTGAATACAAAATTAGTTTCCATAGTTGAAAATAATGGACTTACAATTATTGTAGACAACATTGGTTCTATACTGGTGATTAATGGGTATACAGACTTTTTTGATGTTTTCAATTTTTTTGAAATGTGATTTTACTTCTTTTGGTTTTACTATTCACAAAAAGTCAAGTATTTACGTTTATATTTTATTTTTAAAAAGTAAAGTAGTTGTAGATGATCCATATATTAAAAAGTAGAGTGATTTCTTTGAGTAATAACCGATACATTTAATCTCAAAGTAGTATATAAGGTCGATCTATAAAAATCAATAATATGCTAAAGATTTGTGATAGTCATATTTAGTTAAAATATAAAGTTTGTTTGTTGGTTTCGACAATTGTAAATAAGAATTACAAAAAAAAAAAAACGATTAAGATTTCATGATTTAAAAACATTGGGCCATAGAATATTTTATGAAATAAGGAATTCAACATTGAATACAAAAATAAGTTTCCAATATTTGAAAAACTATGGTCTTATACAATTATTGTAGACAACATTGGTTCTACACTGGTGATAAATGGGTATACAGACTTTTCAAGTTTTCAAAATTAAGAAATGTGATTCTACATCTTTTGGTTTTACTATTCACAACAAATTTCAAGTATTTACGTTTAATATTTTTTTTAAGGTAAAGTAGATATACCTTTTAATGATTATCAAACATGATGAGCTTGTTTATCTCAAGTGTTTCCGTTATTTTACTATCATTAATTCTTTATCTACAGAACATCTATCTCGCCATCCATCTTTTTACATTTTTAAAAAATTAATATTTTCAAGTTTCTATGTAAAATTAATGTATTATATCTTAAGTTATACAAATTTTGATTAGATAAATATAAATTTAATTCATAAAATAAAGTTATATTTGGATTTTGCTATAATTATTTCTTTTAATATATGAAAATCTCAAAACATAAATTTGAAGAAATAAAATGAAGGGAGTAACCCCAAGTGACGTGGTGTAGTGGTGGTAGTTGAACTTACGCGTCAGAGAAGGAGATTGCACCTTTCTTACCTTAATGCTTTTGAGCTAGATTTCTACAAGAAACAAAATCATTTTAGTTGGATCACTTAAATTCTTAGGTTTTGATCCAAATGTTTATTTTGCGGCAGACTAAACTTCTGTTAAAAATTATGTTGACTATTAGATTTTGTTTTAGAAAATCGACAATAGGATATGCCATGCTAAAAAAAAAAGTTAAGGGAGTATTAATAGGCGGAAGTGGTATGCATCCGCAATATCCTGTCTATTGGGTATCCTAAATTTGACTCAATTGAATGATTAATTCTTATTCATTTCGCGGAATTTTATCTCTACTACTAGACCATTAATTTTTAAAAATTATTATATTCCTCCTTCACATTATTTCTTGTGATTCATGTCCCACTATGGCAATAATATATAGGGATCACTAATAATATACACACTATTTCAAACATATAATTTATAGTAATAAACATATGCACACATATGAAGGCAATACCGATAAATTTTCTCGTGCTCCATGTTGGGATCTCTCTCATGTGACGACTTTAAATAAAAGATTATGATTGTTCATAAATACTATATATAGAGATGTATATTATGTATATGTATATAAACATACGACATTGGTTCCTCCAACATTAATGGCAAATCTCAAGAAGAGGATTTCGACAATGTGTAGATCTTGTGGTAGTAAGAATAAGACCTCGACTTCTATAAGATCTAGCGAATTAGAAGTTGTCACGTTAGTTATGGAATAATTCACTTTAAATAACTAATACAATTCCATTAATCAAAACATTAACGATATCGTCAACGCTAAGTAAAAGCCCACATCCCCAAACCTTGTGGATTCTGTCTGTATACCCCCTAAAAAACTCATTGCCATTTGCCATATTTAAACAGGAAATGGCTTAAGTTTTAGTTAAGATTTCAGAGAAATCTTGTCTACCCCGCTTAAGTTTGTATTTCACAAATATCTTTATATGATATTATCAATAAAATTAGATGGAAATATAAAACAAACAGGAAGTGGTAAGATATTCATAATTTTTTTCGTAAACACGTATTTTTACTATTTAAATAGATTTAAACTAGAGAAGATGCGGACAAAAAAGGTGTAAGAAAATGTTACCGTAAATAGTGTAAAAAGATGTTAAGTACACCTCCTTTTGAGATTAACTTTTCTAGGATAAACAACCTTTGGGAAACCATTAATTTTGCTTTTTGGAAACTACTAATTTGTTCAACGTCTTTACTCTTTATACATGTTGGAAAAAAACATAGACGTGGTTTAGTTACAAGCTAGTCAAACTAATTCTACGGATCTTTTGTCATAGTTGAACCAAATACCATCAAGTTTATAGACTAAAATAGTAGCATAACTTTAGATAGTTTAAAACAAGTGGACACTAAATAGTTTCTAACTCGACGCCAAAAAAATAGTTCCTAACTGGATGGCAAAAAGTTCATACCTCATGAAGAGCTAATTAAATATTAAAATATAATAACAGAATTTTCATTTTTCTTCCATTGATTTTTTTTGCCATGTGTTATCTCAATTGATTCATTTACAAGTATTATTAAAGAAGTACCATATATAATAAGCAAAGAGACACTCTCACTCTCTCTACTCCTCTCTCTCTCTCTCTGAATCACTATCTCTTCTGCGAGTTCAATCACCACAAACTCACAATCAAATACAACAGAAACACACTTAAGACCCATTCATCTGGATCTGAACACATTATTGATGGAGGAGAAGTGGAAGCTGTCGAAGAAAGACACAACAGCTTCTTCTTCCTCCTCTAAGTCAAAGTTTTCTAGAAGCTTCTCAACGAGTGCTTCCTCCACAAAGTCTCCAATATTCGTAAGGAGTTCCTCTACTAAATGCTCTGTTCCTTCTTCCTCCTCGTCCTCTTCTTCTTCCTCTTCAATCTCAAGAAGCTTCTCAAGAAAAGAGAGAAGATCTTCTTCTTCATCATCTTCTTCTATCACTCAGAAATATAGCAGCTTGGCTAAAGAACAGAAGGCAAGGTTTTACATCATGAGAAGGTGTGTGGCTATGCTTGTTTGTTGGCACAAACATGGAGATTCTTAATTAGATCTTCATCTTCTTCTGCCCCTTTTTTTTTGTTTCCTTGTAATTAGATCAGTTTGATTATTAAGGGTTTCCATACAAGTACATTGTAAGAAGAGTTTTTGTTTAAAAAATTAGGGTTTCTATGCTCATTTTTTTCAATTAAATGACTTGCATATGCTACATATATACACAATCATAGACATGTGTGTGTATGTATCATTGATGCAATCATAGGAATTGTTGATGTCGTTGTTTAGATTATAAATATTAATAGATGATACCTTAACTTCTTAAGGATTAATTAGTGTATCATGAAGTACAGTGTTTTTGTTGAGATTTACACTGAATAGTCATTTTCAAGGTCTCTGGAAAAAGTAGTGAAACAATTTAACAAACTTAATCTTAATTTTAATGTTTTTATTAATTAATCTTCATTAATGTTTTTATAAATTGATATTACTATTATTTGATATCATAATCATTTTAAAATGAATTCATGATTCATATAATCTGGTCAAAGATCTGAAGCTTTTCTTTTAACTTATTATTGATTACGAGACGATAATGGAGTCCAGGTAATGTCAATATAATGATGATAAGAATATTATCAAAATAATGGGCATGATGCTACTATAGATCTTGCAAACACCAATAATGTCTGGAACTCTACTCGAATTTTGTTTTTTCTTTAGCTTTATTAATTTATTATTTTATTCCTTTTTGCATTTTATGGCAGTATTTGGTGGCAGTATTTTTTCTGTTTGCTTTCTGGGTTTTTGTCTCTTTGATGGAAGAAAGATTCCCTCTTGACAAATAATATTTGGTTAGTATCAATATATGCCCCATTTTATTTCTACAGAAACTTAAAATCAAATTACTATATAATGTATAAACACAGTTACGTACTTAGAAACTAGTCGGCATTATTGACGTGAAATGAAATCTATCTTTTCACTTTATTAGGGATTTTCTTTTCCTGGAATATTTGTATTGGGAATCCAATGAAAAGTTTTCAACGACTCCATCTTTTGTCATTATCATAGACAAAAACGTTATGTTTAAGAAAAAAAATCACGAGCATTGCAGATTTGTGCTAATGCCTTTTTCGTTTATTACAAAACTTTACGATTATTTATTTTGCGTCAACATATCGTACACAGAAATTACTAACGCGACCATCGTTTTTCAGTTCACTCTTTATACAACAAATCATCAAGCAAAGGGATAAAAAAACTCAGAAATCTCAAAACACAAAAGTATTAAAGAGGAAAGAAATAAAATGAAGAAAAAAAAACGAAAAAGAGACATATATTGCACTTCAGAAATATCATTCCAAGAAAGGGAAAAAGGTGATGTGGCATTTGCAGAGGCGTTGGATCGGTCATAGTCAACATTTAGGGAAATCTGAGGGTGGAGGAAGGAGCTTCTGATTTGGAAGGTCACCGTCCAAAACAACCCAAGCCATGGTCAGACCCCAACTCAAATGAATCTCAATGTGGCAATGCATCAGCCACACACCTATCACCATCAAACAAATATTAGAATAAAACATATAGTTTGTGAGTACTATTAATCATTAAAATTAGAGATTTTGTTGTGTAACTACCTAAATCCAAAATTGTATAATACATGTTATTGACAAAAAAATAAATATCTACTCATAAACCCTTACCGGGATTATCGGCAAGGAAGCGGATGGCGACCCATCCACCGGAAGGGATATTGATGGTGTTTCGTTCGACCGGATCGACTAGGTTATAATGTTTTGGGTCACGGGCCGGGTTAAAATTGCCAAAGCCTTGACCCACCACATAAAAGTTGAAGCCATGAAGATGTATAGGGTGGGCCTCAATACCCAAGATGCTAGTGCCCTGTAACACCAATTCAACAGTTGTCTTGTACTTCAAGACCACAACTTTGGTCCCTCTTGAGACCATTGTGTTGTTTGGTGGCGTACCCGTGTAATTAAATGGAATAATAGGGGCAGTTGGGAAATCGGTCATGAAAACATTCTTGGATTTGCCAACGAAGTATGATTGTAATAGAGAAGTCTTGTTTGGTAAGATGAAAGACACGTTGTTGATAGATGCTGCAAATTTCGTTGTATTAGTTGGTCCTTGGCATGTTTGGTTTTTAGGACAAGGGTTGGTTCCTAAACCGATGGCAAAGAAATATTGTTTGTCCACGACTTTTGGCACGTTTGCCGGAAATGTAGAACTTGCCAAACTTCTAAACATCTTTGTGAAATTTGCGGCGTAGCTAGTGCTATTGATGGGAGGGAGAGATGGTTTAATGATAGAAAGATTCTTAGAAGACTTGGTATGATGTTGGTATTGGAGAATTCCCGCGACGGTTGTATTATCAATTGTTCCTTGGCCCGTGAAGTACGGTCTTGCCAACATGTAGAAGGTTGCATTTGGATAAATAGGTTTGGTTTTGAGTAGTACATTGGTGGTTTGGCCCGGGCCGAGAAGCACGATGTTGGTTTGAAATGGTTTAACGTAGCAAGCATCCGCTTCTACGACCGTCAATGTATGATTGGCTATGGTGAAGAAGAGTTCGTCATTGAGTGCAGCATTGATTAATCGTAGTAGATACGTCTTTCCAGGTTTCACCATCAGTTTGTATGTGTCTAAAAAATATGTGCATTGTGTGTTACAAAAACTTGAATTGGCGTCTTATTTTAAAATTAATCACATATAGAAAAGTGATCATTTACCTTTTGTAGAGCAATTGTATAATGGACCTGGGAGCCCATTAAAAGTATGAGCATCAGATGCATTTGGACCTGCACCCGTCTGAAGAGCTTGTTGCACCACTGCTTGAGGATCAGCATTAAACCACTCACCTATGCACAACTCAAAAACATTAGTTGTTCAATCATTTAATCAAAACACTGTTCTAAAAAAACTTATAAAAAAAAAATTATATATATATATTGAACATGCACATTGACGAACTAATTAGCCATTTAGACGTCTATTTAAACAAGTTTTTTGATTTTTTTTGTTGATCAACTTCTAATCGATTTGAATTTGATAAAGATTAGAGCGTCCAAGTAATATCAATTACTATCTAAGGTAATCATAGAACATTGATCAGTCTTTTGGGACTCATACGTAAGGTAAAAGGTTACGACTAAGAGGACAAAACATATATAATTACCAAAGAGTATAGGGACTTGTTTGTAGGGTTTGGGAAAAGGGTAAGGCTGATGAAGCTTAGGGAGAATGATTAATGGTCCGTACACAGTAGCTCTCATCCACTGAATATGAGCATGCCACCACAAGGTTCCTCTTTGTCCAGTCACCGTGAAGTTGTAAACATAACTTTGTCCCATCCGAATTGGACATTGTGTCACATAGGACGGTCCATCCGCCCAACCACTCCTTAGCTGCCGGATACCATGCCTACATTTATACACTAATCAATTCAATGAGGCTCAAGGAACTTAAAGAATCTGTAATAAAAATTAAAGAAAGAAGTGGAAGATTGATATATATAATACGAGTTTCTTTATACCAATGTATAGAAATGTTATTGGATACATGATTAACAACTTTGATTTGTAGATTATCTCCTTCTCTTGCGGTAACTCTAGGTCCTGGGAATTTTCCGTTGACCGTCACGATTGTTTTTGTCTTGCACAACCTTGTGATGTTTTTCAGTTGAATCTGCCAGACGAAAAATAGAATAAGTGATTTCAAATGTGTATGAGTATGATTAAACAAAAAAAAATTGAGAGGCTAACGAAATTATATTTTGTCCCAAAGTGAGACTAATTAATAAATACATCGAATTGGTAGTGCCGCGTGATTCCTGCAGATGCTGCATCGATGTTGTAACTAATGGCAAATAGAAATGCCACAAGAAGATAATTCAAAACCCACGTAACCATGTTCAATATTTGTTTGAATATTGAAGGAAAGTTATATGTTTTATATCCAAAGTATGAAATATGGTTTTCTTTTTATATAGTTTTCTGGTGAAGCTCTCAAGTGGTGTATTTGAAAATAGAGGGAGAATGTTGTGCAATATATAAGTGAGAGAGGCAAATGGTAGGGTTAATGGTTGGTAACAAAATAAAAATAAAAGTAAAAATAATTTGTAGTGTATTCGGATAAGTTATGATTTATGAATAAGATGATTTAGTGTTGATGTTATAGTTGTTCCAATGGTTGGACAAACCGAGTGAATTCCAAGTTAACTAATTGTGTGCTTTAATAACTTTGATGATTATAGCTCTACATACAAGCTTTCGTACCAACAAATGATTAATTTATTAAAAATATATATTAGATATATAAGAACAGATAATCGCTAGTCGAGACAACAACAAAAATAATCCCATCTGTTTCTAAGGGAGTGATGTTTTCTTTGACAAAAAAGAAAAGAAAAGAAAAGGGACTGATGTTTTAGTATAATGCATATTATTGAGGTAATTAATAAAATGACTAAACTTTTGCTTAGAAATTTAATAAGATTACTTGATTACTTTTGAACAAAAAGACTTATGAAATTTTACTGTTATGGACAATTTTCAAATTAATATCATTTTAGATCAAATTTTTATTCAAACAATTAAAAATCTCAAATTTAATTTAGTTACTTGAATTTTTTTTTTGTTAAAGAGTTACTTGAAAAATTTTCGGATATCAAAACTTCGAAAGAGAAGTAAACTTTATATCAAATATTATTTTATATAAATATGTGGCGATACCAAAGTAAGATAAGTAAATAACGAGTACAGTGATATATTATAGTAAGCAGGGATGATGTAGAGGATTGGGACGTGTACGTTGGTTGTTTGAAAACATATGTTCCAACAAAAGAGAGTCTTGAGTGAATCTAAGCTTTAAGGATCTTCACAGTCTCTTGGAAGACTCTCTCTTTGACACTTTACCCAATTATTCCATTCCTTTCAAGCAACATAAGACAACGATCGTTGGATTCAGCTTCACTTGGCAAATCTACTGTTAATCTGTCTCATCTCCTTTTTCTCTAGATATTTGGTAACTTTAGAATTAAGATGGTGCATTCAATGTTTAAATTTGGTGAGATTACTCACTTCATTTCCATTTATCTCATCTGACTATAAGAAAACATCGAACTTAATTAGGAATGTTTGAAATGTAAGTTAAGATTGGTGTCTTGCTCATAGTAGGAAAAGAATGTAAAAAGTAAAAAAAACTATATGATTTGGAAAAATATCTAATTAATAGGTGGCAAGAAGGTTCTTGCGAATTTAGCTTCGAGTAAATTGTTAGACGATACTTAAAAATCGATTACTTCAAATGAATAACTTGCACATAGTTTGTGATGAAATGAATCTAAGCTATAAAAAAAAAATTGTGTGTTCACGATGAGAAAAGTATAGTAAGTACAAATAAACAAGGCACCAAATTCTTGAGGAGTTTCGATTTCTTTAAAATATACTTTTTTTTGGGGTTTTTTTACACGTCTCGTGAATGTTTACTAAATTTGCTAACAACCAAATTTAGAAATTAAAATATAAGTTCAGAAAGTAACTAGTAAACAAGAGATGGTATTAGTTAAGGCTAAAGTGATACTGGTAAATGATGAGGAATTAGAAATTTAGAAACATGGTTTTACTAAAAGTAAGAAAGAACATAATAATGTTGGTCGTTAGTTGTAGCCTTGTAGGTTTACCAACTTCAACCCTTTCCTTTACTTATTACATATTTTTAACATTTATGTTTGTATCCAATAAACATTAACAAGTTGTAACTACATAACTTTTTGTTTTCTGAAAGAATAAATTACTTTACTGTGCTTTTGTAAATCCTCTTGAGATTTTTTTTGAGAGAAAATTATCATTACTTTATTTGGAAATTGGTTTTACGAAAAATTGATCATACACAATTTACTAACCAACTCATGATTCGATCAATAGGTATATCACCCAAAAAATATATTCTCTTCTAGTGTTTCAGCGTGTAAGTTTAGCCATTATAATAACGCTTGACTTTGAATTTATAAAATAATGTGATTATTAGTCGGTGACAAGAATAATTCAACTAATCATAAGAATGGTGGCTTCCAAAAGGACCAAAACCATGAATACCATACGTATACAAACGAATAAATTCGATTTATAAGGCCGAATTCATTGGGCCTTATAACTAATCAAATTTACAAAATGGATAAAATAAAATTGAAACTAAAGCCCATTATATGAATTTAAAGCCTAACAAAATTTCATTTTGCCGTCCTTAGACCAACACCGATTCGCACGCCGACTCGTGGACTTCGGAGGGCAATCATGACCAAGCACGATCGGAGACTCAAAGATACCTTTCTTAATTTAATCGCATTACTCTCATTCTAACCGTTATGGACAACATTTTAACCGGAATAGTTACAAATAATGCCATTAAATTGATACATTTAAAGAGAGAGGTTTGACTAATGACCAACTTTTAACCTCCAAATTAGGAAATAAATACATTAAAAGATGAACAGTGATAGTAGGTGGTAACCAAGTAAAAAAAAAACTTCCATTTTCTGAAAACTCACAATGTTTACCTTTTGGTATTTGATTTTACTTCAAAAAGGAGCATTTATAACAAAGAAACTATACTATTGCAGAGAGAACATGCAAATCAAATGGACTTTTTGTTTCAGAGTTTCACACCTTTTATTTATTTCTGTTTTTGGTGAATCAATCTGAATCATATCAAAAACAGAAAAACAGAAATAGTATGATTCCATTAATATCTAGTCAGAAAAAAACACAGCTGGACTAAATAGCTTACATTCTAAAGTTTGAATGAAAACAGTTTGTAACAATTCATGTTTTAAGTATTAAATACCGAAATTATGTCATTTTTAATCCAATTTAAATGATGAAAAATTAGATTACAATTTTTTTTAAAAAAATTTCAACAGGAAGATCTTTGAGTATATTTTCTTATAAAGAATATTAACATTTACGTATATATCTTCTCTCGCGAAATAAGCATATATCCAAAATTATAAGTATATATAAATAGAAAAAATAATCATAGAATCTTGAAGTGTTGTACTTTGTTAAAGCTGTGTCCTTAAACCCAAAACTGAAACACACACAGAAGACAGAAGAACTCGAAACAGCTCCAAACGTGTGAGTCTGAGATTCCTCAGCTCTCTCTGAAACACAAAAGACAATATTAAAGTTTTGCTCTGTTTTTTTTTTTTTAATTAATGCTTTTTATAATTTTTCAATTCCTTATGCAATCACTAGGTCAGATCAACAACAACAACCCTAATAATGATTCACAGTAAATTTTTTTTTTAAAATTTTTTTTCACAAAAACCCTAAGGGTTTCTTACATCGCCGTCGATTTTTTTCTTCTAACTCTCTATAAAACCCAGTTTCTTCTTAAAGTTTCGATTTTTCTATTTCTCATCATCTGATCATTGTGTTTAGGGTTTTTTTTTTTTTTAATTGAAAACGACAGTAATACATGGAGATTGGATTTTGAGTACTAGCTTAAAGTTTTGATCTTTGGGTTTAGTTTTGGGGTATAAAGGTGTCATCTTTAGGATTTTTAGCGTAATTGATTTTGGGGGTTTCTTGTTGTTTAGGTGATGATGATACCGGAACTAGGGAGAAGACCGATGCATAGAGGTAACGAAGATTCATCTTTTGGGGATGATTACGAGAAAGAGATTGGAGTATTGCTTGGTGAGCAGCAGAGAAGGCAAGTAGAGGCGGATGAGCTTGAGAGAGAGCTTAACTTGTATAGAAGTGGCTCTGCTCCACCGACTGTTGATGGTTCTCTTAGTGCTGCCGGAGGGCTTTTTAGCGGCGGAGGTGGGGCTTCTTTTCTGGAATTTGGTGGAGTTAATAAGGGTAATGGGTTTGGTGGTGATGATGAGGAGTTTAGGAAAGATCCAGCTTACTTGTCTTATTACTATGCTAATATGAAGTTGAATCCGAGGTTGCCACCTCCTTTGATGTCTAGGGAGGATTTGAGGGTTGCTCAGAGGCTTAAAGGGAGTAATAATGTGTTAGGTGGTGTTGGGGATAGGAGAAAAGTGAATGACAGTCGGTCTTTGTTCTCTATGCCACCTGGTTTTGAGGCTGGAAAACCTGGTGCTTCTGCTTCTGAGTGGGATGCTAATGGATTGATTGGTTTGGGACTTGGAGGCAAGCAGAAGAGTTTTGCTGATATCTTTCAGGTTGGTTATTTTTTGATACTCTGCTAATGTTTCTCTGTGTGTATGTGTTGTGTATAGTTCTCCTGAATACTCTTGCTTATATAAACTTGGTGGATTACTTTTGTGTAGGCGGATATGGGGCATCCTGTTGTACAGCAGCCCTCACGTCCTGCTAGTCGTAATACCTTTGATGAGAATGTTGACTCTAATAATAACCTGTCTCCATCTGCATCACAAGGCATTGGAGCGCCATCTCCATACTGCTATGCAGCTGTTCTGGGTTCATCTTTGTCTAGAAATGGAACTCCAGATCCACAGGGCATTGCTAGGGTGCCTAGTCCTTGCCTTACTCCCATTGGCAGTGGAAGAGTGAGTTCAAATGATAAGAGGAACACAAGTAATCAAAGCCCGTTCAACGGTGTTACATCTGGTCTCAACGAGTCTTCTGATCTTGTCAATGCTTTATCCGGCTTGAACCTGTCAGGCACTGGCGGGCTAGATGAACGTGGTCAGGCTGAGCAAGATGTCGAAAAGGTCAGGAACTATATGTTTGGACTGCAAGATGGGCATAATGAAGTCAATCCACATGGGTTCCCAAACAGATCTGATCAAGCTAGGGGAACTGCTTCGTGCAGGAATTCACAAATGAGAGGGTCACAAGGATCTGCATATAATAGTGGAAGTGGAGTAGCTAATCCTTACCAGCATCATGATAGCCCAAACTATTACGCATTAAATCCAGCTGTAGCTTCTATGATGGCTAACCAACTTGGAACTAATAACTATTCTCCAATGTATGAAAATGCTTCTGCCACTTTGGGATATTCTGCAATGGACTCCAGACTTCATGGTGGAAGTTTTGTTTCTTCTGGTCAAAACCTCTCTGAATCACGAAATATTGGCAGGGTCGGTAATCGAATGATGGAAGGAGGTACGGGTCACCCGTCACATCTTGCAGACCCGATGTATCATCAGTATGCAAGGTTCTCTGAAAATGCTGATTCGTTTGATCTTCTTAATGACCCTTCAATGGACAGGAACTATGGTAATTCATACATGAATATGCTTGAAATTCAGAGGGCTTATCTCGGATCTCAGAAATCACAGTATGGTCTTCCTTACAAATCAGGGAGCCCTAACAGCCATAGCTATTATGGCAGTCCAACATTTGGGTCTAATATGTCATATCCTGGCAGCCCATTGGCTCATCATGGTATGCCAAACTCTCTTATGTCACCTTACAGCCCTATGAGACGAGGTGAAGTAAATATGCGATATCCCGCTGCAACAAGAAACTATACTGGAGGGGTAATGGGTTCTTGGCACATGGATGCTAGTTTGGATGAAGGATTTGGATCTTCAATGCTTGAAGAGTTCAAAAGTAACAAAACAAGAGGGTTCGAACTTTCTGAAATAGCTGGCCATGTTGTAGAGTTCAGGTATTCCCTTTAAATTCTTTTACCTTTTTTCTTGTGTACACTTTGTCCCAAGCTAACGCGTACTTGGGGATTTTCATGACCAGTTCGGATCAGTATGGAAGCCGGTTTATTCAGCAGAAACTCGAGACAGCAACAACTGATGAGAAAAACATGGTTTATGAGGAGATCATGCCAAAAGCTCTTGCCCTGATGACTGACGTTTTTGGAAACTATGTGATTCAGAAGGTATAGATTTATTTAGTCTTCCTCTTTGATTTTATTTGGAGTTGAGAGTGAGACATAGTAACATGAGAGATTCCTGGATGTTGCTTATCTTCCTACAGTTCTTTGAGCATGGACTCCCACCACAGAGAAGAGAATTGGGAGAGAAACTCATTGACAATGTTTTGCCTCTTAGCTTACAGATGTATGGTTGTCGTGTCATCCAGAAGGTAAAGTCTAGTTCTCACGTGTTTTAATGTTCGCTATAAGTATATTTTCCATTCTCAAGAACAGTTAGAGTTTCCTATTTTTAACTTTTTAGGCAATTGAGGTGGTTGATCTAGACCAGAAAATCCAAATGGTCAAAGAACTTGATGGACATGTGATGCGATGTGTACGTGATCAGAATGGGAACCATGTGGTTCAAAAGTGTATTGAATGTGTGCCTGAAGAAAACATTGAGTTTATTATTTCAACTTTCTTTGGCCATGTGGTGACCCTCTCCACTCACCCATACGGGTGCCGTGTTATTCAGGTTCTTCCTACTGGTGATTAAGAAATATGACACCTTTTTCGATCTTATGCTTCTATGTAAAACTGTTTCCCATCTCCTGTTGCAGAGAGTATTGGAACACTGCCATAACCCTGATACACAGAGTAAGGTTATGGAAGAAATCCTGTCCACTGTTAGTATGCTGACCCAAGATCAGTATGGAAACTATGTTGTTCAGGTTTGTAAAAGATGAGTTTTACTGCAACTCTTGATTTTTTTATTGGTTGATCTAAACTGATACATGTTTTGTGTACAGCATGTACTGGAGCATGGAAAGCCTGATGAGCGCACTGTGATAATCAAAGAGTTAGCGGGGAAGATTGTTCAGATGAGCCAACAGAAGTTTGCATCAAACGTTGTTGAGAAGTGTTTGACTTTTGGAGGTCCTGAGGAACGGGAATTGCTGGTGAATGAGATGCTGGGCACAACTGATGAAAACGAGCCTCTTCAGGTTTGTCAAACACATGCTTTCAGATGATGGTCTGGGGGAACACCGAACAAAGAATCTAATAAGCTCATAAGTTTCTTCTTGTGTATATAGGCGATGATGAAGGATCAGTTTGCAAACTATGTAGTGCAAAAAGTCCTGGAGACATGTGATGACCAACAGCGTGAACTGATACTGACTCGTATTAAAGTGCATCTGAATGCTCTAAAGAAATACACTTACGGAAAGCATATCGTTGCCCGTGTTGAAAAACTCGTTGCTGCTGGAGGTATGCTCATGTTCTTTCCCTTCTACGATCCAAAGTTTCCGTATTGTTTTGCTGCTTTTGAGATTCGAAAAGCTAGAGAGAGACAATATAATCAATTCTATCGCATTACAATGTCTCTAAGTGGTTGTTCTTATATGCAGAGAGGAGAATGGCTTTGCAGTCATTACCCCAGCCTCTGGTGGCGTAAGGCCGCAAGTGTTGTACAGCTTAACTAGGGTGGATGGCTCTGCCATAACGTTTTGAGAATTAGGTAAGATCTAAACCAAAAATCTGCGGAGAAATAATGAGAGAGAGCTTTGTTTTGTTCTCCGCAAAATCTGTACATTGTGTAGTTTCTTACCGTTTTGACTATACATAGAACCAAAGATCCCCCTTAGGCTGATGAGTGAGTGAGATAAAAGGCAGAGAATGGTGTAAAGAAAAATGGTGAGGATTTTAGAGTTTTTCCTTTCACATGTACAAAAAGAATGGCTCTTACGCCAATGTGTAGAATGCTTTTTAGAACAATCCCAGTTTATTTCACGATAAATTCTTTTCTGTTTCTATAATTTTTAGCCTTTTTTTTTGGTTAATATTGCTCTAGTTTACAAGAAGAAACATATGATATATGTAACAATCGCAGATGATAGATCAATCTCTTCTCTAAACATGAAACACCATCATGATTGTTTGATAGCGAGGTTCTCATCAAATTAGTTTAGATTTAACAAAAGAAACAGTTTGCCTTCTCTTAATACACATCATCGTACATTATCATCATAACGAAATTACATGGACCATACAAACACTAAGAAACATCAAACCAAAAGAAAAGCAAAAAAAAACAATCAAAGCTTTAACTCTAAGGCTTGAAAGAGAAGCCATTCACCGAAGCACCTCCGTCGACGCAGATAGTCTGACCTGTAATATAAGAAGCTGCCGGAAAACAGAGAAATGCGACAAGCGATGATACTTCATTTGCTTCTCCAACACGTCCCATTGGTGTCTTATCCTCCACTGCTTTTCTTAACTTTTCATCACTGAAAATCTGAGAGATTTTTCAATTAAGTTAAAACTATATAGTAATATATTTTTCTTATTTTCATCAAGGAGATCTTTGTATTTATTTATGATAACAAATTTCCTTACAAAGCTAGTTAAAGGAGTTGTTATGACCCATGGACACACAGAGTTAACCCTTATGTTGTCACTTGCCCACTCGCATGCTAAGCTTCTTCCTAGCTGATTCATAGCTCCTAAAACATACATTAGCTAGTTAAGTCTCATAACAACGCCATGCATCATTAATTGTTTGAATGTATACATATATGATATACCTTTAGATGCTCCATAGATTGATGCACCGGTATGCACAAGTCCAGCAACAGAGGACATGAACACGATGCTCCCGGAACCAGAGGCTTTCAACAAAGGGTGCGCGATCTGTGAGAGATGAAAAGCGGACTCGAGATTTGTAGCCATCAGAAACGAGTAATCTTCTGCTGTATACTCTGTACTCGGCTTTATTATACCCGTTCCCGCATTATTTACCTATATGTGTATATATAGACTTAAACCAGACACAACAAAATCACTTGATTTTTTTCTATGCTATTATATATATACATCAACTTACGAGGATGTTGAGTTTTCCTTGGAAGACAGAGGAAACGGTTTCCATGAGTTTCTCTCGTTGCTCACGAGAAGAGACGTCGCAGACAGAAGTGGTGACCTCAAATCCTTTGGCTTGCCATTCACGTAAGCGTTCTTGAAGCTGAGTTTCGTCTCTGGCACATGTGTGAACTCTTGCTCCCAACATGGCTAGTTCCTCCACTACAGCTTCTCTATACAAAGTAGACATGCAATACCATCATTAAGCTTTTTTCTTGTCAGGGTTGTGCTGATTAATTAAACATCCAAATACCATCAAAAGATCCACAAAATATATCATTGAAATGAAAAAAAAAACATTGAACTAGCTAGTAAAAAACATAAGTAAGGTAGGAGAAGTGGGACTGACCCGAGGCCTTTGGAGCCACCTGTAACAAGAGCGGTCATGCCTTCAAGGCTCCATCTAGATTTGTCTCTCGAGTTTTCTCCTGCTTTAGCCATTTCTGGATATCAGTTTCTGCAGTGAAGAGTATAGTCTTATAGAGAATATCATATGACCAAGTCTAGGTGTCAGGTTTGACCATGAGAATGTTACGAGAATGTTTAACACCAAAAAAGAAATAAAAAAATGAACGTGATTGTTTTGAACTTTGTCTCATCTCAAATTCCACATTATGATGATTTTTTATGTTGTAAAACGTTGCACGATATGATAGTGGCTTTTTGTGTTCAATGTAAAGAACCTTAAATATTACTACATGAACATTCTTTTAGCTAGTTGGCCTAATTAGTCAACCCATATTTCATTGTCAGTTTCCTAAATTATTTCTACCATCTACAGACTACAGGTAAAAGAGACCAGATCGTTTATTTTCATTACATTTCTTTGATTGGGTCTAATAAGAGTCATTATTATAACAAACGTAAAACAAAGATAAATTGCATTGAATTATTCATCAAACTCATTCAAAATGTTGGAAACAAAACATTGAAATATCGAATGTATCAAACTAAATTTTAAGAAACCGATATAACAAAAATCGAATGTAAATTCTTGTCCGGTTTGAGATTGACTTGGTGGAAGGCTGGAAGCGTTTAATTAGAAGGCATGACCTGTAGCATAAGAAGATGCAGGTAGACACAGCAATGCAGTCATTGCAGCCACTTTTTCTGTCTCTCCAGCGCACCGCATTGGTATATTCGGTGCAATATTCTCTGCAAACTCCTCTCCCAGTAAAATTTTACTTTACACAACCGTCAAGACCAGTCTATCTAAGCTCATCTGTCTCTTGATATTATGGAAATATTTGGACATCACCAATTTATTCAATTGATGGTTACAATACCGGACCACTTTACAAGAAACCCCCCTTAAACAAAAATCTCAAGTTTAGACCCATATCATTACAAGCTGACTCGAGATTTGTAGCCATTATAAACGAATATTCTTCTGCTGTATACTCAATGGTCGGCTTGAGTATAAACGTACCAGCATTGTTGACCTATATATGTATAAACACAACATAATTTGGTTCTTGTAGTTCCCAAGATCGAGGAGGAGAAGCTTATAATATATATATATACTTTCAAGGATGTTAAGTTTTCCTTGAAAAAGAGAGGAAACGGTTTCCATGAGTTTCTCTCGTTGGTCACGAGAAGAAACGTCGCAGACAGAAGTGGTGACCTGAAACCCTTTGCTTGCCATTTACGTAAGCGTTCTTTAAGCTGAGTGTCATCTCTGGCACATTGACCGTTGGACCACACATGTATTAGGTATCCCTGGCTAGTAGTTTCTTAACGGAGATCACATGTTTAAGAAAATAAAATAATTCCTGATGATGGATGATGACGGCTCCGTATCCACTAGCAGATCTAGACATTATTTCCGGTAGGGTGTGGTTAAGAAAAGTACTAAAGAGGGTTGTTCCTTTGTTACAATTTAGGCTTGTTCATGTTTTGTTATAAAAATATCATAATAACAAAGAACAATATTAATTTATTGTTTTGACTCAAATTAGTTGATGCAACACATTTTATTTTTCTTTATCAAAGAAAATAATCATGGAATTTTCTGTAATAATGTTATAGAGTTTTGTTTGGTCTTACCTACGAACTTGATGAAGTTCAACTCACTTTTAGACGCTAGAGATTGCGAGTTTATTTTAAAATAAAAATACACAGTAAACGAAGAAACATAGATGCAATATAAAACAAACAATCAATGCTTTAAAGCACTGGCTTGAAAGAAAAGCAGTTGACCGTGAAACCTCCGTCGACGCAGATTGTCTGACCTGTTATATACGAAGCAGCCGGAAAGCAGAGAAATGCGACAAGCGATGATACTTCATTTGCGTTTCCAACACGTCCCATTGGTGTCTTACGCTCCACTTCTTTCTTTAACTCTTCATCATTGAGATACTAATTAAGAGATTTTGGCATAAGTTAAATTCATCTGTTATAAAATTTCTTAGTATTAAGGAGATCTTTGTATTTTTTTTCTCATTTTATTGCCTTACAATGTTAGCTAAAGGAGTTGCTATGAACCATGGACAGACAGAATTAACCCTTATGTTATCCCTTGCCCACTCGCATGCTAAGTTTTTTGCTAGCTGATTCATAGCTCCTACAACGCGTAGATATATGTACAATACTCATTTATATGTTAGCCTCAGAACGTAAAAGGATCATTAATAGTTTGAGTATATATTAAAGTATATATAAACCTTTAGTTGCTCCATAGATGGAACCAACATTGATATGTACAACCCCTGCAGTAGAGGACATGAGCACGATGCTCCCTGAACCAGATGCTTTCAACAAAGGATGCGCGAGCTGTGAGAGATGAAAAGCTGAGTCGAGATTTGTAGCCATCAGAAATGAGTAATCTTGTGCTGTATACTCTGTGGTCGGCTTTGTTATACCCGTTCCCGCATTGTTTACCTATATATTTATAATAGACCCAAAGCAACCACAATACTGTAGAACTTTGAACTCTCAAAGTTGTTAAGGATCGGACAACACAGATTTTACTCTGTTTTGTCTTACTCTATATTTCACTCTGTTTTTATAAAACGAAAACCACACACTTTTATTACATATACAAACTGTATTTATAGGTTTACATGACACACTTTGACTAAGGGACACGTCTCTAGAAGACAACCTAATGTAGAGACACATACACACATGTAACTGTTTTGTAGTTAACAATTATATTTGTATCTCTTCGATGTGTGATACGAATATATATAAACCAGTTACTTCACTATATAATATATCTCTTCTAAAATAAGATGATGACTTGATCACTTCCAACACTCCTCCTTGATCATGGCTTCATCGTTACGTCTAGCTCTTCTCGTAGAACTTCGAACCTTGATGTGATAAAGAGTTCCGCCTCGGTCGTTGATTGAGCAACGTTCTTCTGTTTGCTAGAATTCCAACAAAATGCACCTGATCCAGAAGTAAAGACATAGCCACTTGTATTTTTCTTGTCCTCAACTGATCTGCTCCAATTGCTTGGTCTCTCCACAACTTGCCACGTCTTGTTCTTTTCTATCATCATCAACTCTTCTCTCATGTCTTCTATCCACTTCACGTCATTCATTGCTCCCTCCAAATTTTGATCTATTTGAGCGTTTAGATCATTCCCTCCTCCTTGTTCTTCTTTTTCTTTGAATGCCGCATACACTTCTTCTCTAGATTTTTTCCAACGAATTGGAAAACTTCTATCCATCATCTTGATGTCCAAGATCTTCTTTCCTTTTAAGTCTTGAATCACACACTTGTTGTCTTCAAAGATGACTCGATATCCGTTGGATATCATTTGAGAGACACTAAGCAAATTTCTTGCTAGTTCGGGTACATAAAGTACATCTTTGATGACATGATCTCCTTTGTTTGTGGATACTCTTATATCTCCTCTGCCTTCAGACACGACCTTTCGACCATTACCAATCCTTATGGTAATTTTCTTGTTGCGGTCCAAAGTGATGAAGTGTCTAACATCTTTAGACATGTGATTGGTACATCCGCTATCTACCAACCACGTTTCTTCTCCAATTGTTGAGATCTCTTTTTCTTCAACAGCACTAAAGAGAATATGACACTCATCTTCTTCTTCATCTTCTGATTCTTCACTACTTAGATGTGCTCTTTCACCTTTTTTAAGTTTCCAATCTCTGGCTATGTGTCCTGGCTTGTCGCACACATAGCATCTTCTTTCATAGCTTCCACCTCTTTGTGAAATGCTTTCACTCTTCTTTCTGAAACAGTCTACCTCATTGTGATTGTTCCTCTTACACACGCTGCACCACATGTTGGTCTTCCCATGGCGATTTTTGTTTGCTTGTTTTCTGCTCTTGAGCCAAGCTTTTCTCCATAAAACGCACCCTCATTGATACGTTCTTCTCGGAGACTCAAGCGCTTCTCATGCGCATTCAAAGTACCTATCATCTCTGTCATAGAGAAAGTTGATAGATCCTTTGTTTGTTCAAGGACCGCAACGATGCTATCAAACTGTTGCGGTAAGGAGATAAGAACCTTTTGAACCAATTGGTAATCGGTTTTCTCTTCACCATGAACTCTTAGTTGATTACTCATATTAATCAACTTGGTTGTGAAATCATTTATGTTTTCACTCTCCTCCATCTTCAGATTCTCATATTCTCTTCTCAAGGTCTGAAGATTAATCATCTTTACTTGTGAACTTCCTTGGAACTCCATCTATTCTCTTGCGCTTGATGCCGGAGCGATTCTCGGAAATATTGAATCAGAAACTGCACTTTGAAGAATCTGAAGAGCCATCATATCCTTCATCACTTGATCATCACGCTCTCTAGTTAACGCCGGTGAGTTTTCAGACGACGAACTCAACGTAATTCCATTTTCGATAACATCCCACAACTTCCTTGTTTTCAAGATGGTTATCATCTTGATTTTCCAAAAGCCATACGATTCACCATTGAAGATTGGAATAACTTGCTGCATTGTTGTCTCCATAGCTCTGATACCATGTAGAACTTTGAACTCTCAAAGTTGTTAAGGATCGGACAACACAGATTTTACTCTGTTTTGTCTTACTCTATATTTCACTCTGTTTTTATAAAACGAAAACCACACACTTTTATTACATATACAAACTGTATTTATAGGTTTACATGACACACTTTGACTAAGGGACACGTCTCTAGAAGACAACCTAATGTAGAGACACATACACACATGTAACTGTTTTGTAGTTAACAATTATATTTGTATCTCTTCGATGTGTGATACGAATATATATAAACCAGTTACTTCACTATATAATATATCTCTTCTAAAATAAGATGATGACTTGATCACTTCCAACAAATACACAACAAAAAAATCACTTGATCTTGCTCAAAACCTTATGCATTATGCTCTTATACATAAACTTACAAGGATGTTGAGTTTTCCTTGGAAGATAGAGGCAACGTTTTCCATGAGTTTCTCTCGTTGGTCACGAGAAGAAACGTCGCATACAGAAGTGGTGACCTCAAACCCTTTAGCTTGCCATTCACGTACGCATTCTTGAAGCTGAGTTTCGTTTCTAGCACATGTGTGGACTCTTGCTCCTAACATGGCTAGTTCCTCCACCACAGCTTCCCTATTCATAACACAGTTGTATACATATTGACACGTGCAAATATGTAATATGACATATTAATGTATTCAATATTGGATTAGTAGGGGGACTGACCCGAGGCCTTTGGAGCCACCGGTAACGAGAGCGGTCATGCCTCCAAGGCTCCATCTACATTTGTCTCTCAAGTTTTCTTCTGCTTTAGCCATTTCTGGATACTATTTTCTTCAATGAAGGTCACATATTTAAGGCCAAGAGGTGGAAGACTAGTCGTGAGGGTGGCCAAAGATACTTTTACGTGAATTGTTTAACTTTGTCCTTTGAAACCCCTGTCTGAATGTCTTAGCCACCTCTGATTATGAGCCACAGACCCAAAGATATTTTCTTGGAGATCTGAATTTATGGTTGAGAAAAATTCATAATGAATGAATGAATGATAATAATGAGTAATGACGTTCGTACACAGTAAGGCCTTTTGATGTTTTTCTTAGGTTACTCAAAATAATGGGCCTCGATTAAGGGTTAAGCCCCAACTACATGGGATCGACTCATGTTTCATTGTTTGAGAAAAACTAAAGACCCCATGTAACATGGGTTGAGCTCTGTTCTGCTCTAGCCATTGTTGTGTAATGATGTATTTTGATGAGAAATGATAATGAAAAATGGCTATTTATGATGAATTAATGATACGAGGCTATGAGATTGTTTGAAGAAATTGAGGAAAGCTAACGTATCTCTTGACGTTGTGACTGTTGTGGTGGGTAGAAAAATTAGAGATCAAAGTAAACAATCTTAAGACTGTAGTTTAGTGATGATGGCGTAACTAATGATGCATAATCAAAAACTAATAGAAATATAAGGCCCACGAAAATAATATATTGGGCTTTTCTTGGCCCATCAATAATCTGTTCTCAATCTCAAGAAAACATGAACCGTTGGATGTAACCAAACAGAAGTGGGTTATGTCCAGAATCTGAAGAGATCAGAGAGTGTGGGAGTGGACGGAAAGATGTCTGCGACAACAACACCATCTCTATCTCTTTCAAATTTCAGACCAAGATTCCAAACTCCAGTTAAAGGCCACCATATATCTCCACTCTCTTGGTCTGTTTCAAGAAGAAAGATCTTGTCTTTTAGGGTTCTTCGTCTTCACCAAGAAAAAACCCAACTATGGAGAGTCTCTGCAACTCCGGAAGAAATTTCCCAAGAGATCGTTTCTTCTGATTCATCTTCTTCTTCTGGAGCAGTTGTGTCTAGTGGTGGACAAGATGGTGTTGCTTTGATTATACAAGTGCTTCTCTTTGTTGCATTTCTTGCTCTCACGGTTCTCACCATTGGTGTAAGTGTTATCCACAAAACCAATCTTATCCATAAACTATGTCAAATCAAAATACAGAACCAAACCTGAAGCCCGGTTTGTGAGTCTCTAAACCGGTTTTATTTCATTACAGGTTGTGTACATTGGAGTGACTGAGTTTCTTGGGAAGAGGGAGAGAGAGAAGTTTGAGAAAGACGAGGCAGCAAAGAAGTCTAAGAAAGGTGGGAAGAAGAAGGCAATGAGAGCCAGAGCTGGACCAAGAGGTTTTGGTCAGAAGATTGAAGATGATGACATCGACATTGATCTTGAGTGATTTTGTGTGTAGTAGAGAGACAAAGATTGATTTTGTTTGTAATGTTGCTCAGTGATTGTCACATCTATGATATGTTTCTTGTGTACCAAGCAACTTGATGGTCGATATAACAAAAATATTGCAATATTACAGAAACGAAAGAGTTACTAGTGAAATAGGAAACAAGAGTTTGATGAAACAAATTACATAGATGGAGAAAAAACTCTAAACACTAGGATTGTCCTAAAAGCATGAACATATTCTCACTTCTACACATTTGGCAATGAAAAAGCCATTCTCTTTCGTGTAAAGGAAACCCTAAAATCCTCACCATACCTCAGCCCACCTTTACACCATTCTCTGCATATTTCCTCTCTTACTCATCAGCCTAAAGTGGGATGTTTGGTTCTATGTATAGAAAAACCGTAAGCAACTACACAATTTTACAGATTTGCAGAGAAAACAAAGCTCTCCTTCACAATTTTCCCGCAGATTATTTCCGGTTTAGATTTTACCTAATTCTCAAAACGCTATGGCAGAGCCATCCACCCTAGTTAAGCTGTACAACACTTGCGGCCTTACGCCATCTGAGGCTGGGTTAGGGACTGCAAAGCCATCCTCCTCTCTGTATATGAGAAAAAACCCACTTAGAGACATTGACACGCAATATATTGTCTTTCTTTCTCCAATCCTTATAGAAGTCTCTTCAATCAAGTAAGATGATACAAATAAAACGAAGTGAAGACAATTTGAAAGGTTTATAGCAGGTAAAGGTCGAAACTTTGGAGCCAAAGAACATATTAAACATACCTCCAGCAGCAACGAGTTTTTCAACACGAGCAACGATATGCTTTCCATAAGTGTATTTCTTTAAAGCATTGAGATGCACTTTAATACGACCAAGGATCAGCTCACGCTGTTGGTCATCACATGTCTCTAAAACTTTTTGCACTACATAGTTGGCAAACTGATCCTTCATCATCGCCTAAATACAAAAGATGAAGAAGCTTATGAGCTAATAGTTTCTTTATTTTCTCCAACAATCATCTGAAAGTATGTGTTTGACAAACCTGAAGAGGCTCGTTTTCATCAGTTGTGCCCAGCATCTCATTTACCAGAAATTCCCGTTCCTCTGGCCCTCCAAAAGTCAAACATTTCTCAACAACGTTTGAAGCAAACTTCTGTTGGCTCATCTGAACAATCTTCCCCGCTAATTCCTTGATAATCACAGTACGCTCATCAGGCTTTCCGTGTTCCAATACATGCTGTCAACAAAACGTGTATTAGTTTTTAAGCAACCTATACAAAATAACCAGTTGTAGTATAACTCTTTTTTAACAAACCTGAATAACATAGTTTCCATACTGATCTTGGGCCAGCATACTAATAGTTGACATGATTTCATCCATAACCTTACTCTGAGTATCAGGGTCATGGCAGTGCTCCAATACCCTCTGCAACATAAGACGAGAAGTGTTTTACTTAGAAGCATAAGATCAAGAACTGTGTAATTTTTCTTTATTACTAAGAGCAAGAACCTGAATAACTCGGCACCCATATGGGTGAGTGGAGAGGGTCACAACATTGCCAAAGAAGGTGGAAATAATAAATTCGATGTTTTCTTCAGGCACACATTCAATACACTTTTGAACCACATGGTTCCCATTCTGATCACGTACGCATCGCATCACATGTCCATCGAGTTCTTTCACCATTTTAATTTTCTGGTCTAGATCAACCACCTCAATTGCCTAAAAGGATAAACATAACAAAACTCTTAACTGTCCTGGATCGAAGATAAGACTTATAAACATAGCAAACCATTTTGAGAATCGAAGATAGACTTAAAGAGAAGAGTAAAACATACCTTCTGAATAACACGACAACCATACATCTGTAGGCTAAGAGGCAAAACATTGTCAAAGAGTTTATCTGCCAATTCTCTTCTCTGTGGTGGGAGTCCATGCTCAAAGAACTGTAGGAAGATAAGCAAAATTCAGGAATCTCTTATCTCAACTCTAAAATAAAACCAAAGAGGAAGACTAAATAAATCTACCTTCTGAATCACATAGTTTCCAAAAACGTCAGTCATCAGGGCAAGAGCGTGTGGCATGATCTCCTCATAAACCATGTTTTTCTCATCACTTGTTGCTGTCTCGAGTTTCTGCTGAATAAACCGGCTTCCATACTGATCCGAACTGGTCATGAAAATCCCCAAGTACACGTTAGCTTGGGACAAATTGTACACAAGAAAAAAGATAAAAGACATTCAAGGGAATACCTGAACTCTACAACATGGCCAGCTATTTCAGCAAGTTCGAATCCTCTTGTTTTGTTACTTTTGAACTCTTCAAGCATTGAAGATCCAAAGCCTTCATCCAAACTAGCATCCATGTGCCAGGAACCCATTACCCCTCCTGCGTAGTTTCTTGTTGCAGAGGGATATCGCATATTAACTTCACCTCGTCTCATAGGGCTACAGGGTGACACAAGAGAATTAGGCAGAAGATGATGAGCCAATGGGCTGCCAGGATATGACCCAAATGTTGGACTCCCATAATCGGTGTGGCTGTTAGGGCTCCCGGATTTGTAAGGGACACCGTACTGTGATTTCTGTGCTCCAAGATAAGCCCTCTGGAGTTCAAGCATATTCATGTATGAATTACCCATAAAGTTCACGTCCATGGAAGGATCATTGAGAAGATCAAGCGAATCAGCATACTGATGATACATTGGATCTGCCATATGTGACTGAAGACCAGTACCTCCTCCCATCATTCGATTACTGAATCTGCCAAGATTACGTGATTCAGAGAGGTTTTGACCAGATGATACATAACCTCCACCATGAAGTCTGGAATCCATTCCAGAAAATCCCATAGCAGATGCTGCAGAAGCATTTTCATACACTGGAGAATAGTTATTAGTTCCAAGTTGGTTAGCCATCATAGAAGCTACAGCTGGATTTAATCCATAATTGTTGAGACAATAGTTTGGGCTATCAAGATGCTGGTACTGAGTAGCTACTCCACCTCCATCATTATAGGTAGATCCTTGTGCCCCTCTCAATTGTGAATTCCTCAACAAGCCAGTTGCCTTCTGGGCTTGATCAGATTTGTTTGGGAACCCATGTTGATTGACTTCGTTATGCCCACCTTGCAGTCCAAACATATAGTTCCTGACCTTTTCCACATCTTGCTCAGCCTGACCACGTTCATCTAACCCGCCACTGCCAGACAGGTTCATGCCAGATAAAGCATTGACAAGATCAGAAGACTCGTTGAGCCCACCGTTGAACGGGCTTTGATTACTTGTGTTCCTCTTATCATTTGAACTCACTCTCCCACTCCCAATGGGAGTAAGACAGGGACTAGGCACCCTAGCAATGGCCTGTGGATCTGGAGTTCCATTTCTAGACAAAGACGAACCCAGAACAGCTGCATAGCTGTATGGAGATGGTGCACCAATGCCTTGCGATGCAGATGGAGACAGATTATTCTTAGAGTCAACATTTTCATCAAAGGTATTACGACTTGCAGGACGTGAGGGCTGCTTAGTGACAGGATGTCCATGCCCCATATCAGCCTGCACAAAAAGCAATCCATCAAGTTTACATAAGCAAGAATATCTGTTGCAGAAATATACAAATACAGAGAGAATTATCTTTGAGAGAAAACATTAACAAAGTATCAAAGCATAATCAACTATAGACACCAGAAAGAAGCTAACAAGAAGCGTTGTCGTAATAAGAAGAGGTATCACCAACCTGAAAGATATCAGCAAAACTCTTCTGCTTGCCTCCAATCCCCAAACCCGGCAAACCGATCAATCCATTAGCATCCCATTCAGAAGAAGAAGCACTAGTTTTCTCAACCTCAAACTCATGCTGCTTCCTCTGATCAAAACCAGGTGGCATAGAGAATAAAGATTGACTATCATTAACTTTCCTCCTATCCCCAACACCACCTAAAACATTACTACTCCCTTTAAGCCTCTGAGCAACCCTCAAATCCTCCCTAGACATCAAAGGCGGTGGCAACCTCGGATTCAACTTCATATTAGCATAGTAATAAGACAAGTAAGCCGGATCTTTCCTAAACTCCTCATCATCGCCACCAAACCCATTACCCTTGTTGCCTCCACCAAACTCCAAAAAAGGAGCCCCACCTCCGCCGCTAAAAAGCCCTCCAGCAGCACTAACAGAACCATCAACAGTCGGTGGAGCAGAGCCACTCCTATACAAATTAAGCTCTCTCTCAAGCTCATCAGCTTCTACTTGCCTTCTCTGCTGCTCACCAAGTAATACTCCAATCTCTTTCTCATAATCATCCCCAAAAGATGAATCTTCGTTCCCTCTATGCATCGGTCTTCTCCCCAGTTCCGGTATCATTATCACCTAAACAACAAAAACCCTATAACCACTTTATCAGATTGTACTCATATACACTAAACTCTTCAGGAAAAGAAACATAAAAATCATAAAGATCAAAACTTTATACCTCAATATATACAATCCTCGAAATACTCTGTTGTAGAACTAAACCCAAAGATCAAAACTTCATTAAGCGATACTCAAATCCATCCTGAGATTGTATCGAAGCTTTGATTTTTCATGTCACTGTTTGTTTTAAAGTAAAGACTTTTAGACAGAGAGATAGAAAAATGGGTTTTATAGTGTTGACGAAAAATCCGATACTGAGCCTATCGACAGAAGAGTTGAAGAAGAAGAAGATCGAGAGAGAAAGAGAGTGAGAGAGATAGAAATGGAAGGAAGAATTGAGATTAATAATTGTTGGTATTGTTTTGCATAAGGAAACCCTAACATTTCGGAGTCCCTTAAATACAGAGACACATGACACATTCTTGTTAAACGACAACACTTAAGGCAATGTAAGAAAATCACACTTTGTCTCTTTCTCCCTTGAGAACCTTCTCTTCCCACAAGAGTCTTCTTGCCACTTAAGCTTGTTCAGCGACTTAAAGAGAAGTTTTTCCTGCTTCATCTTTTCATCTTCTTCTTCTGAAGCAATTGTGTCAAGTGGTGGTCAAGATGGTGTTGCTTTGATTATACAAGTGCTTCTCTACTCTTCTCATCTCTGTGTACATTGGAGTGACTGAGTTTCTTGGGAAGAGTAAAGACTAAAGAGAGAGGTTTGAGAAAGATAAAGCATCGAAGAAGTCTAAGAAAGGTGGCCAAAAGAAGGCAATGTGAGCCAAAACTGGACCAAGAGGTTCATAAGATTAAAAATTGATTGTGAATGATTCTATTCCACTGTGTGCAGAGAGACCAAGATTGATTTTGTTTGTAAGGTTGCTATGTGATTGTTACATCTATGATACGTTACCAATCAACTGGATCGATATAAACAAGAAGATTGCAAACTAGCCGAAACGAAAAAGTTCCTCGTGAAATAGGAAACAAGAGTTTGATGAAACAAATTACATAGATGGAGAAAAAAAAACTCTAAACTGGGATTGTCCTAAAAGCATGAACACATATTCTCACTTCTACACATTTGGCAATGAAAAAGCCATTCTCTTTTGTGTGAAGGAAACCCTAAAATCCATCTTTACACCATTCTCTGCCTTTTTATCTCTCACTCATCAGCCTAAAGAGGGATGTTTCGTTCTATGTATAGAAAAACCGTAAGCAAACTACACAATTTTACAGATTTAGCAGAGAAAACAAAGCTCTCCTTCACAATTTCCCCGCAGATTATTTCCGGTTTAGATCTTACCTAATTCTCAAAACGCTACGGCAGCCCCATCCACCCTAGTTAAGCTGTACATTACTTAAGGTCTTAAGCCATCTGGGGCTGGGTTAGGGACTGCAAAGCCATTCTCCTCTCTGCATATAAGAAAAGAACCACTTAGAGACAATGAAATGTCATAAAAATGCTTATTTTGTCTCTCTTTCTCAAATAAATGCAGTAAATGCAATGTGCTCATAGAAGAGAAGAGGAACATATACATACCTCCAGCAGCAACGAGTTTTTCAATACGCGCAACGACATGCTTTCCATAAGTGTACTTTTTTAAAGCAGTAAGATGCACTTTGATGCGAGTAAGTATCAGCTCACGTTGTTGGTCATCACAGGTCTCCAAAACTTTCTGCACTACATAGTTTGCGAACTGATCCTTCATCATCGCCTATATACCAAGAAGAAGAAGCTATGAGCTAATAGTTTCTTTATTTCCCCCGACAATCATCTGAAATAAAGGTTTGACAGACCTGAAGAGGCTCGTTTTCATCAGTTGTTCCCAGCATCTCATTCACAAGCAATTCTCGTTCCTCAGGACCTCCAAAAGTCAAACATTTCTCAACAACGTTTGATGCGAACTTCTGCTGGCTCATCTGAACAATCTTCCCCGCCAATTCTTTGATTATCACAGTGCGCTCATCAGGCTTTCCATGCTCCAGCACATGCTGTCCACAAAACATGTATCAGTTTTGAGCAAAGTATAAAAAATCACCAGAAGGAGTAAAACTCATATCTTTTTACAAACCTGAACAACATAGTTTCCATACTGATCTTGGGCCAGCATACTAACAGTGGACAGGATTTCTTCCATAACCTTACTCTGTGTATCAGGGTCATGGCAGTGTTCCAATACTCTCTGCAACAGGAGATGAAAAAGAGTTTTACATAGAAGCATAAGATCAAAAAAGGTGTCATCTTTCTCAATCACCAATAGCAAGAACCTGAATAACACGGCACCCATATGGGTGAGTGGAGAGGGTCACCACATGGCCAAAGAAAGTTGAAATAATAAACTCGATGTTTTCTTCAGGCACACATTCAATACACTTTTGAACCACATGGTTCCCATTCTGATCACGTACACATCGCATTACATGTCCATCAAGTTCTTTCACCATTTTAATTTTCTGGTCTAGATCAACCACCTCAATTGCCTAAAAAGGTAAACATATGAAAAATAATGAAACTCTTAACTGTTCTTGAGAATGGAGAGAACAGTAAAACAGGTGGGAACTAGACTTTACCTTCTGGATGACACGGCAACCATACATCTGTAAGCTAAGAGGCAAAACATGGTCAAAGAGTTTCTCTGCCAATTCTCTCCTCTGTGGCGGGAGTCCATGCTCAAAGAACTGTAGGAAGATAAGCAAAATTCAGGAATCACTCATCTTACTATGGCTTAACTTCAAAATAAAACCAAAGAGGAAGACTAAATAAATTACCTTCTGAATCACATAGTTTCCAAAAACGTCAGTCATCAGGACAAGAGCTTGTGGCATGATCTCCTCATAGACCATGTTTTTCTCATCAGTTGTTGCTGTCTCGAGTTTCTGCTGAATAAAGCGGCTTCCATATTGATCCGAACTGGTCGGTCATGCCATGAAAATCCCCAAGTACGCGTTAGCTTGGGAAAAATTGTAAACAAGAGAAAATGTAAAAGACTTTCAAGGAAATACCTGAACTCCACAACATGGCCAGCTATTTCAGAAAGTTCAAATCCTCTTGTTTTGTTACTTTTGAACTCTTCAAGCATTGAAGATCCAAAGCCTTCATCAAAACTAGCATCCATGTGCCAAGAACCCATTAACCCTCCCGAATAATTTCTTGTTGCAGAAGGAAATCGCATATTAACTTCATCCCGTCTCATAGGGCTATAAGGTGACATAAGAGAGTTTGGCATACCATGATGAGCCAATGGGCTGCCAGGATATGACATATTAGACCCAAATGTTGGACTCCCATAATAGCTATGGCTGTTAGGGCTCCCGGATTTGTAAGGGACACCATACTGTGATTTCTGAGCTCCAAGATAAGCCCTCTGGAGTTCAAGCATATCCATGTATGATGAACCACCCATAAAGTTCCTATCCATGGAAGGATCATTGAGAAGATCAAGTGAATCAGCATACTGATTATACATTGGGTCTACCATATGTGACTGGAGACCAGCACCTCCTCCCATCATTCGATTACTGAATCTGCCAAGATTACGTGATTCAGAGAGGTTTTGACCAGAAGATACAAAGCCTCGTCCATGATGTCTAGAGTCCATTCCAGAAAATCCCAAAGCGGATACATTATCATACATTGGAGCAAAGTTATTGTTCCCAAGTTGGTTAGCCATCATAGAGGCTACAGCTGGATTTAATGCGTAATTGTTGAGACAATAATTTGGGCTATCAAGTTGCTGGTAAGGATTAGCTAATCCAACTCCACCATTATAGGCAGATCCGTGTGGCCCTCTCAATTGTGAATTCCTCAACGAGCCAGTTGCCTTATGGGCTTGATCAGATTTGTTTGGGAACTCATGTTGATTGACTTCGTTATGCCCACCTTGCAGTCCAAACATATAGTTCCTGACCTTTTCGACATCTTGCTCAGCCTGACTCCGATCATCTAACCCAACACTGCATGACAGGTTCAAGCCAGATAAAGCATTGACAAGATCAGAAGACTCGTTGAGACCAGAGGTAACACCATTGAATGGGCTCTGGTTACTTGTGTTCCTCTTATCATTTGAACTCATTCTTCCACTCCCAATGGGAGTAAGACAGGGACTAGGCACCCTAGCAATGGCCTGTGGATCTGGAGTTCCATTTCTAGACAAAGAAGAGCCTAGAACAGCTGCATAGCTGTATGGAGATGGTGCACCAATGCCTTGTGATGCAGACGGAGACAGATTATTATTAGAGTCAACATTTTCATCAAAGGTATTACGACTTGCAGGACGTGAGGGCTGTTGTGCGACAGGATGTCCATGCCCCATATCAGCCTGCACAAAAGCAATACACCAAGTTTACATAAGGAAGAATATCAAGGAGAAATATACACAACACACACACAGAGAAAACATTAGCAAAGCGTCAAAGCATAATCAACTATAGACAACCAAAAGAAGTAAATAAGAAGAGGTATCACCAACCTGAAAGATATCAGCAAAACTCTTCTGCTTGCCTCCAAGTCCCAAACCCGGTAAACCAATCAATCCATTAGCATCCCATTCAGAAGCAGAAGCACCAGTTTTCTCACCTTCAAAACCCGGTGGCATAGAGAACAAAGATCGATTATCATTAACTTTTCTCCTATCCCCAACACCACCTAACACATTATTACTCCCTTTAAGCCTCTGAGCAACCCTCAAATCCTCCCTAGACATCAAAGGCGGTGGCAACCTCGGATTCAACTTCATATTAGCATAGTAATAAGACAAGTAAGCCGGATCTTTCCTAAACTCCTCATCATCACCACCAAACCCATTACCCTTATTAACACCACCAAACTCCAAAAAAGGAGCCCCACCTCCGCCGCTAAAAAGCCCTCCGGCAGCACTAACAGAACCATCAACAGTCGGTGGAGCAGAGCCACTTCTAAACAAGTTAAGCTCTCTCTCAAGCTCATCAGCTTCTACTTGCCTTCTCTGCTGCTCACCAAGCAATACTCCAATCTCTTTCTCATAATCATCCCCAAAAGATGAATCTTCGTTACCTCTATGCATCGGTCTTCTCCCTAGTTCCGGTATCATTGTCACCTAAACAACAAAAAACCCAAAATCAATTCAATAGTTTATACTCACACCATTACGAAAAAAAATCATAAAGATCAAAACTTTATACCTCAAATATATACAATCCCCAAAATTCTCTGTTTTTAGAACTAAACCCAAAGATCAAAACTTTATTAAGCGATACTCAAACCCATTCGATGATTTGATTATTTTTTCTGGTTACTGTTTGTTTTAAAAATAAAGAACCCTAACAAAGACTTTAGATTGAGAGAGATAGGAAAATGTGGGTTTTATAGTGTTGACGGAATAATACGACGGCGATGCAAGAACCTTAGGGTTTTTGTTCCTTTTTTTTTATGATTATCTTTGGAAATTAAAAATTACGGCGAAATAATATTAGGGTTGGTTTGACTTAGCGATTGCACAAAGGAATATAAAAAAACATTATGAAAATTGGAAGATAACAAACCTTATTTTTCTCGTTGGAACTGTTTTGAGATCTTTTGGCTTTATGTTTCAGTTTGGGTTTTAGAGCAGAGACCTTTACCAAAGTACAACACTTCTAGATGACAAGGATCTTTAGGTTTTTATTTTAGTTCAAAATTAGTATATTATAGATTAATTTTTGTGTAACTTTATTTGTTTTATCAATACCACAATTTTGGAACATTTCTCAAAGTACCTTAAAGTTTTATGTTTACTAAAAGTTTCTAATTTTTTTAGGTGGAAATGTTCCTAAATCAAATATGACTTGTTTCTAAAATTTTATACACTTTTTAAACCCAACATTTTTGGGGCTATTTAAAATTTTAAAGATTTTATGATAATTAAAAAGGAATAAATTAGCGCGCTCAATAATAAAAGAGAACTAGATCATAACTCGTGCTGTACAGCACGAACATTAATATTTTGTATAAATTAAATTGTATACTTTGTTTGAATTACATAAGAAATAGTATAATATAAAAGTGATGCCATAATATTTTTCAATGTTTTTACTATTTGCATATAATGCTGCATTGAATTGACTTTGTTTAAAAATGTTATTTTTATAATAAATACAACATATGTAGTTTTAAGTAAATGTGTAAAATTTGTATACAAGTTGTTTTGGTAAGAAACATGTTTCCTTTGTATTAAAGGGTCTAATTTTTGGCCTAACTTAGAATTAGTCTTTGTATAGTATTTGGATTATATTTGTGGACCTAATTGAGGCCTATATTAGATTATCTTTGATAGGGCTGACGAAAAAACGGACCCAATAACCAACTCAATACCCGAACCAAAAAAACGGGTTAGGGCGGGTTAAAATTTTAGGAAATTTCCTTATTGGGTAGAGTTTTAGTAAACCCGTGGATATCCGATTGGTCTGGAAATTACCTGGTACAAAACAAAGTATTCAAAAACCCAAACATTAATTTAATATCCAAAATATTAATTATATTTAATCGTAATATTATCTAATTATCTAAGATTATAATTATAAATTTAAATATGTCAATTAATTTTGGACCTAAATATCCAAAACAACTAAACTATTCAAAAATGATTTGTTATGTTTGTCAAAATTTTGTAAAATATATTCAAATATAATTAAATTTATTAAAACTTAACAAATTTAAAAGTTTTTTTTGTTTGGAGACCCGCTATGTACATACAAATTTCCAGTTTCTATTTTTTTTTGGATATTTTTAGGGTCTGAAACTTTTTATCCAAACTGACCCAAACCCAACTGGATCCGACCCGAACCAGAACCAAATATTTAGAATTATTCTATTGGATAGTAAATCATATACCCATTAATCCCAAACCCGAACGGGTTCTACCAGAACTCGAATGGGTTACTCGTATGCCCAACCCTATTCTCTGATTTAATTATCTAAAAACTCCCAAAAAAAACATATGTTTTGCTGACTACTTTTTATTCAAAAAAATGTACATCCTCTTCTACCAAAATCATTTCATAAGACATCCCAAAACCCTTGGAATAATGATTTTATGAATGAAGAATCCTAATTTGTATATACCAAGAGGTTTTAAAAAGTTTTAAGTTTTTATTTCTAATGGCATACCTATGTAATTACTTACAAAAAATAAGGTTACATTTAAAATGCTTATTTATAATTTTTGATAAGTGTGTATGTGAGAAGGTACGGACATCGTGATGGTAATCTGCTTATTTATAATTTTAACTTGCAGTATACCACATGTAGGCTTATATTTTATTTAAACTAAAAATTTTTATTGTAAAGATGATTATAAATATATGATATTATTTTATTTGATTTTAAATGTATAGTAAACTGCGAGTTGTATATGTTTTGTTGATATTATTTATATTGTTTAGTGTTTAAAATTATACACTTGTATTTTGATTGTTAATTTTAGAGTTTCACATGTAGTATACCATCTTGTATTAATATCGATTTAAACCCGTCAATTCTAGGATTTTCTATCTTGTATTAAAAATTGAATCACATCATACACATAAAAAAATCTAATATGTTATTAATTATTGTAGTATATAAGATTATAAATTTTTAAAATAATATGTATGAAATTGAATATAAATATTCAAATTATGACCCAGTATTCAGTAGAAAATTTTCTTAAATCTATTTTTGACCCGTTATAATATTTTTTCATGTATTGAACAGTTTATATTAGTTTTTAAAAATTCAAATTATGGCATATGCGAAAAAACTCTAATTATTTTTTTATAACGATGATATTATTTTTTCGCCAAAATAGAATCATATAAAGATGAGAGGTGAACTATAATAATTAATAAAAAATTAATATGATAATTTAGATATCAAATCTAATTTGTTGATTTTAATTGGTTACTTTTTTGGAAATTAATAATGTATTTTGTTTTTTAATTAAATTTAATTAATTAAATTAGTATTTGACTTAATTATTAAAGAGATGAATTAATTTACTCTTTAAATTTTATTTCTAATGGCATACTTATGTAATTACTTACAAAAAATAAGGTTATATTTAAAATGTACTTCCTAAATAATATAGTAGGATTTCTTAATTAGGAAAATGACAAAAAAATATTATATTTACCTCTTAACTTTTGAGATTTTATTTAAATTTATGAAAGTTTTGCTTTTTTTTCAGCGGAGATGTTAGGCGAAACTTACATTATTTTCTTGTCAGCAAAGATTTGGTGAATTCGTTAATTCGATGATGATAACGTTAGTGACGGTTGCAAAAATGTTTCTGTTTTTACGGTTTTTTGATTCATGTAGAGGCAAAGTTTGTTTGTAATTGGAAAGAAAAAATAAATTAAATAACGAATCTTAAAAAGTCTTCCAAGTTGATTTTTTTCTTTACTGACATAAATTTTGCTTTATATATCATACAAATACGTCAAAGTCCATAATTTCGATGATGGTGATGACAAAAGAAAATATGTTATTATCTTTTGCATGACATGCCCTCATATATGAAACTGAAACACAGAGTTATGAGCTCATCTATATATACATTTTTGCTGCTACTTTGTGAAATAAATACTGGAGTTGGGATTTATTTACAACGGCTGCCACTGGCATTTAATAATTGTTTTTGATAATTAGAAAGAAAATCTTCTAATTAAATATTTGACATTTAACAATCTTCCCAAAATCTCTCAACCTTAACTACACGATTAATTACTAAAATAAAACTTCTAAAATATTTAATATCATTTAATTACTACAAAATTATCATTTTTGATATTGCTTTTCTGCATGATTATAATCATCAAACCGTAGAGATATTTGATAGCATTTAATTACTACAAAATTACAAAATATTTAGACAATAATTCATAAACATATCATAAATAAAATCAACATTAATAAAATAAATGAGTTTTTTTTAGAGGACGGGTTGGCGGGACGAGTTTGGCAGGACGTTATTTAATAACAATTGTAAACTATACAATAAAAATATTTTATAGATAGATAAAATTTACAAACTTTTATATATATTAATTAAAAAAATAAATTGTTTCCGCGGTGTACTGCGGGTTAAAATCTAGTCTAATACAATATTAGAGATAACTATAGTCATTGCTCTCATTTTTCCATTTGCATACTTATATGTTCTCAATTCTCATACCTACCTTATATTGTGTGCCCATACACCTTCCATGCGCACTTGTTGTCCACACAAATTACGATCAAACAACTGTTATATAGTTTCCACCCACACTTTCACCTATGGTTTAAGAAACATAAGTTACTCTAATGTAGTAGGACGAGTTGACCAAACCTAACTCCTTCATTTTGTTGCACCAACCCATATTTTTACCGAGTAATGCACACCCCAAAACTTATAATCATAGTCATCTTCCTTTCACGTCCCATAAGGTTCACATTGATTACTCTAATCTATTTCACTTTCAAGATTACCACCACATGTAACTTTTCCATTCCTTTTCCACATTTATCTCTTAAACCTCAAACACTTTCAAGTTTCATCTTCTCTCTCTCTTATTAACTTCATCTACCAACCCTACTTAACCTAAAACCATTTTCAATTGCTTAATCAGTCCACACAATGCACATAAATTTCCGTGACCACACTGTTCGTTTTAGAAGAAAAAAACCACTTCCAAAATTGCATATGTACCAATAAGATAAAATGTTTTACTCATTCAAATAGACCTACGAGATTAATTAAGACTAGGTTTGCTTTGGGCTAAAACTGGCCCATAAGCTATGGCAATTGAAACCAATCAGATTACAAAAAAGGCTTGTCAAGAAGATGAGACCGAACATGTTCCAATAAATGGCAATAACGTAATTCTCAAAACCTCTGAGGGTAACAATGGAAAAACAAAATGAAGTGAGTCCGATATAGCTAGGGCTCGTTAAAAACTCTTCAAAATCTCTGTGGAAGCCCCATTTTCACATCTAAATCTCACAAATCTCTCTCAAGCTTCGATCTTTCTTCTAGAGACGAGCTAGTGCTTCCACAAACCCTAAACTATGTCCGGCGGTTTCTTCCGGGTTAGTTTTCCGATCAATTTTCTCAATTGATCTCTCATCTTTTAGATCCAGATCGATGCAATTCAAAAGTTTTGTTGAAGTTCCCATGGTTTAATAACTTCTTTGTTTTGAGCTTTTAGGGTACTTCCGCCGAGCAGGATACTCGGTTTTCTAACAAGCAAGCTAAATTGATGAAAAGCCAGAAATTTGCTCCGGAGTTAGAGAATCTGGTGAGTTTTCTCTTTGTGTACTCGTCCATTTTAACGATTTGTGAATTCGTAGCTTGAATTTACTTAATTGAGATTCGATTACCAGATAATTCGATACATATGTTACTATGAAATTAAGTTTGGGGAGGGCTTAATGATGTCTTCTACTTGCCTTGGTGTTAGGTGGATATCACTAAAGTGAAGATGGATGTTATGAAACCTTGGATTGCGACTAGAGTCACTGAGCTTCTTGGTATTGAAGATGAAGTGCTGATTAACTTTATCTATGGTCTGCTTGACGGGAAGGTAAGCTCATTACTGAGATTTTATTTTTCTGAGCTTTTTATTCGACTGTTAATAAGTGACAGAGGGGTAGTATGATTTCGTAGCCCATGCCATTGATACAAGTGATTTTTTTTTGTTGGACTAATATGTAATTGAACGTTCACTATGTATGTAGGTAGTGAATGGTAAGGAGATTCAGATAACGCTAACTGGATTCATGGAGAAAAATACTGGCAAATTTATGAAAGAACTTTGGACACTTCTTCTAAGCGCACAGAATAATCCAAGTGGTGTTCCACAGCAGTTTTTAGATGCTAGAGCTGCTGAAACAAAGAAGAAACAGGTATTCTTGGGAACTCATTCTGAAGTTAGTTTGGTGAACGACTTGTCTCTGTCCTACTGTTTCATGATTATTATCCTTTATGTGGCAGGAAGAAGCAAATGAAATAATGAAGAAGAGGGAGGGAGATAAGAAGAACATTGAGCACGATATATTGAGGAAAATAGTAAGACGTTCTTATTCATGCTAGAGTTTCAGCTTTAGAGATGCTCTTCTGGTTTTAACATTCGCCTGTTCTTTCATGTTATTCAGATAGCTTCTGCAATTATTAGGGTTCATGTGCTTTACCTCAACTACTGTAGGACAGCGGTGTAGAACATAAGGAGACAAATGGCATGGATGCAAAACCTTCAAGAGATCGTCCAGAGGATGGGAGAAGGGCTGACGAGAAGAATGGTGTAAAAGAAAGGAGAAGGTAGAGTTCTCTTAATGCCTATGATTTCATAGCTACTCTCTACTCATCGCTGTATTCCCTTGTGTACTTTATTATTGATTGAGTTCATCCTTCTAGTCTACTCATAACTTTGTACGTTGATTTTCTCTATAAGAACTCGTGGGCATGAGTTGTTCAAGTATTTCTATAAATGACTGTTCTGGGTCTTCTAGTCTTTTAGCATTTTTAGGTATGCTACTGGTACTTTGCATGTGCATTTGGTTTGCTGGTGGTCCAGGAATTTGTTTGTGGCCAAGATTATTATGTAAGTGGGTTCTGACATTGCCTCCACTTGATGCAGGGATCTGATACCTCCACGTCGCGGAGATGCATCCCGCTCACCCCTTAGGTGACTCTTCAATAGTTTTGTTTTTTCTAATACAATTTGCTTATATGTGCAAGTATATATTGATTGGTTGCTTTACAGAGGGTCACGTTCTAGGTCAATCAGCAAAACAAATTCAGGCTCGAAAAGTTATTCTGGGTATGTAGCCTTCTGCAATTGTTTTTCTTAATCCAAAGAAATTGTAGCCTGTGATGTGTAGCTAGCTAGTTCTGTATCTATTATTTTCTGTAAATCCTAGTGCAGTTTTTGCTAATGCTGTCTACTTTTATAACAGCGAACGGAAATCCAGGAGCACATCTCAATCATCAGATGCCTCCATCTCACCTAGAAAGCGAAGATTGTCGAATTCAAGACGTAGATCCAGATCACGTTCCGTGCGTAGGTCTCTGTCTCCTCGGCGACGTAGGATACACTCTCCTTTCAGAAGCAGGTCGCGGTCACCTATTAGACGTCACAGGCGACCTACGCATGAGGGACGCCGTCAATCACCAGCCCCTTCAAGACGTCGCCGTTCTCCATCCCCACCTGCTAGACGGCGCAGGTCACCATCCCCACCTGCTAGACGGCGCAGGTCACCATCACCACCTGCTAGACGGCACAGGTCTCCAACACCACCTGCAAGGCAGCGCAGGTCACCATCGCCCCCTGCTAGGCGTCACCGTTCTCCACCGCCAGCTAGGCGGCGTAGGTCTCCTTCACCGCCAGCTAGGCGGCGTAGGTCTCCTTCACCGCCAGCTAGGCGGCGTAGGTCTCCATCTCCACTCTACAGGCGTAACAGGTCTCCATCTCCACTCTATAGGCGTAACAGGTCACGGTCACCGCTGGCTAAGCGGGGAAGGTCTGACTCACCAGGGAGGTCTCCGTCACCAGTGGCTAGGCTCAGGGATCCCACTGGGGCAAGATTGCCTTCACCATCCATTGAGCAAAGATTGCCTTCACCACCCGTTGCACAAAGGTTGCCTTCACCACCCCCTAGGCGTGCAGGATTACCTTCACCACCCCCTGCGCAAAGGTTGCCTTCACCACCCCCTAGGCGTGCAGGATTACCTTCACCAATGAGGATTGGAGGATCTCATGCAGCCAATCACCTGGAATCACCATCACCCAGCTCATTGTCCCCTCCTGGTAGGAAAAAAGTGTTACCATCTCCACCTGTTAGAAGACGCAGGTCACTGACACCTGACGAAGAGCGAGTCTCCCTGTCACAAGGTGGACGCCATACTTCCCCTTCACATATCAAGCAAGATGGATCTATGTCACCTGTTAGGGGTCGAGGTAAATCTTCTCCTTCATCTCGACATCAGAAAGCGCGCTCTCCTGTTCGGCGCAGATCACCAACACCTGTCAACCGGCGAAGTCGAAGATCTTCATCTGCTTCACGATCACCTGATAGACGCAGGAGACGGTCTCCATCTTCGAGCAGATCTCCTTCTAGGTCGCGATCACCTCCTGTTCTTCATAGATCTCCTTCTCCACGTGGAAGAAAACATCAGAGAGAGAGAAGATCTCCTGGGCGTCTATCTGAAGAACAAGATAGGTATGGTCTTCATGACTCCATTTACTATAATCTTCTTCTTATCTGTACTTGTTAACTCCTTGACCCTCTGTCTGCTTTCGCATTGTGACAGGGTTCAAAATTCCAAGCTGTTAAAGAGAACTTCAGTGCCTGATACTGACAAGAGGAAACAATTACCAGAGAAGTTGCTAGAAGTTGGGCGTGTAGAACATTATAAGGAGCAGGAGAGAAAGAGGTGCATTTTGTTTCTTTTCATTTTCCAAATGATTTTCGTTTGACTTCAAATATCAAGGTCTGATAAATGTTGGTCTATTCAACTTCTTAACAGTGATAAGTTGTCAGAGAAGCGATCTGTTCACAGACACCATGGTTCACAGATGTCCCCAGTAGAAAATTCAGAAGGAAGGAGTCGGCCTGTTTCTAGTAAAGTGAAAGACAGTGAGCAGGTTGAGAAAGAGGATAACAGCGACCTGGATGCAAACCTTTCCTGTGATTCTAAGGATACCATCAGACATCAAATTAAGGATAAAAATAGAAGAAAGAATAAAAGGTCTTCAAGGGAAGAAGTATCTTCAGATGATAATGGCAGTTCTGATTCCGACGTAGATGATAGGAAGGAGGCTAAAAGGAGGAGGAAGGAGGAGAAGAAAACGAGAAAGGAGGAGAAGAAACGTAGGCGAGAGGAGAGACATCGTAAAAGGGAAGAACGTCGTGGTGGAAAGGAGAAGCATAAGAAACAAGAGCTTTCTGATACTTCAGAAGGTGAAGTTGAGGCCCGTCCTAAGATTAAAAAAGGGGAGGAATCTGATCCAAAGAGGCTTGAAATTGAGTTGCGAAACAAAGCACTCGAGTCATTGAAAGCAAAGAAGGGCATTAGCCACTAAGTCCCTTGTCCAGCGTTATTTGAACATCATCTTTTATGATACTATCCCTTGCTAGATTTATGAACATCATCTTATGTTGTGTTTTTTCTTACATGTTCCAAACTTTCTTATGTGGTCTGTTTGTTGGTGGCAGCAAAATTGGACAAGTGACAATTATGATAGCAAAATTGGACAAGTGACAATTATGATAGCAAAATTGTTTCTTGCATTGGGTGGTCCCTTTATGTTAACATAAGCTTTAAAAAACCATTTAGGTTAATATAAGCTAACAAAAAAAACCCAAGAGATGTTTTCATGGAAAATATTCCTGTATATGATGAAGTCATGATATAAGTTTCGTAGCTATGTATCCTAAACTGACATAACAAAATATCATTTAGATTTTAAATAGATCAAAGATATATTTTGTAATGATCATTTTCCCAGAAGAGTAGGATCAGATTGTCCTAACAACAAGAAAATATTTCTCAAAACCAGAAATTCTTATTTTCAAATTTACAAATGGAGTAAAATACAATTATAGGCTTTATTCACATCATCATGCTTAATGCATCTTCGTCCAATCTTGAAATCACACAATTCAAAATACAGACACGTTTGTGAGATCACTTTTTAGACTCCATAGAAGAGGTAGTCATCATGAGGGAGAGCTTCAGTTCCTTCGAGATACCGAAACACATTTTTCATCATTGGCCTTGATTCTGGAGATCGGTTGGCGCAGAGAAGTCCTGTTTTCAGAACCAATAATACTTCTCGAGCTACCAAATTCTCTCTATTGATTCTTGTGTCGCAGCTCATTAACAGATCACCTTTCTTGAACCCTTGAAGCACCCAGTTCACCAAACTTATCTCTTCTGGTGCTTTAGTCGGCTCTATGGCCTTCCTTCCACAAACGATCTCCATCATCAACACTCCAAACGCAAACACATCTGTGTCACGTGTTACCTTTCCCGTGTTGACTAGTTCTGGTGCAACGTGCCCTGTGGTGCTGTGTCTGCTTCCTTGTCCATAGTCGCCTAGTCGAGCGTTTAGCTCTTCGTCTAAGAGTACGTTGCTTGCTTTTACGTTTCCATGAATCAAAGGTTTTTGACCTTCACCGTGAAGGTGTTGAAGTGCTGCTGCAATCCCCTTTATTATACAGAACCGATCTGACCAGGTGAGAACTGGTCGGTCGTTGTTGAACAAGAACCGGTCTAGGCTTCCATTGGGGACATACTCGTAAACAAGATAGATATCTTTTCCTTTGCTGCAGTAACCATGTAGATTGACTAGGTTTCGTTGTTTAATCTTGGAGATCGCATCGATCTCGGCTATTAGGGTTGTCTTTTGTTGCCTTGTGGTGCAAGTAATCTTCTTTACGGCAATTATCTCTGTGGGAGCAAGCTGTCCTTTGTAGAAACTTCCAGAGTTTCTCTCTCCCAAGAGTTTAGAATTGTCGAAACCTCCCGTTGCGTTCGATATCGTCTGGTAGGAGAATTTCCTTGCACCTCCGATGAAGAATATTTTGTCTCTACGTAAGAACCAAAATCCTGAGAAGATTAGGATCATGAGTGCAACCGTTGCTGATGCAGCGACGATTATGATCAGCATCGTGTTGTTCGACTTCTTCTCGGTTGAAACCGGAGGACTTGGGGATGGAGACAATGTTGGTGGCGGATCTGGGAGAGAAGGAAGCTTCGTGATATCAAAGTCTGATTCTTTCCCTTCGATGTTGAAGCTCCAACCTAGAACAAAATGTGAGCTCGCTACAGTCCCCGTGGACGCAGAGAATCCAACGTGATGTTCTTGGGAGAAAATCCCTGAAAGATTCATTTTTCTCGAGAGAAGAGGTATACTTGGCTTCGGACGATCTAGAGGAGCCAATGTGACATTAAGCATTGTCTCAGTGGCGTTGTATTCGATCCAGACTCTTACTGGTTTCCCACTCGCCAGCCTCAAGCTTATGTTCTTGGCCTCTCGGTCATCAAAATATGCAGCCGGTGCAGACGCAATGGAGATCACTCCATTTAGGTCGATGCCTACGTGGTTATCGTCAATATCATTCAACTCAACCGCTTGCACGGTGTCAAATTCAATTGCAAGAATTCGATTCAAGGAGTTTCCATTGTTGGAGGTGTTGAAGAGGCCCAGATAATTGCTGGGAAAAGCACCACTGAAGTCCATCGAGGGTGAAATGACGAAAGCTAGGCCATGGCCTGGTGCGCCGGTTCCTTGAGTGATGGCGAAGATGAAGCTTGTGGAAAAAGAAACCGAATTTGTTGAGTTAGGGTTTGACAAGGGGATGGGAAAGCCATGAAAAGCTTGACCTATCTGCCTCATCGAAGTGTTTGTCAACTCCAAGAGGCCACTTGGGTAGACCTTGGAGGAGCCGAAGTTGAGGAGATTAGCCCCGAGGAAGCCATGGTTAAGAAACTTGGTCTCTCGTTGACTTGAGACACAAGAAACAAAATATGATAGGAAGATTATCGTTAGAGCTATAGATTTGAAGGTAATCATCGTTGATGAGTTTTTAGAGTTTGAAGTTACTTATCTGTTAATTGCTATCCATTTTATAGCTTCAAAAACTCTTGACCATTACATATTCAAACCATTTTGTTGTTTATACTAAGAAGTTATACAACTTAAGTTGAGTATTTGACTTTCAATGAATTGCTAAACAAACCTTTTTCTTATTGTCCTTGAAAATTTCATTCGGACTTTCCTCAAATATTCTTCTCTAATATAAAAAATTGGATGAACATTCCTTGAAACTGCTAAACAATGAACTTTAAATGTTAATATTCATATTAAAAACTAACCAAAATAAAGGATAAACTATCAAAATAATAATTCAAAGTGAAAACGAAGAAAAAGAAGACTTGACCATTCAATTCATAGTTTTGTTCTTATAACTTGCGGAGTTTGATTAAAAAATATATATAATTATATATACTACAAAATTAAGAGAAGTTTTCATGCAAATCTTCTACAAATGTACACCTTTTTGAGAAAATCTCTCAATTCCATATGATGTACATAAAAGTTCCATAGATTACATAAACGAAAAAATCTCAACTTTCATTAAGAAATGTGTAATCAGCACTAAGTCATATATATTTTCTTAGTTTTTCTTTAACAATACAAACTATTTTTTGTAAAACAACGAACAAATATCATTCATATTTGAATAGAGAATACTTTAAAATATTAACTTTCTGGGAAGTGTACAAGCAGATTGTTTAACTTTTGATTAAACGAATAGTTCTCAATGCCATAATTAATTAGTTTCAATTATACAAAAGTGATCTAGGGGGTTCATTCTTATATAGGTTAAGTATTTACAACCAATTCTAGGGTAAAAAATAAAAAAAAAAAATAAAAAAAAAATCATTTGAAATTTTGTATAGTATTTTGCCGGGCCTTTGATCCATATTTTGATCTTGTGATGAGAACTGGAGTGAGGCAGAAAAAACCAGCAAATTTTTGTTGAAGGTTATAATAATTTGAATATAAAAACGAACTACAAAATACTATTTTTGAGAGTGATCCCAATTTTCAGTTTTGTACTGTTAGGCAATGTTGTCATTTACATTAATCATAAACATGCTACACATTACACATAAATGTGAACCTTATAATTAATGTCGACCAAACCTCTCCCAACTCAATTTAATTGGCAAATATTTGGTCATTTCACTAATCTGCTTTAACCTTAGTTCTTTCTGGTGAGCTATTGCGGTTCACATTCTTACACGTTGCCTTTGGTATTAGCCACTATCCGATCCGATGTAAAAATGGATGAAAATGTTAAATAAAGAAGTTTAATTATAAATATAACTAATACGCTCATTTTAAGAAATTAAATTTGAAGACACAGAAATCAAGACATAGCCATTCATTTTGTAGTTTTGTTCCTATTGATAATTCCATTTACGTACGTAGAGTTATAATTCAACTTTCATTAAGAAATATGTGGATTCAGTAGTCAACATCATACATTCTTTTAAGGGTTAATTTACTGAATGACCAAATTTGACATCCTTATTAAGAGAATGACCTTCTCCCAGAAAAGTTGGGTATATAACGTTTTTTTACCATGCGAAATATCCGATATAGCCTCTACGGATGGGCGGCAAAACCATATTCCCGACAGCAGACTTGTAGATGTAGGGGAGCTAGAGATTGTAGGGCAATGATTACAACGTATCAAAAAAAAAAAGCATGCATTACTTATGCAGTTACTACTAAATAAAGCATGAACTATTTATGAGTGTAGATCTCAATTTAGAGCTTTCATTACTACAACTTTCTAAGTTTGTACTGAACGTTTCATAAAATACATGCAATTTACAACTGCAGCAGCATGTACTATGAAAGGATTTATTTCATTTTTTTTTTAAAAAAATAATCATTAAAAAACAAAAAAATTAGTATTGAAATGGAGTATATACCACGATATTGGGCTGGTAACTTTTTCGGGTGAGTATTGTACTGGATTGATTATTCAACAAGGTGAATGGGCTTTTACCTTGAATCTATGACCAGCAGAAGTACTACGATTTGGTAAACAGCACAAGTACTACGGAAACAACATGTGATGTTTTAAAATCACAATAATCATATCGGAGCAACTTGGAAAGAAAACATAAGAGAAAATTATTAGAAAAATTCCCGGATGTGACAATAAAAAGCGCGAGCAAAGAGAGATGGAGATACGTATCAGACGCATTTAATGCGGCGTCAGAGGATATACAGCTTCCAACGTAATATATTGTTGTATGTGTAAACCCTTTTCTTTAGTGTAGCACTTTTTAACACAAGGTTTGTGTGCTTATGCTATACGCTACAAAATGGCAGGTCGATAAGTTGACACGTTGGTCAATGACGTCAAGATTACGAATAGGCAAGTGGGGGCAGAAGATATACTGAATCTATACCTCGGTTCACGGAAATGTGTAAAGCAAAGACTAAGTAAATCACATGGTTATTTTGACGATAACATGCAATACAAATAAAGAACACTTAACACTTCGATTTGACATTGGTTAATTGTGTAAAGCAAGGTTTGTGTGCTTATGCTATACGCTACAGAATGGCAGGTCGTTAAGTTGACACGTTGGTCAATGACGTCAAGATTACGAATAGGCAAGTGGGGGCAGAAGATATACTACCTCGGTTCACGAAAATGTGTAAAGCAAAGACTAAGTAAATCACCTGGTTATTTTGACGATAACATGCAATACAAATAAAGAACACTTAACACTTCGATTTGACATTGGTTAATTGTGTAAAGCAAGGTTTGTGTGCTTATGCTATACGCTACAGAATGGCAGGTCGTTAAGTTGACACGTTGGTCAATGACGTCAAGATTACGAATAGGCAAGTGGGGGCAGAAGATATACTACCTCGGTTCACGAAAATGTGTAAAGCAAAGACTAAGTAAATCACCTGGTTATTTTGACGATAACATGCAATACAAATAAAGAACGCTTACCACTTCGATTTGACATTCGTGAATTGTCGCTTCACGCCTCCCTCGGGTGTTGGGAGGGAAATCATACCGTTTTGAAATTCGCGTGGCTGCAAATGGTTAAGCAACTGTTACTAGAAATATCTTTAGTTACTGTAGCCCTAAAAAACAAAGTTAACCTTTTCTATAAAAGAAGAAAGATGGCAAGATATCATCTCTCACACCTCTACTTCTTCCTATAAAGCACACACTACGTATCCAACAACATCGAAGAACTCGATCATTTCTGTTTTGGTATGCAATTAATGAATGTTCTTTTGGTCGGGTTTGTTGCTATTTTTAAAAAACTCATGGTTGATTTATCTCTATTTAATGCAACTCTATTAATGTGTAGGTACCGATGGTGGTTATAACCGAAATAACCGACGATCGTTATGTCAGGACGGTGAGTGGCTCCTGGGCAATCGGAGCTGATGGAACATGGTTATTCATATCCAATCACAATAATGCAGTGAGGAGGTTGAGCATTGGGGAAGGGGAGAAGTTAGCATCTGTGCGCCAGCTTGTTAGAGAAGCGTACGGACAGGAATACGTTGAAGGCCCACTACACCTGACTTACCAATGGCCTGATTGGATGGACATGGAAACTACCTTTGGTGGGCGCACGAAGCCAGTAAGCATAACTTCAGAGGAGACAATGGGAGTGTTTCTAGCTATGCGTTTTGAGTTGGAGGACTTGAGTTTGTTTGTCTCCAAGCAAACGGTGGATGATGGTTCCGAAGATGGTGGAACAAGTCAGACTTCAAGTTACGGATTTGCAGATAAAGGCAAATCACCTTTATACGTCAACGCTGAACGATCACCTAACTACGAGTCCGTTGTGTGGAAAAGGCTTATGGATGACGAGGCGGTCCTCCGCTGGATGCGTTCAACGGAAACAGAAGGTCAAAACGTTGGAGACTCTTCTACCAACGTACAACAACACCCTGTGAGACCAGCTGTTGAGGCAGCTTCCCCGATGTTAACGACTGAAAGTATGGACACAGCGACTGAAGATGGAGATCAGGTAAAATATTCTGCGTTTATTAAATTCAGCCACTCGAATATACCATTACAGTACTAAGACATCTATTTACGCAGGAAGAAGACTCAACTGTTGTTGAGGCAGATTTACTTAAAAATCTGGGGTTACCGTCAATTAATTTAGCCACTGAATCTTACGACTCTCTCAGTGAAGGGGAAGCGTACAACGACGAAAACGACTATCCCGGGGGCGAGACAATTAAGGAGTGCAATTTTTTTGGGCCTTCCGCAACTAACTTGGTGGAACCTCTAGGTGTACACTTGGATCTCGCGGTACCTCTGCATAAGGCTCTTGAAGACATGTGCCTTAACTTCGCATCTTTCAACAGGGATGCAGCGCCAACCCTAGACGAACAAGGGGAAGAAGGTACCAATTACATAGCATGTTGTTTTTAAGAACAACACATATTGCAAGAGTGTTCTAATAATAACCGTCATATAGAGTAACATGTTATTCGTATAAATACCATGCAATAAAAATTTAATTTCGCTGAATTCCTGATTAGTCGTACGAATACAATCTTAATATCCACATCATATTTGTTTAGTTTAAATAACAAATTGTATTTAATATCATGTAATATAATGATATGCTTACAAACCAACACATGGTTTCAATTTACGTTGATATCCCTGAGATATCCCTAATCAAAATATAGAGTAACATGCTTTAATATTGAACATCATGGGATATAGATATTATGTTGGTCAAAGTGTTACTATTTAGTCATACAAATACATGCTTTCTACATTCACAACATGTGTACAGTGTAAATAACACACGAACTTTATTGTTGTGTAGGCCGCGTCGGAATGGAATTAGCAATTCGGGATGTGGTCTACGAAGGTGATGAACTGTTTGTTGGCCGGGTATTCAAAAATAAACAGGATTGCAATGTCAAATTAGCAGTTCACGCACTTAATAGACGGTTCCATTTCCGTCGTGATCGTTCCTGCAAGAAACTAATGACTTTAACCTGCATTTCTGAAACATGCCCTTGGCGTGTATACATCGTCAAGCTGGAGGATTCTGACAATTACCAAATTCGAAGTGCTAATCTCGAGCACACTTGCACTGTAGAAGAAAGGAGTAATTACCACAGAGCAGCAACAACGCGGGTCATAGGCAGCATAATTCAGTCTAAATATGCGGGCAACAGTCGGGGGCCAAGGGCTATTGACCTTCAACGCATCCTATTGACCGATTACTCAGTTAGAATTTCCTATTGGAAGGCATGGAAATCAAGAGAAATTGCGATGGATAGTGCACAAGGATCAGCTGCGAATAGTTTCACTCTGTTGCCAGCCTACCTACATGTGCTGCGCGAGGCTAATCCAGGTTCAATTGTTGATCTAAAGACAGAGGTTGATGGAAAGGGTAATCACCGGTTTAAGTACATGTTCTTAGCATTCGCCGCATCGATTCAAGGTTTCTCTTGCATGAAACGAGTCATTGTTATTGACGGTGCCCACCTGAAAGGCAAATACGGTGGATGCCTCCTAACCGCCAGCGGCCAAGACGCTAATTTCCAGGTTTTTCCCATAGCGTTTGGCGTGGTCGATAGCGAAAACGATGACGCATGGGAATGGTTTTTCCGTGTTTTGAGCACCGCTATACCGGATGGAGATAACCTGACCTTCGTCTCAGACAGACATTCCTCCATTTATACCGGTCTTCGAAGGGTAATCCTTAAAATTGATAATTTTAAATGTTACATGTTATATACAGCATATGGCTCTTATTTATTTTAGAACACATGCTATCTACCAATATGCCCTGCTATATACGTATAACACATGTTAACATGCAGGTCTACCCAAAGGCTAAGCACGGGGCATGTATTGTTCATCTGCAACGAAACATAGCGACCTCATATAAGAAGAAACACTTGCTGTTCCACGTGTCAAGAGCTGCGAGGGCTTTCCGGATCTGTGAATTTCATACATATTTCAATGAGGTGATAAGACTAGATCCGGCTTGCGCACGATACTTGGAATCTGTTGGTTTTTGCCATTGGACACGCGCTTATTTCCTTGGGAAAAGATACAACGTCATGACTAGCAATGTGGCGGAGTCTTTGAACGCAGTCTTGAAAGAAGCCCGTGAACTACCAATCATTTCCTTGTTAGAGTTCATTCGGACCACATTAATTTCCTGGTTTGCTATGAGGCGTGAGGCAGCTAGAACCGAAGCATCGCCTCTACCACCAAAGATGAGAGAAGTTGTTCATCGTAACTTTGAAAAATCAGTCCGATTTGCGGTTCATCGCCTTGACAGGTACGATTACGAGATAAGGGAGGAAGGCGCAAGTGTCTACCACGTGAAGCTTATGGAACGCACATGCTCCTGTAGAGCATTTGATTTGCTTCACTTGCCTTGCCCCCACGCAATAGCGGCTGCAGTGGCTGAAGGCGTTCCAATACAAGGACTGATGGCGCCGGAATATTCTGTTGAAAGCTGGAGAATGTCTTACCTAGGTACCATAAAACCTGTACCCGAGGTTGGTGACGTTTTCGCTTTACCTGAACCAATAGCCTCTCTCCGCCTCTTCCCGCCAGCCACGCGCCGTCCATCGGGACGGCCGAAAAAGAAAAGAATTACTTCAAGGGGGGAATTCACGGTAAACGTTATACATTTGGAATTTACTGTAACACCCTTAGTGTTTTAAATTCCTAACAATTGCTCAATCTTCATCTCAGTGTCCCCAGCGACAAGTAACACGTTGTTCTCGTTGCACAGGCGCCGGCCATAATCGCGCCACGTGCAAAATGCCCATATAAAGGTACAATGTTATTTTATACCGTATCATGCTATAGATAGAAACAACGTTCATACAATTTTTATAATATCATCTGCAGGGGGTGTTGTGTCTCGCGTCTTCTTCATGAGTTATATGTTGTGTTATATAAGCAAGGGGAAGTCCATCACATATGGATATTATGTAAAAGGAAGGGTCACTTGGTATAATGTACATATTAGCAATTAGATGTGGCAATTAGGGTGGCAACTAAAAGCTACGTTGAGAATGCAATCAAGGGACCCCAATTCCAGTAAGTGCCGTATAGAAGACCACCTTCTACGGACAAAGGATAATGTTCTGTTTTTTGGCTTTTGTGTAGAAAAAAACTTTATGTTCCCCCTTTTGTAAACAGACTCATGATATTAAGTAAAGACGCGAGTGTTTAATTATTAATACGTGGTGTAATGTAAAATTCAGATCCACAGACAAGGGGTTAAATGAGGAAATATATGAAACAAATATAACGAATAGATATAGCACCATTACTGGCAAATTAAAGTCCATAAAAATGTTCAGCCATCATGAACTGACATTTTATGTCAAGGATTCCAACAAGATGAAATCATTCCAACCATAAATCAAAATAAGATGCTATTCGAGAAAACCACATGTGATGTTTAGCAATTGCGTGAGGTAAAACCGGGCACCGAGAGTTGAACAGTTCCACATAGGATTCCTTATGCCACTTCGACTATTTTCTCAGAACCCAATAAGTGCTTCTGCACCACACATTTCACCCCCCAACTACGCCACATAAATGAGTGAATATATACACTAACAATATTGGACTATATATACATATTGGCTATCAACATCTCCGTCAATAATAAAACGTCCTTCGGCCTACTTACACATGCTTGCAAGGGTAGAAATGAGACAGTATCGTCAGAATCCAGTACTCATGCGGGTGGGTGGGCTGTTCAGAAAACAATTTGACGACGCATTGGAGGCAAATAACCCGGAAGCACATTATCTTGAAGGGCTAAGGTATGCTTGTTGGGAGAAAGATTTAGTCATGGCAAAAAAACACATTTTTAAAGCTGTAAACAAGGTAGATGAGGCGCTGTTTGTTATGGCTATGTTGTCTATTTGTGGTGGTGAGAAGGAGCTAGGTGAATTTTTCACTGAACAACTGTTTGCCCTACCTTGGGCCGAAGTATTAGCTATGGGTGATTCTTTATTTTCAGCTTATGAACGAATGGCTGTGCGCCATGGTACAGCTTACAAGCTTACATGGAATGGGGCCCATCCTCCATGTGTATCAATCCACAACATATATAATAGATGCGAAGAGTGCTACATTTTCTTTTGTTCAAAAGAATTCTGTCGGCGATGTTAGATGGTACAAGCTGCACCCAACGTGGAAATCTCGTAACCAGAAGGGAAGCATCCTTTAAAATAATATGCTGTTATTTTATATTAACCCGCGTAGCATCTATAAATCACATTCTGTTTGTAAAAAGTACATGTTTTATGTCTAATGTGTTAGTCGTTATGATAATGGTGTCAAATAACGATATTACATTAAAATGGCGTGATATGTACCTATATTACATGTTTTATATTGACTTTTTGATCATGTTAATCTGTCTAAGGTGTATAATCCAAAATATTTTTAAACGGGTCATTATTATTGCAAAGTTTACAACCGGGTAAGTCCTAAATATCAACTAAGCCACAGTTAGAATGCATCTATATTTAAACGAATCATGAGGTAAATATAAAACGCACGGTACATATTAGAATTGCAGTGACATATGTTTACTACACAAAACAGGTGCATAGAAAGAACATTAGGTACTCAACTGTTAGGTGTCTAATATATTACAGAGTCAGGTAATAGAAGGTAAACACACTAGAACATTTGGGTCAGACAATCCCATTAGCTAATTCAAAACCGGCAATGAAATATTTGTTAGCAGCAGTCACCACATCAGCATGCTTCACTTCTTTGCAAGCCTGAATCCCACCATTGGCATGGGCTTCAATTAAACGAGCTGCCATGACTCCAGAATATTTTACAGAATCTGCCTGTGGAATATCATTTTCTCTGTGAACCGCAAGAGATTTCAAACGAAGTTTCTTTTCCCCAGCCATTTTAATAGCAAATCGAAATAGATATGGTAACATTTCAGCAAGGGGCAAAAGCACTTTCTTCAATTTTGTTTCACGCCATAATCCTGTATAGCAGTCGAGGACGCTAATGATCCTTGCACTCATATCAACACAAAGCCCTACCCAATGCTGTAAATCAATGAGAAATGGAATGTAGACCACAGCAGAACCTGTAGGGGTACATTCAAGTAGGTCGTGATCAAACCCATACATTCCCTTATCAGCAGACTTGACGAATTTTGGGTAATGCTTGGATAATTCAACCACAAATGTTGAATCAATGAATGAAACGGCTTGGTGCTTTTCAATGATATTATTTGCACACCAGTTAATCCTTATGCTATTAATGAAGATGTCCATAACCTGTAAATAGAGTAGAACGCATATTAGGTGTTTAAGGCAAACCCTATGTTTATAGAGCACTATGTAATCTTTTTTACCCACATGATATTTATCATACCATTTTGGGTACAACGGTCTTGAACTCAACAATCTCACGCAACTCAATGGCGGAAAGTGTTCGACAAGCCCCAAAATCAATGTCCCTAATAACAGCCATATGCATAAGTTTTAAGTAATATGAGTCAAACAAAATAAAATAGCATAAGGTTGGAATTAATACCCAGACATGCCATATAAGCGATTTATCTTGTTCTTACGGCTAACATCATGCCCAAAAGTAACAGACCTACCGCTTGTGGAAGAGGCTATTACGGATTCATGTTGGAGCTGTGAGCAACGTAAACGTGATTAGAAAATCAGATGTTATCTTAATAATCAGGAAATTAGAGTTTGCATAATCCTAAACATTCTGTGTTAAACTTAATGGCATGTAATTTGTTCTAAAACCTTGATGTTTGTACGGGCAAAACACTTACAATATGACAAAACTTTTTAAATATTTTTTTGTTATATTAGGTAAAACCCTGAACCATGCTGAAAATACATGATGTATCGCAAAATATAACCGTGTGCATATTAAACCAGTGTTTTGTTTTTAAAAACCATGAATAAGTAAACTTGACCTACCACAAAACTACGAAATCCATATTTAACAATATCTTAACCATTCATGCACCCAAACTAGACCTAACACAAAACTATGAAATCCATATTTAACACTAGCTAAACGCATTTATGCAACCTTGCCATCAGGGTCCACAATATCATTTGTTGGGGCTGGCAGGGACGGTTCAGATATCATCGGCATTTGGCTTAAATTGGCCTAAAATAAGAAACAGTTGCATGTAATTAGTTTGTTAGTGGTAACGAGAGTAAAAAATAATGAATTATATGATCTAACATTATCGGCTGTAGCAGGTGGGTCAGCAAGTCCTTCTCCATCTTTATCTGAAGCACCGTCATCAACCATTGGCCCGGGGGTTGACTTACATTGGGCAGTCAAATCAGACTCTATCTGCAAGGCAAACAACAGACGTTAGAGCCAATACACGGAAAAAAAAAAACATAAAAACTATATGAGAAGGTTTGAACTCACTATGCATGGGATGGTGTACTGCAACTCTGGCTGACCTACATTGTATGCAACACCATCCATGTCAACAAGCACCACATATGGATCAGGGAGGCTGGGCTCAGATTCAAAGAACTCATTGACGTCTGTGGGAGGAGGAAGCAAACACTGAGTATGACTCGCTGCAGCTGGAATAGGTTTATCAGGGCTAGTTTGGATATCATCAAGGCCCTCTCAACCTATCCCATCACCGGGGGCATCAACCAAGATATTATCTTGATGGGATACAGTTTTATCACCAGAAACAGACTTTTCCGCAAACATATCGTCTAATTCTTTAGCCGGCAGAGTGGAAGAGCCAATGTCATGAATCCCATCTCTAGCTGACTCATCCTCAGTGGTATCAGTCACCACCCCTCCAACTTTGTTGATATTGACAGCTTCAGGGGATACATGTTTATCAGCAGAAACAGACTTTTCAGCTGAACTGTTGTCTACTGCTGGCGTCAGGATGGTGGCTGCTGTTGGGCCATTGTTGCCTCTCTTCCGTTTCTGTTTGTTATGAAAACAATACTTGAATTAGGAAGAACTCTCATAAAATACAGAATATTTACAAAACTGTTAAACGTATACCAGAGAACTACGCAATCCAGGCCTAGTCGGTGGGGATAAGCGACCTATGGGGGTTGTAGTCTGTGTAGGTTCTGCGTCGTTAATATCATGCATCACTTCACCTAAGACTTGATCAATAAATCCAGAACCACTGTTCTCCTTCGACTGGGCTACCCTGCCATTATCCAAAACAACAAGGGAGGATCCCTTCTTCCCACCTAATCCCTCACCCACATCTCTTGACTTAGGACCACTGTGACGCTTATTCTTCCTGCCATGGCTTTCCCTCAACAAGCTGCTCAATCTAGCCTCTGAATCAGCTATAGCCTTCAACATACGCGACTCCATACGCTTGTCTTTCATGTCAATGTAATTTTTAATCGAATCTGGTATGTGAACCTGCCCTTTAGTTTTACGGGGTTTAGAAGAGCCAGGCAAGGAAGCATCAGGTTGTATGGTATCCTCATCAACACAATCATAAGTGCTACATACATCACTGTTGTCATTCCTTTCATCGGGTAGCGAATCAGGGACAACACCACCTGAAAACATGGACCCCTTGAATATGTGCTCCTCTTTTATTAGTTGCAACATGTAGTCAACAGATAGATCTTCTTCGTCCTCGACCCAACCTGACTTGAAAGCGTCACCAGTCGGTGTTCCACTCCAAATAGAAACGACTTTAATCTGAAAAACAAAGAGTTAGACTTTAGCCACATGATATTATGTTTTATTACATGTACTAAAAGTATTTATACTGTTACTAACAGTGAAATATAGATTATGTACCCATGTGCTCCTTAAAAACAACATGTTATTTCATCATATAACCAGATGTTGTAATGCATACCGCCATACGTGACTTACTAAGGTAACAGGGTATGGTTATTAAAAAGAACTGTGATCATATTTAAAACCATGCAGTTTTTGCATAAATCATGATATAAATAATAAATAGTAAATCAGCACATATTAAAAAAAAACTTAACCACATGCTACACATTTACAGCCATGTTATGATTATTCTAAAGAAACTGTGATCAGATTTAAAACCATACAATTTATACAGAAATCATGATATAAATAACAAATAGTAAATCAACACATATTAAAAACCTAAGCCACATGCTACACGTTTACACAGAATGATATGAATCTATAATTGTATGTTTTTGATAGGAAAAGAAGAGGTTTTCATGATAAAAACGAGCATATGAAAATTAATTTACGAGAGCAGAGATGCATTGCTCACCTGAGACTGCCGGTCGACTTTCCAAACAAGATCCAACTTCAAACTCCATAAGCGCTCAATTTCCGTATCTGTTTCCTCCATTTCTGAGTCACTATCTTCAACGGCTTCAGGGAATTGCAATTCTCTGATTCGAGGAACACTTTGCAGTAGCAAAAGTTGGAGTGCGTGTGGGAAACCTTGAACGGTGATAGATTTCCGCATAAGTTTATCAGCTCCCCTTGCAGTAACACTCTTCAACGTCATTAGGAATGACATAGTCCCCCAAGGAAAATTTAGAAACATGTCTAAATTTTCTGCCATGTCCGCATGGACCGGAGAGATTTTACTTCTACCCGAGGTTGGGCATAAAACGCCATCAATCAAGGCCAGCACAGCGTAACGTAAACGAATTCCTTGATCTTGAACCACTCGCTTCTTCAGCCTGCCAACAACCCACTCAACAGATACATCACTGCGGTCAAATAGGCTGTACCAATACTTGCCAGGCGCCAATTTTCGTTTCCCTTTCCTCTCTTTCATACGAGGCGGTTTGTCGCAGTTCAAACCGGTAACATTTTGAAACTCAGAAATGGAAAACCGAACAGGGGATCCAGAGAAAATTACCCAAATTTCTTGTTTCTTCCTAACAACAAGCTGCCTCGTTAGCAAAAAGTGAATAAGCTTCCCAGAATACGCGGCGCTTTCGGAGAAATCAAATAATTTCCCAAACTGAGATTCCCGGAGAATTTTCATGTCCTCCGCATCTAACGCGTTAGCGATGTCATCTATCAAAGACAGTTCACTGTAGGACTGCACTCTCTCACCGTTGGGCTCGGATCCAGACCTAAACAATCGACGGGGTAAAGAGTTGTTCATCATCTACAAGTCGAACCCTTTTCTGCACAAAATAGAAGTTTATAAATCAGAAACAGTATGTACCTAAGATTTCAGTTAATCGGAATATAGATTGGAGAAATAAAGAAGTTGATGGCGATCGAGAACGTTGAATAGCTTAAACCGCATATATTTGTGAAATTACCTGTAGCCCGATGGAATTGATTGCCTAACTGCGAGATTGAATCTAAAGAAACGATATGTATGAGAAACAATATAGATTTGAAATAGATATTCGGAGAGTTTGCAGAATCTATGGGTAGAGAACGGAAGACGTTTCCTCTCGGAAAACCAGCAAATGAAGCGGCGCTAGGTTTTTTTTTGGAGCTCCTGATATTTCAAAAAATTCGATAATAAATCGATTTCTCGAAATTAAAATCTATATCGTTTGCGTCCACATACAGCATTGCTCTTACCAAGGTTTTCAAAATTCAAATTTCTGCAATCATACGCCTATACACCTATATGTCCCCTAACCAAGAACACAGTTATAGGGGGTTGCGGGTAATTTCAGATACGTCTCCGACAGACACTATAGACTCATAGTTAGTTTCTATATTATTATTGATTTCATGGTCATCTAGTGCATATACCCTTCTTTTAAATTAACCAGGTGAATCCAATCCAAAATCTAAACTAATCCCTTTAACAAAAAAAAAAAAAAATCTATACTGAACCCAAATTCCATAGAAATCTAGATTTTGTTGCTACTATAAAAATCTACTGGTGAACAAAGATAATTGAAATTACAATGAAAGGGCTAGAAAAGTCTGCCAACAATACTATTTATTTGCTTATCTTTTCTTTAACAATACATACTAGTTATCCTAAAACGACGAACAAACATCATTTAGAATTTAAAATCAAACACAAATATTTTAAAATATTCATTTTCTCGGAAGAGTACGAAGATTGTTTAATCGAAGATAATATTTAATGAAATTAATTTCTCAAAACGAGAAATTCTTATTTCCATTTTTAAAAGTTATTCTATGTATTATTCATATCATGCTTATGCATCTTGGGTCCAATCTTGATTTGTACAACGGCGTTTCGAGATCATCGTTAGCCATTTCCTCTTTTAGACGACGTAGTCATCATGAGGGAGATGTTCTGTACCGTTGAGATACTCCAACACTTTCTTCATCATTGGCCTATCTTCTGGAGATCGTCTCACGCAGAGAAGTCCTGTTTTCAGAACCAATAACACTTCTTCAGAGACTAAATTCTTTTTCTTGATTCTTTTGTCGCATCTCCTTAAGAGATTTCCGCTCTTGACCCCTCGAAGCACCCAGTTCACTAAACTGATCTCTACCGGTTCCTTTGTCGGCTCTATGGCTCTCCTTCCACAAACAATCTCCATGATTAACACTCCAAATTCAAACACATCTGTGGCACATGTAGCCTTTCCCGTGTTGACTAGTTCTGGTGCAACGTGTCCCGTAGTGCTGTGTCTGCTTCCATGTCCATAGTCTCCTAGTCGAGCGTTTAGCTCTCCGTCCAAAAGAACGTTACTTGCTTTGACATTTCCGTGTATGAGAGGTTTTTGAACCTCAGCGTGAAGATGTTGAAGTGCTGACGCAATACCCTTTATAATACAAAACCGGTGTACCCATTTGAGAACTGGTAGGTCGTTGCTGAACAAGAACCGGTCTAGGCTTCTATTGATAACATACTCGTAAACAAGATAGATCTCGTTTCCTTTGCTGCAGTAACCATGTAGATCAACAAGATTTCTTTGTTTTACCTTGGAGATTGCATCGATCTCGGCTATTAGGGCTGTCTTTTCTTGCCTTGTGTTGCAAGTAATTCTCTTTACGGCAATTATCTCTGTAGGAGCAAGTTGCCCTTTATAAAAACTCCCAGAGTTTCCCTCTCCCAAAAGCTTAGAGTTGTCAAAACCTCCCGTCGCGCTGGAAATCGTCTGGTGGGAGAATTTCCGTGCGCCTCCGGTGAAGTTTTCCGTTCTACGAAAAAAGCAAACCGCTAAGAAGCTTAAGATCAAGATTCCAAATATTGCTGATGCAGCAATGATTATGATCAGCATCGTGTTACTCGAATTTTTCATGACTGAAACCGGAGGACTCGGGGATGGAGACAATGGAGGTAGCGGGTCTGGAAGAGAGGGAAGCTTCGTGATATCAAAGTCTGATGCTTTCCCCTCGATGCTGAAGCTCCAGCCTAGCACAAAATGTGAGCTCGTGACAGTTCCCGTGGCTGCAGAGAATCCAACATAATTTTCTTCAGAGATGATCCCAGAAAGATTTAGTTTTCTAGAGAGAAGAGGCAACTTTGGCTTCGGACGATCTAGAGGAGCCAATGTGACATTGAGCATCGTCTCAGTTGCGTTGTATTCGATCCAGACTCTTATTGGTTTCCCACTCGCCAGCCTCAAACTTATGTTCTTTGCCTCTCGGTCATCAAAATATTCAGCGGAGGTAGACTCAATGGAGATCACTCCGTTGAGGTCTATACCAACATGGTTATCATCAATATCGTTCAACTCAACGGCCTGCACAGTGTCGAATTCAACTGCAAGAATGCAATTCAAGGAGTTTCCATTGTTGGAGGTATTGAATAGGCCTAGATAATTGCTTGGTAAGGCCCCGCTAAAGTCCAGCGAGGGTGAAATGACAAAAGCTAAGCCGTGGCCTGGTGCGCCAGGTCCTGGAGTGATGGCAAAGACGAAGCTTGTGGGGAAAGATACCAAATTTGAGGAGTTGGGGTTTAAGAATGGTATGGGAAAGCCATGAAAAGCTTGACCTATTTGCCTCATCGAAGTGTTTGTCAACTCCAAGTGGCCACTCGGGTGGATCTTGGACGAGCCAGACTTGAGGAGATTAGCTTCCAGAAAGCCATGGTTAAGAAATTTGGTTTGTTGTTGACTTGAGACACAAGAAAAGTATAGTAGGAAGATTATTGATACAGCTATCGATTTATAGGTATTAGCCATTGATAGTTTTCAGATTTTGATGTTAGCTATGTTCAATGCTATCTTTTTATAGCTTCAAAGAGCTCAAGACACATTCATATTCAAATTTTTTGTTTATGCTGACAAGTTAAACAAACTTAGTTGAAGATTTGACTTTCTATATAAACTGCTAAACAAACCCTTTTTTTTTTTGCAAACCTTTATATTAGTATCCTTGAAAAATTCTTTCGAACTTTCCTCCACAATTTCTTCCTAATAAAATTGATTGCAAAATAAACAAGAAAATGGTTACATATTTTCTGTATAATTTAAATGTGATTACAAAGTCATAATGGATCAAAAATTATTGAACAAAAAAAACGTCATCTTTTAGCTAGCCTTTAGGGTGAATCACCTTTTTTTTTGTTACACATATAATTTTGACTGCCTAACGATCGACGTTTATCCACTATGACTATGTGATACAAACAAATAGAAAGGTTTCTCTTGAGTCTTGTAATTGTGCAATTATTTGTATTAGGAAGAAATTGTGGAGGAAACTTGCAATAATTATCAACTATATGTCGCATAAAAGGCGTTGCTATGTTAGGCTTTTAGCCACTATATATCCAATATAAAAATAAAAAATGGATGAACAATTGAACATTCCTTGAAATTAAAGTGTTAACTTTAAATATGAATATTTATAATAAAAAAATATCCTAACTTTTTTTTATTATTATTATAAAGACATACGTTGTCAAACTAAGAAATTCAATTTGTAAACGAAGAAGAAGAATACTTGACCATTCAAATCTTAGTCTTGTTCTCACTGAAAACTTGTACAAAAATAAATAATTACAAAATCTAGAGAAGTTTTCATGCAAAATTGTATATGTAGATGTAGTCAGATAGAGTTCCATATATTCTATAAACGAAGAAATCACAACAATACAATGTACAAATTAACATCATTAGATTAGAGTCAAAGAATTTTTAAAAATATATCAACTTTCTGAGAAGAGTACAAAGATTGTTTACGAACGAAGAATTCTCAAAACATAAAATAATTAGTTTCCATTTTACAAAAATGATCTTAGGTAATCTGCTTATATTGGTTAAAGTATTTCTATTTTCTAACCAAAACTTAGGCAATTTATTTTGTCACCAACATACAATATTATATTAACAATCTATATATTACTAATCTATATGTTTTTTTCTTTTTGGTCTAAGGTAAACTTTGTGATTTAATTGTAGTATTGTACCTCTTCAATAGATACTCCGTACTCGCATGTATTAATAGAGCATCACATTTATCGACTTCTCTATGGTTAGTTTATGCATCTACTAAGTTTTTTATGGACTTTTGTTTTTGTTGTTCATTTATCGAAATAAAGCAAAAAACTGCAACGATCCAGTTAATCCGCAAAAATTAATGAATTAGAGTTTTTTTTTTTTCTCTTCTTCTTGTTGCATTTTCTCCTTTTTTTTTCTATTTTTTCTAATGATATTAACTAATATCTTCCCTACTAAAATATTGAAATGCTTTATTTTATTTTTTAAATAAAGAAATTGATTATGATTTTTTTTTTGTTACAGTTTATAAATGTGTCTAATAATTTATGGATATTTTATAAAGTTTATAAGATATATATACAGTAATTTAAAATTTGCCGCAATGATGACGTCGTCATCGTCACTAAACCAATCAGAACCATGCTTCGCATAAAGGTGACTCTGACTCATTTGAAAAGCTGAAACATAAACTCTGCTCTGCATAAATGGTGCTTGACATGGCTTCTCACTTGTACACAAATCCACCTCAAAACCTTCACTTTATTTCTTCTTCTTCTTCCCTTAAACCTCATTTATGCCTCTCTTTCAAACGCATAAACCCTAAACACAAATCCTCTTCCTCTTCCGTCTTCGTCCCTTACGCATCACAGAGTTCCATTGCCATTACCTCCAAGGAAAGATGGTCTCTCAATGGAATGTCTGCTCTTGTCACCGGCGGCACTCGTGGAATTGGGTTTGTCTCTCTTCACAACAAGTGTGAACCTTTATCAAACGCAAATTCTCAGAGTAGTGTGTGTTACTGTTTAAATTCTCAGGCGTGCGATTGTGGAGGAATTGGCTGGTCTTGGAGCAGAAGTTCACACTTGCGCTCGGAATGAGTACGAGCTGGAGAATTGTTTGAGTGATTGGAACCGTTCTGGTTTTCGAGTTGCTGGATCCGTTTGCGATGTCTCTGATCGATCTCAGAGAGAGGCTTTGATGGAGACCGTGTCATCTGTGTTTGAAGGGAAGCTTCATATCCTTGTAAGGTTTAATGCCATTGCTTAGAGATAATGCACATAAAGTGTTTGTTAATTTGTCTGTGAGAACAATTGTAAATAAATAACTTTACTTTCTTGTGTAATTATGATGCTTTTAGGTAAACAATGTTGGGACGAACATTAGGAAACCAATGGTAGAGTTTACTGCTGGAGAATTTTCGACTCTGATGTCTACGAATTTCGAATCGGTTTTCCATTTATGTCAACTTGCTTATCCATTGCTTAGAGAATCTAAAGCTGGAAGTGTTGTGTTCATCTCTTCTGTTTCTGGTTTTGTTTCCCTCAAGAATATGTCGGTCCAATCTTCAACCAAAGGTAGGTATTTGTTCTTATGCAGCATTCATTCATTTATTCAGGTTTTACCAAGATGTATTAGATTCTTTAACGAGCAGGCGATGGATAAACTTTGGTTCTTTTCGTTGGCCTTTGTGTTTTAGGAGCAATTAATCAACTTACGAGAAGTCTGGCTTGCGAGTGGGCCAAAGACAATATAAGGATCAATGCTGTTGCCCCGTGGTATATCAAAACATCTATGGTGGAGCAAGTATGGGTTTAAAAGCCTTATTATCTATTATGCGGTTAAATATAAGCTCTTGAGGCTGAAAATCAAAATGAGAAAGACTAAGCTAATTTGTGTGTTCCTTGTTTAAGATGGGGTTGTTTAATGGTTCTCGTCTTTTGGTCTCAGGTCCTTAGCAACAAAGAGTACCTAGAAGAAGTCTACTCAGTAACTCCTCTTGGTCGACTTGGCGAACCGAGAGAGGTGTCTTCTGCAGTGGCTTTTTTATGCCTACCTGCATCATCATATATTACAGGGCAGATTCTTTGTGTTGATGGTGGAATGTCAATAAACGGTTTCTTCCCACGACATGATTAGGCCACTCTATTGTTTTACTAGTTTCCTTGGGATCCTTTTTGTTTTATCTTTAGCATGTCTCCTTTCTCCCGTGAAAGACAGTTCATCGATATGAGATGAGAATTGAAGTTGTGCTACTAAGTCTACTGTTAATGAAAAGGATAATTTAGCATCAGACAGCGTGATTCAGTTTCCCTTGTCTTTTACTGATTATCTTGATTGTGCATGTGGGGGAAAATTGCTGAGGAACCTTTTCATGTTATGACTTTTATGAAAACAAAAACTTTATGTTTCTTGAGTTAGTATTCATTAGCTTGTATTCTGTGTCATCCTTTCTCGGTTTTGGCTTTCATTGTGTCTTGAACCTGCACTCATATCCAACAAACAATGGTTGAGGAAGAGAGAAGCTGCATAGAATAAACGAGGAACCTTTAATGAATTACCGCCACCTGTGTCTCGGGTCACTCTTCTTCTGCCCTTGTATTTACAGCACATTAAGCTCTGCTTTTGGTTAATATCGCTTTGTCTCTGTGTTTAATAATGTTTTTGGTTCGATGTATATATACAGGTAAGCAATGCAGGAAAGTGTATAGCCAAACCGACCACAAAATATGCAGTAGAAGATTTCTCGTTGCTGATGGCTACAAATCTGGAGTCAGCTTTCCATCTCTCACAGCTCGCCAATCCTTTGTTGAAAGCTTCAGGTTCAGGGAGCATTGTCCTTACGTCCTCTGTTGATGGGGTTGTCCATCTGAGAGTCGGATCCATCTATGGAGCAACCGAAGCTACCGTATATATGTCTACATCCTTAAAACAATGTTCCCTTGCGTTATGATGCTTTCGTAACATATAGATGCGTTTCAGGAGCCATGAATCAACTGGCTAGAAACTTAGCTTGCAAATGGGCGAGTGACAACATAAGGGCGCTCTGTTTGTCCTTGGTTCATTAAAACTCCTTTAACTAATAATGTACGGCGAAAAGTAAAAAGTCTCCTTATTATTATGAAAATATATCTATATCATAACTTCCCAATTTTGATTTGTATGAAATGTTTCAGTTTCTCAATGATAAAGATGCAAAAGAAAAGGTGGAGAGTAGGCCACCGATGGGTCGTGTTGGAGGTGCCATTGTCAACGTTTTTTCCTTCAAGACTCTGCCTTAAAATACATATATGCATGTGTTTGGATTATATTTTCCTGCGTAATAATTAAGAAATGTACTTTAGATAAGTTCCTATCTAAAGTCGCTTGTGATGCCAAAGGGATTGGGTCCCCCTTCTTCTTCTTGTTATTCTCTATGTTTTGTTTCCTGAAATATTTATGCTTGTGGTGAACGAGAGTTCAATATCTGAATTCATTATCTACTTTGGCCAACGCCTAATGGTATCATTTGGTGTCTCAACATGTGATGGAGTGTCTAATTTGGTTTGAAATCCCAAAATTCAATATCCATGGGTATTCTCTAGTAATTTATAAAAGAACTTTGGTCCAAATCCTACAAGTGGTCATATACTGACATACCACATAGTGGAAGAACTAGCTAGCTGGGTTTGAAATAAACTCAAGATAAGACAAGTGGTCAGAATTGATGTTGAGAGATTTTTTTCCTCAGCATGGGTGTCAAATGAGGGTCCATCAAAGTATGCAGATGTCACTAAGGGTTTCCATTTAGAGTAATGAGACATGAAATAGTGGGTTTTGGGTTTTGAGTATTTGGGTTTTGAGTAAGTATTCCAATATAATATATGTTCGGATAATTTTGATAGCTAAAATCATTGTCCACGGTCCCAAACGCCCACTAGTTTAGGTAAGATGGACAGCCCTAGATGTAACTATCAGGAGTTGCCCAATGTCTATCATGTAATTGTATCTTTTCTTATTTACAAAGTTGTTAGTAATCTATCTTTATATACAATTTAAAGAAGCTCTTGTTAGTTATGTGATAGATAAAGATGGATAACAGCCGATGGAGTCTTCAAGGTATGACTGCTCTTCTGACCGGTGGAGCGGGAGGAATTGGGTTTGTCTTCTTACCCCATTTTTCTACTTCTATTTGATATCCAAAATGGTCAAGAATTCAAGGAGTTTATGTTTGTGGAATGTTTTAGGCATGCCATAGTAGAGGAGCTAGCTGGTTTTGGGCCAAAGTCCATGTATCCGACATATCTGAAACACTGCTCAATCAAAGTTTAAGCGAATGGGAAAAGAAAGGATTTCAAGTGAGTGGTACAATCTGTGATGTATCCTCTCGTCCGGAGAGAGAAACACTCTGCAAACTGTCTCCTCGTTGTTTGAGGGCAAGCTCAACATTCTTGTAAGACGTTTGTGAGTGAAGTTAATGGAAATGACAATGAGCAAGTTTTGCTCAAATATTTTGACTATAAAATGTCAATTTTGGTTAGGACCACTATCTTAGATTTTTTTCATCTTCACTCGTAAGGCTACGTATTATTTCCACCACACATACAAAGATAATCACTAGATTCATACTTATCCGTTCCACATTCATTGTATATACAAAATCTGTGGCATTTCTGGTCACTTCAAGTAAGATACAAGAAAAAATGGATAAAAGATGGAGTCTTCAAGGTATGAATGCTCTTGTGACCGGTGGCACTAAAGGCATCGGGTCAGTCTCCATTTTAGATGCTCTTTTATTGCATTGTGATATTTAGTTATGGAAGAACTGACTATGTTTGTGTGTGTGTGCGTGTCATGAACAGGGAAGCTGTTGTGGAGGAACTGTCAATTTTGGGAGCAAGAGTCCACACATGTGCTAGAGACGAGACTCAGCTTCAAGAACGTTTACGTGAATGGCAAGAAAAAGGGTTTCAGGTCACCACTTCTATCTGCGACGTTTCTTTGCGTGAGCAACGAGAGAAACTCATGGAAACCGTTTCCTCTCTCTTCCAAGGAAAACTCAACATCCTCGTAAGTGTATACATATTAGCTTCTCCTCCCCGGGCTTGGGATTTACAAGAACCAAACCATGTTGTGTTTTTAATTACTTTTTTTTTTTTTGTAAAGATGTTTTTAGTTGTTGGTCTATACATATCTTATATATAGGTGAACAATGTGGGAACGTTAATGCTCAAGCCGACCACAGAGTATACAGCAGAAGAATTCTCGTTTCTTATGGCTACAAATCTCGACTCAGCTTTCCATATTTCACAGCTTGCGCACCCTTTGTTGAAAGCCTCTGGCTCAGGGAGCATTGTGCTCATGTCCTCTATTGCCGGAGTCGTGCATGTCGGTGTTGGATCCATCTATGGAGCAACAAAAGGTACTGTATATACTCTTTAAAACAATATTTCTTTACATTATGATTTATATGCAAGTGTATATAAAAGCATTTTTTTTCAGGAGCCATGAATCAGTTGGCTAGAAACTTAGCTTGCGAATGGGCAAGCGACAACATAAGGACTAACGCTATTTGTCCATGGTTAATCACAACTCCTTTGATTAGTGATGTAAGGACAATTTCCTTAGAACAACGGCGAAAAAAAAATAAAAAATAACTTTTGATTCTAACTTTTTAACTTATTTGAAAATCCCTCAGCTTCTCAGTGTTGAGGAGATGAAAAAAGAAGCAGAGGAAAGGACACCCATGGGGCGTGTGGGAGAGGCAAATGAAGTCTCACCGCTTGTGGCATTTCTTTGTCTTCCTGCAGCTTCTTATATTACTGGTCAAGTCATTTGTGTTGATGGAGGTCTCACTGTTAATGGCTTCTCCTATCAGCCACATGCTTGAGCTAGGTCTGTGTTGTGTGTATTGTCCAATGAAAACAGTAAACCAAACAATAACATCGGAAAATGAATGATTTGAATATTTAGGTTAAGCCTTAAAACTAAATTCATTTTGGTATGTTGACATATTGTAAAACGTAATGAACAAGAAACCTTAACAGAAGATGTTTCTTTTAAGAGTACACGAGCCTTGCAGAAACAGAACACAAGTTGAACTCAAATGAGAAGATGGGCTTCGACACTCATCAACTTACAATGCTCAGTTGATCAAGCACAAAGACAGAATCATGCAATGATGACTCAAAAGGACAGATGGCTTCACTGTTGAAGATTTTGACTATATGTCATTTTTTGCTTGGGACACTTCGATATTTTAGTCATGTTTTCTAACATACGACTACATAGTTTCTCAACATGCCACGTACAAACAAGACAACAAACTCATTAATTCATACTTATCTGGATTCTGATCCACATTTACTGTATACATAATTTGTGGCATTTCTGGTCACTGCTAGTAACAAGCAAGAAAAATGGATAAAAGATGGAGTCTACAAGGAATGACTGCTCTTGTAACCGGTGCAGCCAGCGGTATCGGGTTTGTTTTTTTCTGTTCTCTATATCATCTTTTGAATCATTGTTCTGCTTATGTTTCAAGGAATTTAATCTATGTCTGTGGAATGTTTTAGTTATGCCATAGTAGAGGAGTTAGCTGGTTTTGGAGCTAGAATCCATGTATGCGACATATCCGAAACTCTGCTTAATCAAAGCTTAAGAGAATGGGAAAAGAAAGGGTTTCAAGTGAGTGGTTCAGTCTGTGATGTAACCTCTCGTCCCGAGAGAGAAAAACTGATGCAAACCGTCTCTTCGCTTTTCGATGGCAAACTAAACATTCTTGTAAGTAAATGATCTTTATATAGAAACAACTAAGCATTTCTTTTAGCAAAATTTTCTAAAGAGAAATCTTCTTTTTGTTCAACATAGGTAAACAATGTGGGCGTACTTCGCGCAAAGCCAACAACAGAATATGTGGCAGACGATTTCACTTTTCATATCTCAACAAACTTGGAAGCTGCTTACCATTTTTGCCAACTTTCACATCCTCTCTTAAAGACTTCAGGCTATGGAAGCATCGTGTTCCTTTCCTCTGTTTCTGGGGTTGTGTCAATAACTGACTGTGGATCACTTTATGGTCTAACAAAAGGTAACCACAATTACTACAAATCTGACTAATCAACAAAGAGTTTTTCACTTCCTTATTTTTTAGTGGTTTGTTGACTTCTTTTGTAGGAGCTCTAAATCAGCTAGCTAGAAATTTGGCATGTGAATGGGCAAAAGACGGCATAAGAGCCAATGCGGTTGCACCTAATGTTGTCAAGACTGCTCAGTCTCAATTCGTAAGAAATAAATTTTAATTTTTTTTTTACGTTTTGGTGTTGTTGTTGTGAATTTAACAACCTCAATTCCTCTTATTATCTCTAAATTTTTGTTTCTTAAAAGTTTCTTCAAGACGTCAGTAAAAAGGAGGGATTGTTTAGTAGAACTCCACTTGGTCGGTCTGGAGAGCCGAATGAAGTAGCATCACTAGTGGTCTTCTTGTGTCTTCCTGCAGCTTCTTATATCACAGGTCAAACCATTTGTATTGATGGAGGCCTCACGGTTTACGGTTTCTCCTCTCAACCACAGGCTTGAAAATGGTCTTGTCGTTTCTTGTCTGTTTAAATATTCTCTCCCTAATAAAATCTCTCATCACGCTATGAGTTTATGTCCCTTGTACAAAAACACACAATGTCAAATTGTTGCTCTTTAGTCTTGTAAGAGAAATGAGGGACTTATCTATATGAAGGATCAATTAAACTAGTACTATTTTATTTGTTTGGTTAAACTATCCTTCTCTAATTATTGCAACTTATGTGTCTATATATGGATTAATGTCATAAGTACTAGATGGAATCAAAGATAACACTAAATAGCGTTAGTCATAGAATCATACTCACAAGAATGAGTCCTCTAAGTTCAATGGACCACTCCGAAGTCCATCATGAGAACAAGACCAATCAATAAAAATGTCCTTTTGTTATCTAAATTAGCAAGTGTACCAAATTTTGTTCACCATTCTAACTTATAATTTCAGTTTTCTTTTGTGAGTGAAGTTATTGAAAAAGAAAAATAAGAAAGTATTGGTCAAAGATTTTGACAACAACAAGTTATTTTCTTGAGGAACCACCAACTTAGATATTTTAGTCATGTTCTCTGTTATAAGTCCTACTGCTACTACATAATGTTTCCACCACACATAAAAAACAAACTCAATAATTCACACTTATCTGATCCACATTCATTGTATATAATCTTATGGCATTTCTGGTCATTTAGTCTCAAGCAAAATGGATAAGAGATGGAGTCTACAAGGTATGACTGCTCTTGTAACCGGTGCAGCCAGTGGAATCGGGTTCGTCTTAATTCTCTGTTCTCTATATCATGTTTTTGGCTCATTGTTCTTCTTGTATTTCTAAATTGTCAAGACTTAAAGGAATTTTTGTGTAGTGTAGGTATGCCATAGTAGAGGAGTTAGCAAGTTTTGGAGCTATAATCCATATATGTGACATCTCTGAAACTCTTCTCAGTCAAAGTTTAAGTGAATGGGAAAAGAAAGGGTTTCAAGTGAGTGGTTCAATCTGTGATGTAGCTTCTCGGCCCGATAGAGAAAAACTGATGCAAACCGTCTCCTCGCTGTTTGATGGCAAACTCAACATTCTTGTAAGTAAATGATCTTATAGGAAAAGGCGAAAAGCCAAGCATAGTTGTTTAAAGAGAGCTTCTTAACATAAATCTTATGGAAATGCCTAATCATATGTAGGTAAACAATGTTGGTGTAATACGTGGAAAGCCAACAACAGAATATGTGGCAGAGGATTTCTCTTACCACATCTCAACAAATTTGGAACCAGCTTTCCATTTTAGCCAGCTTTCACATCTTCTTTTAAAGGCTTCAGGATTTGGAAGCATCGTCTTTATGTCCTCTGCTACAGGGGTTGTATCAGTTCAATGTGGATCCATTTATAGTCTAACTAAAGGTAACCAAAGTTGCTACTAGAGGTAGTTCATTGCAAGACTGACTAATCAAATATGTTTTTTTTTTAAATTGCTTTTTTCTGTTGATTTATTTTACAGGAGCTTTGAACCAGTTAACTAGAAATTTAGCATGTGAATGGGCAAAAGACGGCATAAGAGCCAATGCTGTTGCACCTAATGTTGTCAAGACTCCTTTGTCTCAATCTGTAATATAAAAAAAGTCAACATTTACATTTTAGTTTTTATTTTTTATGTGAATGTAACAATCTCAATTATATTCCTCTAATTAATTCTCAATTGTGTGTTCTTGAAGTATCTCGAGGACGTCGGTTTCAAGGAGGCATTGTTCAGTAGAACTCCACTTGGTCGCGCTGGAGAGCCGAATGAAGTTGCATCACTAGTGGTCTTCTTGTGTCTACCAGCAGCTTCTTATATTACTGGTCAAACCATTTGTATTGATGGTGGTTTCACTGTTAATGCCTTCTCTTATAAGCCACAGGCTTGATAATGGCCTTGTTGTGTTTTGTCTAAATGTCTTATGCAAAACTATGCTCAATCAACTTTTGTGGGATTGGATTTTAATTGTGGTTCGGTATGTGGTTCATATCTTTGTCACGAGAGAGAAACACATGCAAATCGCCTAAATTATATGTGTGGCAAGCTCAACATTCTTTTATGTAAATCATAATTTAAAGAAACTAAGCATACAATGGGTTAAGCTGGCTTTAAGTATTTGAACAAGAAGATGTTTCTGATAACAAAGAGTAAGCCAAAAGCAGATCACAACATGCTTTAAAATCCCTATGAAATAATTGGAGAAATGTCACAAACCATCTTTATATATATAATTCAAAGGTGAACGCAAAAGCTTGATAGTTCTTTCCTTTATTGTCTGTTTCACTAAAGATATCATTACAAATTAAGTCAAGATCCATCATCTCTTACATCACTATTTGTCACACGAAAAGTATGAGAGAAACATTTTCCTATTTGCTTGCCATTATAATAAGCTTCATATAGGGAAGGAAGCAAGGAAAAAATGAGATAAAGAGAAAAGAATGAGTATTGGGGGAAGTAGTATAGTAGTAGAGAGTCGTAGAAGAGTTATCTTCTAAGGTCATTAGTGATGAAGAGTTCATAGTTAGTTTACTTTGTTCAAGGTGGATAAGCAATAGGGTTTAGGCCTTTGTTATTATCAGACTTCTACTTTTGGAAGACACTAAAAAGTTGTTATCTAGCCATAAGAAAGTTTTGGCCAAAGGTTTTGACTACAAAATGTCATTTTTGCCGGGGCCACTAACTTAGATATTTTTGTAATGTTCTCTCTTACGGCTACATAATATTTCCACCACACATACAAAAACATACTCCACACTTATCTGATCCATATTCATTGTATATATAGTTTGTGGCATTTCTGGTATATGGTCACTAGAAAAATGGACAAAAGATTATGGAGTCTTCAAGGTATGACTGCTCTTGTGACCGGTGCAGCCAGCGGAATCGGGTTCGTAGTTCTTCTCTATTCTCTTAAGTTTATGTTCTGCTTCGATATAACAACCTGAATGGTCAAGATTACATGGAATTCATATTTGTGGAATGTTTTAGTTATGCCATAGTAGAAGAGTTAGCTGGTTTTGGAGCTAAAATCCACATATGTGACATATCCAAAACTTTGCTCAATCAAAGTTTAAGCGAATGGGAAAATAAAGGGTTTCAAGTGAGTGGTTCAGTATGTGATGTAACCTCTCATCCTGAGAGAGAAAAACTGATGCAAACCGTCTCCTCGATTTTCGATGGCAAACTCAACATTCTTGTAAGTGAATGATCTTTATATAGAAACAACTAAGCAAACTCTACAAAACAAAAAGATAACTTAAGAGAGAATTTTTGTTCAACATAGGTAAATAACGTGGGGGTACTTCGCGGAAAGCCAACAACAGAATATGTGGCAGACGATTTCACTTTTCATATATCAACTAACTTGGAAGCTGCTTACCATTTTTGTCAACTTTCACATCCTCTCTTAAAGGCTTCAGGCTATGGAAGCATTGTATTCCTTTCCTCTGTTGCTGGGGTTGTATCACTAATTGACTGTGGATCCATTTATGGTCTAACAAAAGGTAAATTACTCCAAATCTGACTAATCAACAAAGAGTTTTTTACCAAAAAAAACAAAACAAAGAGTTTTCTGCTTCCTTATTTTGTAGTGTTTTGTTGACTTCTTTTATAGGAGCTCTAAATCAATTAGCTAGAAACTTGGCATGTGAATGGGCAAAAGACGGCATAAGAGCCAATGCTGTTGCACCTAATGTTGTCAAGACTGCTCAGTCTCAATCGGTAAAATAAAAATAACTTTTACATCTTTTTATTTTTGTGGATTTAACGACATCAATTTCTCTAATTATCTCTCAATTTTTGTGTTAAAAGTTTCTTGAAGACGTCAGTAAAAAGGAGGGATTGTTGAGTAGAACTCCACTTGGCCGTGTTGGAGAGCCGAATGAAGTTTCATCACTAGTGGTCTTCTTGTGTCTACCTGCAGCTTCTTATATCACAGGTCAAACCATTTGTGTTGATGGAGGTCTCACGGTTAACGGTTTCTCCTATCAACCACATGCTTGAGAAATAGTCTTGTCGCTCTCAAAGTTCTATATCTAATAAAAGTTCTCATTCTATGAGTTTATAAACGTAAACATCAATGAGTTTGCAATTCCATATTGGAGATACTAATCTCGCACATATACAAGATTCGGTTACACCCGCTACGCCAACAACTCACACCAATGTGATCTCTCATTCTCTCTCATAAATGAAATGTTATACTATTTTTTGAGAATTGTAGCATTGATAGGATAGATTACAGTCTATATGTCTCTGATTTTAAATGTTAATTGTAACACAAGATGATTATATTGTACATATTTTTGTTGTTGTTGTTCCGTCTATTTTGCTGATTATACTTGTTTATTGTTGTTCTTCCGTGTCTGTCGTGTTTTATCTGTTTGTCTTAAACTTTGTATTTTATATCTTGTGATTTTTGATACTACACGACAAAAATGACCTTGTCGTGTTTTATCTTGTGAATTATTTTATTCTTTCGCTATTAGATTAATCCATTTTGTGAATAATTTGCGAGCAAGGCCCTCACACACATAATTATACCTTTTGAGTCTTGAATCAAAAGGCTGTCAAAAAAAAAAAAAAAAAAAAAAAATCTTGAATCAAGTTGATAGATACATATGGGCTTGCGTGATCTTGAGTCTTGAATTCATAATAGGCGAATTTGAATCTTGAACGACTAATCGATAACAAACAAACAAAAAAATATTATATAATTGGTTAGAGTAGTTAACTCTATCACGCTTAATGAGCATTTTATATTTGTCTTTGAATGACAATTCAAGTAAATACTTTAATTTCAAAATTGATGGATCGTTTTTTCATTGTACTTTTCTTCGAATAATATTAGAGATAATCTTCCACACTTAAAATAGATTAATCTCATTGTCTCTCATCCTACATAAGCTTCTTACTTTAATTTGTCTACATCCCTCTTGTCTCAATTAAGTATTATTATTAACGCTTCAAATTCTTACTACCTAAACACGTGAACAGTAGTCTTTCAGTAGTCTTTTAATTTGCGAGTGAAGTTAATGAAAAAAATACAAAATGGTAAGTTTTGGTCAAGATTTTGACTATTAAAATTAATATTTGCTCTTGACCACTAAGTATATTTTTGTCATCTCTTTATTATGGCTAAAAATTGACACTTATCTAATACTCATTCATTGGATATATATATATAATGTGTAGCATTTCTGGTCAGTGAAAATTGACATACAAGGACTATGGATAAAAGGTGGAGTCTCCAAGGTTTGACTGCTCTTGTGACCGGTGGAGCCAGCGGAATCGGGTTCGTCTAGATTCTCACTATATCAACTCTTTTACCCATTGTTCTGTTTCTAAAATTCATTCTAAATTGTTAAAGTTTTAAGGAGTTTTATTATGTTTATCGAATGTTTAGTCATGCTATAGTAGAAGAACTCGCCGGTTTTGGGGCCAAAATCCATGTGTGTGACATATCGAAAACTCTGCTCAATCAAAGTTTATCCGAATGGGAGAAGAAAGGGTTTCAAGTGAGTGGTTCAGTCTGCGATGCATCCAATCGTCTCGAAAGAGAAACACTTATGCAAACTGTCACCACAATATTTGATGGCAAGCTTAACATTCTTGTAAGTTAATCTTAATTTAAAGAAACTAAGCATATCTTTAAGCTATTTAGAAATGACATGAATATATACTCTTTTCTGTTCAATATAGGTGAACAATGTTGGCACAATTCGCACAAAGCCAACAATAGAATATGAGGCAGAAGATTTTTCGTTCCTTATTTCAACAAACTTGGAATCTGCTTATCATCTAAGCCAACTTTCACATCCACTCCTAAAGGCTTCAGGCAACGGAATTATTACTTTTATTTCCTCTGCTGCAGGGATCGTATCATTTGATGCTGCATCCATTTATGGTCTAACGAAAGGTAACCATAGTGAAAAGTTTAATACTAGAGGAAGTTCATTGCAAGAATGACCAAATAGTATTGTGGATTTATATATGTTTCATTATGTATATTATATATTTGATTAGGATAATTTTCAATCCCATTTAATAATTTCAAATGATATTTGAGAAGAATTGTTTTTTTTTTTTTTTTGTGCGTGAAATCTTATTTTAGTGTGCTATGCTAACATTTTTGGTTTCAGAAATATATAATTCAGAAGGTCAAATATAGGGCATTCATATTCAATAACATACAAAAACAAAACTAATTTATAACTATGCATGTTATTTATGGATAATAAATCTTTTTATTTTTATTTAGATGGTTCATAAATATCGCATTATGTCTCCGAAAGCTGATTCTAACGGCTAATTGATTGCCCTAGTATCATTCGTTTCTATTTCTAAATTGGTCTATCTTTCTTTGGGAATCCTAATAGATGTCTCTCATAGTCATAGTATTATTTTTTCTTGTTTGTGTATATGTTCAGGAGCTTTGAATCAGCTAGCACGAAATTTGGCGTGTGAATGGGCAAAAGACGGCATTCGAGCCAACGCGGTTGCGCCTAATTTTATCACCACTGCTCTGGCTAAACCTGTAACCAATACACCCTCTCTTTTTTTTCTTTTTTTTCCTTTTAAAATTAACATCATCACCCACTCTTATTCTTGTTTTTTACAATCTTGTAAACATTCAGTTTCTCGAAGACGCTGGTTTTAACGAGATTTTGTCGAGTAGAACTCCACTTGGTCGCGCTGGAGAACCAAGAGAGGTTGCCTCACTTGTGGCTTTTCTGTGTCTACCTGCTGCTTCATATATTACTGGTCAGACCATTTGTGTTGATGGAGGTCTCACTGTTAATGGCTTCTCATATCAGCCATAGGCTTGAGCCATGTCTTGTCTTGTCTTGTGTGTTGTGGAGTATGGTCATATGGTCAGTATCTCCATAATCTAAATCCATAGATATGTGAGTTGTGGAGTAGACACAATTTTTCAATAATGGAATATCTATTTACCAGTTCCGTATTATGCATGCATTCTCCATGACAACGCTTCTCATAACGAATATAATTACGTGGATCATAATACTATGAGGATTGATATCATTGAGATGGAGTAGACACAGTTATTTTCTTCTTCCCTTGCCATTAGCAATTTCAATTGTATCTATGCTTGAAATACTTAAATGGCATTTACTTCTTAACTAAAAAGCGAAAGGAGGGAAAGAACAAGTCATTACAAGATACTATAATAATTAGAAATTAAAAGAGTATAATTACATCTTCCCAAATGTGTCAAATATTCAGCAAAAACTCTGTCAATAGAAATGAACAAACGGTATTTTAAAGTAATACAATGGGTAAACTTTAGATATTTTGTAAAAACCTAATTAGAAAAAAAATTTGGAAATCTTAGTTGAAGATAACTACCCAAATTATGAAAAAAAAAACATTTGCCTTCTTGTTACCTAACTAACACGTTGAATGTTTTACAAAAATTTTGTTCACCAGTCTAACTGACTTGTCGTTTCAGTTGTCATCTTTTGAATGAAATTAATGGAAAAGAAAGAAACAAAAATGAGTAAGTTTAGATCAAGATTTTGACTATTAAAAGTCATATTTGCTCTTGACCACTGACTTGTATATTTTGTCATGTTATTTATTATGGCTAATATATCCACCACACATACAAACATACTCATTAATTGACCCTTATCTTTTATTTTTATGGTAAGAAAATTGACACTTATCTAATACTCACTAGGTGTGTATATATAATGTAGCATTTCTGGTCATTGAAAGTAACTTACAAGCAAAATGGACAAAAGATGGAGTCTCAAAGGTATGACTGCTCTTGTGACCGGTGGAGCCAGTGGAATCGGGTTCGTCTTTCTTCTCTGTTCTCTCTATGTCATCTATTTTACCCATTGGTCTGAATCTGTTTGAACATTAAGATTTGAAGTAGTTTATGTTTCTGGAATGTTTTAGTTATGCCATAGTAGAAGAGTTGGCTGGTTTTGGAGCTAGAATCCATGTATGTGACATCTCTGAAGCTAAGCTCAATCAAAGTTTAAGCGAATGGGAAAAGAAAGGTTTTCAAGTAAGTGGCTCAGTTTGTGATGTAGCCTCTCGTCCCGAGAGAGAAGAACTGATGCAAACCGTCTCCTCGCAGTTCGATGGCAAACTCAACATTCTTGTAAGTAAATTAATTTAAAGATACTATCAAGTTAATCATATTCGTGGGGGAAATCTTTTAAAGACCAATTTTTTCAACATGCATAGGTAAGCAATGTGGGCGTAATCCGCTCAAAGCCAACAACAGAATATACCGAAGACGATTTCGCTTTTCATATATCATCAAACGTGGAAGCTGCTTACCATTTTAGCCAGCTTTCACATCCTCTCCTAAAGGCTTCAGGCTATGGAAGCATCATCTTTGTTTCCTCTATTGCAGGGGTTATATCTTTTGACGCTGGATCCATTTATGGTCTAACAAAAGGTAGCCAGAGACAGAGTTTTTAGTAGATGGATAGTGTTCATTGCAAGACTGACTAATAAATCTTTTATGTTCTATGTTTTGTTGATTTATTATCCAGGAGCTTTGATTCAGCTAGCTAAAAATTTGGCATGTGAATGGGCAAAAGACGGCATAAGAGCCAACGCTGTTGCGCCTAATGTCATCAATACTCCTCTGTCTCAATCTGTAATAAACTAACAACTTTTTCTTTTCTTTTTTTATGTGAATGTAACAACGATTTTATGTGAATTAATCTAACCCTCTCTTAATTGTGTTTCTGCAAGTATCTTGAGGACGTCAGTTTCAAGAAGGCATTGTTGAGTAGGACTCCACTTGGTCGTGTTGGAGAGCCAAATGAAGTTGCATCACTAGTGGCCTTCTTGTGTCTACCTGCAGCTTCTTATATTACTGGTCAGACTATTTGTGTTGATGGAGGTCTCACCGTTAATGGCTTCTCCTATCAGCCAGAGGTTTGAGTATGGTCATGTCTCGTTCTTTTTGTTTGTCTAGAATTTTCAGTGTTCTCTCAAATAAAATATTTCAAACTATGAGTATATGAATAAAAAAATAAATATATCATAATTACATTATGGATATACTTACAATGTATCTCTCATACATGAAAATGTTCTATTCCATCTTGTGTTTACTACTAACTTACTAAGTGAAAAGAAGACTCTGTTTTTATGCTCTGTTTTGTTGTAAACCGGTAGACTTAGAAAAGTTGGGACCTCATAGTTGAACCCAAAATAACAAAAGTGAATTTCAAAACTAGCATATATATAATAGAGACTCAAAATAAAGCAATCACAGAGAGATAAACCCAAAATTCAATGGATGGCAACGAGAAAACCTTTTGTGACCAACTACATGATACATTGATATACCATTTTATGACATACTATTAATTAATAAATGCTGTGGTGTGCCCATACCGGATTCATATAAATGTTTATACGACTGCATAGCATTTCCACTACAGTTTAAACTCTACCACCCAAATACCAATTTTTTTTTTTTTTTGACATTGGTTTCAAGGAGGCATTGTTGAGTAGAACTTCACTTCGTCGCGTTGGAGAGCCGAATGAAGTTTCATCACTAGTGGTCTTCTTGTGTCTCCCTGCAGCTTCATATATTACTGGTCAAATGGTCAAACCATTTGTATTGATGGAGGTCTAACTGTTAATGGCTTCACCTATCAGCCACAGGCTTGAGAATGGTCATGTCGCGTTCTGTTTGTTTGTCATGAATTCTCAGTGTTCTCTTAAATCAAATCTCTCACACTATGAGTATATGAACAAAATCATATACAATATCACAATTCCATTATGGATATTCTCCCAATCTATCTCTCATACATGAAAATGTTCTATTTCGATCTTGTATTTAAATAATGTTAATACTCTGTTTTAATTTGTGTATCCTGATTTTTTTTTCTTTTTGAAGTTCAACAAATATATCAAAATAACTCAGAACCATTACTATTTTTTCTTAGTTCATCAATTCTTTACTACACATAGAAACGTATTTATCTTGTTTGATCTACTTTGACTCTATATATGTCATGTGGCATCTCTGGTCATTGCTAGTCACAGGTAAAAGTAAAAATTGATCAAAGATAAAGAGTCTTTCATGGTAAAAATTCTCTTGTAACTGGTGGAGATAGTAGATGTCAATTCGTTTGCAATAACTTACATTTGCAATAACATGTCAGCCATATTTATTTAAATTTCCATGCATTTGATATTATTTTCTCTCTAATACATATATGATGTGTTACGGTCATTCTAAAAATCCAGTTGACAGCATAATGAAGCTGGTACACCATACATGCACTTGATTATATATGGATGTTACTGCCATGATTGATGTTTTGATGGAATTAGTGTTAAAGGATGGACCCTCACTAACGCGGTTGGAAATTATGATCAAACTCTTCAATGTCACTTATCAAGAGAGCTAATGACTAGCACGTTTAGTTGTTCTGTTGTTTCTTATGGCTGCTTAATGTCTCCATCAAATATTTAGACATTGTGGCTAGTAAAATGCCATCTACCTTAATCCTATATATAAGTATAACTAGATAATAATCCATATTTTTGCTGGGTTTAGTAGCTGATACGACGTTTATGGTTGTTATTGAGTTTGAATACAAAATATAGAGTATTGTTGGAGTTATATTGATTTTTGTTCATATTAGTTAACAAATAATAAAAAAATTAAGAAAGGTTTTTGAAAATGCATCTTCTAGAATATATGTATATTCGAAAAAGTCACATCTTTAATTGACATATGTTTTGTTTGTTTGTTTTTTTTACTGGCCACACAAATTGACAACAATGGTCATGCATGAAATGAAATGTTTGTTGTCAATTTTTTTTACTAACTTGTAATATCATTATGAAATGAAATAGAAGGTATATATTACAAAATATTACCTAAAAGTAGAGCAATCTTAGAAAAAAAAAAAAAAAAAAAAAAAAAAGAAAAAGAAAAAGAAACAAGATTACAATGCATTTAAAAAGAGATGGAAAGAATCCGAGCTATCGAATCCAAAGAAGCATCAGCTTCCTCCATCTGTTCTTGTATCGTCTACCAGAGATGGTGTTCCGGATCTCTCGATCAATATTCTTAAAGATGGTTGTTGGAGGGATCCTTTGGCTATTATGGAGAACATTATTCGTTTATCTCCAGATGTGATAGACAAAGGGCTGTGTGGCCTGTGAGACCGATGGCCACTTAATTATTGGTTTTTTGTCAATGGTTGTGTATGCATAGAAATTCCCACAACCGTTTGTGGCTTAACACAATTTACCAGGGGTTTAAGTGGTTAAATTGATACATGTAGATCTAAAGTTTTATGCTAATATAAATTAGTTTTAATTATATAAATTTTAACTACGCTCATGACACGTAAATGGTAGACCAATATGTGGTGCTCTATTAACTAAGGGGTCTTCATTATTAATTCATAAAGACTTTCTTTACTATACAAGACTTGTCAAAAGGAAAAGTAGTATTTTCGTACTACGTCTACCCCTCTCACGGATATGTGTGGTCGAGCAGTCATTATCATAATGTGGAATTTTGAATTGAGCGAGGTTTCAAAGTTCAAAACTATCACAACTAGTCTTGATCAATTCTATATAAGATCTGTGATCTTGGTTGAAGAAAAGAATCGTCGTAGGTTGATATTTAACAAGGAATGGCAAAGGAAGGGGGCTTGGGAGAGAACTCAAGATGGAGTCTTGGAGGCATGACCGCTCTTGTCACTGGTGGCTCTAAAGGCATCGGGTCAGTCCCCATTGTGAATCTTGACTCCCATTTTCTATGCTCTTTTATTGTATTGTCATGTTTAGTTATGGAAGAACTAACTCTGTTTGTGTGTGTCATGAATAGGGAAGCTGTGGTGGAGGAACTAGCCATGTTGGGAGCAAAAGTCCACACGTGTGCCAGAGACGAAACTCAGCTTCAAGAACGCTTACGTGAATGGCAAGCAAAAGGGTTTCAGGTCACCACTTCTGTCTGCGACGTCTCTTCTCGTGACCAACGAGTGAAACTCATGGAAACTGTTTCCTCTCTCTACCAAGGAAAACTCAACATCCTCGTAAGTATACATATATAAGCTTCGTCCTCCTCGGTATTGGGATCCACAAGAACCCAATTATGTTGTGTTTTTTGTTGTGGATCTATACATATGTAGGTCAACAATGTGGGAACGTCAATATTCAAGCCGACCACAGAGTATACAGCAGAAGATTTCTCTTTTGTAATGGCTACAAATCTCGAGTCAGCTTTCCATCTCTCACAGCTTGCCCACCCATTGTTAAAAGCCTCTGGCTCAGGGAGCATCGTGCTCATATCCTCTGCTGCTGGAGTCGTGCATGTCAATGTTGGATCCATCTATGGAGCAACCAAAGGTACCGTATATAAGTACATCCTTAACACAATATGTTCCCATGGGTTATGATGCTTACACATATATTAACTCGTTTTAGGAGCCATGAATCAGCTGGCTAGAAACTTAGCTTGCGAATGGGCGAGCGACAACATAAGGACGAACTCTGTTTGTCCTTGGTATATCACAACTCCTTTAAGTAACGATGTAAGGCCAAAGTTTATATTTCTCCTTCGTACTATGAAAAACAAAAAAAATACGTAAATATGACTTCGGGCTTTAATTTATGTGTGAAAATCTCTTAGTTTTTCGATGAAGAGTTTAAGAAAGAAGCGGTGCGTACGACACCAATGGGGCGTGTTGGAGAAGCAAATGAAGTCTCACCGCTTGTGGCATTTCTTTGTCTTCCTTCAGCTTCTTATATTACTGGTCAGACCATTTGCGTTGACGGCGGTGCCACTGTTAACGGTTTTTCCTTCAAGACTATGCCATAAAACACATATGCATGTGTTTGGATCATATTTTCAATAATTTAAACTTACGGGTTATATACATCGTCAATATGTAATAAATGTAATTTAGATGTGTCCACATGTTCTGTTTCTAAGAGATTCTTAGATATTTATGCTTGCGTGGTGAACAAGAGTTCACTCTCCGGATGGACCGCATCCATAATCTATGAATTTGGGAATTATATTACCAATTTGACGGCAGACTAGTTGGCCAAACTTAACTCTTGGTTCTTTCCGGTTATATATGTTTGCAGTGTCTAATATTTCTCAATAAAACTTTCAAAGATGACGACAAAAAGTGTCTTTCTATGATTCTCTCCACATGCGTATAATACTATTCGTCACACATCGTGACTTAAAAACTTGTCGACTAGTATATAAGTGTATGGAAATTCTCCACTTTTGAACTAACTTTTCGTGTGAGTTAGGCCCACACTTAGTTAATTCAAGACTTACCTCTTCCTTCCATGCCTTTGGTTAGCACCGGTGGGTTGTGTTATTGGCATGCTTGGTTGGGACACATAATGGATATTTTCAGTTTTCTAAACTAACATCAAGCGCAAACTGGTATAATTCTAGGGCTTCAGTCAAGAGTAATCCTTCCATTTCTTATGAGATAGTTGTAAAGGTTTCATCAAACGAAACTTGTTTCACACCCAAGAAATGAAACCAAAATTAATTACATGAGACGAAACAAAAATAAATCCAGAATAAACTACTATTATGAATAACTTTTTTGATTATTTAAACAGATCTGTTTGATTGAATCCAAACCTGTTATGTTATTTATTTTTGTTTTTATGAATACCAAAAAGTTTTGGCTCAGAGCCCGAATATCCTCGGCCCGAAACCATTATGTAATATTACTTACTAGATTTTCATTAACTTTAAAAAGATTCATCATAATATATAGCTAAACCCCTTTTGTTTTAAATTGGAAGACGCATCATAAGTTACGTCATTAACTCATCATGATCACTTTCCCAATTAAATATGTTAACCTAAACTAATTCAGTCTTATCATTACTTTGAGATCTCTAATTTGTCTCAGCCACAAAGTCATTAATTACGATATATATCATTCCACAACTTCTTTGAAGATTCTCTTAACCTCGTATCATTTATTCTAACCCATTTTCCCATTATCATTTGTCATCAAACTAGAAGTCAAGAACAGAAACATCCAGAACAATGGCTAAAGTAGAACAGAGCAGATGGATTCTTCAAGGCATGACCGCTCTTGTCACCGGCGGAACGAAAGACATTGGGTTTGTCTTCCATCATCACTTTCCAAGTCATCTTTCTTGCGTTCCAAGCAACCAAAGAAAATAAACCCAACTTTGCTTACACATTTATATTCTTGATGAATCTCTCACCTATGCAACTAAAATTCAGGAAACCTACATTGCTCTCAAACAATGAACATGTCTCGATCTCATGTAGTTGGGCCTAACCCTTAATCGAGGCCCATTTGTTTGATTAACCTAACAAATACATGAAAAGGCCTTTCTTACACTGTCATTATCATTCATTCATTATGGATTTTTCTCTACCAGACATTCAGATCTCCAAGAAAAGATCTTTGGGTTCTGTGGTTCATAATCAGAAATGGCTAAGACAGGGGAAAGCTTGAGAGACAAACCTAGATGGAGTCTTGTAGGCATGACCGCTCTTGTCACCGGTGGCTCAAAAGGCATCGGGTCAGTTCCAGTTCTCCTACATTACCTACTTTCTTACTAGTTCAATATTGAATCTGAGCTCTTATTTCAATTATAGATTTAAATGGATCTTTTTTTTTTAACAACAAAGATTTATATGGATCTTATGATTGTACTTCGATGTTTAACCGACCTATCCTGGAAAATAGATAAGCTTGGTAATGTAAGTGTGTTCAATTAATAGAGAAGCTGTGGTTGAGGAACTAGCTACGTTAGGGGCAAGAATCCACACATGTGCCAGAGACGAAACTCAGCTTCAAGAAAGCTTACGTAAGTGGCAAGCAAAAGGGTTTCAGGTTACCACTTCTGTCTGCGACGTTTCTTCTCGTGATAAACGAGAGAAGCTCATGGAAACCGTTTCCACTATCTTCGAAGGAAAACTCAACATACTTGTAAGTACATATCTAAGCTTTGATCCATATAGGAAACGATTATGTTGTGTTTTCTTAAGTTTTCGGTTTGGATCTATATTTAAGGTCAACAATGTGGGAACGTGTATAGTCAAACCGACCTTACAACATACAGCCGAAGATTTCTCATTTACAATGGCAACGAATCTCGAGTCAGCTTTTCATCTCTCGCAGCTCGCGCATCCTTTGTTGAAAGCTTCTGGTTCAGGGAGCATCGTGCTCATCTCCTCCGTATCTGGAGTTGTACATGTCAATGGTGCATCCATATATGGAGTATCTAAAGGTAAATCTATACGTATGTATATTCAAACGATTAATGATGCATCACGTTCTGATTTTTACGAAATGTAAGTGTATTTTAGGAGCTATGAATCAGCTAGGAAGAAACTTAGCGTGCGAGTGGGCAAGTGACAACATAAGGACTAACTCTGTGTGTCCATGGTTCATAGAAACTCCTTTAGTTACCGAAGTAAGTAAGGCAACAAATATGAAAGTTCTAAGCTATATACATTGTTACTTCTCAATTTTAATTTTAATTAAGTAAAATTGAAAATCTCTCAGAGTCTTAGTAATGAGGAGTTTAGAAAAGAAGTGGAGAGTAGACCACCAATGGGACGTGTTGGAGAAGTAAATGAAGTATCATCGCTTGTGGCATTTCTTTGTCTTCCTGCAGCTTCTTATATTACAGGTCAAACCATTTGTGTTGATGGAGGTTTCACTGTTAATGGTTTCTCTTTCAAGCCTCTGCCTTAAGACGTCGATTGTTTTCATTTTACGTTATTTTTTTAACATTTACAATTTGTTTAGATATGTAAACATAAACACAATTACACAAACAAACAAAAAAAATTGGCGTTTGGAATGTAATCCAACTCTCCACAATATATGCATGCTTTGTGTTTTAACCGATCAAGTATACTAATTTTTTTTTAATTATAGTATAATTTGTTACTACGAAGCCACCAACGTTCTTACATTCTCAAGACATTGATAAGTTATAACCTGCGGTCCTAAATCACCCACCAAAGGGGAGAGATGAATTGATAAATTAAGACGAGATGTGTTGAATGTTGATAGAGCTAGCTGCCTATCTCTCCATACATGCCTTCTAAGGCTTCCTCACAAACCATAAGTAATTTGGTCGTTTTGACGCTAGATGTTTGTTTGTTGTCCCATATATCAAAGTCAGGTGCTCACATTTTTATTTGTTGTATCTCAATATGAAAATGATTGTATAGAAAATGAAGAAACGAAGGCTAAGTGTGCCTTTTTTATTATTTAAATAGTTTGTATATGACTTCAAAATATATCCAAACACAGATACTTTGGAATTTATAATGACAGTTGACATCTAAAAAAACCTGTAAATTGGAAGGTTTAAGCATATGTCTAATTATTATTTATCCTTTTCGTTTTTTATATTGTACATTCATTTTTTACCACTCTCAAATATGAACTTTGTATTTAGTTCTAATAAAATTATGAAGTTTTAAATACTCAACCGACTGGACTGGTACAACCAACCATCCAATAATGATGTCGAATCCGATATTTTGTCCCCATTTACAACACACTTGCATGGTTACGTGTGATATTATAATATGTATAAACGGTCTATAATTTTTCCTATACCGAGTTACAAATAAGAATCTCCATGAATAGATATCTGCTCTGTGGCTGATAACCAAAAATGGCAAAGAGAGGGGAAAGCTTGAGAGACAAACCTAAATGGAGTCTTGAAGGCATGACTGCTCTTGTTACCGGTGGATCTAAAGGCCTCGGGTCAGTCCCAATTTTTCTACCTTAATTACTTACTTCCCTATAATTTCAGTACCGAAACTGAGCTCTGATTTCAATCATGTATAGACTTTCGTTTTATTTGTTAATACGGCTCAATCATAGACTTATGTGGATCTTTTGATAGTATTTCTATGTTTAATCAAATCAACCCCTGAAAAGATCAAAGGCTTAATGATATGTATAAATTCATATTGATGTATAAATAGAAAAGCTGTGGTGGAGGAACTAGCCATGTTGGGAGCAAGAGTTCACACATGTGCCAGAGACGAAACTCAGCTTCAAGAAAGCTTACGTGAATGGCAAGCAAAAGGGTTACAAGTCACCACTTCTGTTTGCGATGTTTCTTCTCGTGACCAGCGAGAGAAACTCATGGAAACTGTTTCCTCTCTCTTCCAAGGAAAACTCAGCATCCTCGTAAGTGTGTGTGTGTATATATATAAGCTTCTCCTCCTCCTCGTCTATGAGCTTGGATCGACAATGACCAAAATCATGTTGAATTTTGTTTGCTTCGTTTGTATAGGTACCCAATGTGGGAATAGGTGTACTAAAGCCGACGACTGAGTGTACAGCAGAAGAGTTCTCATTTATAATAGCTACAAATCTGGAGTCAACTTTCCATTTCTCGCAACTCGCGCATCCTTTATTGAAAGCCTCTGGTTCAGGGAACATTGTGCTCATGTCTTCCGTGGCTGGAGTTGTAAATTTGGGTAATACATCAATCTATGGAGCAACCAAAGGTATAATTATACGCATACTCGAACAATTTATGATTCTTTGCTTCTATCGCGACTTAAATAAATGTATACGCATTCTAGGAGCCATGAATCAGCTGGCGAGAAATTTAGCATGCGAGTGGGCGAGTGATAATATAAGGGCTAATTCTGTTTGTCCATGGTTCATTACAACTCCGTCAACTAAAGATGTAAGACAATGAATAAGAAAATACATTTCATTTATAGTATGAAAAAATGGTTTAACTATTTCTTACGAAGTTTATGTGAAAATGTTTCAGTTCCTCGGTGATAAAGATGTAAAAGAAAAGGTGGAGAGTGTGACACCATTGAGACGTGTTGGAGAGGCAAATGAAGTATCATCGCTTGTTGCATTTCTATGTCTTCCCGCAGCTTCTTATATAACAGGTCAAACCATTTGCGTTGATGGAGGTTTCACTATTAACGGCTTCTCTTTGCCTTAAACACGTATATATGCATATATTCATGCTTAAATTTATGTGATTAATTAGTGGTTTCACTGCATATTAATTCATACAAGTTTTATATGTAACTTATGTTGAGGGAGCTCACTCCGTTCATGCCTTCTAATGTTTGGACGAAGAACTCAATCTTTTATCTTATCGGATAAGAAGTTACTTGTGTTCACATTTGATGTTTGTTCGTTTCCAATCGTATTGTGACTTTTGATATATAAAATAATTATTGTATATATTCTACTTATGATATATGATTATATAGTCATGTAATGATGACCGTACGATTTTCAACTCTAGTATCCCTATCTTTAGGGGGTTATGGCTAAAAGCCTAAAAAGATTACTTTTGCTAAAGGAGTAAAGATTATGTTCATAATTTTTTTTAATTTATATAAATTTATTATTATTATTCTCACGCATAACACAAAACAAAGAAAGAATTATCTTCATAATTATATATATATATATATATATATTTGATATAAATTTATTATTATTATTATTCTCACGCATAGCACAAAACAAGTTTCTTCTATATATCAACTAAACTAAAAGACATGTCGTTGGAAACATACTCATATATCATATTCAAGGACTCATAATAATAGACATGTAAACAAAATATTCCTTAAATTTTCTAAATTCAAAAACAAACTATATATGTAACTTGTTATTTAATCTTCTTGGGTATATAAAACTTTATCGCATTTCTTGGATATTTGGACGATGAGAATTCAAATTGCTTTGTCGATGATAAATTTGTTTAATAATTGTTCAGACTGCCATCACAACATAGCTGATTACTGTCATATAAGTCATACATATTATATTTCCGATGATTCTCTGGACTCTCAAGACAATAATAATAAAAATTCAGATATAAGTTTATTAAGGTTTTCTTTGTTAACGTGTTTACTGTCTAGGGACAAACATAAATTATTAGCACTAAACTTGTTAGGTTTTGAAAGTAAACACTGATTTATACCTAAACTTAGGTTATTCATGTAATCAAATGTGAAAACTAACGTAATGAAATTCCTCTAGTTATTTAAATACAGAAAACAAAACCTACCTTGCGGGGAAAAGCATCGTGGCGCGAAAGGAAACTTCCTATGATCCGTCATCCGTGCCGTCTCAATTTGATTGGACCACGAATCTCGCACTCGATACTGACGCCTTACGTGGATTACTTTTTTTATAGAAAGAATTTAAAATTGTTTCTGAAGAGGCAGGTTTTGTGTATAAAATAGAGAATGCAAGTAACGTGTAATGACATTATTTCTCAAATTGAATGGTTTTCGAGCATTTTTATTAACCAGTGAAGCAACCAAAACAGGAATCACCAGTTCTTGAAAGAGTTCATCAAAAAAGAAAACATTTCTTGAAACATCTAAGAAAGAGTTTTGTTCTTCTTGATCAGAAATACAGAGCAAAATCCATTTGAAGACATCAAAGTTTAAGGTTTTTTTCCCCGGATATGGCCGAGATATGTTACGAAGTAGTGACCGACGCATGTCCGTCGTCGGTTTATGAATCAACGCCGGCACATTCACGGCGGAGGCCGAGATTCCAAACGGTGATGCATGAAGATTGGGAGAAGAATTGTAAGCGTAGTAAACAGGAGGCTTTAGCTACGAGATACTCTTCAATTCCTCGAAGCTCTCGGGAGGATTTCTCTGACCAAAATGTCGACGTATCCAGTCCAAGATACGGTGTTTCTTCGGTGTGCGGTAGAAGAAGAGAGATGGAAGATGCGGTGGCAATTCATCCTTCATTTTCTTCTCCGAAGAATTCGGAATTTCCTCAACACTACTTTGGTGTGTATGACGGCCATGGTTGTTCCCACGTACGACTCCGTTACCATGCATTCTTACGTTTTCCGAAATTCTATGTTTTCAGTTTTAGCTGATACGAAATCTTTTTTTTTTCCTTAGGTTGCAGCAAGGTGTAGAGAGAGGCTTCACAAGCTGGTGCAAGAAGAACTAAGTTCAGATATGGAAGATGAAGAAGAATGGAAAACGACGATGGAGCGTAGCTTCACACGCATGGATAAGGAAGTTGTATCGTGGGGTGATTCCGTCGTGACTGCAAATTGCAAGTGTGATCTACAAACACCGGCTTGTGATTCCGTCGGATCAACCGCTGTTGTCTCAGTCATTACGCCAGATAAGATCGTTGTCGCCAATTGTGGCGATTCCAGAGCAGTTCTCTGCCGCAATGGGAAACCAGTCCCTTTATCAACCGATCACAAGGTCAGTTCCGTTCAAAACATGTTCAGTTTCATTTAAGCAATGATTGGATTTGTGGATTAACTTGGAGATTGTGTTCTTTGTAATGAAACACAGCCTGATCGGCCAGACGAATTGGATCGAATCGAAGGAGCTGGTGGACGAGTCATATATTGGGACTGTCCAAGAGTTCTCGGAGTCTTAGCAATGTCACGAGCAATAGGAGACAACTATTTGAAACCTTACGTGAGTTGCGAGCCGGAGGTAACCATAACGGACAGGAGAGACGATGACTGCCTCATACTAGCTAGTGATGGTTTATGGGATGTTGTGTCAAACGAGACCGCCTGCTCTGTAGCGCGTATGTGTCTCCGTGGTGGTGGGAGAAGACAAGATAATGAGGATCCGGCGATTTCGGACAAGGCTTGTACGGAAGCGTCAGTATTGCTAACAAAGCTGGCGTTGGCAAGGAACAGTAGTGACAACGTCAGTGTCGTTGTGATTGATCTCAGAAGATAAGGACACGTAAGTGGACACTAGTCGAAGAGGAAGACAATTTTGCTTTAACTTTCTATATCAGTTTTGCTTTTTGGTTATTCTTGGAATACGTTGGTTGTATACAAAATTAACCCGATTTTATGGAAACCCCGAAAAAGGGTTAATTAATAGAAATGATAAGAATTATTCTTGTCAACCCTAATCCTGTTTCGTGTATGCTTATAATCTTAAATCAAATCAAATTAAGAAGGTCGACATGTAAAAGCATTTTGCTTTAAAAAAGATTGTCAGACTATACTATACCTTTTACTTTTAGGCATTAAGATACTTTAAGAGGTACTTAGTCTCTGCCGCTAGGCAAAGACATGAGAGTAGATCATAGGTTCTAAATGCAATTATGAGTATTAGCAGTATCTAAAGAATAAGAAAAACAGTAAGCAGTAGTAACAACAAGTCCAATAGAAACGAGGTCACGTATAAATTTCAACATCGAATCGACTTCAGACTAGCAGCTTTGATTGTACAACCCAAATTGTAGCAAATAATGATGTTCTTATGACTAAAGTTGAGGAAATGGTAGAGACAAAACAAAAGAAAGAAGGTTTTTTGAGAACAAGACCTCTCTCGGGAATCGAATTTCACGTTTGTTTGTTGTCAGGTTTCTTTTAGGGCCTTAAGTTTTCTGTAACCTTTATCGGTGCCAAAGATCCTGAAGTAACATAGATAAACATATTTACATGTTTATTATAGTTATGACTTCTGTTAAAGTAAGAAACAGAGTTCAATAATTTACCAGTCCATGTAAACAAACGTTGATGAGTAGTTGCCAGACTTTGTGTAGAGTAATCGATGATGGTAGTCATGGAAGTCAGCACTGTAAGCAAATGATTCCCACATTAATATTAAAGATCTGTTAGGTTTAAGGTGTTGCTCTTTCAAGGCAATCACAGGTTAGAAGTCTTATCTTACCCGCCGTATAGAGGAAGAAAATTCGAGGGGCTCCATGGGAAATGATAACCACAATGTGCCTCAACTGTCTCAATAACTCTGAGCATCATCCATAACCAAAGGGTGATCAGGTGAGGCCCGGTGAGAGCCGGACCAACAATGGTAGCAAAACCAAGGAACAGAATTTCAGCGGGATGAGCATATTCTGATGTCAAACCAAACGGTGTCGCGTACCTGTATATAAGTAATACCATAAGATTGTTTATTGAGGACCATGAGTGAACTAACATTGTCAAGCACAAAAAAGATGGTGAGTACTGATAGCTTACTCATGATGCACACTGTGCACGTTCTTGTAGAGCCATTTAGTATGCAAGATCCTGTGACCCCAATAGAATACAAAATCCTCAATGATGAAGTAGAATAAGATCTGGGCAGACACCACTTTCCTGCAAGAGCGTCACCAGATATAGTTTCATAAACCAGATCAAACATAATGCAGGTTCTTCTCATGCAGCTCAACACTGACATTTTATATATATTGCCCATTGGAAGAGTTTAACATCAGAACCCAAAGGCAAAAAAAGCTTTCAGCACTAAAGAACCTGATAATACCAGGACGGCAGAGGAAAACTGCTTTCCATGCCCATGAATCTGAATACAGGATACGACGCCATCATGAGGGGCAAGTTTACGCAGCAATGGTAAAGTAATAGTCGAGCAATGCATTTTCCCTGGGCTTCAGGAGTATTACTTTTGGTCTGCAAAAGACCAAACAAGAGTACTTGATAAATCTAGAAGACAAGCTAAACCAGTTATCACTTTGACATTACCATTGGGGAAATGAGAACACTGACAACTTGGTGATATCTTTCCATTCAGTTTATATTTGAACAGACACACAAAGCTATTAGTTAGAAGACCACTGAATCATGAGAAGAAAAGACAAACCTGAATTTTGTAGTTGCTCAGAAAACCAGTCCTTTCTAGGAAAATGTAAGGGAGTCCAGACAAGAAAAACACGCTTTCATGAAGTATAAAACTCCCAATACACGCCAGTTGAAAGTCACTGAAATGCGTAACAAGGTACTGCATCATCGCCACAAAGAAGGGTCAGTGTCACAGCTAGAACTGTCAAACTAAAGAGCTAAACATGATTGCCAAAGGGAGATAAAATTTGTTCAATTCCACGAAAACTGAAGGCAATTGTATATCATTGACACCATCCATCCAGTCACTCACGCAGAAAAGCAAGTTAAGAAGACGTTCAAGGAAAACCTATTGCTTATCAACACGTATCACAATCACAGATCCTCTAAGCTAGTCCAAGCTCCAACAACAATACATAAATCCCACTCAAATTCCAAAAAAAAATACAAGCACAAACAGAGATCACATACGAAATCAGTAATAATCTGTAACTAGAACAGTCAAATCCAGATCTGAAACCACAACGCAATCGACACGAAACCAATTCAATCTCAACATAAAGGGACCACAACAATACAATACGATGGACCACAGACGACAAACACAAAATCAACCTAACACGGCAGATACTAATCCCGTACCTACACTTGTATCATAAATGCAGTACACTCAAGTCGCCAGAGACCGAGAAACAAAAAACACGATTCAATCTCTGAAAACAAAACAAAAAAAAAAAACGTAGGAATCGCATACAAAGGAACGCGACGAGATAGAGGAATACGAAGTACCTTCCAACCGGATTCAACGAGAGAATCCATGGATACCAACAGAAGTAGAAAACACGATGGATCTCCGCGGCGGAGATAGGCAGAGAGTGTGAGAGAAAGAGAAAGAGAAACGAAAACTGTGTGACAAGAAGGAATCTGAATTCTAAAGCTGATTTGTTTGTTTCTCTCCATCACACGTGCACACACATGTTTCATTATTATCCTTAATTACTTGATATTTTTAATTTTAGGACCATATAGTTTTACATGTGACAATTGGCACCCCATGTTAAATTTTTGAAGTGAACAATACGTAGTGATTATGGCTTTATGGTGGTGAAGAGACTAAAAAAAGTTTTGAATTTGGGTTCTCCTAAATAAATAGAGAGTACAAATGAGAATCTAATATTATTCAGAGAGAAGACTAAAAACACACACACATTTTAGACAAACATAGATGTGAGAGATGCTAAAATCACAGTACAGACTTGACTTGTTCCTTCTGCTCGATGCCATCACTGTCAACAGCTACATGTCTAATGCTCTATTATCAGTACCATTAAGGTCCCAATTGAGCAGTTTCCGTCTCTAGATCCTCTTGCCAGTATACAACTGCAGCAAATTAACAAAATGCAAAATGATAATCAAAAGCTGAGCCACATAAGAACATTCAGCATACAGTGACCAAACCTCAAAGATTAACACTGTTTCTTGATGACAAATTATAAGCAACATGAGCTAATTACACAGAAATGTAAGAGAAGAAAACTATTGTGTGATTTTGAACTCATCTCTGTGACAGGAACTCAAAAAAACCCATTATAACTAGCTTAACGAATACATGTTTTCCATTTCATTTTCCTGAGGCTGATATGTATGTACCACTCAGAGTAAAAGCTAGATACGGTGAACAAGCTAAACATGAAGCAGAGAATGTTGAATCAGGGTTACACAAATGTGGTGCTACCATAGCATAAAAAAGTTTTTACCTTTTGTAGAATTGTTAATTTGAAGCAATGGTGGTCACTGGATAATCGGTGTCACAGAAAAGGCGACTTCTTTTCTGACGGCTTTAGAATCTGGAATGAGCACATTAAGCTCTCATCAATGCTCATCATTGCGCCAGCGTTGTCAAATTCCCCGCAATAGTTGGGAGCTGAAAATACTGTAACAAGTTGTCTTTCTGCAAAGAACTCATACCCATCTTCAACAACCTATAAACAGAGCCAATACACTCAAATTAAGGTTGCACAGTTTTCATAATAAACTAAATGGCAGATATAACTCAAGTTAAAACCTGGTGGGCACGACAGATAAGGTCCATGTCATGTTTCTCCAAGAACTCTGCGACTTTGTCAGCTCCAAAAGTGTATGAAACACCACGATCATTCATGCCCCAGCCTACGTCTCCACTAGGATCCGACCATAGTAAATCACATACCAAACCAGACTCCGGAATATCCATCGGCCGTGCAATATTTCTAATCTGGTCCAAACTTTTCAGCTCTGGGGAAATCCCACCATGCATACATAGTATTCTGTCATCAATTAAGGCGGCCACAGGAAGACAGTTAAAGCAATCGGTGAATATTTTCCAGAGTCTGACATTGAACCTGCGTTTGCACTCATCATAGAAACCGTAAATACGATTAATGGAAGCAGATTCATGATTCCCTCTCAACAAGAAGAAGTTCTCAGGGTACTTGATTTTGTAAGCTAGAAGAAGACATATTGTTTCCAAGCTTTGCTTGCCACGGTCAACATAATCACCCAAGAACAAATAATTAGCTTCGGGAGGGAACCCTCCATACTCAAAAAGCCTCAATAGATCTGAATACTGCCCATGAATATCACCTATAAAGTAAAAGACAAAATATAACCATTACATCTAAGAAAACATGGCATATCAGATACTACTAGTCAACGTTAAACTTTTGCAGGAAATGTTTTATCAGACCCAATCAAAACACATAACTTGACTAGTCAACATTAAGATAAAATGAATCAAACCTCATAGAACCAGTCAAAACTCCTAAGCCTATCTAAGACTTTTAGTAATAAAAATTCAAACTTTATACTACCCATTAGCTTGATTTCATTGTTCTGAACTCAAAAGACAATCAAAATCTCACATTTTTTCTTCAGTCACTTAGATATGTACATAGCTTTAAGAATTCAACTCATTACTACTGAACAAAGCTTGATACTTTATCTAAACATGCACTAAATTCGCTTCTAAAAATCAATCAAAACTAAAACCCCAATCCAAAAAAGCACTCTTTCTAAACTAAAGGGAACAAAAATCTGACCGCAGATCTTGATGGGAGCTTCCAATTCAAGCAGATTGGGCTGTTGAAGAAATATTTCTTTGGAGACAGCACAAAGCTGACGAATTTCACCTTCACTGAGATGAACTTGCTTCCCCGATCCAGGTCTCGTGTTCCGAAACTCAACCAAACGACGAATAATATCGTCGAGAACTGCAGGTTCCATCGCTCGCTTCTGCTCTTGCTCTTGCGCCGGCTTCTCCGCCATCTCCGATCTAAACGAGGTAGAAAACGAACGGAGATTTTCAAGCGTGAAGCTTGCGTTTCGAGCCGCGAGGAGGAGAGACCCGAAGACTGGTGTGTGCTCTGAGATTAGTCAATATTGATTGGTTCATTTTTTATTTATTTAATTTATTTACGAGACCTGAGTGAAATCAACCTAATGGGTATGTACACGTTTTATTGGGCCTGTAAATGGGCTATCTTTCTAGAAGATTCCTTTATACAAATTTCCAAACGGTAGAAAACTAGTTCTTCTAGCCTCTCTACGCGATCAGTAATAACGATTGGCGATAGTAATATAGTATTCACTATTCAGTAGTAATGATGGGGGATAGTGATCAACAATATGTTTTGTTGTTTGTTTAGCAGTCATCGGTAATGATCAGTGACCAATTATAACAATCAAATGTTACTATGTTAGTATGATATTCGTTTTCCGTAATTAAGTGGTAGATTAGATCAATCTTAATTCTTAAATTCTTAATTAGCGACTAATAAATTAAAACGCCAAAAAGTTTGAATTAGCAAATTAGTTACTGAAAACTTAGTGTTGCCATCAAAAACTACAAAACAACAATCTATTTGTTACCATGAAACTACAAAACAACCAAGATTTAGTGTTTGATCGGTAATACCTAATCTAATATAATCACCATCTGGTTGATGTGTCAAATTAACATGCATATGCGTGTATGCAAATACCATTCTTTTGTTAAAAATCACCAATTCACATTCTTAATTACATGCTAAGTGCTAACTAATAACTATGTAGTTTGATAAAACAAGTTAATATATCAACAACATTTTTATCAAAAGAAAAAAATAAACTATATCAACATGGACAAATTACATCACCTAACGGTCCTAACCTAATTTAAAATAATATTGATGTATGTTTATAATTGATTTCTATAATGAAAGAAAACAAAAAGACGAAAAAAACAACATGCTAAAGATCAAAGAACATTAGTTGAATCAATCCTTATTTTGAACAAAGAATAGTCAGTCCATTTTGTTCACCTGAAACGCAAACGCCACCTTTGTATGGTAATACAATCATACAAATCTCATACACACCAAAAGAAACACAAAATCACCAAAACAAAATCTTTATATTTATTTCTTTTTTCCTTGATTCTCCTTATTAAAGAAAAAAGATTATTCTTCTTCACCCGTCACAAGCCACAACGACTTATTTTAGATTCCCATACAAAAAAGAAAATTCCACATCTATAAAACATCTCCTCCCATATTTGCTGGATCATCCTTAATTGCCTGTGTTCATGTCTTCATATCTCTAACCATAAGATAAAACTCAAGATTTCTGAAGAGGACAGCTCTGGAATTCATATACGTTTTGCCTCTCCATCTGATTCTCAGGTTTGTTTCTTGTCTTAAAAGAAACACAAAATGGGTTTATTTGAATCTTTTAATCATAAAAATACTTAAAGAAAGAGGATCAAATGTTGATTTAGATCTCTAATGAAAGTTTGTGTAACGTATAAACAGCTTATGGAATTGGAGCAAATCTGCATTTTGAAACCCGATGATGAGGAAGAAATGGAGTCACCATCACCATCGAAAACAGAGGAAAATTTAGGCGTGGTTCCTCTGTCTTGCGCGTTTACGAGACAAGAACATTGCGTTTCCGAGACGAAAGAACGCGAAGAATCGACTAGAAGACTAAGCAGCCTTATTTTTCTTTACCTCATCGTTATGTCCGTACAGATTGTGGGAGGTTTTAAGGCGAATAGTCTTGCGGTTATGACAGATGCTGCGCATTTGTTGTCGGATGTGGCGGGTTTGTGTGTCTCTTTGTTGGCGATCAAGGTCTCGAGCTGGGAAGCTAATCCGCGAAACTCGTTCGGGTTTAAACGGCTTGAAGTTTTAGCGGCGTTCTTGTCTGTTCAGCTCATATGGCTTGTCTCTGGAGTGATAATCCATGAAGCCATTCAAAGACTACTTAGCAGAAGCAGAGAGGTTAATGGAGAAATCATGTTTGGGATTTCGGCTTTCGGGTTTTTCATGAACTTGGTTATGGTCCTTTGGTTAGGACATAACCATAGCCACCACCACCACGACCATCATCACCATCATCATAATCATAAACATCAACATCAACATCATCACAAGGAGGTGGTGGCAGAAGAGGAGGAGGAGGAAATGAATCCTTTAAAAGGTGAGAAATCGTCTTCAAAGGAGATGAACATTAACATACAAGGAGCTTATCTTCACGCAATGGCTGATATGATTCAGTCACTAGGTGTTATGATTGGTGGAGGTATCATTTGGGTAAAACCAAAATGGGTTTTGGTTGATTTGATTTGCACTCTTGTTTTCTCTGCTTTTGCTCTTGCTGCTACTCTACCAATTCTCAAGAACATATTTGGAATACTGATGGAACGCGTACCGCGTGATATGGACATAGAGAAGCTCGAAAGAGGACTTAAGCGAATCGATGGAGTTAAGATTGTTTATGATCTCCATGTATGGGAGATAACAGTAGGGAGAATCGTATTGTCCTGTCATATCTTACCAGAGCCTGGAGCTAGTCCTAAAGAGATCATTACTGGTGTTAGAAATTTCTGTAGGAAGTCTTATGGGATTTATCATGCAACTGTTCAGGTTGAATCAGAGTAGCACAAAAGAGAGTTTCTTCTGTATTATTTGCTTAAGAACATCTTTAGGTAGAACAAGAAAGAAAGTTCAAATTTTCGTGTTTCAATATAGCAAACATTAAGTGACAGAACATAGCAACTGAGACAAGAACAAAAGAGACATACTGTGAGCATTAGAATTTTTATAAAACCTTATCAAGCAGATTTGATATTGAGTTTCTCCATACGAGCTCTAATGTACTTAAGATGCTCATCTTCAGGAGGAATACATTTCTTGATAACATCATTACCCAACAAATTCTTAACCCATCTATGTATCTCCGGGAACTTCTCCACCGGAACCACCTTTACCCCGACGATCTCCTCCGTTCTCATCAGCCAAAACGCCACCAAAGTCGCCACAATATCCACAAACCCTAAACTTTTCCCACCGAGAAAATCTTTCCCAACAAGCTCTTTCTCCAAAAACATCAACAAATCTCTCGTCGCTTCAACCACAGCATCTCTCTCTTTTCCGGTCTTCCCCACAACTTTCATCGCCGTCACATAAATCTGAAACTCCCCAACAAACCGGTTTTAAAAACCCGGTTCAAAAACCCAAACCAGTTATCGAAATTGAAAATTCATACCTGTTCATCGACGAATTTAGACCAGAATCGAGCCATAGTTCTCTCATACGGATCTTGAGGAAGAATCGGATTGTCTCTCCAAGTCTCATCAATATACTCAAGAATCACAAGTGATTCAGAAATCGGTTTACCATTATGAACAAGAACCGGAATCATCTTATGAACCGGATTCAATTGAAGCAACAAAGAGCTCTTGTTTGTGATATCTTGCTCCAGGAACTCATACGAAACACCTTTAAGCGTAAGAGCAATCTCAATCCTCCGACTAAAAGGACTCGCCCACATTCCCAAAAGCTTCACTTCCTCTGAATTTGATCTCTCCGCCATTATTTTTCGTTAGCTTCTTCTTCTTTATGGACTAAGGTTAATAGGTTATGATTTATTTATAAGAAAGAATGGTGACGTCACCAGTGACGAACAAGTTACAATAAATGCTTCAGTAAGAAAGCACTTTGTCCCACATCGGAAGATAGAGATTGAAGTTGAGTTGTTTAAATGAAGAAAGGTTTGGTCAAATAAGTTAAGGGGTGTGGGAACCTAGGAGATGAGTCTGCTTATTGATTGCTAAACCCTGAACCCTCTCATGTTAACTATGGGAATTAATTACTGGGGGTCTTAGGCCGGCGTTTCCCCCGAAAAATAATGAAAAAACGTCGATGGCTACATAAGAGGCTCGTCTCCAAAAAGTAGACCAGGAGGTTGGGTTTGGTTCGTAGGTGGTTCTGTTGAAACTAGATTAGTGTCTGCGGTTAACCGTTTCCTCGCCTTACCCTCCCACCCCCAAATATTTTGTTTTCTATTTTTTATTTTAAGTAATGATGGTTTTTACATCAACAAATATTGATATTTTATAATCATTCTGATAAATATATATTTTAAGTTTAGGATTTGTGTAGTCAAATTATATCCAAAAGCGTGAATGTAGTCAAATTAGACTTTTTCCTTTTCTTTTATATTAGTTTTAATATTTTCTTCCACCTTTCCCTTATTTTTTCATAAAAATTATAAATGCAAAACTAATATAAAAAGAAAAAACCCTAATTTATTGGACCAAAAAAAAAGGAAATCACGAAGAGATTGTTTCTTATAAATATAGGTCTTAGGGAAAGACAGATCAAATATCTTTTTTCTCGCGTGTTCTTGTGTTCTGAAGCTATGGCAGCACGCAACGCCGACTTAAGCCTTCCGATGAGACTTCAATGCAACAATTGTGATAATATCATGAGTAAGGGCACTAAATTCACTAGCCGTGTAGAAGACGTCATTGGCGAGACGTACCTTGGGATTAAAATCTTTAGGTTTCAGATCCAGTGCACCAACGGCTCTCATGAGATGAAGTTTAGGACCGATCCAAAGAACGCTGATTTTATAATCGAATCAGGTGCAACTCGCCTTCTATTGCCGGATTAGCTAGGGTTTGTTGGACCAAATCTAGGATTATGTTAATTTGATTCTGCTGGATATTGTCTACGTATTTTTTTACCCTTTTTCAAAGGATTTGTTTTCTAATTATTTTCTGAATCATAAAGTTTTGTCCTTGATTTATCTTTCATTACAGTAGTAAATTAAATAAAATATGGAACCAAAGCTATGAAAGATGCATTATCTTCTGAATTAAGCAGATCTAATTTTCTCTGCCATATTGTTCATGTGTTCAATATGTTTCTCTCTTAGAGGAATACAATCAACAACGATCTCAACCTCCTTCAGCTTCTTCACCCATTTGTTATATTCTGGAAACTTTTTCTCTGTAATCATCTCCACTCCCATTCCTTCCCAAGCCCTCTCCAAACAAAACGGGATCATACTTCCGGCGACAAAGTCCAAGAATCCGACTGTCTTGCCGCCGAAGTAATCTTTTCCGGCGAGTTCTTTTTCGAGACACATAATCAATTCTCTTGTCTGCTCAATCAGAACTTCTCTTCCTTTCTCTGTTTTGGCCAGTGAGGCAAATCCCACATTTACTATCTAGAATATTAGAGACAATTAACAACGGTTTAGTAAAGGATTAAAAATGATTAGTAGCATTGATTAATCCGTTAATCTGATTAATATATAGTTGTTGACTTCAACTGTTTAAAGTATTGAGCTCGTAGAAAACTGGTTAACACATGTTAAGGTTTGATCAGATTAAAAAAAAAAAAAGAGAAGAAAATATAAGAGATTATTAGAAATGACTACTTCCATGTACTAAACGATTAAAAAAATAAAAATCGAAACTAAATAAGAGAATGTACCTTTTCATCAACAAGTTTAGCTAAGACTCGAGCCTTGGATCTTTGGAAGGGATCCTGAGGAAGAATGGGATTGTGTTTCCAAGTCTCATCGATGTATTCGAGGATCACATGCGACTCGATAATGGTTTTACCATTATGAACAAGAACAGGGATCTTCTTGTGAATAGGGCTTAGAGCAAGAAGCAAAGAGCTCTTGTTCTCCAAATCTTCCTCCAAGTATTCGTACGGTACACCTTTGAGTTTGAGAGCCATCTCGATCCGACGGCTGAAAGGGCTCGCCCATATTCCCAAAAGCTTCACTTCCTCATTTTTGCCCATTAGTTAGATCTTCTTTCTTTCTGCTTCTTCTTAGATAGATGGTTGTTTAGAATTCTGAATTGGCTCACTTTCTATTTATAGCCCAAGGGTTAAATGTCGTTTTTGCAAACGACGACGATTTATCAACTTTTTTGCCGGCCACTGGGCAATGAGGTTTTAAATATTTAAATAAATATAGATGCCAATGCCATGAATCACGTTCAATTATGACATTTGAATATAATAATTTCACTTTAGGACATTGATACCATACACGTTGGTAATGGGAGGCATGCGGTTCATCTTTCTCCGTCATGTGTGAGCCACTAATTTCTCCAATTTTCAAATGTTTTAAAACAAGATTTGTGATCTCGTATTCGAATCTCGTTATGATAAACTATAAGCATTCTATGCTTCACAATAAGGAATTCGGAGTAAAATATAATATAAAAAAAAACTGACCTAAAATACATAAACAATCACATCTTAACGCTTTTGATCATTGTCCTTTTTACGTCAAAAAAATCACATTGGTGTTGATTTTAGCGTTGGAGTTTTATCAGAAGATCCAACACATGTCACATGTGTCATTCATTTTTCAATCGCGCATTTTTTTTTTGGTGGTACATAATTACATATCCATATGCTCCCTACTTCAGAAATCACAATAATGTGTTGAAGAGCTAATGCAGAAAGCGGATGATCAAATTTTTTGCATAAACAATTATAATTAAATTGGATAATTTAGTATATTTAAATCATATCTACAGACCACAGGTGTGAAAATTTGTTCAAAACAATAATTTTGTAACACATAAAAAATGGAAAGAAATCATAAGAAATCAGAAGAAATGATGCGCACCGACATAAATTTGTTCACATTGTTTATTGTGGTGACAAGGTGGTATTTTTGACCATAAAACAACGTGTTTTATTTTCTTTATTTTTTTTTTAGCTTTTTTTTTTTTAAACCATAAAACAACGTGTTTTATTATTCCTCATACATACAAAAATTAAGTTTTCAAGATTTGATTATCATGATATTCGCAAGAAGATAGAAGATGTCTCTACGACCAGCCCACAAATTAGTTTAATTTAATAATCGAATATTGTAATTTGTTTTGACAAAAAAAAACGAGTATCATACTTTGTAGGTATGTCAATGTGGTACTGAAATAGAAAAAGAAATAAATAAACAGTACTTGACAGAAAAAAAAAACTAAATTTTGTATTAATGTTTCTTTTTAGTGTAGTTCCGTGGTTTTTTCTTACGAATATTTACTTTTATATAAACTTAGTGGGTTGTTGTTTTTAACTTGGGTTGTTTTAAGTTCTAAGGGATATTCAACTGTTTCCAATTGTGTAATGTGAAACCGCGATGTGGAACCCAACAATACCAGCTCTTCACCATTTTTTTCGGCTCTCAAAAGTAAAGTCATGTCCCATATGCATGCATCTTTAGCATGCGTGACATCAATTTTCAAGAAAAATAAAAAAAATCCTGTTTTAATTGTTTTTTTTTTTTTTATCGTTTTAAGAGTGTACTTAAAATTATTATATTCTTATATTATTTTGAATGGACATCTTAATGAAAAACATTCATATTTGAATAATTCTACAAAAATTTCTTTTTTAAATAAAATTTTATACAACTTTGCGATTGTATCTATAAATTTTTTTAATGAAATTTGTTGAAAAAATCATTTTAAATCGAATTTAACTTAAAATTGATTTGCTACAAAAAAATAATTATAAAATATTTGAATAAAATTTTGCCACTAACATTCACTATCAAAACTTTAATTGGAACAAGATAAAATAACAATCTCGAGAGAGAACCAAAGATGATTTGAAAAAGGATGATCAACCTTGACTTGAAAAAGGATGATCAACGTTGACTTGAAAAAGGATGATCAACCTTGCCATTGCAACCACATAACAAAAACTATTGGAGACAAATATTTTGATCCGGTTCTTGATTCATTGATATTGCTGATTATCAGTTCATCGCAATAAAAAATGTTGTTGACATAGCCTTTCTCAAAGGTTTTGATAGGTGTAGTCGTTGAGGTCTTTATATCCAACCTTCAAAGTTTTGAACCTCTTTTCTGAAGAAAAAAATGTACCGAAACTTTCATATGAGAGTACACGAGTAGTCCTTGCAACCGCACTAGAAGCGAACAAGAAACTTCAATGGCTTTCACAATATCAGTTGAAATTGCTCTTGCAATAGTAATCTGCACAGTTCGAGGTCCCAAGGCTTCCTTAACACCCTTAAGAACAAACATTATTGAGCTTTTGGAAATCTGGTTAACACATGCTAAATAGATTAATGATCAAATTAAGTCAATTTTTATTTATTTTTTGTTGATTTAAAATTGAATTGAACTCCCTTATCAAAATCATAACCAGTTTTCAAAAAAAAATTAAAATGACTACTTCCATATACTAAACGATTAAAAACAAAAATCGAATCTAAATAAGAGGAAGTACTTGTTCATCAACAAGTTTAGCTAAGACTCAACCTTGGATCTTTGGAAGGGATCCTGAGGAAGAATGGGACTGTGTTTCCAAGTCTCATCAATGTATACGAGGATCTCAAAAATAACGCCACATGCATGACGCATTTAGCATGCGTGACCTCAACATCCGAAGCCAAATCAAATTCTCATTCTTAAACTTTTACACTTAGCAGTATTTTTTATATTTTTTATTTAGCACAAACTTAGCAGTATTATTTATAATTTAAATACGTAAAAATATCATATAAATTATTAAATTTGTTACTAATGTTTTTCCATAAAAATACCACAACTGTCAATAGAAAAACTTATAAAGCTGATAAAGCTCTTCTGGATTACAAATTATTTCTCTTTCTTCTTTAATTTTTTCTAAAAGTTTTCTTATAACTGATTTGTACTTTTTTTGATAAAGTTTGTCCAAAAACGTAATCTTTTAAATGAAAATTCAATTGTCTTCTTAACCCTTTTTTTTGTAAACCAATTGTCTTCTTAACTACCCGTACTTAGATCATGGTTAGTATATCAACTTAAAATGTTGACACTAAAAATGAAGATTTACGGAGTTGTAAAAGCTTTTCTCTTGTTTTAGAGGTAGACATGAAACTGATATATTTAATATCCATTTGGGTTAATCCGTCACTCAATTTATTTATTCCAAATTAACATATTGTAAATGAACCTCATATTTGCATAATTCAACGGAAAAAATCCTTCATAAATTAAAACACTTTTGCGATATACGGAAAATGAGTGACAAAAGATACTTTATTGAAAACTTATTACAATTTTTCTTTTTAAGGCGCGGAAATTTTGTGATTGATTGACAACAAAAGATAGCTGTATAAGTTTCCTTATAAAATTTGTGACGGAATGTATCAGATAAGATTGTGGCAAATTCTATCATCTTTTGTAGCTGATTCAATATTTGTCTGGGAACCATATTGAGAATCTGAGATAACGTGAGAAGTAAGAACAAAATAAGATAACGTGGACAAAATAGCCAAAGCTTTACCATTAATTCTAAATAGTGGCTGGGACCAAATAAGATAACGTGAGAGATGATGATAAAACCTCACTTCTCAACCACACAACATACAAAGATATTCAATAAAATAAACAACAACATAACCATACAAACATTGCATGATCAAGAACTAAACATGATTTGTTTTCTTAAGAAGATCTCACTCTCTCTGCCATATAGTTCATGTGTTCTACATGTTCCTCTCTTGGTGGAACACAATCTTTAACAATCTCAACCTTCTCCAAATTCCTAACCCATCTCTTGAACTCTGGAAACTTCTCCTCTGTAATCACTTCCAATCCTATTCCTTCCCAACCTCTCTCCAAACAAAACGGAATTAAACTTCCGGCGACAAAGTCCAAGAATCCGACAGTCTTGCCTCCGAAGTAATCTTTTCCGACAAGTTCTTTCTCGAGATACATAATCAGTTCTCTTACCTGCTCGGCTAAAACTTCTCTTCCTTTCTCGTCTGCTCTTGCCATTGATATAAACCCCACGTTCATAATCTACAATGACAGAGACATATAATCGCTAATGTTAATAGAAAATTACTTGTTTGATAAATTAACAAAGCAGAACCAATTGTTTATTATTTGACATGCAATTTTGAACCAATTCAATTACCTGTTCATCGACGAGTTTAGCAAAGAAACGAGCTTTGGATCTTTCATAAGGATCTTGAGGGAGAATTGGATTTTGTGGCCAAGTCTCATCGATGTATTCAAGAATCACATGAGACTCGAGAATGGTTTTACCATTGTGGACAAGAACAGGGACTTTCTTGTGAATAGGGTTAAGAGCAAGAAGCAAAGGGCTTTTGTTCTCCAGTATCTCTTCCACGTACTCGTACGGTATGCCTTTGAGTTTGAGAGCCATCTCGACCCGACGGCTAAAAGGGCTCGCCCATATCCCCAAAAGCTTCACTTCTTCTTTCTCAGCCATTAGGGGTCTCTCTCTCTTTTTCTCTGTTTCTTCTATATGTTAGAAATGTAGTTTTTTCTGGTTTTGTGGAGTTAATCACTACCTTTTAGCTTGGATTTATAGCCTTATGGTGTTGATGGTCTTGTGATAAAACGACGACGAACTTTGCCGTTTTATATGGTCGGCAGTGTGATGTAAATGCGAAGAGTCTAGAAGGAAACAGATGTTGACTTTACAACATATTTATAACGTTCCCTTTATAATTTTTTTTTATCTCTTTTTTAGTAAGTGGAGATGTGTCCTAATTCCTAACCTTGCCTTATCCCTGGAGCATGTGTACCTTGACTTGATCCATTCATTTTCTGAAGACAACCCCATGCTTCGTCAAGAATTTCTTCTGCTTCCCCAATTATACCCATCACTTTATCGTGGTTCTTCATAATTGATCCATTTTGTCTGTGTATGAAACATCAACAGCTTTAAAACCATTTGTCATTCTCGTTTGTTATATTGACGCCCAAGAAAACAAACAACTCTATAGTCTGAGCTATAAAAAAAGAATTAGTACTAATCTGTTATTTGATGTTCCTTTTGGCATATATTAAAAATGTTGTTGTTATAATAGGCGTTGGTTTTTCCGTTTCTCCATCTACGAACTTGTTTGCTGAATTTTCCTTCCAACAATGTTATAAAGTATCGGTGAATTTTCTATGGTTACAAGACTCACCACCTCACGATACTAAAAATATACTAAAGAAATTTGTTATATTGTGCCGCAACAAATAGACCCACATGTCCGTTGTACTTTCCTCTGTTTACACAACTTCTTACGTGTCGAAATACATGTTCACATTTAATCATAGTTGTGGTTTTATTAAGAAGGATGGTTTGACTAAATTATAGCTTTTATCTACTTTTCTTTCATATGAAAACTCCAGGTTTATGAACCAATTTCTTATGATTTGTAAGAAATTGAATACTACTACATTTAAAATGTTTATAATAATTAATTGACATTAGAATTTAGTAAAAACACTAATTGTTCATACAAATGTTTCATTTATTGTTCATACAAACTATTATAACAAGATTACACAAACATATAGTTAACATCTACTGATCGAAGAGTATCATTGTTGTCTCTTAGGCTGATTTGATTCTTTCTACAACTTTCTTCATATGCTCAATTTGTTCCTCTCTAGGAGGAATACATTCTCTCACGATCTCAATTTCTTTCAAATTTTTGATCCATCTGTTTAGCTCTGGAAACTTTTCCTCTGGAATCATATCAATTCCCATACCTTCCCAACCTCGAGCAAGACAAAACGGGATCATACTTCCTGCGACCAAGTCCAAAAATCCAATTGTTTTGCCACCGAAGAAATCTTTTCCAGTGACTTCCTTCTCAAGAAACATAAAGAGTTCTTGAGCCTCCTTGATTGCAACCTCTACTCCCTTCTCTGCTTTTGCCACAGACATAAAAGCTACTGGTCCAACCTACAAGATAGTAACCATTTCAGCAGAAAATTAACCGCAATTAATTTTTGTTTTGCATAGACATTCTTATGGAACCAGAATCATTTTAGAATTCTGCCTTTCCTAGCTTACCAATCGATCAGAATCAGAATCTTGATTTTACTATTCAAAATGTAATGAAATTACATACAGTCATCGGTGGTTCTAGGTGTTAGTCATATTTTAGAAATCACCTATGCAATTAGTTGATAAAGTTACCTGTTCATCAACGAACTTGGCCCAGAATAAAGCCATGGCTTTCTCGTAAGGATCTTGAGGAAGAATTGGATTGTTCTTCCATATTTGGTCGATGTATTCGAGGATCACATGTGACTCGGATAATATTTTCCCTTTGTAGACAAGAACCGGAACCTTCTTGTAAACCGGATTTATCTGGAGAAGCAAAGGGCTCTTGTTCACTATATCTTGCTCCAAGTACTCGTAAGGCACGCCTTTGAGCTTGAAAGCCATCTCAACTCTACGAGTAAAAGGGCTTGCCCAAAAACCTAGAAGCTTCACATCCTCTTCTTTCTCCGCCATTGGACCTCTCTTTCTCTCACTTGAACTTTTTTATAATGTAACTCATCTATTCTTCTTTGACTAGTTTATGTGGTTTGTTTTCGTGAATGTTTGGTCGGTTGATATATAGGCAGTGTAGATATATAGGCTCCGAATAAAGATGTGCGGTTTAACTGCAGATAAAGTATGATACGGTTTTAATAAAACAAAAATATATATGTACATATTAACAAATTTTTGATTGCTATTAGAAGTGCATCGCATATTATGGTTTGGTTCCCGTTCGAAACCATAGCTTATATGTTTTTGTTCTATAGGATTTAACGCCTTTTTTGACTAGTTTTTGTGATTCCGTTCTCGTGCTTGAAAAGTATACTAAAACGACGGGAAAGAAGAAAATAACTATTTTGCTTTCTCTTGATTCATTCACTGCTAAATATCCAATGAACCGTGAACACATTATATCATCTCTCCATATATTCAAATATATTTTATCTTTTTCAATTTCCTCAAACATACCAACTTTATAAATAATATTCAACAAATTTTTGTTGATTTTTTCTAACTTAGATCCATACATTTCTAGTATCCCAAATTCCTTACAATTCCTGCAAATACCATTTTTTGTTTCCAAACTAGTTTTTCTTTCAGTCTTCTGTTTCTTTACCTAATTAAAGAAATTTGGTTTTACCTGATTTGTTAAAGTTATACGTGTGATGCTAAATGCGTGGTCCAAAAGTGAATTACAATTAATTTAATATTTTAATCTAATAAAATACCTTTTAAACAATAACTTTTTTTAATGAATAGTTCAAACTGTTTTCTTTTTCTTCGTAATAATACAAATTGGTTATCAATTTATCATCTAAATTACAGAACAAAAATATGTTATGAGAAAATATGATCATATATCAATAATTAGATAGAACTAGATACTCGTACAAACTAAATTATACTACCACTGTGGATACATGTATCACACTCATCTTTATTTAGTAGATTGTTCATAAAACTTTTAAATAACAAGACAATACAAATTTAGTTAACAACTTAACATCACTGGATCAAAGAGTATCATGTTGTCTCTTAGACCGCTTTGATTCGTCCTACAATTTTCATCATGTGCTCAATATGTTTCTCTCTATCAGGAATGCATTCCCTCACGATCTCAATTTCTTTCAAATTCTTGATCCATCTGTTTAGCTCTGGAAACTTTTCTTCTGGAATCATATCAATTCCCATACCTTCCCAAGCCCGAGCTAGACAAAACGGGATCATACTTCCCACGACCATGTCCAAGAATCCTATCGTCTCTCCGCCGAATAATTTTTTTCCCGTGATTTGATTCTCAAGCAACATAATTAGTTCTTGAACTTCTTCGATTGCAACGTCAATTCTCTTCTCTGATTTCACCAGTGACCTGAGCCCTATCATTGTGACCTACACGGTAGCGATATATAGCAAACGTTTCATGACTAGAATTATGTGCATATATATTCAATGTGACCGGTAGTTATAAGTGTTTCTCATAATTTCTATAAATAACATCTGCAATGAGTTAATAAACGAATTTGTCTTAAGAATTACTTGTTCATCGACAAATTTGGCCCAGAATCGAGCCATGGCTTTGTCATATGGACTTTGCGGTAGAATAGGATTGTTTGTCCATGTTTGGTCGATGTATTCAAGGATCAGTTGTGACTCGGGTAATATTTTACCATTGTGAACCAAAACAGGGACTTTTTTGTAAACCGGGTTGAGTTGAAGTAGCAACGGGCTCTTGACAACCAAATAATCTTCGTCCAAGTAATCGTACGGCACGCCTTTAAGCTTGAGAGCCATCTCGACTCTACGACTGAATGGGCTTGCCCAAGACCCTATAAGCTTCACACCCTCTTCTTTCTCGGCCATTGAATAATCAATCTCTTTCCCTCTTTTTTATTTTTTATTTAACTAATCTTTATATATACTCTCATGTAAATTGTGCATGATTATAAAGGCATAAAGGAAAAGGAAAAGTCTTTTTTAGGCCATTTACTCCAATAATTAAGCATACTTTTCTAATTAGAGTTGTGAGGAACACTTAATTACAAGTTCAATGTATGTACATCATTCATGTGTATCATCCAAGAACATCTAGAAGGTAGTTGTTCATCATTGCCGTCACTTTCAAATGTGTTCATCATTTATCCTCACGCCTAAACATTTCAGCATGTGTTCAAAATATTAAGAATCCTCAAAAGTCAATATTTATGTCTAACTTTGACCATCTCTCTTTTTTTTTTTTTTGATAAATATTCTTTGAACATGTCTTTCATCTTTCACTTCCGATGTATTAGTTTTGGAGAGATATGTTAAATATTTGTTATTTCATTTCTTGAAGAAATTGAGTTACCAATGCTAATACAAAATTGGATAGACTAATAGAACCAGAATATCACTAAACTGAAATACTAACCAACAATACACAATAAACCAATACTAACCAACCATACGTTAATGTTCTTAACTTCTTATCAAACATCATGTAATCAATACCACACATCATGAAACAAATTAACTCATCATCCTATCGAACTTAGATTTACCATCTTTGCAATTTATTTTCCCTAAACCATAAATCAATATTTGTTATTATAGTTATAATAGGTAGCTTTCAACATTTCACTTTGCACCCATTAATTGATTTCCACTACCAATGCAGCTACATTCATTCTTTGTTTCAAATTTTTCAATAACAAAACGATACAAGCTGCACATAGTCATTATTTTAGAACACAGAGTTATGAAGTTATCATTAATTTAGAACGTAGACTTAGCTCTCTCTATAATTTTCTTCATACGCTCAATATGTTTCTCTTTTGGAGGTATACATTCCCTCACGATCTCAACTTCATTCAAGTTCTTGATCCATCTGTTTAATTCTGGAAACGTATCCTCTGGAGTCATATCAATCCCCAAACATTCCCAAGCCCGAGCAAGACAAAACGGGATCATACTTCCCGCAACCATGTCCAAGAATCCGATCGTCTTGCCACCAAAGAAATCTTTTCCAGTGACTTCCTTCTCAAGAAACATAAGCATTTCTCGAATCTCCTCAATAGCAACATCTATTCCCTTCTCTGCTTTTACTAGGGGCATGAAGCCAACTGGTAGGATCTGCAAGTTATTATACCAATCTATAAAAAAAAGTACTTAGAAAATTACTTTATCCTACAAATAATCCTGATATAAATGCTTGAAATGTAATGAACTTCTAATAACTCTCAAGTGTTTCTCATTTATTTTGCAATCAATATTATAAATCAATTTAATTAGTTAGACTAGAGTACCTGCTCATCAACGAACTTGGCCCAGAACCGAACCATGGCCTTCTCGTAGGGATCGTGAGGTAGAATTGGATTGTTATTCCAAGTTTGGTCGATGTATTCGAGGATCACATGTGACTCGGATAATAATTTATCATTGTGAACAAGAACCGGAACCTTCTTGTGAACCGGATTTAGTTCAAGAAGTAAAGTGCTCTTTTTGGGTAAGTCTTCTTCCAAGTACTCGTATGGTACGCCTTTAAGTTTGAGAGCCATCTCGACTCTACGACTAAAAGGGCTTATCCAAAACCCTAGAAGCTTCACACTCTCTTCTTTCTTCGCCATTAGATCTCTCTCTCTGACTCTCTCTGTCACTTTAAAAACAATATTGTGCTTTTTTTTGTAGTCTCAACTCTCAAGCTTATCTTGAAGATAAAAAAAAAAAAAAAGACATCAGTAAGGTAACCAAGTCACTGCTGAGGTCACTTTGGTTATTTTATTCTTATTTCCTTCTAGTCTTGGCTTTTACAATCTCCAGACACACCACGTTATTTGATTGCTGTAACTTTCAAATAGGTTTTTGATCTTTTTACTTAAATATTAGGTCATTCTATTTTTCGAAAAACTTTAAAAAATAAAAATATAAATAAAAAACGATGCAAGCATATAAATCAAATATTTTCGTAGGCAAGAAGTATCTTTAATTTAGGCAGACTTAATTGTCTCTGCAATTTTGGTCATGCGCTCAATTTGTTTCTCTCTTGGAGGAATACATCCCCTCACTGCCTCAACTTCTTCCAAATTCTTGATCCATCTATTTAATTCCGGAAACTTCTCCTCTGGAATCATATCAATTCCAATACCTTTCCAAAGTCTAGCTAGACAAAATGGGATCATACTTCCTGCGATCATGTCCAAGAATCCGATTGTCTTGCCACCGAAGAAATCTTTTCCAGTGACTTCTTTCTCAAGAAACATAAGCAGTTCCCGAGTCTCTTCAATAGCAACCTCTCTTCCTTTCTCTGCTTTTACAAGGGACCTAAACCCTAGTGTTAGGATCTGCAAGTAAAGAACAATATATAAACAAGCGAATAATATAATATTGTTCTGCATAGAATCAACTAATTAATCTGCAAATCAATATTAGTATACCTGGTCATCGATGAACTTGGCCCAAAATCGAGCCATGGCCTTCTCGTAAGGATCTTGAGGAAGAATTGGACTGTTCTTCCACGTCTGATCGATGTATTCGAGAATCAGATGTGACTCGAGTAATATTTTGTCATTGTGGACAAGAACCGGAACTTTCTTGTGAAGCGGGTTTAGCTCCAGAAGCAAAGGGGTCTTGTTGGGCAAATCTTCTTCCAAGTATTCGTATGGCACGCCTTTGAGTTTGAGAGCCATCTCGACTCGACGACTAAAAGGGCTTGCCCAAAACCCTAGAAGCTTCACACTCTCTTCTTTCTCCGCCATTCGATATCTCTCACTTTTTGGTATCTAACTCCTCTGTTTCTTGCACTACTTTTCTTTTTTATGTTTCGTTTACTTGCTTGATTACTTGAGTTTACTATATTCTATACACAAATGAAGTTATGGGTGGTGAAATAAACAAATAAATAAAAGGACCATTTTGCTTTCTCTTTGTCTTTGTATCCAAGGATATCTTGAAGATCACACCAGAAAAGGACTGATTTATATTTTAAGGTATGCACGTCATTGCCAACGTCATTCGTCTTAGTGTTTTAAGATATTTGACCAACACTTAGTGTTTCTAATCTCCAGTCAATTAGCCGACCAAGAAATAACAAATCTCCAAATGATTACGTTCTACAATTTATATTTTAAGATTCATATGTTGAAAAGTTTAAAACTGAGAGATTAATGTATCGACTGTATTTGTAAAACACACAACTTTTTTTGTTTTGAAGAGTCTATTTTTTGGCCAATTCATTGTCTGCCAAACATTTGAAATGAATGACATTGTAAAACAGAAGAAATATTCAGTTATCAAACAAAATGTTAATCATTTTGAAAGAAATGATGTAATAATCTAAATCAAAATATAACATTTATATAATGTGAACCTTTTCAGTTTTTGGGTTTGATTCCGTCTTGATTCACGGTATCGGTTGATTTGGTTTAGTTAAACCGAAATCGAACTCTAAGCGAAATCATCTCGTCGGTTAAACTTCTTTTGAATTTAGACAAAGGTTAATAATTATTATTTATTCCATACTTCATTAGGATCAAATGTATCCGATACATCATAATTCATAGCTCAATCGGAGATTATTATAATTTAGATAGAGTACTCACACACTCAAGTAAAACATGAACCATAACCATGACAAAAACACAAGCAACTCCGATGATAAAACTCGAACCCATTACTCAACCAGAGATCTGAATAGACTTAACATCAGCCTTCTTAGTCTCAGCCTTAGGCACCGTAACAGTCAACACACCATTCTCCATCGCAGCCTTAACCTGATCCATCTTCACATTCTCCGGCAACCTAAACCTCCTCGTAAACTGTCCACTCGATCTCTCCACACGGTGCCACGTGTCATTCTTATCTTCTTTCTCCACGTGTCTCTCTCCACTGATCTTCAAAACACTATCCTCCTCAATCTCAACTTTAACTTCCTCCTTCTTCAATCCAGGCAAGTCAGCTTTAAACACGTGGGCCTCAGGCGTCTCTCTCCAGTCCACACGTGCGTTCACGATCGCTGAGTTCTCACGAGAAAGTGATGATGATGTTAGTTCCTTGAATGGATCCCATACGTCAAGAGAGAATGGATCAAAGATGTTGCTTCGTCTGTTGTTGTTGAAGAAACTTGGAATCATCGACATTTTAAAGAATTTACTTTTTTTTTTGTTGATATCTTCTTGAGAACTTTGATTTTTCGATTTCTGATAGAACACACGAAGGATTTTTGAAGCTATTTAAAGGTACTAACCGAAATTTCTCGAGCTTCTCGAGTTGTTATGGGGAATACAGAAACATCTAGAGGACGTCTATGAGAAAAATCAGGTGAATCCAGAAAATTCTAGGAGCATTTTGAAGATTGTTTGTGTTCGTTGGGTTTAATGGGCCTTCATGGGCTTTAGACAAATATGTAGTCTTCCAAAAAAAAAACTGGATTTCTACAGATTATCCGGTTCGACTGGTTAACCGAATTAAATTCCAAAATAATTGGACTCTAATCACACTATCCATAAAATCTAAAACATTTTCTTTGTTAATCTGAAGCATTTAAGGCTGTCTGAGTATTATGGGCCATGGGCTTTAAAAGCAATTGTATAACGTGCTGAATTGAATAGAATATTACTAAAAACTGGGCCCATCTAAAGGAGGATTAAACAAATCCAACGGTGTATATTGGACATTGAGCTCCACTAAGTAAGTAGGGTCACAATGACGTAACTTCCCGCGTTCATTACGGAATCTTGAGCGTACGATTCTACTATTGGGCCCATCTTTATAAAAATTATACTGTTTTTTTTACTAAATCCGTCGGCCACAAAAAGATATGTTTTTTTTTTTTGGGAAAAAAAAAAAACAACTTCGACGAAAGACTCGGCGAACAAAACACACTCGCTTCAACAACTCTCTATCTCTCTCTACTTGTCACTCTCTAATCTACACACAATTAACAAAGCTCAATCTCTCTCTTCTCTTACTCTCTACCTCTGTAGCTGATAGGGTCAGCTTCGTCGGCGCTATTTCTGCCGGATTTCACGGACGATTTGAGATCTGTTCTTCCTTCTTCTTTTTTCCTCTCCTGATCTGATTCAACTCTAATCTGCTTCAGTCTCTGTGTTACGAACTGATTCCGTTCAGGTACGGTTCGATTTTTTTCCAAGCTTTTTCACTCTCTGACACTGCCAATAACACTCTCGTGTTAGTCCTGGTGTTAGTGTTATGTGAATTCATCGATTCCTGCTTTGTGTGTGTACGCTTTAGGCCTTTCCTGTTACTAATCTTGTTTTTTAGTACTTCTTTGGTAAATTAAGAAAGTTTGAGAAGAATGTGATTTTGTTTTGGTTCTTTTGATACTTTAGTTTTACTTTTTTTCCTCAGCTTTAATCTTGTAGAGATTCTTCTAATCAGATCTTACGGATTCTTAAGGATCTATAAGGTCTATGAAGATTCGTTTTGTAATTCTATTACATTGTGTGTGGATAAGAAAGATGTACTTTTTTTTTTTTTTGGTATTTGTTATGACTTACCATTTTTTTTGTTTCTACAGTGAAAAAAAATGTTGAGCGTTTCAAGCTTCTGCAGTTTAATGGGAGACTGAGGAGTCATTTGAGTGAAACGTTTGGAACTTTGGAAACAGATGGAGTGTCGTTTGGAGTTGAAGAAAGGTTCTTGTGATAGACCACCATTTGTAGCTGCTGAGAAGAAGGTATTAACTAAGGAAAGCTCAAAGGCATTTACACCGGATAAGTTTAGAGACGATAAACGCGGGTTATCTTACTCCGATTTCCACCGCGAGATCACGAAAAAAGTTGAAGATGTATGTCCTAAACGCTTGGAGAATCGTTTGAAGTCAAGGATAGGTAGAACTGCTTCAGGAGAAAGAGATCTTGTGAAGTACAAGTCTTATGTGCCGAGTTATATAAAGAAATGTGATAAAGTTGAAGACAAGAGTGTTAAAGCTGGTGGTGTTATTGGTTCACAGGAGCTAAGGAATATGCAAGGGATTGATAAACTGATGGATAAGCATACGAGGTCTTCCTTGTCTAATACAAGTACATCGTCTTCTCTCTGGACTGATGAGTCATCGACTGATTCCAGTAGAGGTCTTTGTGCTTCTCCTTTTCGTAAAAAGATCAATCACCCTCCTTTGCAGTATTATCTCATGTCTTCTAAGCCTGGAGATAATTTTCAAGATTTGGAGCCACCTCAAGATAACGGTGATACTTCTCACAGTCATAGAAGAGATGGGCAGTTTCATCAGACCCCTCGTGCAACTGCGGTCCAACAGAATGAGAAGAAAGATACTGATGTTAAGATTGTTCCAAAGACAAGAACTCTCTTTAGTCCATCGAAGCCAGATAGTCCTTCTTGCACAAGGATAATATCAAAGAATCTAGCCGAGGATTTTAAGAAGAAAGGAGAGAAGTTGGAAGAGAGAATCCGAAATCCTCGTGTTCATGATCTCTTTGGAAAAGAAAAGCCTGCTGCTGTATTTGTACCAGGGATTGTTTCTCAGAAACAGTTTATTGGTTTGTCCAAGTTCTATGATTCGAAAGTGTTACTAGCTGAGCGATTGGCGGAAAGTAACCGAAAGGGGTTCACAGAGAGGTTAGCGCATGGGAAAACTGCAGTTCTTGACTCTGATGTAGGTCCTTTCCGACGTGAAGCTGATGGAGGAAGTAAGCCATTCTTAAAACGTATCAGCTTCTTATCAGAAAGATCATGTTCAGCTCCACGATCAAGAAAGGCTGAATCTAGTCCCTCTAGAAGCAGGACTCTAGATAGAAGGTCAACAGAAACATTACCTAAACAGTCAGATCAGAAACCAGCTAAAGTCTTATCAGAAAGAGCTAGGAGCATTTCACCATTTCGCCGACTCAGCTTCAGCATTGGAAAGTCCAGTAAAAACTCCAACACCGAAGATGCTAAGACTCCTCCACACTTAAGCACAGCACTTATTTCATCACGAGCTGGTTTAGACAATCCATCTGCCTCTTCTTTCAGTGACAGCTCTTCTTTTGATAAAACCAGTGCAGCAAACAGAGGCAGGTCTAGTCCATTGAGAAGGTTACTCGATCCTTTAATAAAACCAAAATCAAGCCACTCATGTAGATCTCCTGAGCCATCACTAAAGGAAGCACCTTCAAGTCAACCATCTTCGTCATCCTTTCTGTCGAGAAATGGAAAATCTTCAACTGTTCAGGCTCTATTTCGTGTGACATCTAAGAATGATCAACCACTCTTCACTTTTGCGGTTGAAAAGGAACAAAGTATTACAGCAGCTACAATAAGAAAACAGACTCTCCCAGAGAAGGAAGACTATGGACACAAGTATACTTTTTTCACTGTTCAAGAAGTACAGAAGAAAAATGCAAAATGGATGAACAACAGCAGGAAAGTCCAAAGCCAAGAGTACACATCCAACATTGTCGCTCAGATGAGAGTCTCAGATCCTAAGCCTCTATTTCTCGCTGGAGAAAGATCTGCGGAAAACCTCTTAACTAGAGAGTTTGTACTTGTTGCATCTGAATCGCAGCGGACTAACGAGCTAGCTGCCATGGTGATCAAGATACCAAAACTTACAGACACAACAAGCTCAACCACTCTTGGAGATTACTTTGCAGAGGTTAACGCAACAGTGGTACTTCCAAGTGGAGTTCACAGTCTCCCGCACAAAGGAGGGCCGTCATCACTGATCCAACGATGGAAATCAGATGGATCATGTGACTGTGGAGGCTGGGACACGGGATGTAACCTTAGAATCCTCACAAATCAGCATAATAAACCCATAAACCCTTCTCCAACCACTTCAGATGCCTTCAAGCTTTTCTTTCAGGTTTGTTATATAACATCTCAAAACTCTGAATACTAAGACCAACCTTTGGCTTAAATTATGAATCTCACTAATGTGAGTTTTGTTGCAGGGAGGAGTACAGGAGAATAACAACCAACCATACTTGAGTTTCACTACATACAGAGAAGGTGTTTACGCGGTTGAGTACAATACATCGCTCTCACTCTTGCAAGCATTCTCCATTTGTATAGCGGTTAACGAGGGACGAAATCCGTTAATAAAGACCACCGTGGAACCCAACACTTCACGTGTAGAGAAGAAAGCTTATGGAGGAGAGATGTCATCGATTCAAAACGAGAATTTGAAGTCATTTTCAGGTCCTATTGAAGCTGAGGCTCCGGCTAGGTATCTCTCACACCACCCACCTTTGTCTCCTGTTGGGAGGGTTTAGTTGCTTCTTCAAATAATCTTGTTATATATATTTTTTTCTTTTCTTTTCTCTTCTGATGGGGTTCGTATTTTCTGTGTAATTACGGCGTGGAAGTAGATTACGTTAAATAGAGAAATTTGTGAAACTTGTTGTAATCGAATATCCACATTTAAGCTAATAAAAACTCTTATGTTCTTGACTTCTTTCTTCTTCAATTACAATTACCATGATCATGTAACATAAACTCTGTCGTGTTAGTTGTTACTTTAGTAGTTTAGTTAGCATTGTTAAAACCATAAAATGCAAACATTAAGCAAAAAAAAAAAAGAGGAAAAAGATGGTGCTGCCCAGGATCGAACTGGAGACCTTTTGCGTGTAAGGCAAACGTGATAACCACTACACCACAGCACCTTGCTGTTCAAGATTATCATTTAATTCTATATAAAGTTTAGAATACAGAATTGGCTTTGGTTTGCGTAGATTGCACAAAAAGGTGAGTCCTTTCTCCGACAACGCAAAGACTCATTTGAATCGGTTCCTTCAAAATTATTGATTTGGGAATATATTCTTGTCAATTCAGGTGAATCAAACTGGTCGGTGCAATTCAAGATTGCCCTCGTATTTGTGTCGGGGAATGAAACTGTTCTGTCTTTCTTACAAAAGCAGTTGCATTTGATCTTGCTGCAGAGATTAATGTTCATTCTCAATCTTAACCATGCCGGTTTACGTTGATCGCGAAGCTCCTAAGGTTTTTGTTCTTCTGTTTTTCCTGCGTTAATCAGAGTCTCTCTCTTTTCAAAAGATAAATGTTGAAATTGTTTAGTTTGATAGTTATGCGTCCATGGTTTTGTGTGTGTATGTGAAGCTATGGAGACGAATTTACTCAGAAGCGACATTAGAAGCTTCTCTTCTTGCTGAAAAATGGAAGCTTGTTCTTGCTGGACTTGTATTTCAGGTTCTTAAGCTTCCTTCTTTGTGTTTAGATTATAGTCTTGCTTTATTGGTGAATGGTGATATGATCAAGCTAAGTTGTGACAGATCAATTAGTTATGCTGGTTTTTTTTTGTTTCAGTAGTTTGCTTAAAAGTGGGAGCTTTAAAGTTAGTTCATTATATAAATCCTATTTGCATTGTCATTGTTTCTGGTTCCTTCTTAAATCAGTACATTCATGGACTTGCTGCTCATGGAGTTCACTACTTACACCGACCTGGTCCTACTCTTCAAGATGCTGGTTTCTTTATTCTTCCAGTTAGTATACTTGCTTTGACTTTTCTCATCAATTTTGTTATGTATCATACCTCTGGTTTGTTTGGTAATTGATATGTGTTCCTTCAGGCACTTGGGCAAGATAAAGCATTTTTCAGTGAAACTGTGTTTGTCACTATCTTTGGATCATTTATCTTGGTAAGTTTCCTCTAATGTATCCGTTTTTCTCCTTCAACTCGCTGTACTGGATTGATCTTATGGTTCTATGTTTCGGTTTACGTTGATTGCAGTGGACATTTCATCCTTTTGTTTCCCACAGTAAAAAGATTTGTACAGTTTTGATATGGTGCAGAGTTTTTGTTTATTTAGCTGTAAGTATCACTTCCACTACATTAATTCTTCTATTTATAACTTACAAAGAAGATAGAGTTTAGTATTGTTGAGGTGATTAAGCTTCTATATGTTTCAGGCTTCTCAAAGTCTGAGGATCATAACATTCTTTGCAACACAGCTTCCTGGGCCGAATTATCATTGTCGAGAAGTAAGATTCTCAGGGCGTTTAAGCTTTGGTATCTTAGTTGTAACTTTTTTCTTTGGTTGTGTACTGACTTCTCCCTGGTATATCAAATATCTCTATTAGGGCTCCAAGCTCGCCAAGATTCCACCTCCAAAGAATGTTCTTGAAGTACTCTTGATTAACTGTTAGTTTGAATTGCATCTATTGCAAATTATTAGAATGGTACAGAATAACTCATAAAGTGGCATTTGATTAAGGTTTGTGTTCAAAATTATAGTTCCTGATGGAGTTATATATGGTTGTGGAGATCTGATATTTTCATCACATACGATATTCACCTTAGTCTTTGTACGCACATATCAAAGATACGGCACACGAAGGTACTGTCTCTTATATTGTTCCACAGAAGTTCATAACTTCTTCACAAGATTCTTACATCTCATGTTTGTGAAATCCCCAGGTGGATCAAGCACTTGGCTTGGCTTATGGCAGTAATACAGAGCATATTGATTATAGCATCAAGGAAACATTACACAGTTGACATTGTTGTTGCATGGTGAGAAAAAAAGAAGAAATCAATTATCTTGTTTGACAATATTGATTCCTTTACACTATCTCAACATTTCAACATTTTCTTCTGCAGGTATACTGTGAACCTTGTAATGTTCTACGTTGACAGTAAACTGCCAGGTAAGTTGGCTCAATAACTCATCATTCTCCCAAAATATTACGAAAACCAGATTGTTACTCCACTCCTAGTTTATCCTATTGTCATCTATGTTGGCAAAAACCTCAAGACTGCTTTTCTTCTTCCGTACTTTCTGTGTCAATCTGGTATGGCTACCTTGTTATTCACCCAAAAGATAAGATTATTACAAAGATAGATGTAGTAAACAATTCTCTAATTTTGCCAGACCATTCTAACTGCACATAGTTTTTGGTCAACCTTGTGCTCTAACTGAAGAAATATTGAACGTGTTCTTATTGCAGAAATGGCAGAACGTTCTAGTGGACCTTCTCCTACGCCTTTACTTCCACTGAGCACAAAGGACAGTAAGAACAAGAGCAAAGAAGATCATCAGAGACTTCTAAACGAGAACAATGTAGCAGATGATCATTGATCTTATGTCTCCGATCACCAAATCTTAGAATCTACGCTGATTTTGCTCATGTTAGTTGCAACTTTCTTCACTTAAGTGCTTTAGGATACACAGTTTTCTTTGCCCTTCAATGTAAAAATACAAAGTCAACAACTTGGTAATATAGATGTGTTTCGTTATTTTCGATTTGTTATTTCATTTCACCCCTTAGGTAATAATAATGGGTTCACATGGAATTGCATAATTTGTCCAAATCAGCGCCAAAAATGTGATGCAACTTTCTTGACAATAAAAACAAGATTGCCTTAAACTTTAGAAAAACAAAGAACAGAGTTGTGTTCCCTCCATGAGCTTTTTGGTCTGTAATAATTGCCTTTAAACTGGATTACACGGGAGGCTTGCCAGCACTTAGAAGCTGTCCAACCATTCCATTTACCTGAAAACAAATTTAATGAAAAAGAACATAAGCATTGAATTTGAATAATAGTAGTCAACTATGAGAAGATTTGAAGTATCAAATTGTTAATTGTTGAAGTATCAGAGAGCCTTACCTGCCAGTACTTGGAAACACAACGGTCGATGCAACTATTCTCACCCATGTTTAGCTCAGCTTCCTTGTACCTGAGAATTAGGCAAAGAATCTCAAAACAGGTGCAACTTACTCATCTCTCAGCTAAGAAAAGTTTCAACAATTGCAGACAAGTTCCACGACGTAATTATAGAACATCAAAAGGAGAAATAGTTTACCTTTTATCCACACATTTATTAAAGCATGTTTGAGCAAGCCTGCAATACAAGAACAAGGCCTGTCAGCATAGTCTCTAACCCGAGGAATCACAATAGACCACAAAGTATATTAGAAGGAAAAGAAACACATATAAAGATGTGACTTTCTTCATAATCTCTAACCAGAGGAATCACAAATGGCCCGGGGAAATGAATATTAACAGAACACCACCTAAGTCATATGTTATCAAAGTTTAAACTCTACATAACAGCTGAATACATATGCACAGAACTCGAGAATTCCTCATAGAAAGATTTTAGATTTCCTCCTCAAGATAAACAATTCAGGCAGCCTAAGGATTTTCGACATATCAGCAGTCTCAAACTTATACTCCTCTAGCTTATATATATCACTATTTGAAAATAAGTGAAGCCCTAAACAATGTGATCAAAACAAAATTAAACCAGATAAGCAATCACAAGTGAAAATCGAATTTCATAACGAAAGATAAACCAAATGGGTGTTTGATTCAGTACTTGTTAAAGAGTTCCACGCGATACTCCATCTCCGTTTGTGCCATACTAAACGCCTGATTCAAATCCAAGACACCAAAAAAAAAAAGCAAAATGAGAAACTTGACAACACCAATCCAAATCTAATAAATGGCTTAAAGATCTGAATCACGATACAATTTAAACCCTAAGCATTGCAAAAACATTGAAACCTATATGTCATCACAGAGACAGCTAGAAAAACTTAAGCTTCCATTGTCTAATTAGATCAAAGATCGGAGCTTTACGATGTATTAACAATAAAGGACGAGCAAATAAACCGAACCTGTTCCTTAGTAACGCCGACGGGAATAGGAGAAGCCATTTTTTTAGCAGTACCTGAATACAAAATTAATGATTCGTAAAAATCGAAACTTTATAATTCATACTTGAATTTGAAGATCATAAATCCTTACTTTCTCAAATGGGATTTCGTGAAGAGAGGTAAAGAACACAACAAAGGCTTCTCTTTTGCTACACAGCCGAATTAGGGTTTAAGAGACATTACACGCCACGTCATCAAACGAAAGGGTATAGATGTAATTACGCTAAAGTATCTGAGCTTCTCCACGACTAAAAGTCGCCGACTAATCAAGCTTTTAGGGTTTTAGCAAATTTCTATTGGAGGTATCTTCTTTCTTACTCTCTCAACTTTTTTTGCTGAAATTTTCTTCAATTTCGAGTTTTTCTTTGTGGGTTTGTTTAGCTATTCAAAGCTTTCAATTGAAGTCGTTCTCTTTCTGTGTTTTCTAGTTGGTGGTGGATTTTTGATTTTGAGTTAAGGAATTGAGTAGCAAGAAGGTGAGATATGGAGCACGGTTCGTTCACGAATGTTAGTCATGCTTCGTTTACTTTATCGGAAGAAGATCACACACTTGCTAATGCTGTTAGATTCGTCTTAAACCAAGAGTAAGTATCTTCTTCTTTCAATCCTTTTGAATCTGTTATGTATATATATAGAAGAAGCTATACACTTTCACAGAGAAAGGCTTTAGCTTTATAATCTCATACTTAGTTCGTGACACTCTCAAATTCTGATTATTGAGTTCATAGTTTCCCTCATTAGGAATGAATCTCTTACCTGTCTTTACCTTTGTTTTTGGTTAGAATTATTGTGAAGATAATCAAATTTTGTTTGAATAATCAGTGTGCACATTGTATGTTTGTGCCATTATAAGGTGATTGTGAAGGTTGAGTTCGATTCAGATTCATGTTCTGTGGTTAGAGACTAGAAAAGATAGTCTAGAATTAGCTCTTAGATAGAGACAGCAGTGACGAGGCATTATTGTTCCGATATCTTTCGTTGGATGAGTTTGGTCCATTAAGTTCGCCATTATATTGTGATTGTGAAACTTGAGAGTTCGATTAAATGTTGGTTTACATTCATGTTATGTTGTTAGAGATTCTCATTGTATTCAATGAATGTCACATTATCTTATCTTTGAGGTTGATGGAGTTGATATGCTGGTGTGTAGACAATGATGATTATGTCAATAACCAGTACTGTTTTCAATTCTGCAGTCCCAGAGTAACCGTGGCTGCATACACCATCCCACATCCTTCCCTTGAACAGGTCAATATCCGGGTCCAGACAACAGGTACTGTTTTTCAAAAACTCTGTTCATCAGAGTTAAGCTATGTTCTTTTTGGATAACTCTTATCCGAGTTCTTTGTCTGTGTGTCTAACAACATAAAACGTGTTGGCTCTGTGGCTTTTAGGTGATCCAGCAAGAGAGGTTTTTAAAGATGCATGTCAAGAGCTCATGCAAATGAACAGACATGTGAGAAGCGTTTTTGATAAGGCTGTTGCTGAGTATAAGGATGAACAAAAGCGTAAGGAGGAGGCTGAAGAAGAAGAGCTTAAGAGGCAGAGGGATCTATTTGGGTCCATGGACATTGAAAACAACTGATAACCATTGTATTCTCCTATGGAGTTTATACTATTTTTATCTTAAATCCAGATTCGTCCTTCAAATTGACTCGTCAAATTCATAATCCACACCAAAATTTAACCAAGAAGATTCTTATATTGCTTATAACCATTGTCACTACTACTCTGCTTCTTATATTTGAAAGATGGTGAAGTCTTCACCGAATTCACATAGTCAAAATTAACAAAAGGTTATATAATGAAACAAAGAAAAAAAATACTATGGATGGATTTTGATTTAGCAAAATAGATTGTTTGAATATTGATTGATAAATCCTCTTAGCCTACGCAGAGTATCATAACTACTAATAACGCAAGCGATAGTTACAGAAACTATAAGAACTTAATAGAAGAGAGTTTTAAAAGTAAACAGCAACTGGAAGTTGAGGTGTTCTTATCATCTGTTTCTTCAATAAGTTTCTTCTTGCTCGTACTCAGCTTCTTCCTCTTCATATTCTCCTTCTTCATCAGCCGTTGCATCTTGATACTGCTGATACTCAGAGACAAGATCGTTCATGTTGCTTTCAGCTTCAGTGAACTCCATCTCATCCATACCTTCACCTGTGTACCAATGCAAGAAAGCCTTTCTCCTGAACATAGCAGTGAATTGCTCACTGACACGCCTGAACATCTCTTGGATCGAAGTTGAGTTACCAATGAACGTTGAAGCCATCTTCAGACCAGTAGGGGGAATGTCACAGACGGTTGATTTGACGTTGTTAGGGATCCATTCCACAAAGTAGGAGGAGTTCTTGTTCTGTACGTTCAGCATCTGTTCATCGACCTCCTTGGTGCTCATCTTTCCACGGAACATGGCTGAAGCAGTGAGGTAGCGACCGTGTCTTGGGTCAGCAGCACACATCATGTTCTTAGCATCCCACATTTGCTGAGTGAGCTCTGGGACAGTGAGGTTACGGTACTGCTGAGATCCACGAGAGGTGAGAGGAGCAAATCCCACCATGAAGAAGTGGAGACGAGGGAATGGGATCAGATTCACAGCTAGCTTTCGCAGATCAGAGTTCAGTTGACCAGGGAACCTAAGACAGCAGGTTACACCAGACATGGTTGCAGAGATCAAGTGGTTCAGATCACCAACTGCACAATTCAGAAAACAAACAAAAAAATATGTGAGTGAAGTTTCAATACTAATCAATAACTAAGCCTGAAACAATAAACCACAGAGACAGATACAGTAACAACATTGACTCATAATCGAAGAACATTGGAATACTTACAACTTGGAGTGCTAAGCTTGAGTGTACGGAAGCAAATGTCATACAAAGCTTCGTTGTCAAGAACCATACACTCATCAGCGTTCTCAACAAGCTGGTGCACAGATAGTGTTGCGTTGTAAGGCTCCACAACAGTGTCAGACACCTTAGGCGATGGGAACACAGAGAAAGTCATCATCATACGGTCTGGGTACTCCTCCCTGATCTTAGATATCAACAAAGTTCCCATTCCAGAACCAGTTCCTCCTCCCAAGGAATGGCACACCTGAAATCCTGTAAATCCAAACAACCAAAACCATAAGCAAACAACGAATACAAAACCGAATCCGTATTCCACAGTTCAAAATCAGAAATCTAAACCTAAAAACAATCATACACTACCAATACCCAACCTAAATTTACAGATCCAAAAACCTAAATAGACAAAAACCTAAATAAGGAAGACGGATTTCAAATACCTTGAAGGCAGTCACAGTTCTCAGCCTCTTTGCGAACAACATCAAGGACCGAATCAATAAGCTCAGCACCTTCAGTGTAGTGACCTTTAGCCCAGTTATTCCCAGCACCGGACTGACCGAAGACGAAGTTATCCGGTCGAAAGATCTGACCGTACGGACCAGATCTGACACTGTCCATGGTTCCAGGCTCCAAATCCATGAGAACAGCGCGAGGAACGTACCTTCCACAACTCGCCTCGTTGTAGTATACATTAACCCTCTCAAGCTGTAACTCGGAATCTCCTACATACCGTCCCGTCTGATCAATCCCGTGCTCGAGATTAACCACTTCCCAAAACTTGGAACCGATTTGGTTTCCGCATTGACCTCCTTGAATATGAAGAATCTCACGCATCTTCGCTCACAGAGAAGAAAACCCTAAAACTGGATCTAAAAAGAGAGAGAGAGAGAGAGATTTTGAAAAAGGGAAAGGAGAAGCAGAGAGGATCTTTTGTTTTATGAGAGAGAGAAGAAGAGGAGGGTCCATTTATAAAGAAAAGGAGGTTTTAACGGCTAATATTTGGTAATTCGAAATCGAATCGACGGTTTAGATAATGCCACGTAAATCGAGGTGGCAACGGGTGGCAAAATTCAAAAATTAATGGCTCGTGATAAAAAGTTTTTTTGAATTTCGTAAAAAAATATGTTCGTGTGAATGACAGCTGGATTCCATTAAGGAGAGCAGTTACTAAAACATCGTCGCACTCGCACGTGCTTTATGAGAGATAAAAAAGCGGTTCCAACCTGGCAATCGCACGTGAGAGACTTCTTATTGGGCCTAAAATGGGCTTTTACTCTTTTCATTTCAAATCTGCATGACTTAAAACGGAGTGATGTGCACTAGCAAAATCCTCAGACGGCAAGCATGTGTTTGTAAAGTGAAACTCATCGTTTTAATGATTGAATATGCTTATTGGATCCTGAACCGGAGCCTGAACCGGAGCGTGAACCAAAAAATACAGTCAATCGGAAAATGAATTTCAGATTCAAACTTGTTCATCGAAATTTTGCTTGAAGATTCGAATCGAGAAGTCCGTGGAAGAGGAAGAAGAAGAAGATGTCTGTGCAAGAGTATTTAGACAAGCATATGCTTTCTCGGAAAATCGAAGACGCCGTTAATGCCGCCGTAAGGGCTAAAACCTCAGATCCCGTTCTCTTCATCGTAAGTTTCCTTCGAATTTTGATTTACATGTATCGAAGTGAAATTATGTTACATTACTCATTGAATCTTCAATTGGAAAAGTGCAGGCTAATCATCTGAAGAAAGCTGTATCATCTGTGATAACGAAGGTTAAAGCACGACAGATCCTTGACAGCAGAGGAATTCCAACAGTTGAAGTTGATCTGCACACGAACAAAGGCGTTTTTCGTGCTTCTGTTCCCAGTGGTGATTCTTCTGGAACGTGAGAATTATTCTTACTCTGATTGATATACAATTCTCTAATATGATAAGCCTGACATGAGGAGATTGGTTTACTGATTCTCAAGGTATGAAGCTATTGAGCTACGTGATGGAGACAAAGGAATGTATCTTGGAAACAGTGTGGCTAAAGCTGTTAAGAACATAAATGAAAAAATTTCTGAGGCGTTGATTGGTATGGACCCAAAACTTCAGGGTCAGATAGATCAGGCTATGATAGATTTGGATAAAACTGAAAAGAAGGTAGGTGGGAACTTTTATTAGGATTGTAACAAGTTCATATATCATTGCTCCTCATGATTAATTTGATTTGAATATCTTGCAGAGTGAACTTGGTGCTAATGCTATACTTGCTGTGTCAATTGCGGCATGCAAGGCTGGAGCTGCTGAGAAAGAGGTATGAATGATAACATTTTCTCTTATCCTATGTATTTTATGCCTACTTTAGTTAGGAGATTTTGATTGAAGTTATTATCAGGTCCCTTTGTGCAAGCATCTTTCTGATCTTAGTGGCAGAGCAAACATGGTGTTACCTGTACCTGCGTTCACTGTTTTGAGTGGTGGGAAGCATGCTTCGAATACTTTTGCCATTCAGGTATTCTACATTAAGTTCACTATTAACGTTTCTGTTTCTCAAAGTTCTTCAAGAAATCTTTTGGTTTTCAAGTAATTTCATTTACATATGTAATGATTGTTGTGTTTTCATAATTTGTTTAGGAAATTATGATTCTCCCAATTGGAGCAAGTAGATTTGAGGAGGCCCTGCAATGGGGATCTGAGACATATCATCATTTAAAGGTCAATTTTCAAAGATATATGGCTTTCTAGAAGTTACCTTTCTAATTGCATCCGTAAATTTGTGTATAAGGTGAGAATGATCTATTGCTGTTTATGGCAGGCTGTCATTTCAGAAAAGAATGGTGGTTTGGGATGTAATGTTGGTGAAGATGGTGGTCTTGCTCCAGATATCTCGAGGTACATATATTTTTCCTCTCTGATGCTAATCTGCTTGCATCTGTAGATTGTCGAAACTGAGAAAACCATGTTATGGTTTGATGGCTTAGTGCCTAATATGTGTAATTGCAACTGTATGCAGCCTCAAGGAAGGTTTGGAGCTTGTAAAAGAAGCTATCAACCGAACAGGGTACAATGATAAGATAAAGATAGCCATTGATATTGCCGCCACTAATTTTTGTTTAGGTAATTTTCTGCTTCCTGGCTAACTGATTTTTTGCGGCTTCTTGTAGTCATGGATAGTCTTGGTTTGGTTCTCGGCATTGTCATTCACAATTGGCTAGTGAGACGAATAAGATGTTAAATCATCAAATGTGTAGCCTATCAATATCTTGCTCTTGCAAGTTTCAACTATGTTATACGTTTTTGTGTATTATTTCTTACCTTGTGGAACTGTTCTTTCCTGAACAGGTACCAAGTATGATTTAGATATCAAGTCTCCAAATAAATCTGGGCAAAATTTCAAGTCAGCGGAAGATATGATAGATATGTACAAAGAAATTTGTAATGGTATGTCTGGCTCGTCTGAACAATATTTTTTGTGTCTATCTTAGTACTCTTGCAGTATTGTAACGACCAGATTCTCTGTTTGGTCTCCTTGTGGGTTTAGATTATCCAATTGTGTCTATAGAAGACCCTTTTGACAAGGAGGACTGGGAACACACCAAGTATTTTTCGAGTCTTGGAATATGTCAGGTCCAACTCGGTTCCCCTACTATTAACGGTTCACATAGATTTTGTGTTCTTTCAGATCACACTGTCTTCTGATTCTTTTCTCAGAGTCAAATATCTAAAGAGAGAGACCCTTAAATCTTCTTGTACAATCATTTTCCTTGTCTAAATTCTCAGTGTTAAACTCTTGTAGGTGGTAGGTGACGATTTGTTGATGTCAAATTCAAAACGAGTTGAGCGTGCCATACAGGAGTCTTCTTGTAATGCTCTTCTTCTCAAGGTATTTCGTCCGTCCTATTTTGTTTATTACTATGTATTACCTGTGCACATATTGTATGTTTACTGCCTAAGAACGACAAAGACATAATGTGCATACGGTGATACAGGTGAATCAGATTGGTACAGTAACAGAAGCCATTGAAGTAGTGAAAATGGCAAGGGATGCCCAGTGGGGTGTGGTGACATCTCATAGATGTGGAGAAACAGAGGACTCTTTCATCTCTGACTTATCTGTGGGTCTCGCAACAGGTGTGATTAAAGCTGGTGCTCCTTGCAGAGGAGAACGTACTATGAAGTATAACCAGGTCTGGATCTTTTTCCAAACTAATATCCTCAGTACCCCTTATGCAATTACACTAGAACAATCTACATTACGTGGAGTAACCTGCATTGGAATTTTGGATCATAGCTCTTTCATCAGATTATCATCAGCTTCTTTTTAGCTTTTAAGTAGCTGAGTTATGTTGTGGTATGTGAATCTTTAGCAACCTAGGCTAAGTTTCAGTTTCTTCAACTTTTGGCTAATGCAGCCTCAGCTTATAGATCCATAATGATTGAGTTTGGAGCAGCCATGTACATTTAGTTGCTAGATAGTGTTCTCATTTCATTGTAGAAACTACTTTATTAAAAAGCTGAATCACTGTTGAAATGTTCCTGCAGTTGCTACGGATAGAGGAAGAGCTTGGGGATCAAGCAGTGTATGCTGGAGAAGATTGGAAGCTATCTCTCTAAACAAAATGCACATGTGATATTAATTGTTACACTTCTCGTCTTACTTCATTGTTCTCGAGTCTATTTCTCACGCAGACAAATTCTTGTGTCTTGAAAGTTCAAATTTTTTGTTGTTTTTGCCAAATTTAAGAACAAACAGAAGTAAAGAGTGTTAAACATGTTTTTTACAAATTGTAAAAGCATCCAAAAACATCAATCAACACTAGTTCGTGAGGTTGCAGAAGCCACAAACAAACGTGTTTTAGGGCTTCGTGTCTTCTTTTTCTTCAATGTTTAACAAACAGATGAAAAGTGTTATAAACAAGCTTTTCCAAATTTCAGAAAGACAAACATCATACGATTATCTAGTTTAGCATTGCCTTAAGATAGTAAATCCAGAAAACAACTGAATCAAGACAGACATTTCAACAAAGGACTCGAACGAAGACTATCAAACATTCATCATTATTCTGGTTTGGTGTCTTCTTCTTCTTCAATCTTAGGCGCCAGATAGTATCGAATGTAACCCATCTCAGCCACCTTGTACTCCACCACGACCGGTAACTCAGAGGACAAACTGATGGTCACAGTTTCCGACAATGGAGTAGCCTTTGTGAAGGAGTTCATGTACCTCAATGCAAATGAAAGCGAAACAGGCTCGTTCATCTCTATCACAATAGCATCTTCAGGCTGCAAAACACACATACAAACATAAGGTCACTTCAACATTGTATTGGACAGATTATTAAACAAATCTCTCTAGATGACTAGTGATTGTTCATACTTTGTCGACGGTAGTATTCTGCCTGAGCACAATGTTTGCTGTCCCGATATCACCTGCTGTTGAAAACTTCACCCCTTCTTTTGTTACCGAGATCACAACTGCAAAATCATAACATCAAAACCAGAATCATGATTAGAGAATCCTCGCAGTGATACACCAAATAAACAAACAGTTCATTTACCTGTGTCACCAATGCTACTGAGATCTTTGCATATCCTGGAAAATTCACCAGAAGGCATTCTCACAATCGAGTGGTACTCAGCATCAGGAATTCCTAAATGCTCACTGTCGATATCCATCAGCTTCATCTCAAAATCTGCAATCTTGTCTTGTGCTGCATCATCAACACCATTTAAATAATGAGATTAACACCACATAGTCAATATCAAACAAAGTTCCTCTGTTAACTTTCACTAAATCAAGAAACTCTATTCACTTTCAAACTATAGTCTTTAAGCTAGAGACTATACCTATTCTGAAAACAAAAATGGAAGGACTCATTCTCATCAAGCAAGTTCTAGTTTCTGTCAAATGAAACCTATAAATAACAGTTCAGATCACTAATAACATCATTAACTACACAAAAACAAAGCCATATCAAACCTTATTCCAAACCAAAAACCCTCTATTAACATAGATTTTATCTTCTCTTTCATCTCTTACAAACTAAAGCTTTCAAGAAATGGACTGAATCATTCTCTACAATCATATTCTAGCTTCTGGCAAATCAAACCTATAAACACAGAATCAGGTCACCAATAGCATCAACATTGACAACAAAACCAAAGCCCTAACAAACAAAAATCGATTTGAAGAACTTACTGGGACTCTCAAACATGAAAGTAACAGTGTCGCTACCATCATCAGCTTTGATGGTGATGATATCATCATTTCCAGCACATTTCAGCATCTTAGACATATTACCAAGATTCATTCCCATAGAGAGGTTCCTATCGCATCTATAGTGCTCGAAACCTTCAGATCTAAGCAAAAGAGACACCAACGCGACATGGCTCGAATCCATAGCTTGAAGCGAGAACCCTGTGGTCGAACAGTCGAAGTTCGCATCGTTCACCAGATCTTTGACCGCTTCTAGAACCTTCTTCAGTAGAGAACCTTGAACTAAACGAAGCTCCAACATCTTCTGGGAAATTATCGAAAGGTTAGAGTGTGAATCGAAACGGTTAGGGTTTTTAGAGCTGTTGAAATTTCTGGGAGGAGATTGCAATTGTTAGCGGGAAGTGATATTATAAGCTGAGATTTTGTGGCGCCATTTAGCGATTTTAGGGTATTTTTGTTCCCGCCTGTGTGTGACGATGAATTATCATCTGTGTGAGTCCGTATTGTTTATTTCAGTACACCACCATCACTTTAAGCTTTCTTATTTCATGGGTTTAAATTGGGCCAAACAAACATTCGGCCCAACAGCAGCTGTAATATTAAAGATTCCCGAAAAAATCGAAACGAGAGCAAATCTGCTCTTCAAGGTAATCTTCGTGTTCGAGACTGAAGAAGAAATCCAGAAATCATTGAGGAAGGAAGAGAATTAGGAAATGGCGCATAGAATACTGAGAGATCACGAGGCTGATGGATGGGAACGTTCTGATTTCCCAATCATCTGTGAGTCTTGTCTCGGTGACAATCCTTACGTGAGAATGGTATATTCTTCGCTTCCTATGTTTCTCCTCAAACAAATTCGATTTCCTTGCCTTTAGCTAGATTTTTTTTTAACATTCATGTGTCTTTATTAAGATCTCCTTTCATTTGTCCATTTTCGAGCTTGTTTAATGCTTTTATGTTTCTTAGTGTTGAAGCTGCAATTTTAGTGATTTGAGATTTTAGGGTTTAAGCGATTTAATATACAATTCATAACCTTTGGTAAAAATCAGAATTCATGGAGTTGTAGTTCAAAATGATATCTTTGGTTTGTTCTGATCAAATTTGCTTAGAGGGAATGTAATTCATTGAATACTGTCTCATGTTATGTCTGGTAGTGATGTGCAGCTTCATGTTTGATTGATTGATTGATTTATTGTTGTTGTTTGGTATGTAGACAAAGGCGAATTACGATAAAGAGTGTAAGATCTGTACCCGGCCTTTCACGGTTTTCAGATGGCGACCTGGTAGGGATGCGAGATACAAGAAGACTGAAGTTTGTCAGACATGTTGCAAGTTGAAGAATGTGTGCCAAGTTTGTCTCTTGGATCTTGAGTATGGTCTTCCAGTTCAGGTCAGAGACACGGCGCTCAACATTAGTACTCATGATTCTATCCCAAAAAGTGATGTGAACCGAGAGTTTTTCGCTGAAGAGCATGATCGAAAGGTATGGTGACTCTGCGTTCTAACTAGTTATATTATTTGAGTATTGATTGGTTTGAGATTTGGCTATACAGTTTCTCTACTTTGTAATGGCCTATTGAAATGGTTTTGTTTTCTTGTGTAGACGAGAGCTGGACTAGATTATGAGTCTTCTTTTGGGAAGATTCGGCCCAACGATACCATTCGTATGCTTCAAAGGACAACGCCTTACTACAAAAGGAACCGAGCTCATATTTGTAGTTTCTTCATTAGGGGAGAGTGTACAAGAGGTGATGAGTGTCCATACCGTCATGAGATGCCTGAAACAGGAGAGTTATCCCAGCAGAACATTAAAGACCGTTATTATGGGTAAGCATACTTCTAACTTTCATTTTGTTTGAGTATGATAATATTGAGTTACTCCTCAATTTCTTGCTTTGGTATATCATGAAAGAGAGTTATGAAAAATACATCAGTTTGTGTGCGTAAACTGGCTGTTATTTTGGTGATATTGGAACTGTTTTCTCATCTTATTCTTCACTTCCTGCAGTGTAAACGATCCAGTTGCGTTGAAGTTACTTGGCAAGGCTGGGGAGATGGGTACTTTGGAATCTCCAGAGGATCAAAGCATCAGAACGCTTTATGTTGGTGGGCTAAACTCGAGAGTCCTTGAGCAAGACATTCGTGATCAATTCTACGCCCATGGAGAAATCGAATCCATCAGAATCTTGGCTGAGAAAGCATGTGCGTTTGTCACTTACACAACCCGAGAAGGAGCAGAGAAAGCTGCAGAAGAGCTCAGTAACAGGCTAGTTGTCAACGGTCAGAGGCTAAAACTCACATGGGGAAGACCTCAGGTTCCCAAACCTGATCAAGATGGTTCTAACCAACAGGGCAGTGTGGCTCATAGTGGTTTACTACCTCGAGCAGTTATATCTCAGCAACAGAATCAACCTCCACCAATGCTACAATACTATATGCACCCACCACCACCACAACCTCCTCATCAAGACAGACCATTTTACCCATCAATGGACCCTCAGAGAATGGGTGCAGTTAGTTCGTCCAAAGAAAGCGGTTCAAGCACCAGTGACAACAGAGGAGCTTCTTCTTCTTCTTACACTATGCCACCACATGGCCACTATCCTCAGCACCAGCCATACCCGCCACCATCATATGGAGGATATATGCAACCACCTTACCAGCAGTATCCTCCTTACCACCATGGCCATTCACAACAAGCTGATCATGATTACCCACAACAACCAGGTCCCGGTTCAAGGCCTAATCCTCCACATCCAAGTTCAGTCTCTGCTCCACCACCTGACTCTGTGTCTGCAGCACCTTCAGGATCCTCTCAGCAATCTGCTGATGCTGCTGTTACTACTGGTTCGTCTCAATAGGAACCGTTGTCAGTTAAAATGTAGTGCGAATTTCCGGCCATATCTACATTTTGACTTTTTGCTTCTGCTATTTAAAATTAGTTTCCAATGTAAGAGAAGAGAATTGTTACAGTAGTTGTAGACTCTTGTTGACATTATAATTTTGAATTTTTGATAATCCAACATACACATTAAATCCAAGCTGAAACCATAGACAACAAAATTCTCTTGAAGCTTCTTCAAATTCCTCTTTAAACAGCTTTCAATGTTGTATAGATGAGACATATCATACCATCCTCATCAACATAACTATCACAGTTACTGAATGGTTTGATCTTTATAAGCTATGTACCAAGGTTTTAGATTCACAACCAGAAAGAACAAAGGACCTAACCAAATTTACCTAACCATAATCTTATTATTGAAAACAGACATTACAGTGATACAAGACTTAAAAGTTGGACTCAGAGCTTACTAGCTTGTCTACCAAACATAGAATGTCGACCTTCCGCTATAATCTCCCCGGTCATCTTGTTTCTGACTACAACGATTGTTCCTTTATAACCTCCTCTCTCTCCTAACAATCTCGACGTTATCTCCAACTCCTCCTGAAAATTCATTTCCATTTCAATATCATATCTCTCAATCCATTTCTATAGCAAACAAACAGTCCCAAAGTACAGATTGAAAAAAGACTTGAGCAGACTTACACCAAGCTTAGCTTTTGAAAGGAATGCAATAGACATGTCCACTGAAACACTCATAGGTAAGCCTTCGCCATGTACAAGTGCTCCACCAACTTCATCCACAAGATTTGCAATCGCACCATTTGCTAAATTCTTGTCTCTGTCCTGACATTATCAAAACATTAAAATATCAACATCGTCTCCAATAAAAGAAAAAAACGACACAATCAAGTTCAAGCATCTTCTAGATTCTGCTCAAGTTTCCAAAGACTAATAGTATCACCGAGAACTATCATCTTCAAACATCTGACAATAATGCCATTAAACCTCAAATTAGCTTATTTCCAAAAACCTATCACGCTAATTCGACAATTAATCAAAATAGAAGGGGCTTAGAGGATTGAGAGAAAGACTTACCGTCAAACGAAGAGGAACCTTGAAAGAGCAGGAAATGAAACCCGGTTCGACTCGGTTGACTCGGATTCCTCTGAGACTAAAATTCTCGTAGAAGCTTTTCCCTTCACCTAAAAATTCTTCAACTCGCGGTGCCTCACCGTCGTCAACCACCTCATCGCTCAATTGCAGATACTCCATAATTTTCTCCATCATCGTCTTTCTAATTTCTTTCAATTCTTATTTTATTTTTATTTTTTGGATAAATAAATAAATTACTCAATTCATATTTCAGATACTTTATGGGCCTTAAAGGCCCCATTTTAGCAAATCGTTACGCCGTCGTTCTCTGTACTATAAATACGAGCATTTTTTTCAACTATCAAATTCATTCTCACTTTCAGTTAGATAATTCGTTGCTGCTAACGTCACACTCACACGGCGATGGCTTCTATCTCTGAAACTTCCGACGACGGCTCTAACGGCGGCGATCCAAACCAGAAACCCGAAGAACCTCACAAGAACCCGCAAGAAGGTAAAGAAGAAGAGAATCAAAACGAGAAACCGAAAGAAGACGATCATCAAGAAGAAGAAGTAGAGAATGTTCCTCAGATTCCTCCACAAATGCCACTAGAACTAATCGTAAGCACCATCGCGACTCTCCGGAGATGTCATTACCCGACGCTATCTCTCCTCTCTGACTCCTTTCGTCAAGTAATCTCTTCGGTGGATCTCTTCCAAACTCGCTCGCTCATCGGCTCGACGGAACCGGTTCTTTATACCTTGATCACGTTCACGTCCCCAAATTTTGAAGAACCAAGATGGTTTATTCTCCAACGGAGAAACAATACCTCTTTACAATTGAGCTTAGTCACATCTCTTCCTCCCATGTTTCCTGGATGCACTACCGTCACAATCGGACACAAGATTTACGTTATGGGTGGACTCAGAAGCTTGAATCGACGCGCAAAGACTGTGTTTGTCATCGACTGCAGATTCCATACGTGGCGCTATCTCCAGGAGATGCAAGTGGCTCGTTCCTACGCAGCTTCTGCAGTGATTGACGGAATGATTTACGTGGTGGGAGGTTCCACTAAACGAAGTGATGATTGGGTCGAAGTGTTCAATGTAGAGACTAATACTTGGGAAAATGTGCCTAGTGTATTATCCCCCTATGGTCGTTCGAAAGCACCGTTTAATGTTCATTTCGTTTTGGATAATAAGATTTACATTTTGGATGGTAACAATCGTGTGGCTTACGATCTAAGAGGACGTAGATGGGAAGATTGGGGACCTGCAGGAAATCAATTGGGGTATTTCTGGCAGGTGTTGTATTGTGTGGTTGATAATTTGTTGTATGCCGTTGTTCCGGATCACCTTCATGTAACTCCCATTGTCGTGTATGATCCAAGAGAAATGGGTTGGAGACCTGTCATGGGTGTTGATTACTTGCCTAACCTCGTTTATAGTGAGTCTAGAATGACGAATTTTGGTGGGAAGTTGATGATTTTGGGATGTTATCAAAGCCAGGCTAGGTTTGATTATTACGGGGAAGTAAATGTTTGGTGCGTAGAGGTGGCGTTGGAGAGACGTGAAGATGGTGAAATTTGGGGGAAGGTCCAATCACTCTCGCTTGTGAATAAATTCCGCAAGTCGCCTGTCTTTGTGCTTTCTCGAACTGTTACGGTTTGATGATTCGTTTGCAGTTGCAAGGTATGTTAATTAATCTTTGATGAGTGATGATGATGTTTCAGACGTTTTCTTGAGCCTCAAGTCTGATGTAGGTTTACATGAACTTGCAGGTGAAGGATCTTTTCTTACACCTTATTGATATGAAGCAAAAGTGGTGCAGAAGCTCTATATCTGACAACTTATGGAGTAACTCGTCTTTCTTTACCTTTGTGCAAAAATGTGAATACTCTTAAAAGAATTAGCCTTGTGTAGAGTTGGCCACTCTTTTAGCTTTTCGATACAAAAGTTCTTATGAGACTTGTTGAAATGCATCTTTAGTCTTTTGGGGTTTTTGCAGAAACATGGTCTCAACTTCTTCCTGTTTGCTTTTAGATATATAACTCTTGTGTAAGTAAGCTGATTAATCTACACTTTACACTAACTAATGAACCTAATCTGCCTCTACTATATGAGCAACATTATGAAATATTGGTTTAGATATGAAGTAAACAGAGTGATTAAGTAACAGATGGTTTTGATTTTGTGGGTAACTGTCTACGATATATGAAAGTGTGGAAATACAAAGTCCTGATCAAGGCTGAAGTTATCTATATAGAACGTATACCAAAAAAAAAACACCTCTGTTCTCATTTTTAAAAGACTCACTATGCTTTTAGCCGTTTAAGTATACGAGCAATATAAAAGCAAGACAAATTGGTTCCTCAATTTGGTGACCTTATCATTTGAGCGACAAATTAGGGTTTCTAAATAGAGAACAACGAGACTTGTGTTTCACGTCCAACGACATTTAACAAAAAGACAAAAAAGCTAATCTAGAGCAAATCACTAAGCTCCTCTCTCTGATATCGCTCCCTCTTTCAGAGACCATGTCATTCATGTTGCCTTTTGGAGACCATGCTGGTTTTGAGCCATTGTTAGTGTGCTAACACATAAGTGAAAAGAGAGACGAAGTAAGATAAGAGATGACAAAAGAAATTTGTAGTGTTGGAAAGGGGTGTTGCTACTTACCACTATCTGAATGGTTTGAAGCTTCAGATTGAACAGGTATTCGATTCAGTGGATCTCCTTGTGTCTGCATTGCTTCTTGTTCCTGATGATGTTGTTGCTGCGGTATTACTCCTTGCAGCTCGTTGCTGTTTGCTCGATATTCAACTTCAAGTCTTTGCAGCTCTTCTACTGAGAGGTTCTGTTGCAGCTGCGATTGCGGTTGACATTGTCCATATAGGTCTTGTGGCGGCTTTTCGGGTGGCCTTACTACTCCTTGAAGCCCGTTGTTGTTTACTTTACTTTGAAGTCTTTGCTGCTCTTCTAGTGAGAAGTTCTGTTGAAGCTGCGATTGCCGTTGGCATTGTTGATATAGCTCTTGTAGCATGTCATCGGGTAGCGTTTGTAGTGCGGCTGCTAAAGGATCCATCTGCTGGAAATTTGGGCTGCTATTGTCAATATCTTCTCCGAAACCATCTCTAAAATGATCAAATGCCGCAGTAGGTGCTTTTGGAAGAGTTGGACCTCCAGTATCTAAGGGAAAGAGAAAGGAGAATGAATCATACAAATGCTTAAGTAGAAGAGTTACAAAACAATATAATGAGAAAGGAAGATTAATAAGTCTATTATTTACAAGCAAAATCAGTAGATGTCGGCCATTGAGTAGTAGCTGCTGGTGCAGCGGTTGAATATAGTACTGGATAGTAATCTATGGAGGAAAAAAGGAAGAGTGATTCATTCAAAATCTTTGATGCGAAAAGGGTTTAAACTATGAGAGATAAAGGTTGAGTGTTTTCTTTACACGCAAGATCAGTATATGGCAACAATTGACCATAAGCTTCTGGTGGAACGATAGGAGCTCCAAGATGGGAACCTATGGAGAAATAAAGTTGAGTCATTCATAATAATGTTGAAGTACAAGTGATAAACATATGAGAGATTAAGGGAGAAAGGTTGAGTGTTTTCTTTACACGCAGGATCCTTATAAGGAAACCATTGATCATTAGCTGCTGGTGGAATGGTAGAAGCTCCAAGATTGGTACCTATGGAGAAAGAAAGTTGAGTTATTCATAAAAAAATGGTCAAGTACTAGAAGTGTTAAACAAATGATAGATTAAGAGAGAAAGATTGAGTCTCTTCTTTACAAGCATGATTATTTGGTGTAGACCATATATGATTTTGCTGACCATTAGGAATCGGCAACTGGTTTACTACAAGACAGAGAAACCAAAGGAAGCTTTAGAAATCAAAAGTGAAATATATAATCGAGTTTTTGCCCAGCTGCAATCATGACCTACAAACTCAATATTCAGAAAGAGAGAAAGGTTTGAGTCTTTGCTTACAAGGTATATGATTAGTTGTAGTTGGCCACTGACAAGAATGAAATTGATAGTGCTGATCATTAGGATTCTGCGACTGGTTTACTACAAAAGAGAGAAACATAAGGGAATTCTTACATGTCAAAAGTGCAAGAAATCGAGTTTTCGACTTTACCTGTTAGACCATTTGTATCATCCAATGCCGACATTCCCATGTTTAAAGTGCTCAACTCTGACCTATCAGCTGCATAATGCAAAGAGTTATCAAACAAAGCAGAACAAACCCAATTTTCAAAAAACTAATGAACGTTATTTAGAGATTTTAGTCCTTGTGTTATACGTACATGTTGCAGTACTAATATCAAAATCTCCATTCTCGAGCATCAGAGAAACTTGCTTTCCAAGAAAACTATTAAACAATTTTATTTGACGCGCTAATTCGCGTATTAAGTGGTACTTGTTGAAAAAATCTGCATTCTCTTTCTGAAGCTGCTCCCATACTAATAAAAGAAACAAAACTGAATTCTTTATAAACAAGCACAAAATCAATTCAAACAGATTAAGAGATTATATAACACATACTTGGTTTGGTGAGATGGTGACTAATCTTGTGATTTTCCTGCATATAATTCACTGTTTCTTCCAGACTCATGTACTTGCGGATACATGTCGCGATTATGTTCTTTATCTGAAACAGAAGAATAACAATAATCGTACCATATGAGATAGAGTAGATAACAATAACTCAATAAGCTTCCAGAGAATCATGAATGTTTTAGAGATTTGTGTAGAAAACATCAATACAGTGTCTATGGTCTCTGAAACGTTACGACGATTGCAGCTGCAGAGAAGATTGAGACGACATGGTTCGCTCATAACTTTGGAGGAAACCTGACCAAAAAAAAAAGATATGAGTCTCTTTCAGGAACGAAAGATTATAAATATACAAGATTCAATATTCACTTGGAGAATTTCGTTGTATGGCGTATGGGAAGTTAGAAATGTGCGAAATTCTAGGGAAAATATCAAAACAAAGAGCTAGGCGCGTGGCAGTACAAATAGACTGCAAAGTGGATCTGAGTTAGGGTTTCACGGTGGCTCGCAGTTGGCGATGTGGTTGGTTGTTCTGAAACAGTACAAATAGGGTATGATAAATCCCGAATCAGTACTCACCAAGAGTACGAGATAAGGGTAAATCAAAGTCCAGAAGGTGAAGGATCACCTCGAAGATCTAAGATTTGGAGTTGACGGAAGATGATGATGATCGATAGAAATAAGGAGATTGAAGAAGATAATATGTGTTTGATTGATTGATTCCTAGAAAATGGCTAAAGCCCTTTACATATAAGTCACGCTGGTTTTGGCGGGGTTCTAAACAGAATTAAAATGAGAGAGGCGAGTTTTTAGGGAAGCTAGTTTTTAGGGAAGGAGAGCACACGTGTCTAGTTTTCATTGGTTAATCATAATCTCATCATTTCTTGGTTTGGTTTGGTTTACTTGAACTCCGTATGATTTGGTTTGATATTTTATCATCATTTTAATTCATATGAAATCCTTTTATATATAAATTGTTTATATATGTTTTCTTAATTGGCTAAAATAATACTTTTCTAAAATTTCTTTGCTGATAAAAAAAATAAAAAATAAATCATATGCAAGTTTTAGAGTGAATTTCTTTGACCAACTATTATTGGAGAAATTATATGTATAATATTCCCCTAAAATAGAAATTCTATTGAAAAAAACATTGAAAATAAAAGCAAGTACGTAAAGATTCCTAACAATAACCCACCAAAAAAAAAAAAAGATCCCTAACAATACTTCCTTTTATGATATTATCCCTTCTGTAATTTCGAATGAGTCACATTGTGATTATTCAATAAAACATTGTGATTGTAATTTGGAATTATATTTTTTAATGAAACCTTTTTTTGAAACGAAGTTTCTGAACGCGATGCTTGCAATGACGTACCAAAGACATTTTGGTTTCCCTATAAATACACAAAACAACTTTTGTTTTCTTTTTTACAAATATCGAATTTCAGGCTCTCTTTAATCTTTCAGTTAATTCGTTGCTCCTACTAACGTCACACGGCGGCGATGGTTGAACTCTCTGAAATTCCCGGCGACCCTAATGGTGCCGATCCAAACAACAATCCTCAAGAAGAAGACGAAGAAGTAAAGAATCTTCCGATTCATCAAGAAGAACAAAAGATACATAACGAGAATCTTCCGGTTCATCAAGAAGGAAAAGATACATAACGAGAATCCTCAAGAACAAAAGATACATAACGAGAACCCTCAAGAACAAAAGATACATAACGAGAATCTTCCGGTTCATCAAGAAGAAGAAAAGATACATAACGAGAATCCTCAAGAACAAAAGATACATAACGAGAATCTTCCGATTCTTCTACAACTTCCAGAAGAACTCATCGAAAGAATCATCGCACACTTCCCACAATGTTATTCCCCGTCGCCAATTCTCGTCTGCGAAACCTTTCGTCAAGTAATCAATTCGGATCATTTCTACTACGTAACGCGCTCGCTCCTCAGCTTCACCAAACCGGTTCTTTATGCCTTAATCGCATTCCAAGCGTATACTCGCCCAAGCTGGTTCTTTCTTCGTCAGAGCAACATCGCTTTACAATTACACAGAATCCGTTCTTACGAACCAGTACAAGGTTTATGGGAGTCATGGGGTGAGGAAAGTGAGTTGATGAGATTTTGGCACTCGGTGTCGTCTTGTGTGGTTGGAGATTTGTTGTATGCACTTGATCTTACGTGTGCTCTTGAACATCCAATAGTGGTATATTATCCGAATGAATTCGTTTGGAGACCTGTGATGGGTGTAGATACTGCTCATTTGCCTATTCTCTGTGAATATAGGTCTACGTTGGCGAATTTTGATGGGAAGTTGGTGATTTTGGGCGGGGGCGACTGTTCTGAGTCTTCTTCCGAAATTTGGTGCGTAGAGATTGCGTTGGAAACACGTCAAGGAGATCAGATTTGGGGGGTGGTTAAATCAGTCTCGATTGTGTCAAGGGACTTGCCGATGAGGCATGTCATTGAGCTTTGTCGAACTGTTATGGTTTGATGTTACGCTTGCAGGTATGTTTCTGTGATGAGTTTGGACTTTGGACTATTGATGATGAATTCTGGTGTTTCAGATAGTTTCTTTAGCCTCAAGTCTTAGTTAGGGTTTCAGGAACTTAGCCTTGTGTAGAGTTGGCCACTCTTTTAGCCTTTTATACAAAAATTCTTATGAGACTTGTTGAAATGCATCTTTAGTCTTTTGGGTCCCAAATTCTTCCTGTTTGCTTTTAGATACATATGACTTTTGTGTAATTAAGCAGATCAGTTTACACTAATGAAACCTAATCTGCTTCTAATCTATGAGCAATATAAAATTTTGGTTTAATTATGAAGCAAAACAGAGTGATTTAGTTAACAGATCGTTTTATGGGTAACTACAATATGAAAGTGTGGAATTGGTTTTGGTTTAGAGATTAGCAAAACGAAGTTATTTAGTTAACCGTTGGATTTGAAAATATATAGCTGAAGAAAACAAACATGATTTAAGAGGATCTCCTCATATGCCTTGCGCTCTAAGGAAGCAAAACATACAACAAGAAACCTATACACTCTCTCGCTATACTTTTGTATGAAACATACATTTTATTATACGACAAAAAACATAAAATTCCTATCTACAGAAAACCTTATCATTCATTACGCCTTTTTAACAATGCATATTAGCACTGTAAATTTGGTATCTGCAACTATCTTTGGTGTTTGAGTCTATAAACCAAAATGACTTGGTTCTTTGTTGACTTTCAGTAAATGCTATCGGAACTGGAGAACAAAGGAAAGAGAATCAGATTGTGTTCCTTGTAAAAGTAAGAACCAAAAGCTTATAAGAGTCTTAAATATCATAAGAAAACAATTTGATTTTATTTAACGAAATTATCTCAAGCTTACCATTTCATCAATTGATTCCATCGGTTTGATTGTTCTCAAGTTCTACAGCCAATGGATCGATGGACTGTCTGTGGTCTTCTGCAGAATTAGACTCATCATTGAATGTTACTTCAAATCCCTGCTAGTTTTTGTTCAGTGTTAAGCACAAGAATAACTATACACTTTTGATCAAGTATATACAGAGAACTGTAAGTTTGGAAATGGCTAAGTGTTCACCTCTTGATTCTCCTGAATTGTTCCTGTGGCATAAATACGTCCCTGCAAAAGAAAAAATAACAAATCCACGCGTCAAACAAAGTACATGTGTGTGCTTAGAAATTGTGTTCTGCTTTAGGAAATTTGGAACTTACATCTAATTGATAATGAGATGATTCAGCTGGTGGATCCACATTTTGCAGCTGACCATTAGATGCATGATCCAGAACCTCCCAAGCAGTCTGGTCTAGATGTAACATGTCTGGTAACACTGATCTTGGAGAAGTAACAGATTCTTCAGAGTTTCCATGATGATTTACATCAGAAGCTTCAGCTTCCACGAGTTGTTGCCTTTCTTCTCCATCATTTCTCTCATAAGGTTCTTCAAATTCTTGATCAGTCGTCCTCTCGGATGGTTCATGTTCGTCAGAGTCATAACTTATCTTTATCTCATCAGCTGAGTTCTCGGAAAGTTCCTTCAACTCCTGACAAAAATTTGCAAAGATTATGTTCAATGTCTAAACATTTATACCATTTTCATGACTTCAAAAAAAAACATGAACTAACCTCATCTCTTTTGAAGAAAGCGGAATCCGATTGAGGAACCGTGGGCTCCAAGTTTCTTGCTTCTTCATTTTCTGGAGAAGCTAAAGAAGTTGTTTCATTTTGATCTTGATCATCTTTCCCCACAAGTAAGACTTCAGATTCCACACCATTATAACCCATTTCTTTTCCCATCTCCGATTCATAAACAAACAGAGATCTTTCATAATCAGAGTCATTACCATCAACTGAAGTTGGAGGTGATCCAAGTTCAGAAACCTCAACTTGAAGATCAGAGTCAACAGAATGTGTCACCATATGACATTTTCTTGTATTGTAACCAAAATGCTCCATGTATCTTTGCCTCGCGGTTGCTAGTGAACTCGAACCACTGCTTCTAGGCACTAAACCCGCAACAGAGTTTCCAACACGATCATTTCGTTTGCAGAAAGTTCCAGAAGCATCTGATTGGTCTGAGACATTGAAATCCTTCTCTCTTTCTCGTGGAGAAAGCGATGCGTTCGAGTCACTATCATCGTTTCTGATGGAATCTGTCTCTATCCGTACCTCTCCTGCCTCCATATCATTTCCTTTCTCTCTCTCTTTCATTAGAGGTTCCTGATTATTGCTACCTAAATCAACAAGAAAAATCACTAAGAATTATAGAAAGCCTAATCATGATCCTGATTAGGTCACTAACAAAACTGTAAAATGTCATACCTTGTAGTGGCCTAGGCCTACCATCAACTACATTTCTCCACAAAGACGTAAATTTAGAATCATTTTGAGATTCTGATGGAAAAGCTCTGTGATGGAAGCTCTCATGGCGGCAAAAGAAGATATCTTTAGGGTTAGTCTCAGCAAACTCTTGTTGAAAACTATCTCCTGTTAGGTTTGGTTTCTCTTCCAACGGATCGTAAGGAAGGTCAAATGGGTTTCTTCTTGGTAATAAAACGGAAGGTGCAGAGCCTGGCATGACAAGTCCATCGATTTCGTAGTTTCCTTTATCGAAACCATAAAAGTTTCGACCAATACAAATCCGAGGAACTTCCATATCATCCATCAAGCTTCCTTCAGCTGCAAGTAAGAAAAATCTCCTTGACCTTCTTCTAGAAATCAAATTCTCTAACCTCTTGTTTCGTTCGATCTCAGATGTCCCAAGATCCATCAAATTCTTCTGATCATCCTCTGTCCACGCCACTACAACCTTGCTTACATCTTCACGCCTTTCTTCTTCTTCCTTTTCTCCTTCCGATGATGATGATGATGAACATTCAACTTCACTTTCATCATCACCATCAACACTTATTAGCCTCTCTAATTCAACAAGATCTCTGTGATTGTCAAGAACAGAGTCAAATACGTTTTCTTCTGCAACAAGCAACGTCCTTTCTCTCTTGAATTTCTCCATATCTGGTGTAATCGTCTCCGGTAATACTTCTCCATAGAGAGTAGTCAGAATAACCTTACCTCTCTCATCCTCACTAGCTTGAGACGAATCCCAATCTTTCCCAACCTCTTCAACTTTCCTTCTTGCATTTCGTCTAACACTTTGTTGATGCTTTAACTTAGCCTTCTCTGTTCTTCCCTCTTGAGAAATCGTAGATAACCCACGATCCTTTCTCTTGTCTTCATCACAAATCTTCGAACTCAGATCATGATTCCGTATATAAAACGAAGCAAAAGCTATCAAAGGAGAAGAACAGAGCAAAAAATAGAAAACCCAAGGAAGAAAAGTGTACAAGATGATCAAAAACGTAGAAACACCAGAAACAATTGGGTATCTCTTCACGTATCTGAAAATTGTTTTCGTTGAGAATCTAAGAATTTTCCAAACGATAAAGCAAACATCTTTAGCATCAAATTTTCCCATTTTCTTCTCCTTCTAGTGAATCAAACAAACCTGAAACATAAAAATCATTATAAGACCTAAAACACACACGAAATGATCAAAGGTATTGAAGGAAAACTTCAAAATTGATGAAGAAGAGAGGTCAAGCTTACCTTTGAAATGATTACCAGTCAAAATAGTTTTGGAGGGGTTTTAATTGCAGATTTAGAAAAAAATTTCTCTGTTTTCTTAAAAACATGATGTCGGTGTGGTAGAGAGGGGATGGTTTTATGTACGGATCGGATCGTGCGGGGAAGACAAAATAGAAAAACAACGAGGGAGTTAGTTGCTTACATGTTGTTTTTCAAAGATATTATTTTCTTCTTATTACATACACTTTTGAATTTGTTGATCGTGTTACTTACATAAAATTGCAGGTTAGGTCCCTTTGTTTTCGCAGTTTTTGCAATTATTTCTCATATTTCTTAATATTGGGCTTTTCACATGTAATAAGCCCAACGATAAGACCATGACAATTTCTATACGAAACATGATATAAATTCTTTGGATATACATTATGAATTTACGATATACAATTAGTTTGTTTAAATATCAAAATATAAATGCGTCAATGGTTGTTGTTACTTGTGAGATTATCTTTCTATTTAAGAAGAATAATTCTCTTCGTAGATAAATTTTTAAAATAATTTTCCGAGTTTTCTAATGTTTCTAGATATGATTTGATTTGAACAATTAATTCGTGGTTCTTTGAATGAATATATCGACTGTATTTGATTTCAGTTAAACTGATAATAATTGTCATTTACGTCTCAAAAGAATTGAAATATCATGTCTCTCAAGATATGGACTTACATATTGTTATGCATTATTTATCAAAATATGTGGACAAAACATAATATCAATGTCGCTTTCAGAATAATTGAACAACAGATATTGAGAAATCAATTTTTATGGTTATATCAATTGTCATTGCCAACATCTATTACATAGTAACAGTCCAATTTACATTACAATGGTAATTCAATGAAGGTAATTTACTTTTTATTGGTTTACTCGTGAAACGACGTTCTCCTCCTCACGTACCTTATCTTAATATCCTGATCAACGGACACCAATTTTCGACAAAATATCTGAGAAAGAGGACACGTCAGCAAGCCTTTCGCTTTAGGCTGCATTGGGCCGTGACAATATTCAGACGATTCAGGAGGTTCGTTCCTTTTTTAAAGGACCCTAATCACTCTGAGTACCACTGACTCACTCAGTGTGCGCGATTCATTTCAAAAACGAGCCAGCCTCTTCTTCCTTCGTCTACTAGATCAGATCCAAAGCTTCCTCTTCCAGGTTCGAATCCTTGATTTCTCCATGAATGTGCATGGTAGTCCAACAATTGTCGATGTTTTTGATAGAGAGTTTTGTAGATTTTCTCCGGCGAAATTCCGATTTGTTCTTCAATATTATGTGCATGAAACTTTTTTTTTAAGATTGTGCGTTTAGATGCAATATTCGACTCTTTGTTGTTCTCATGCTCGTCGATTTCGATGTGTTTCTGTTAATCCATTGATCGTATCGGAAACTGTGATTGATTGATTCATATTTTCGTTTGTCTCCAGCTATGGCTGCTTCAGTACACTGTACCTTGATGTCCGTCGTATGCAACAACAAGAATCACTCTGCTCGGCCGAAACTTCCAAACTCGTCTTTGTTACCTGGATTCGATGTTGTTGTTCAAGCTGCTGCTACTCGATTCAAGAAGGAAACAACAACCACAAGAGCCACTTTGACGTTTGATCCACCAACCACTAATTCTGAGAGAGCTAAGCAGAGAAAACACACCATTGATCCTTCTTCTCCTGATTTTCAACCAATTCCATCTTTTGAAGAATGCTTTCCTAAGAGCACTAAAGAACACAAGTAATTGCTTCACTTAATCTACATTTTTTCATATTGGAAGAGTTGAGAAATCACTGGTTGGTTTTTGGTTGTTTTCAGGGAAGTTGTCCATGAAGAATCTGGTCATGTTCTTAAAGTTCCCTTTCGTCGTGTTCATTTGTCTGGTGGTGAGCCAGCTTTTGATAATTATGACACTAGTGGTCCTCAAAATGTTAATGCACACATTGGTATGTGATTCCACCTCGTGTTTACTTTACACATTCACCTCTCTTTTATGTGACTATCGATAAATGAAACTTACCAAGCAGGGCTTGCTAAGCTAAGGAAGGAGTGGATTGATCGTCGGGAGAAGCTAGGAACACCAAGATACACTCAAATGTACTACGCTAAGCAAGGGATCATAACTGAGGAAATGCTCTACTGTGCTACTAGGGAGAAGCTAGACCCTGAGTTTGTAAGATCAGAAGTTGCACGAGGACGGGCGATTATCCCTTCCAACAAGAAGCATTTGGAGCTGGAACCGATGATTGTTGGTAGAAAGTTCTTGGTCAAGGTCAATGCGAATATCGGAAACTCTGCTGTTGCCAGCTCTATTGAAGAGGAAGTCTACAAGGTTCAGTGGGCAACCATGTGGGGAGCTGATACAATCATGGATCTCTCAACTGGTCGTCACATCCATGAGACACGTGAGTGGATCCTAAGGAATTCAGCTGTGCCTGTTGGTACGGTGCCTATTTATCAAGCACTTGAGAAAGTGGATGGAATTGCTGAGAATCTTAACTGGGAGGTTTTCAGAGAGACTCTGATTGAACAAGCTGAGCAAGGTGTAGACTATTTCACAATCCATGCTGGAGTTTTGCTGCGTTACATTCCCTTAACTGCCAAGCGTTTGACCGGGATCGTTTCGCGTGGAGGATCCATTCATGCTAAATGGTGCTTAGCTTACCACAAGGAGAACTTTGCTTACGAGCACTGGGATGACATTCTAGACATCTGTAACCAGTATGATGTGGCTCTTTCCATTGGAGATGGTCTGAGACCTGGCTCCATTTATGATGCTAACGACACTGCTCAGTTTGCAGAGCTCCTTACTCAAGGTGAACTAACTCGCCGAGCGTGGGAAAAAGATGTGCAGGTATACTACAACTACTTATCTAATTCACTTATATTCATCCAGTTTGTCTTTGGATACAACTACTTATATCTACTTTTCCAGGTGATGAATGAAGGGCCAGGGCATGTCCCAATGCACAAGATTCCAGAGAATATGCAGAAGCAGTTGGAGTGGTGTAACGAGGCACCATTCTACACCCTTGGTCCTTTGACTACTGATATTGCCCCTGGATATGATCACATTACCTCTGCCATTGGAGCTGCCAATATTGGAGCCTTGGGTACAGCTCTTCTTTGCTATGTAACACCAAAAGAACACCTTGGGCTACCAAACAGGGACGATGTGAAGGCCGGGGTTATAGCATACAAGATCGCCGCTCATGCAGCTGATCTAGCCAAACAGCATCCACATGCTCAGGCATGGGACGATGCGCTGAGCAAAGCGCGGTTTGAGTTTAGATGGATGGACCAATTTGCTCTGTCGTTGGACCCCATGACTGCTATGTCTTTCCATGATGAAACTCTTCCAGCTGATGGAGCCAAGGTTGCACACTTTTGCTCCATGTGTGGACCAAAATTCTGCTCTATGAAGATAACAGAAGACATCCGAAAGTATGCAGAGGAGAATGGTTATGGCAGTGCTGAAGAAGCAATCAGACAAGGAATGGATGCTATGAGTGAAGAATTCAACATCGCAAAGAAAACCATTAGCGGAGAACAGCACGGTGAAGTAGGTGGAGAAATATATTTGCCAGAGAGCTATGTCAAAGCTGCTCAGAAATAAAAGGTCAGTATGTTTAGACTGTTAGTCGTTGCTTTCTCAACAAACATGTTAGTTACTGCATGCTAGTATAAAATCATTCAGGTTTATAATCTTTTCTTAAATCTGCAACATATGGTCAACTCTTAAATGAGTCCTTACTGTGATCTTTGTTTTTTATCGTGTTTCTTTTTCTTCTGCTGCATCAGGCAAATGTTTTAAACAAGACCTTGCTTACCCAAGTCTTGGTGCCTGTTGGACTATACCTGGATAAAGGCACAAACTGTTGGTAAGCTTAGTAGTCTCTATGTCATGTTACTTTTAGAACTATCTATGTTGTCTGTTCATTTGAGTCAGAGTCAGCAATAAAGACAATCTAAGTTGATGTTTCAATACTTTTTTGTGTGATTTGGTTGGTGAATTGACATGCAAAAGCACCAGGGGTGCTTGAACCAGGATAGCCTGCGAAAAGGCGGGCTATCCGGGACCAGGCTGAGAAAGTCCCTTTGAACCTGAACAGGGTAATGCCTGCGCAGGGAGTGTGCAGTTTTTTTTTTTTCCTGTAGCTTTCTAAAGGAGAAGAAGCTACTGTTGCCGCTCGAGTCTCGTTCCACGGTTTTCAACAGTTAGTTTCTTATGAGCTAAGAGATTCAGCTTAATTGGCTTACAGCCATAAAAGAAGTCTTTAACTGATGCACTAAGTCACTAACAGTAGGGAATAATTCAATCAAAAAATCATCCAGATTGATAAAAATGCATTTGCACCTTTGGGGCATAAGCTGAAATTACTCTGCTCGCACAAATCAGATTTTTAAAACTTATGATCATGTTTTCAACTTATACTCGTTTGTTTACATAATGGGATGATCAGTTGTTCACTTTGAGCAAAGCATACTGGGCAGGTGTAGGGAAAGTGAAGCTCATGAAACTGATCCACTGTAATTCTCATTGTTCAGCTTTTATTTACACAAATGTGCGAGTCAACACGTAAAAGATTATGATATATTGCAGTAGAACATAAGTAAAACGACCTTACCAAATGCGAAAGAAAGCTTTTCGAGCCGGAATGATCAAAAGGTTACACATTCTGTACTCATTTTCCTGCTATATGAGATCACACAATTATCAAGAGCCTGAAACTCTGGAATACCAATATTTAGACACGTTACATAGAGTTTTGAAGGTTTCTCATTTGACCAGCTCCTGTGTTTGACATGCTTTGGTTTCATATGGTTAATGTTTCTGCTAAATCAACCATGAGAGATGTGAACTATTTCTATATCATGTGTCTGTAACGTTGGGGCCGCTTGTGAGCCTCTTCCTTCACCATTTTCAGTTTGATCAGTTAATAACCTCATGTAAAAGCAGTGAGAGAGAGAAGAGATCAGAGATGGCACACTGTTTCCTTTGGAAATCCTGGGCGTTGTTATGTTTGATCGTAGGCTTTGTGACTGGTAAAGAAAAAAACAGCATGTATGTTATGTTCAAAATACTAAAAAACGACTCGTAGTTTAATACTCATCCGATACCGTCGTCTTCTTCATCTGAAAATTGAGAAAAAAAGTCTTACCGTGTCGATTGCTAGAATACTCCAATCCAAGCCCTTGCTTAGTTTCTCTCAATCTAATCCCTAATTTTCGTCACTATAATTCTCCCGAAAATGGCGGATTCCGAATCTAAAATCTATCACGAACGACAACGATTACAATTTTGCCTCTTGCACTGCCTCAACAATCTATTTCAGGTGATTGATCCAATTTCTATTTCAATCTCAAAATTTCATCCTCCGAATCACCGATTTGAGAGTTTTTGATAGTGATCTCGTTTGATTTAGGACAAAGACGCATTCACTAAAGAAAGCTTGAACTCAATCGCAGAGAAGCTCGAGACCAATGATCCAAACAAAGAAACATGGACACCTCTCTCTTTCGTCCTCAAGCCTCACCACAATACAATCACTGGTAACTACGACGTAAACGTGATGATTACAGCTCTTGAAGGAAAAGGCAAGAGTGTTGTTTGGCATGATAAGCGTATTGGAGCTTCTTCGATTGATCTTGATGATGCAGATACTTTAATGGGTATTGTGTTGAATGTTCCTGTTAAGAGATATGGTGGACTTTGGAGAAGTAGGCATTGGGTTGTTGTTAGAAAAATCAATGGTGTTTGGTATAATTTGGATAGTGATCTCGTTGTGCCGCAGCTGTTTAGAGATGATGATGAAGTTAGAGGGTTCTTGGATCAAAATCTGAGTTTAGGTGGAGAGGTTTTGCTTGTGAATAATGCTTAAAAGATCAACAATGTGAGTTTCAATTTTCTTACTTGTCTCTGTATGTTATCGAATACCCATCAAGTGTGTGAATGTTCCTGTCTTATAGTTTAAAGTTCAACAGAGTTGATCATGATCTAGAAAGTTCAGTGATTTTACTCGTGAGTTATTGGAACTAATGGTCGTCATGTCTCAAATTAAGATATCTTTGAGGTCTATGGTTAGAATGGTATGTTAAAGCTTCTCACTTTCCTCTCTAAGACGTGATTGGATTAATTTGGAACCTGCCATATAATGCCAATCAACTTCCATTAGCATCTAACTACCGAGTAGTCATCACTCATTGGTCTGATCTCAATGGAATGTTCTCACATGTAACAAATTACCCTCTAGACTTTGATGTCTATGTATGTCATGAAGTTGCTTGGTTATTATTTCCTTGCTGATATTCTTGTGCCCACCATTGACTTCGTTCTTCTTATTCTCTCTTTTTTTCTCTACTTTTGTGTAGCCTCAAGTCTCAAGTAAGGTATCTGCAATATATAAAGGTTAGTTTATCTCAGCCTCTCCAGGAGTCAAAAGAATTTGTTCACATTTCTTCTGTGCACACACCTGAGTGATCATCAAATAGGAACAATACCGAAAGGTTGCTTTAAAGAAAGAACCTTTATCGCTTAAACAAATGGTTTTATTACCTCTGCGGACCATCTTATACTTACTTTCCCTAATGGAAATGTAGAAAAACTAAAAACAGTCTTTTTCTTTTGCTCTATGGCTGCCTTTGCTTTCCAAATTTCGGCGTTTAAGTTTCTGATATCTTTAGATCTGTTAGTTATTACAATCCTTTTGACATAAAGTATCTAAAGTAAGTATGAAATTGAACCTACCTGCTTATATTTTATTTGTATATGTTTTGAATGTCTACAGTAATCATTGCTTTAAGTGTTAACATGTCATTATTGATACATTATTAAGAATCATGGCTTCTCTGGTCTCTACCTGAACTCTTATAGGCAACTTGTTCAGCATCAATCCCTATAAATATAATCCCTTACTCTCCTCAAGTTTGTTCTCACTCTCTCTTGATATGTCAGCTACAGGAACAAAACGGTTCAATGCAAACACTAGACCAGTAACTCCTGGTAAGCAATCCTCAGTCAAGGGACCATATTATAAGAATCCGGGATGCACAACAAGCTGTGGTTTGAGGCTACCGAGGAAAACGGAATGCACAGCAGCAAGACTGATCAAAGATCTCAGCTGTAAATTCGTTATGGGCTTACGTCTGGTGGTGATGAGGAAGAAGAAGAAGAAGAGATCTCCACCATTGAAGAAGGCTTCTTCTTCTGGGATATCTCAGCCTTCAGTCATCTCTGTCGTTAATGATAATAATCACAGATCAGCGGCAATAGAAGACTGCATACAATTCATAAACTCCTCTTCCTCCTTCACAAGATCAAATTCTACCTGTGGCAGTAAATCTTAAGTTTTAGTTATGACCTTAAGTTTCGAAAACTCTTTCTTGGTCACTTGTTTGCTACGCAATAGCATATTAGAGAATTGCGTGTAATATCTTTATGATACAAATATATATAGAGCTGAAGAGAGATTTTGAGTAATCTTGAGAAAGTGTGAGCTTTGTTTATTTACAAAAAATCATCTGTATATCTTTCATCTACAAAGTATTATTCATATGCGTTTGGCCTAAATCAACGAGCAGAAAGATCCTGAAGAATTTTCTGGCAAAAAAGGAATATTCCGGCTAGCTCTCAGACTGCAATGATACTTGTATAATCAGAGACTGGCGTGAGGTGAAGTTGCACCTGATGAGAGGTCTTGGAGCCGAACTATTTACTATTCTCGGAATGGATCAATCGATTATCTTCTCTCCGGTTGAAAATAGGTTCCAAATGACGGTCCCAACGAGGTAAAGACCGACCGAAATCGTGAAAACGTCATCCCAAGAACCTGAGGCATTTCATGTCATTGTTAATTCCATTGAGAAAACACAAAAAAAATGAAACTTAGAAGAGATTTTATAAAGATTAAGCAAAGCATTGTCAGAATTACGAAGTGTTTTGAGAGTACTGACCGTGTTGTAGTATGTGACCAGTCGCAGCTGTGCCAAGAACTCCGGCAAGTACTCCAGCAGTATTAGACAAACCAAGTAACACTCCCTGAGAAGACCAACAACATCAATGTGCTAATCCATTTTCTTTTGAGTAGCATGATTCATTAAGACTTGGGAGTAATTGACTAAACTTACAGAGTATCTTGGAGCGATGTCTTGATGGTTAGAGTATAGACCAGACTGTGAAAACGCATCAGTCCCCTGACTACAAGCCATGCACAAAACAGCCATTGTAGGAGAATCTATGTGTTTCAGCTGTGTTAGGAAGAACGCTGGTCCAAGAAACCCTATTGTTTGCATTATCTGAATTTCATCATAGAAACTGATTATCGAATGTATCACTTTTACTAGATTGCATCAAAACGGAACTGAAGAACAGAAGAAGTGATATACAAAGTACCTTGCGGACATTCGTGACAGAGAAACCTCGGCTGACAAGTGTATCGGCAATCCATCCACCGGCATTTGCAGATATTGCCATTGTCATCCATGGAAATACAGAGAGAAGTCCTGACTCCATAAGGTTGAACTTCAGCACCTGCCTCACAACCGTCCATATGATTAATGATAAGAAAACAAATAAAACATCAAGCCTCTTGATTAAAAGACAGTAATATAACGGACTTGATGGTAATAAGTTGGCATCCATGTTAAGAGAATGAATGTTCCCCAGTTGTGACAAAAGTGGCAACTGATGAGAGCCCAAACCGGTGGTTTCGACAATATCAGCCTCCACGGGATCGACTTCACTGGCTCTTTGCTAGCACAGTTGTCTGCAATTAGCTTTCTTTCTTCAGGGAGCAATGTTGGATCTTCTAATGGTGAACTCTCTGCCTATAACAAGTAACAACACACGTCAAATCGTCAATGGTAATGAGATATGGGATCTACAAATAGTTAAGAACAGTAGAAAAAGTCTGACCTTAGTTAGCCACAGAGTCAACCATACAGTTCCAAGAGACCCGAAAGAATAAAACACAGAAGGCCATCCAAATTGATGAATCAAGAAAGGCGAAAAGGCTAAACCGGTGACAGATCCAAGGTACATTCCGCTGTAAACAAGCGCGAGTGATCTGCTTCTCTCTTGCACAGGAACCCACTTCGACAATATATTATTCATAGCAGGCATTGCAACACCCTGGAGAACACAAATGAGAACTTACTTCTCCTTATCAACACACACAAATCCGAGACTGATATCTAACATCACTAAGAGTAATCACAAACCTCTCCAACTCCCATGAAAGCACGAACAACGAGCAAGTAAGGAAGACCGAGTTTAGCAGCTACAGGAGTGAGAATTGTAGCGATTGACCACCAAATAACACCGAATCCAAGAACCCTTTTCCCTCCTACAGTGTCTGCCCAAATTCCACCAGCTATCTATAATATCAACAAACCACTGATTCAACTACACTTTTGATTTAAATGTGAAAGCTAGTGAGACTCATTTAAAAAAACATTGATCATCTAAAAATAGAAACCCTAATTAAGGAATCAGGGAAAAAAGATTACCTGTGTAAGAAGGTAACCCCAGAAGAAAGAAGACTGAATCAGACCAACTGTTGCTGGATTCCAACCATACTCAGCTGACATCGGAAGTATAGCTATACTCATATTCACCTGTTAAAACATCATCTGTCCCAAATTGAATAACTCTTCCCAATCCATAAAAATCCAATCTTTTTTGCTACTTACTCTGTCCATATTGCAGAGAAGAAAAGCTGAGAAACAGAGTAACACAATCACCCACCGCTTCGGAAACTCTTCCCACCATGGGAGGACGATAGAGCTAGGCGAATCAGAAACGACGTCATTGTTTCCACTTACTTTATCTCCTTCTACGTAATACGAATTACTGCTTTCACTCTTGTCGGAGCTCCGAACTAATACCCGGAAAACACTGGACCTATTTCGCGGGTAGATCCATACCCGTAACGACTTTGGAGATGGTTTGAGATTACGGAGGCTGCGAGAAGAAGAGGTTTTTTCAGGTGGACGATTTGAAGTGTAGAGAGAGTGAATATTTGAAGAGCAAAGAAGAGCTCTCGCGTTCATGGCGGAGATAGATTTTTTCTTCTTCTTCTCTGTTTTTTTCTTCTTTGTTTTAAGAGAGAGGAATTGATTTTTTTTTAAGGTCGTGGCTGATGTGACGACATGTGGCGTTTAAGTATTGGTTGAGTGAGGATGTCATAATCTAACGGGAAGTAACGGTTAACAGAATAACTATTGGAGGTCCATTATTAACTATCAGTTTAACATAAAGCCCATATAAGGCCCAAATAATGTTAGCTTACGAGCATAAATTGCGAGATCTATCTTACTTCCCCAATGAAAAAAAAATCTCAAAGATTTGGAAGTAGACCTATGAATAGAATTACAATAATACGGCAATACCAATAACAATAGTTTATTGTCCGTAAGGATATGAGTATGACCAGTGATCTACTTTATGTGGAATAAAGGCAGGATCCAAAGGTGGAACCCAAACCACCCACTAATTGCGTTCACAAAGATGCGAAAGAATATTTAATCCAACAATTGATTAAGTATCCCATGCGAGAGAGTATTGATCATGATATTCAAAATTAAGTGTAAAATGTCAATTTGTATGAACGTATGGGATAATAATGTTGAGGACGAATAGACAGAGGTAAATGTCAATCAAATTTGGTAATGTTTGATGTATTCTTAGTCGATTACATTGATTACATTCTTACATATTTGTAAATTAGTGAAATGTATGAAATATATGTAGCTAGATAGAACAAAGAATCTATAAAACTTGTAACAAAATCACAATTAGAAGATTAACGTTTGCAGCTTTCTTATTTATTAATGGAGGAGGTCCAAGTTTAGGGGATGAGAATGATGTAAGATTGTGGTGCGGCAGATTTTACTCATCGAAGGTGTCCCTTCTGGTCTACCATAAGAATTTCCTAGCTTAGGCTTTTATGAATTATGACTGCCACTTTTATTTATTTTATTCTTCTTTTAAGTCATCATTATTGTTGTTGTATCGTTATTTCTTTGTTGCATGCGTTATCCATTTACCAACATCTACCACTGTGTCGTCAAGGTCTTCCAAAATCTAAACGAAACGTAAAATTTATGTACCAGTAATTCATCACTCCTAAAAAAACACTTGATGATTTTCACCAATTGATATAACGACGTAACGAGATCACTAAACTATACGGATCATGCATGTTGATCTATCGGCACGTAATATTGTAGGTGTAGACTATAACCTAGGTTATGGTATTCAATTCAAAGACGTCCAATTCAGAAATATGAGATGGTGTCATGTTACTATTAGATCCGTACCAGTCACTAAACAAGAAGGCAAGATTCATTTCTCAAGAGGTAGAAACGCAAACTTAGGCCGTAAAGACACAAGAATGCCAACTTCATGTGGATGGAGACAGGAAGAGCTTCGAAATGACCCACTTTCCAAAAGTACATGCTTCTCTCACGTGGCCCACTTCTCCAATTATCATTCACCATTTCAATCATTCATCACTAACTCTCCTTTCTCTATTATTTTATTTCTATATTTATTAGCTAAACGACATCTAAGCTATAACCAAATTACACTTTCTAGATTTGGTTATATGAGAAAAAATAATACGTTTTTTAGTTTGTACAATGTGATATTCTCTACCGACAATGTGATGAAAATAATTTATCCAACCAAGTGGTAGTAATTAATCTGATTTATGACCTTCAATCGTTATCCTATATGAGCCTACGAATTAATTTTAAATAGGCGCAACTTTTTTCTACTAATCAAAATTTCCATGGTATATATAATCTCAGTGTCAAATATGACGAGTTTTCATCAATATGTAGTTATATTCAGAGTAATTAGAATATACATTTTCCAAAACAAAAATAAAATGGTGAGGCAAAACCACGATTGATTGTGATGAAAACATGAACGTGATAACATTTATATACTAACATTCATATTAAACTAAACGAATCAAAAACTTAGCACCTCCAACTGCCACTTGAATATTTCGCTTTTCTTCTCCTGAAAGCGAAACCTTAACCTAATTTTTTTTTGTCATGTTCTGTATATATAAAAAGCCTAATTAAACTGAATGAAACATTTATAAATAAAATCACTTTGTTTATTTTCTTTTAATAATTTGTTATGATCAAATGCATGGATGTGTGCATGGATCTAATTAGTAAACACATATGCACTGATGAGGCGCAGAGATTAGAAATGAGACATGTGCACGTGTTCCCCTGTCTACGTCCGCATCCTAAGCAACAAAAATTTGTGAAACCAAATATTCATATCAATAAAATAATTCTGTGTAGCCTTGGATTCCTCTAAATTTCGAGTTTGTCTTCTTTATAATTTACATTGTATACAATAATTTAAATGTAATTACATAACATCGTACAAATAATTGAAGAAAAAAATGGAGAATACATTCTATAGAAAGATGAAGAGAAAATGATTCTGTATAGAGAAGTTACAACATTGAGTATCAGTGTAAATGTGTAATGAATACCACTAAACACCCAACATGGGTTGCTCATGTGGTGTGTGGTACGTAGAGTTTGGTATTGGCTACCCATGTTCGAACTTAGTTGAAGATGGAGGAATAATTTATGCCTATATAATATATTAATTAAATTTAGAAGATATCATCATCCATTAATACTAACAGCATCGGATGAGTCTAAAACCTAAAATTTCCAAGTTAACTAAAAAGTATATATATATATACCACAAAAGTATGTTATGAGAAGAGCTTGTGGTTTAGTGACGAACTAAGGTTTCGTCAAAAAAATTGTGTGACCTAAAACTCCCCTACCTAGTTCAACACCTTATAGAATGAACTAATTTATCTACTCTCATTCCAGTCTAAATAAATGAATTTCGGCTCCAAAGTTTCATAATATAAAAGAAAAAATTATATATATGGAGGGAAAAGGCATATATAATAAACATCATTCGAATTCGTTTTTTTCTTCTTCACAAAACATAAGTAGAATTCTATAAACCTAAAACTTTCATCCAAAATGTACTATAAGATCATCCGTGAATGAAAAAAAAAAAAAAAAAGCGTACACTCACTCATATGCACACACGAACCAATGCATCGGTAAGATTCGCATAAACATACAAAAAATAGGAGTAAATAAACCAAATAAAAACTAAAGTGAGGAGACAAATATTCTAACACAAAAAATAGAAAATAAAAATAGCGTCACACCTACTCTTTCTTCTACCTTTAGTATCTATCTCCTGTCTTCATACTCCTTTACACTCCTCTCCTTCTTCTTTACACCTCTCCAATGGTAAAATCTCTCATTCACTAACTTTCTCTGCTTCTCTCTATCTTTCTCTGTGCATACCAACTCTAAAGTCTCTCATCAATGGCGGCTCGAAAACTAGGGTCGTTGTTACGTCAATACTTTTTCTCTCTATGCTTCCTCTTCCTCGGTTGCTTCTTCTTCCCTAAAGACGCAGACTATAAACAAAAGAGAAGAAAGAAGAAGCTTAGAAGAGTTTCTTCTTCTTCTGGTTCATCTCTATCCTCTTCTTGGACGTATTTAAAACGAGTTTTCTTATCCACGACAAGGATATCCAAATCCCGTAACCAAACACATCCTAACGTTACTTTAACATCCGCAAGATCATCTCAAAACTCCCTCGTCACTCTCGTCCAACCCGATACCACAAACCAACCCGACCCGGAAACACGTATTCATCAGCAAACCGAATTCGAGATCTCCTCTTCCGACGAGATTTTCCCTTGTAACTCGTGTGGCGAGATTTTCCCAAAAATCAATCTCCTCGAGAATCACATCGCGATCAAACACGCCGTGTCGGAGCTAATCGCCGGAGAATCAAGCACGAACATCGTCAAGATCATATTCAAATCTGGTTGGCCGGAGCAAGGTAATTACAAATCTCCGGTGATCAATCGAATCTTAAAAATCCACAACAGTTCAAAGATTCTCACCAGATTCGAAGAGTATCGTGAGTTCGTGAAAGCTAAAGCCGCTCGTAGCAACGGCGGTGGAAGACGGTGGGACGATGAACGTTGCGTCGCCGACGGAAACGAACTTTTACGATTTTACTGCTCGACGTTTATGTGTGATTTAGGGCAAAACGGTAAATCAAATCTCTGTGGTCATCAGTATTGTAGTATCTGTGGTATCATCGGATCTGGATTCTCGCCGAAGCTCGACGGGATCGCGACGTTGGCGACGGGGTGGAGAGGACACGTGGCGGTTCCGGAGGAGGTTGAAGAAGAGTTTGGGTTTATGAATGTGAAACGGGCCATGTTGGTTTGTCGGGTTGTAGCGGGTCGGGTCGGGTGTGATTTGATTGATGATGATGACGTGGATAAGAGTGATGGTGGAGGGTATGATTCTCTGGTTGGGCAGAGTGGGAACAAGAGTGGGGCTCTGTTGAGGATCGACGATGATGAGCTTTTGGTTTTTAATCCAAGGGCTGTGCTTCCTTGTTTTGTTATTGTGTATACTGTGTAACCGGATTTGTGATCCTGTGTGTTTTTGTTTATATTTTGTTACAATTGTGAAGTGTGAAACGCTTTAGGTTTGTTTGGAAAATGGTAAAATCTTTGTGGTGAGTAATGATCTAGGTACAGTTTGAGAGGTTATGTGACTAAAGAGTTAAAGATAGTCCAGCCGAAACATTTAGTTTAATAGTTTATGTTATTGTTGATTTCGTCGATATATGTTGATTAAAAAGCATTTAGTCTAATAGTTTCTGTTATAGTCGATTTTGTTGAATGCGATATATGTTGATTAACAAACATTAGCGCAAGACCAAATCATAGAGGGGTTAACCACTAAGATTCCCTTTGTTGAATAATTGATTAAAGGAAGAATATGGTAGACAACTATGAATATAATTTTTTTAAAACTAAAAGGAAACACTTTTTTTTGGGGGTCAAACTAAAGTAAACACTTTAAATGGTATATTTAGTGCTTTAAAAACGAAATTAATGATGAAAGTAATATCTCTCGTAATTATTTTACAGAAATGAAAGAGAAATGTTAATTAAGAATTGAAAGAGTGAAAAACGATTTCATTTGATGCTTTTTTTTCATGCTTAAGAGTTTTTGATTCTATGTTGGTTAGTGTACATTCCATGAGATGGCGGTTGATAGACACCCATATCTCAACAAAATCAACTACAAACATGCGAATCCCTGGTTTAGACGGATGCATAAACAAATTTCTTTTCTTGTTGATATTTCGATTAGAGAAGTAATGTAGTAACTTTTATGACTCTCTATTTTGATTCTATAAACTCAAATGTCATAGCTATTACAGAACGTATTAATAACCTGTGAGACATTACATATGAACTCGTGTCATGCATGCATTTACATAGGTCCAAACTGCATTGAACATAACTCCATCGTGTACATTAAAATCATAACGATGATTATGTCGTTTCTAATTAATTGGCTTATTGCATTGCCATTTCGTAAATCTTCACCCTTAGTGGCATGACACAAAACGGTGACAATTTGGTTTGTTGAGTAAGCAAACAAAAGGACATTGCATGGCTCGTGAGCAAGATATAAATCCTCGTAATAGTGCAGTACAACCTCATTCCATTGGAGACCTCTATGACTCAATCTATAGATTGAAAAGGAACATGCCAAAGCCACCAACACATGTCATTCCATATGAACACTTCTAGGTCTCTCATATACAATGTCAATATGTAATAAGAAATTTCTTTCCAAGTCTAAGAACGTGATTGACAAACCAATGAATCAAACAACTGCTCCACCAACTTAACGAGAGGAAATAACTAAAAAGCCTTAAACGGTATTGAGTGAAAGATTTGAGTATCGTTGTACCTTGATTAGAATCTCAAAGAGTCAAAATTGCAAGTTAGTCAATTTAGTTATACGGCACATAAATAAAGTAAAACAAAAACATGCCGAAATTGCATTACGATTTTAGTGTTTTGACTAGTTTTGTACGTAGTACTCTATGTGCAAACCAATAAAAAAGAAAAGTGTACAGTAAACACACTTGGTTCCACGACATAGGCCCAACCGAAGATTCATAAGTTATGAGTCATAACTCATGAAGGCGGTGAGATCAGGTTCGATCTCATGCGCTATAATCACGTGCCTCAACTACCACCAAACCAAGATATTTTCTTCCTTTTCTCTAGACTGATCGCAACCATAAGTATTATATAACTCTTTTACCCACCGAGCCTTGGTGACAAACATGCATATACATAATACATTAATGGTATGCACATATGTGTATATTCATTAGTTGTACTTATTGTATACAATATTTTATATAGAGAGACTTTGATGGTGCACATTCTTATCTAAATGGTGTCTTCATGAGACTCGTCATCAAGAGGGAAACACGTGTCATCACCGCCGGTATTCCACAAGAAATTGGCGTAATTAGCGGCGTAGTAAGAGTTGGTCGGATCGGCATCAATTGCTTCTAAGAAAGTCTCCTCAGCCGCCCAAAGATCGTCCCGTGCTCTCCATAAGAACGTCGCATATTTGCTAAACGCCTCTGCATCTTTCGGTTCCACTCCTACCGCTCTCTTGAAATACTCTTCCGCTCTGTTACACATGAAATCACGTGAGAACTTATTCAATAGAGATAAGTAAAGACATGTGGAACGTATTAATGATGAAATGAATAACGCCAAAAGTGTTACGTGTGAAAATTAAATTTCCATATAATATGAATTAGGTACCGGTTACAAAAATGTGAAAGAATTATCAATTTAGCCATCATACTAACAAATAAGGATCGGTTAGGAATAATATCAAACCATTCATCGTGTCACTAAAATCTATAATGCTTGTTAAGCCCAATTTTCTAAAGAATGCTACAATCTAGAACAAAAAACTAACTGTATAAAGCTAATGACAAAAACATGGGTTAATTAATTTGGGTGGGAGATAAAATCTAGAAGACAAATTGTGATGTAACGACTTTTGTTGTTGGGTTATGGTGGGGAGTCTTTAAAACACAACCGTAAACTCCACTATCACTAAAACCCTCAAAGACTCAAAGCTCATTGGCTAGAACTTATCCCTAACACTGACTGAGAGTTACATTATAATTTTCTTTATTTATTCTCTGTTAGATATTTGTGTAATGTCGTTTTTCCTCAAAGAGGAAAAGAAATTGGTTGGTGTATATTCTGCTGATGCGATTATTATGACAATTATGAATTTCCACAATCTGCCCCACTAGTGAATTAAAAAATCATCGAAGTCTGCGCCTATTTTTGACTCTATGCATCAACTTGTAGCCTCAGAAATTCACAACCCAAAAGAATCTAAAAGGAAGATTCGACCCTAACTCAATAACCAAATCTACTTAAGCTAAACTAAGATTAACATAATTTAATTAGAAAACACATGATTAAAGTGTTACCTGTCATGGTCATTAGAGACGAGGTAAAGGAACTGAGCATAGTTAGCGAGTAGTAGAGGATTATTAGGCTCTTGAGACAGTTCTGTTTGATACATTAGCTCTGTTTTGAAGTAACCAGTGTCTTCCTCTGCTTCTACTCGAGCCTCTACATGAGACACGAACCGCTTCCTCGTCTCCTGATCCAACGAATCGTCAATATTTGAATACTGCATTCGTTCTGCTTCCTCCACCATCGAATTCCACAATCTATGTTCATCTTGTCCCGATACTGACGGCTCTGACCCGAAATTCGATGATGACAATTGAGAAACTCCTTCGGGTATGATTGTTCTGAACTGTTCTGATCCATCGGATCCATCACCGTCAGTTCCGCTTAACACCGGCTTGACGTTTCCACCGCCGCCATTGTTGTTACCACCAACTGAAGCTATACTCCCACTAGGAGATGATACAAAGAACGTTTTCACCACCGAGGAATCAAACTTCACGTTTGTTTCCTCTGTTTCACTAACAGTTGTTAACTCCGTAATCGTCGGAGGAAGAGGAGCAACAGCGGCTAAAGCGGAGCTGTTGTTACCGATAGAATAAACAGTGAAATTGGCTAAGAGAATCATAACATAAACCATCAACGTAGGAGTAGCAGAGAAAACTTGTTGAAACAACCAAACGAAAGATTGTTGCATCTCTTCTCTAACTCTTAGCAAAATCTCTTGCAAGTCTTCGTAGAACAGAATCTCTCTCATATGTAAAGTAAAGCTCTGAAGCTCCCGTATCATAAACACCATTGAAGAAAAAGCTTTATTCATCGAGCAACACGCAGATTCACCAGCTTGTTTAACTCCTTCTTCCCATTGACGTTTCTTCTTTATAATACGAAGTGAAAGAGGAAGATCAACACTGTTTGCTTTCATTTCAATACTCGACAAATGAACCATCTCGTTCCATGGCGGCTCGATTGAATTCTCGTCGTCGTCATGGTGTGGGATATTGAATCTGAGAGTTAGCTCTTGGATTTTTTTCGAGAACTCTTCGTCGGAGAATGGATCTAAGTTTGCGCTATAAACTCTTCGAAACGACTGAGTTTTGATCGGTCTAGATGATGATGATGATGATTTCCATAGCTCACATGACTTGGGTCGATGAAGCTTCGTCGACGGAGTTCCGAAAAGAGCCGAACGGTTTAGTCTCTGTGTCACGAAACGACATGATAGAAACCGGCCGTCGTGTACTGTGCTACGTCGTTTTGAAGGAGATGTTATGGTTCCCGAAGCTAGGGTTTGAGATGGTGAAGAAGACTGATGAATAATAGGCTGAGTAGTCCATTGAAGGAAAGTAGACGAAGAAGCTACTTTCACCCCCATGCGAAATTTTCCTGATAGATATTGAATCTGAATTTGAAGATTCGAAACAGAGAGACTAGTTTCTTCAACAATGGCTTCTCCTTATTAGATTCCTGTAAATCATAAGAGAAATTGAATCCACTAATTATCTTGAGATTGAATCATTGAAGATGGCAAATCGGATAGTGGAAAGGTAATGTCACGAGAATCGATGGGTTCAACGAATTAGTAAGAAAAAAAATAGGTAAAGAGAGGAAGAAAAACTCACCGGAAAATTTAAGTCTGAAATTTTCTCGGAGGAAAGCGAAACTCACTCGGGAAAATCCTGAGGAAGGCGCTTCACTTTTATTTTAGTAGAACGCGGAGAGAGAGAGAGTGAGGAGATGAGCTTTTATATACAGATGTCAAGGAAGGGTTTGTTGCGCACGAGTTTATGATCGAAAATATCGAAATTAATTAAATTAAATATATGACCGGGTTAAAGCCGGTTATACAGCGACGTAAAGAATCTGACAAACAAGTAAGCCGGTGACAAGAACCGACTCACATGATTAACCGGAGATGTCATTAGGATTTATTATTTTTACATCTGACGGTTTAAGATAGACCAAGTGTCTCCCAGACTATTGGGTTTTCTTTTGTCATTTTCTGACAACTAGTACTAGTGTATTGCGTACTGTATTTTGCCAATTTAAAATTTAAACCAATCAACGGTCTTGGAAAAGCCATGTAGATATTTTACTTGCTGTAAGATAATAATTTATTTTAAAATGGTTTAATTAGGAGTGTGAAAATAGTAACAGTTTTGCAAGAAGGTATGCTAAAAGAGTGGGTCCCGTAGTGTCCATGTAATCTGGCGTTAACTTTGATGTGTGGTAAGTGTTGCGATTTGCGTCTATGTTCATTTTGCCCTCTTTGGTATCAAAATTTTTACATCTTTTTCTTTTAAATTTTGTTTGTATAGAAAACGTAAATACGTCTGATCCAAAATCGACGGATTCGAAAAATCGTAAATCGTTCATGAAATGTGAGATCAAGTTTTGTAATGATGCAATGAAGGAAATAATTGCTTATAGAAAATTATGTTTTAGTTTTACCAAAGTAGTGATAGAAAATAATCTCCGTTCTAGGGAGATTTTGATTACACTGTTTCTCTATATGGTTATATAGTTGGGGTGACTATATAGTGGATCCTACTATTTTTTACTTGATTTGAGTAATTTATAAGATACCTTTTTCTGTGCATGTGCAATGATGATTGTAACAAATAACTACGACTTCGTAAATTATCGCATGCATGTATTTTTGAGATATATATCTAGTTTCGTAAGATTTGGAGCTGCCCCATTTAACAACTTATATTTTAAATTGAACAAATATCAAAACGTATTTAATAATTTCATAACCAACACACAATTCAAAACACCAAAACCGAACTAAACTGAAACAAAACAAAGAAAACCAAATTAACTGCAATTGAAATTTACAACAACAAAAAATGAACCAATTTACAATTTCGGTCTCAATTTGATAAATATGTATAAACGTGAGTTAAACAATGTAGACCATAATGGACGAGCTTATAAGTTCTAGTTCGGGAAAAATCAGCCGAAAAAACTGTAACCAAACCTAACCGAAAAATCGAAAGTTAAGAAGAATAACACAAGTGGTTTATATCTTGTTTTGTTTATAGGGTGGTTATATCTTGTTGAAACGTGCCAAATGGAGGGGGTAAAAAAACCGACGGTGGAGAAGGAGAGAAAGGTATGCACCAACTTGCCGTAATTTGACGTCGTTGAGACATTGACGTTAGAAGAAGGTGAAGAATTGACGGCTCTCGTTGGTATTCGGCTTATGTCCTTCTTAACGGTTGATATTTATTGTTCTTTCAACAATATTGGACTCTTCTCACCTTTCATTGATATTTATTTATTCCCTTAGTTTATTCAATTCCATTTTACAAAACGTACGGTGGAATCTGACCTTGTCCTAATTTCAGTTTTTTTTTTCCTTTTTATTATCGTCTATATTTGGACCATCGAGAATATTTCGTAATTAAAAACTTTAGGGTACACATGGATTTAAAACGAATTAGCTCGTCTCGTTACGAGTTTTATGAATATAGGATGTGAAATGTGTTTTGAAAGAAAGTTCTAGAGGAACATATACTGATTATAACCAGTCCCTCATAGAAACTAAGCTTAATCGAAATAGACATGAAATAGCAACTGAATTCAACGTTAATCATTATATCACCAGAAGAAGAATGGTAGATGTATATGAGAAAGAAAATAAGTACTGAGAGCAGTTGTAATTATTCTTGAATAGACATAACATATTGTAATCTCGACCAACTTAAGGTGTAATTTATATCTTATAAATCCTTGTTCTGTAACTCTATTTACCTTAGCTCTCCATAACTATATTATTTGGATGAATAAATCCCTGATAATTGGCTTCTTTTCTTTAAAAATATTCTAAATAATAAAATGCTTTCGAACAAAAGATTAAATATTATTGGAGAGTTCATAGAAATATTTTTCCATACCATTTTCTAAATGCATTATTATCAATGTTGGTGTGGACCATAGTCGGACGGTAGGCTAAGGGTGTGAGATCCGCTTAGTTCTATTAAAAAATTCTCGTATCCTCGGCATGGCCCGTCAATTTAAGTAAATATAAAATATGTAATATGAATACTTGAATTTAGCAAGAGATAAGATCATGTGGATTATTTGATTTGTTCGTTTGGGAAATGTACAATTCTAAAAGGTGAAAAAGTTAGTTATAGATTATGCAAGTGATGGAACTAATTGCTAATGGGCAGCGACAAGGAAGACTAGTATTAAGACAAATCATAAAACCAAACGCTAAATGTCCAAAAATGTATGGAGGGTTAATAAAAACAAAGAGAAAATGATAGAATAAATCATGTGATATATACTAAGGAGTAAGGGGGTTTGGTTTATGAAGATTGATATGATGGAGCTGGGCAATGAAACAAATGACGATATGATCGATGGGCATTACACAGTGAAAAACTTTTTGGCAGTGAATAATGTTAATTAAATATGATCATGACGATATCAAAATAAGATGTTAGATATATATATATATATATTCACATTTTTTAACAATAGAAGATCTCGATACGGAGGTGTTATATGTTATTTAACAATAGGAATGTGTTACTTTGTATACCAAGTTGTCTAGGGAGGTAAGCTGTTAAATTGACCATATTTTTTGTGTGAGGGTAAATATCAGTGAAACGCATCGTATATTGGTCATCCGATAAATATTGTTGTATTGCATGTCAGCCTTCTCAAGAATAATTTTGATTGGATATGTAGTGGTTAATTAGTTGGCGATTGAAATACCACCTAACCTCGATTTTGGGGTATTATGGAAAAAATGGCAAAAAGTAGAGTTTGAATTCTGACAATGAGAAGAAGAACGTTCGCAAAGCTCAAAATGTTTGTTGAGAATGTGTATAATCAAAATGTTTCATTGTTTTATATTTATTTTTGCCAAGGTTCATTTGCTTAGGTCTTATGTTGTAACACCTATCTTTCATCTAATGATATTTACTCTCTTAGCAGCAAAAAAAGAGAGTAGAATTTGGATTCCGACAATGAGAAGAAGAACGTTCGCAAAGCTCAAATATTGAATGCAATTTAATTTATATAAGGTAAATAATTTGGTTGATTAATATGCAACTCTTATGTACTTTATATAACACAACAAAATATAAAAATCAAATTAACATATATAGGAACTAAATTCTTACATAGTTATGACTCTTGAAAGGAGGATATAGCCAATACGAAAATCAAAAGGAGAGAGACATTACAAAGGCCACCACTCTTATTATCTCTTATCTTCTTTCCACCTAGTATTTATCAAAAAAATCCTTCATTTTATATTCGTAGATATCTAGTCTACGCATGCATTGATTTTTTTGGATACATGCACATCATATAATAAATCATCGTCAATTCATGTGGATATCCTTCTTCTATATCAATGCATTGATTTTTTTTGGCAACAAATCGTATGATATATGATCAATGTATGTGGATATCCTTCTTCTATATCAATGCATTGATATTTTGGCTACACATCATATGATATATCATCGATTTATGTGGATACCCTTCTTCCATAAAACCTTTTATGAACCAGATATACATGAAAAATATCTCCACGTCGTCTTTATATGTTGATATGATGATATCTCATACTTCAATGATTATATATATGAGGAAATAAATAAATATAAGTGCATTGACAGTTTGACACATAGATCACCTAGCTTTCTTATCTTATATTCTGATTCTTTTTTGTCATTATATGTAATTTCTGATCTATCAAGTAGTTAAGAGTGAATAAACTATATACAGTTGCTTCATATTTTTTTATACTATATGTATATAATGAGAAAAGCTATTATAGGTTAAGATACGTTTACTATTGTTGTGCACGTAATTAACTATTATCACTTTTTTTCCCCCGCCAGAGATGGTAATGTGGTAAATGGTCATATATGGGCCGTTAAAGGGCTTTAATAGGCGTTAAATTGTTCAAACCATAATGCGGCCCAATAAAATTGCCGCGAAGCCGATGGTTTAAAACGGTAGCCGAAGAAAACCGGGCGGCGAAAAAATTCTGTTCCATTGCTATTTCCCGCTACTTCCATTTTTCCCTCTTTGTTTACTTTTTTTTTTTTTTTCATTTATTTTTCTTATCTCATTTTCCTCTTAAAAACCATGAGATTGATTCTTCACTTCGATTCCATTGGATCTCAATCTCAACATCGATCTCGATCTCCCGCCTTTTTTCTGCCTCCTTCTGATAACCTACAATGCCTGCAATCGCCGGACCTAGTTCTTCCCCTCAGAAACATGTCGTCGGTTCTAGATCGGAGAGTATCGGAGGTGTTAGATCCGCCGAAGTCAACACTTCTCGGAAACGGAAGTTGATATCCGATTCGGCTGCGGAGGTTTCAGCGACGGTGGTGTTGCCTGTGAATTCGATATCTACACCGATGAAATGGAAATCGCCTCGTCGATGTGCTGTTTCAATCCCTAAGACCTCTGATGAGGTAAGCTCCTTGTTCTTAGTTTAATTGTTTGGTTTAGTTTATTCGAGTGAGAGAATCAATTTGATTGTAGTTCTGATTGCAGGAGATTAAGGAAGATTCTAATGAAAAATTGGAAAATCCAGTGATATCTGTTTGTTTAGAGGTTAAATCAAAGTGGAACCCTAAAGGTATGTATATATGATGAGCTTTTTGATTCTCATGCTCTTAGTTAGTTTGATTGTATGATTGATGTATCTTGAATGGATACAGATGATGAACAAATGAAAGCTGTGAAGGAGGCATTACATGTATCTAAGGCACCGTCAACTGTTGTTTGTCGTGAGGATGAGCAAAGACGGGTTTTCGAGTTTGTTAAAGGTTGTATGGAGCAGAAGAAGGCTGGTAGTTTGTATATATGTGGGTGTCCTGGAACTGGAAAGTCACTATCCATGGAGAAAGTAAGACTACAAGCTGAAGAATGGGCAAAGCAGGTAACCAATCTTTGTGCATGTTTCATAAATTGTGATTAGTTTGAATCTTTCAATAGAAGGATTGATCTTTCATGAATTCTTACAGGCAGGTTTGCATTGTCCTGAAACAGTGTCTGTTAATTGCACATCACTGACAAAAAGTACAGATATTTTCTCCAAGGTAAGACCTTATCCAGTCGAAAATTACTCGAAGTTATTGGTCTCATCATTTCAGTATAGTTGTTAATTGAGTTATTTTGTTTTTAGATACTTGGTAACTATGAGTCCGGGAAGAAAGCTAATGGTTCATTTTCACCTCTACAACAACTTCAGAGATTGTTTTCTCAAAAGCAACAACAATCCAGATCAAAGATGATGTAGGTTTTTCTTTTGTTTTTGGTCTTGTGATATGATGACCTGCTAGATAAGTAGATATAATTTGTTGCGCTGTTTCTCATTCAAACTTTATCTGCAGGCTAATAATTGCAGATGAAATGGATTACTTGATCACAAGAGACCGAGGTGTCCTTCATGAGCTTTTTATGCTCACAACTTTGCCATTGTCAAGGTGTATACTTATAGGTACTGTCTTTTGCGTTATTAATGTTCATTTTTTAAAATCTGTTTCCTATGGTCAAACAAGTTTTAAGTTTAAAGTTCGTATTTGTCCTCCAGGTGTAGCAAATGCAATAGACCTTGCAGATCGTTTCCTTCCAAAATTGAAGTCTCTTAATTGTAAGAATTTCTCCATCACTGTGTGGTGCCATTTGAACACTCTTCTTTCTTCACCATATGTACCTAAGCTTTGATGAAGATTAAAAGTTGAGTATACTTCTGTAACTTATACTTCCATCCAATGCAGGCAAACCTTTGGTTGTCACTTTCCGTGCCTATTCTAAAGATCAGATCCTTAGGATTCTGCAGGAGAGGCTTGTGGTAAGTCTTAAAAGATGCCTTTAATGAGAGAGGAATGGCTGATTAATGGTATTCAAGGAATTATGAAGAAAAAATGCATAGTAGATTAACATGTCAATAACAATTTTTGACCCATTTAAGGACCTTGAAACTATATGATGATATATCTAATCTAAACTTATGGTACTTCTATGTTGATCTTAAATTATTATTTTCACTATTTGTAACAGGCACTTCCATTTGTTGCATTTCAGTCCAATGCCTTGGAAATATGTGCAAGAGTAAGAAAATATATGTCATTTTTTTATTTCTCTCAACCTTGTTTTCATTTTGATATTCTTTAATTGATATTCATAATGTTTGCATTGTTCCAGAAAGTATCAGCTGCATCAGGAGACATGAGAAAGGCTCTATGTGTCTGCAGGTGAAATCTCTTACGAATTTCGTTTCCTTTGAGTTTGTTCTTGTATTGCATATGATGAATGAGATAGAAATGGGCTTTATACTGTAAATTCACTCTTAAAATCATTACATTAAAGATGACAATCTCAGTTAACTCACATTTTTTTTCAATTTCCAGGAGCGCTCTAGAAATCTTAGAAATAGAAGTTAGAGGATCAATAGATCAAGAACCAAAAGGTCCAGTTCCAGAGTGTCAAGTGGTTAGTATTTTACTCTCTACTTTACTCAGTTCACTTACTGACGATGCAAATATCCATAGAAACCGTTGTCTTATCCCATAATTGTTTTTATCGAATCTATAGGTCAAGATGGATCATATGATAGCTGCATTGTCCAAGACGTTTAAATCTCCAATAGTTGACACCATCCAGTCTCTACCTCAACACCAACAAGTAAGTTACACATCAAAACACACACACTTATTGATATCTGGTTCTTCTCGTTTTTAACTATTAAGTAACTGTTAGGATATGCTTACAACATGATCTTACCTAGAATTAGCAAAATCGTAGTATTAAGAGAACAAACTTGAAGTCACAAAGAAACTAAAGACCCGTGTTGGTTCTCTGACTTAGTGGCTAATAAGACCTACTCTGAAAGTATGTAATGGACTGAAATAACATGCTTCTATTGAAAACTTGCAGATCATAGTCTGTTCTGCTGCAAAGGCTTTTCGAGGGAGCAAAAAGGATAGAACCATTGCAGAGGTAAATCTTCATTGAATGAGCAATACACAAACACAACTCATGAATTTATAGACATTGTACATAATATTCATCTCTGTCTTCACACTTTGATGCAGTTAAATAAGCTATACTTGGAAATCTGTAAATCTTCGATGATAACTCCAGCTGGAATTACTGAGTTCAGTAATATGTGTACAGTGCTAAATGATCAGGTACTTATCTAATCCTATAAGATTAACTCTCATGTTTGTGTATGGTTTATGCATTATATAATAGACATTTGATTGAAATGTCATTGTTTTGTTTGGCACAGGGGATTCTAAAACTTAGTCTTGCTCGAGACGATAAACTAAAGAGAGTGAGCCTTAGAGTAGATGAAGCAGACATCACATTTGCTCTTAAGGTATATACATTACACTCTTTGTTTATTATTCCGAAAATGCAGTTTCTTAAGTTAACACCTTCTCTTTTCATTGCACCACAGGAGATTCGATTCTTCCGCAACTGTCTTCTATGATGAAGTTACTGAGTTATAGTCTTATAGATGGGTTGGTTCCTTCATTCTTTACAGAATACAAAGAGTTATATATATATAAAAAAATCAGTACACATAAATTGTTTATTCTGTCATGTAAATGCAGGAACATAAACAAAATATAATCTTTATTAGTTTTTACTGGTTAGCGCAAAAGCTGAACTCATATTATGTAATTCTTCTCTTTTTGTACTATTAGTCATGCTCTCAATGAAATTAATGCCATCAAGTGATTGTCCTTGACTCCTTGATTCCTGAGTGTTCGTCTGATGCATTGTGGCTATTAATTCCGTTCAAAATCTTGGAGGTCTCAGCTTTAGTCTAAGGCATTTTACAGCCACTATGCGCCGTGGTTCACAAAAGCCCTCATATACTGAAGACTCTTTTCCATTTGCCATATTCTTATTCATTATAATATAAACAATCTATTAATCTTTTTACCAACTTTGTCATGAACGAATTCACCCCAACGGAAAGTTAGAAGTGTTTAAAACATCTCCAAGGTGCTCTGGTGCACCATTGGTTAAAATAACATGTGCATCAAGTATATTACAACTTTTTGTTGATTTGCTATGATTGAAAATGTTTTTCTTCGTATTTTTTAATTTTAAAATCTCTATGAAATTATTAAAATATCCATGAAATTATTAAAATCTATAGCTTAAATTTCAAAATCATGGATTAAATATTTTAAATTATTGATTGAATAGCACATAATTTCAACTTGGAAATTGAAAATTACCAAAAATTCTGATTAAATTTTAAAATTAACACAGATCATGAATCCAGCAAACCCCTAAGGAATAAATGTTGGTTATAAAACTATGCTTGACTGTTTTTTGGCAATAAAATCCAGATATGCTTTCGTTTGCGGTCCCATTCGGTCCGATCGCCGGTCCGGTTTAGAAAACATTGCTTTATGGGCTTTGTATTTGTAGTACTGTAGTGTATATATTCTTCTCCCAGTCCACACTTAAAAAGGTTTAAACTGGTATCGAAAGACTTAAAATCAACGAGCTCACGGGGATGTCGGCCGTTTCAATCTCCGCCGTCAAATCTGATTTTTTCACCGTCGAAGCCATAGCCGTTACACACCATCGGACGCCGCATCCACCACATTTCCCTTCGCTCCGGTTTCCACTATCGCTCAAGTCCCCGCCGGCTACTTCTCTTAACCTTGTGGCTGGATCAAAACTCCTCCACTTCTCGCGTCGTCTTCCTTCTATCAAATGCTCATATACTCCGTCGTTAGGTAAAAATCTGATCTCCCCCATTATTAGCGCCTCTCAATTTCGATCGAAGTTGAACTTCTTCTTCTCCTCACAGATTTATCGGAGGAACAGTTCACAAAATTTAAAAAAGCATCGGAAAAGGGAAACTTAGTTCCTCTATTCCGATGTGTATTCTCGGATCATTTGACTCCGATACTTGCTTACCGATGTTTGGTGAAAGAAGATGATAGAGATGCTCCTAGCTTCTTGTTCGAGTCTGTGGAGCCTGGTTCGCAATCGTCCAACATCGTAAGCCTTCCTTTTTGATGATTGTTCTCAGTGTTTGCATTTTGTTTGGTTCAATGAAATTGAACTCTTGGAGGATTTTTCTCTTAGGGTAGGTATAGTGTAGTTGGAGCTCAGCCTACAATAGAAATCGTTGCAAAGGGAAATGTAGTTACTGTGATGGACCATGGAGCTAGTCTTAGGACAGAGGAGGAAGTGGATGATCCAATGATGGTTCCTCAGAAAATCATGGAGGAATGGAATCCACAAGGCATTGATGAATTGCCTGAAGCTTTCTGCGGTGAGTGGAGAAATCTGTTTTTAAATAGAGTGATGTTTGTTTTAGCATTGCTGATTTGTTTGGATGGTTGATTTGATTTGTAACCAGGTGGTTGGGTTGGATACTTTTCATATGACACTGTACGTTATGTTGAGAAGAAGAAGCTGCCTTTTTCTAATGCTCCAGAGGATGATAGGAGTCTTCCTGATGTTAATTTGGGTCTTTATGATGATGTGATCGTGTTTGATCATGTTGAGAAGGTATACTAGTATTTGCATCTTCCTGCGGATTATGAATTGAAGAGTTTATCTAGTTTTTCTTGATCCTGTTGAGCACAGAAAGCATATGTGATCCACTGGGTGCGGATAGATAAGGATCGTTCTGTTGAAGAAAATTTCCGTGAAGGAATGAATCGGTTGGAATCTCTAACCTCTAGAATTCAAGACCAAAAACCGTGAGTAGATTCGTTTTACCAGTCTTTAGATTGTAATTTTTGTCTTTTATTTGTAAATTCTGTTTATGCTCATGTGTTTCCTTTGAATTGCAGCCCCAAGATGCCTACTGGTTTCATAAAACTACGCACTCAGCTCTTCGGTCCGAAATTGGAGAAATCAACTATGACGAGTGAGGCATACAAGGAGGCAGTGGTGGAAGCCAAAGAACATATCTTGGCTGGGGACATCTTTCAGATAGTTCTTAGTCAGAGATTTGAAAGGCGGACATTTGCGGACCCATTTGAGATATATAGAGCTCTTAGGATTGTAAATCCAAGTCCCTACATGGCCTATTTGCAGGTATACTCTTTTGGTCCTTGTTTCCTTACATCTTTTCTGAAAATAATATTACTAATCTGTGGACTCTCTCTTTTATTTTCTTGTATGTGTTTAATTTACAGGTTAGAGGATGCATATTAGTTGCATCAAGTCCAGAGATATTGTTACGTTCAAAAAATGTAAGTGTTACCTACTCTCTCCTCTTAATCTTTGGTTCCCTTAATCTATGAACTTCGTTTCATGAATGGCTCAATGTGTGTTTCTTTCTACTACAGAGGAAAATTACCAATCGCCCCCTTGCTGGAACTGTCAGAAGAGGGAAGACACCCAAAGAAGATCTAATGCTGGAAAAAGAGCTCTTAAGCGATGAAAAACAATGCGCAGAACATATTATGCTTGTTGATTTGGGAAGGAACGATGTTGGCAAGGTTCATCACTTTACCACTGCTTTCACTTTCAGTCTCTTACCCTCTTCTTTTAGAAGCTAAGATGCAGTTCTTACTCGGTAGTCTAACTTGTTGGATATTCTTGTAAACTCAGGTTTCAAAGCCTGGTTCTGTGGAGGTCAAGAAGCTCAAGGATATAGAATGGTTTTCACATGTCATGCACATTAGCTCCACGGTATGCTCCTATTGCAATTTTACAAACAAACAAACTTTTAATTCGAAAGTCCTTTGTTTTCAGTTTATAAGAGATCATAGTTGGATAATGAAATTTTTGAATAGAAGTGGTGTTGAAGCCTAGTTCTCTCTAGACTACAGAACCCATGAATATGTGACTTCACATGTTATGTACATGAGCTTAACAATATGCTGTCCAATTTCTGTTTGTCTCACTACACATTTCCATCTTCGCAGGTAGTAGGTGAATTGCTCGATCATCTAACAAGCTGGGACGCTCTTAGAGCTGTACTTCCCGTTGGAACCGTGAGCGGAGCCCCAAAGGTTCTCTCTCACTAAAACAACAAACATTACACATTCACCATACTCAAAAATCATTTGTTACAGGTAAAAGCCATGGAGCTGATAGATGAACTTGAAGTAACAAGGCGTGGTCCTTACAGTGGAGGCTTTGGAGGCATTTCGTTTAATGGAGACATGGACATTGCCTTAGCTCTCAGAACAATGGTCTTCCCAACAAATACCCGTTATGACACATTGTACTCATACAAGCATCCTCAGAGACGTAGAGAATGGATTGCTCATATTCAAGCTGGAGCTGGGATTGTTGCAGACAGTAACCCTGATGATGAACATAGAGAGTGTGAGAACAAAGCAGCGGCTTTAGCCCGAGCCATCGATCTTGCTGAGTCCTCCTTTCTTGAGGCACCTGAGTTTACTACTATCACACCTCACATCAACAATATCTGAGCATAAGCATTCTTTATTTCTTTACTTTTGCTTTCAGCATTACTCACTCCACATAGCTGTTTGATTTGCGAGATTGGCTCTTTTAAGTTTTAGAATTTAGGACTTCTGTCCGAGGTTTGAGGTCTGTCGGACCAAAATTTGGTAGCAAATATTTACAAATAATATCATATGATCGATCATACAAGTATAGTTTGAACTACTGATAAAGGCTGTGATTGATACCAGACCAACCACACCTATTGGCAGCTAACCGCGTTAGTGATCACCAATTGATGAAACCTTAATCCTAGACGGTTAATAAAAATTGGTTCAGATGGACGGTAAAAATAAACAGTTTGACATTATTTTGTGTTCTTGTTCAGTTGACTTTTTATTATTATTGTTTTACCGCTATAATGTTACCGACAGAGAAAAGCTAAACCGTTAATGTAATAATTTGTTTTTCAAAAATCCTACATACTTTTACTTACTTTGTAATCTCGGTTTGATATTAGTGAATTCAGGTGGGGAATTTTTTGACTAAACCGGTTTAACCATATCGGTTTAATCTTACCTACTGGACCCAACACCTCTTACGTGACCCCATAAAACGCAGAGAGCCAGCATAATCGCGACCGACCTCACTGAACGAGCGACCAAAACGCAGAGTTTTGACAGCAATTGAGTGGATACCGAATCACAATAATACAGAAAGACATTAAAAGCAACAAGGAATCGCGCGATTGGGGGCAGTTGGAGAGACGAACAAGTCGTGGTGAGATTTTAGGAAGACGAAGAAGATGGAGAGTATCTGGCGAATCGCGACGGGACAAGATCCGAGCCGTGAAGATTACGAAGGGATCGAGTTCTGGTCAAACCCTGAGCGTTCTGGTTGGCTCACAAAGCAAGGCGATTACATCAAAACCTGGCGTCGTCGTTGGTTCGTTCTCAAACGAGGGAAGCTTCTCTGGTTCAAAGATCAAGCCGCTGCTGGAATTCGTGGATCTACGCCGCGTGGTGTGATCTCCGTTGGTGATTGTCTCACCGTGAAAGGAGCTGAGGATGTTGTGAATAAGCCTTTTGCTTTTGAGCTATCTAGTGGTAGCTATACCATGTTCTTCATTGCTGATAATGAGAAGGAGAAAGAAGAGTGGATTAATTCGATTGGAAGATCGATTGTGCAACACTCGAGGTCTGTGACGGATTCTGAGGTTCTCGATTATGATCACAGGCGGTGATTACTATCATTATGTATGATTTTGTTGGCCTTAGGGTTTTCGTGGAATGTAACACTCTCTTGTCTTTTAAGTTATGATGTTATTGTACCGTGATCGTGATGTATCTAATGCCTCAAGTTTCAAAAATTGATTCTCTCTTTGTTATGATTTTTGATTCCAGTGAGTTCCTGTTTATGTTTTGAATGATTTTGTTGTTCCTGTATAAAGTTTGATCTATTTGCTTAAGTTTGATTTGATTCAACAAGTGATTGATGTTCAAAAAGTAGAAGCTGTGTAGGGGTTTTCTGAAGGAGGATTTGGTCTCTCTGTGACGTTTCTCTTCTACCAAGCTGAAACTGCTGCTCCAACGAGTTAGATCAGTAAGGTAAATTTTCCAGAACAAGAACGACGTTCCCGGATTCTCATTCCATTTCACTGGTTTTAGAGATGTGAGATTGATTTATTGAAATGAAGAAAGAGAGAGAGAGATGCAGGACAGTAGCTTTGTTTGGTTGTGGATTTTACCTACTCTATCATCTTTATCTGCCTGCCATTATTGGTTTACAGTCACCTCAACATTAGGTAGGACTTAAGAGCAACGTGTATCACATGTGGCAAAGTTAACAGGAGGAAGGTTGCTAACTCCATTCTTTGGTATGTAGATTGATGTTTTTTATCAACAGATAACGAGGCTGTGGAGAAAAGAACCAAAGGTGACTGTTGTTAGAGATGAGGAATGCAGAGCTCATCTTCATCCCAACACCAACTGTTGGTCATCTTGTTCCGTTTCTTGAATTTGCTAGGCGTCTCATTGAGCAGGATGATAGAATCCGTATCACCTTCCTCTTGATGAAGCAACAAGGTCAGTCTCATCTGGATTCCTATGTTAAGACAATTTCCTCGTCTCTGCCGTTTGTTAGATTTATTGATGTCCCTGAGTTAGAGGAGAAACCAACACTTGGTACACAGTCTGTGGAAGCCTATGTGTACGATTTTATTGAAACAAATGTCCCTCTTGTGCAAAATATAATCATGGGTATCCTATCTTCTCCTGCATTTGATGGAGTTACGGTCAAGGGATTCGTTGCTGATTTTTTCTGTCTCCCGATGATTGATGTTGCAAAAGATGCAAGTCTTCCTTTTTATGTGTTCTTGACTTCAAATTCCGGATTCCTAGCTATGATGCAGTATCTGGCATATGGACATAAGAAAGATACCTCAGTTTTTGCAAGAAACTCTGAAGAAATGTTGTCAATTCCTGGATTTGTAAACCCTGTCCCAGCCAAAGTACTGCCGTCAGCTCTGTTTATTGAGGATGGTTATGATGCTGACGTTAAACTGGCTATATTGTTTACAAAGGCTAATGGAATCCTAGTGAATACCTCCTTTGATATTGAGCCTACCTCTCTGAATCATTTTCTTGGAGAAGAGAATTACCCTTCTGTTTATGCTGTTGGCCCCATATTTAACCCGAAGGCCCATCCTCATCCAGATCAAGACCTCGCCTGTTGTGACGAGTCGATGAAATGGCTTGATGCTCAACCCGAGGCATCAGTTGTATTCCTTTGTTTTGGGAGTATGGGTAGCTTAAGAGGTCCTCTAGTGAAGGAAATAGCACATGGACTTGAGCTATGTCAGTATAGATTCCTCTGGTCACTCCGCACAGAAGAAGTGACAAATGATGATCTTTTGCCAGAGGGATTCATGGACCGTGTCAGTGGACGGGGAATGATATGCGGTTGGTCTCCTCAGGTGGAAATACTGGCCCATAAAGCAGTGGGAGGTTTTGTTTCTCATTGTGGATGGAACTCAATAGTAGAGAGTTTATGGTTTGGTGTGCCAATTGTGACATGGCCAATGTATGCAGAGCAACAGCTCAATGCGTTTCTGATGGTGAAGGAACTGAAGCTCGCAGTGGAGCTGAAACTCGATTATAGTGTACATAGTGGTGAGATTGTAAGTGCAAACGAGATAGAGACAGCGATTTCTTGTGTAATGAACAAGGATAATAATGTTGTGAGGAAACGAGTGATGGATATCTCGCAGATGATCCAGAGAGCTACGAAGAATGGTGGATCTTCGTTTGCCGCAATTGAGAAATTCATACATGACGTGATAGGAACCAGGACTTAGCCTTTCTTATCGGATTCTCCATAAACTGTAACCTGATTATGCAACAGTCCTTTGAATCTGCTTTGTTTCTAATATTTTTTTCTATTCTTTTGTCATCAGCTTTGCTTTTAACTTTGTCTGTGTTGATTCCTTTATCTACCAAGCTGTGAGTTTCTTTGTTAGCCAATGCTGCATTTCTTCTGTTATGGATTTTGTTCAAAATTGGGTACATCTCTTATTCTTTACTTCTTCAGGTCAAACTTACTCTGTTTTTGTTGAGACAATTTTCTCACGAATGTTAGCTCTAGAGTCATTCCCTTTCATAGCATAAACGAATTACATTGTATTATTCTTTTACATTCAATCAGAGTTTATATTATCTTCTTTGATATTATTCCTCTGATGATACATTGTCTAAGTCCTCTATCCAATGGAGCATATGCTTTTACATCTCATTACATAGACAATATTGAAACATAGAGAGGCTCACACTCAAAGTTTGTGTGTTCCATCGTTGGTCCGAGAGGATTTTCCCATTGCACTGACAATATTGTCTCTAACGGAACACACAAGAGGATTGTCTGATTGCAGAAGTTTTCCGACTAGGTTTGCAAGTACTGTCAACCGGAATACCTGAGACCATCTCTCACTCCTATATGATTCCATCGCCCCTTCAACTGATTCGGTCCCTCCATTTATTGCACTGGCAAGTTTATTTGCCAGAAGAACTGAATCTTCCAAGGCACAGCAAGCACCTTGTCCAAGATTTGGAGTCATTGGGTGCCAAGCATCTCCAACAAGAACAACCCTACCTTTTGATGCTGAAGGAGCAATGCCAGGCCAAAGCCACCGGTCCGCAAGAGGAGTTCTACTGATTGCTTCATCAGGTGTTAGATCAATGAGGTTTTGCAGATCTTCTGGCCAGGTACTAACCAGTTCCTTGGCTTCTTTTCTTAGGATAGCTGGATCCATCATTTGAGGCCCTGCATGTCTCAAGTTTTTTGATATTAGGAAATGAAAGAAGGAATTATCTTTGTGGAATTTGTGACAAGTATTGAAATCTACCTAGAGAAGGGCTGTTGAAAGTGATGAACCAGTAGACTTTTGTTGCAGATACAGGTACATATCCAGCTCGAAGCCCTCTACCGAATATGTAGTTCACCTTTTGCTGAAATGGCTGTCCATTTGGAAAGAACCCAAGGCCACGGAAAGCGCAATAACCAACATATTTCGGCTCACTGAACCCCATCCAAGTTGCAACCTTAGACCGGATACCATCACAACCTATAACAATCTGTCAAAGACATACATCATCAAATCAGCCATGTACTGAGAATAATAAACACATAACCATAGGACCAGAGCTTAAGAGAAGTATACATTTGCAAGAAACCGAGTTCCATCTTTAAGTTGAAGGAGAGTGTCACCATTGGCATTGCTTTGTATACTTTCCAGTTTTGAAGAAAACCGAATGGTCTGTGGAGGAAGCTGGCTTGCAAGTGTTTCCAAGAGTACTCGCCTCTCCACCCCCCGAACTTCTTGGCTATACAAGACATATGCTTTGGTTGGTATACACACATGATGAATCAAATGGAATGCTCAAATTATGAAGTAGCAGGTACCTTTGATCATTGTCTTTAAATTTGAAAGAACGAAGCTCTCTTCCATCTTCCTTCTTCAATACCACCCTGCACAGCTTATCATACCAACACACTCAGCTAAAACCAAGACCAAATTATTACAAGACAGAATCAAAAAAATCGTACCCTTGCATTTCAAGAAACTGCTTTCGGAGTTGAGGTCCGATGGAGATGGCGTCAAGAACACGCCACCCATTCTTGGATAGCGTCAGCGATGCTCCTCCTGTCCGAAGCGACTCTGCCTGCTCCAACACCACCGACCGGATTCCAAGCCTAAACCCATCAAACAAAAATATCCGGTTAAGTGGCTCTGAGTTTCTAAGAAAATTCAAAGAACCGGTTTTTGTAATTTATATACTTACCGGTGAAGAGCAACGGCAGTGGCAAGTCCGCCAATCCCGCCCCCAACAATCACTACTTTCTCCTCTCTGTCAACACCGCTTGTTTCGGCTCTGGTCGTTGTTAAGCAAACCGATTTTAATCCGGTTCGAACCGGAAACCATCTCTTGCTTCTGGCCAAGAAAGGATAGATCGGACGCACAAGAGACATAGCCGCGTTCCAAGAGGAGGTCAAGTGGATTCACTTTTCTATAATCAATATTAAATTGTAGTCACAAAATTGCCTAAACTTATATAGACCTTATTTTATTTTTGAACATCAATAGTTGTCGTTGAAAAGTATCTTGGGGATATTTAGATTTAGCATATGAGTCAATGTTGGGTCCTTAAGAGTTGAGGCTACAAATTTATAACTCAGAAAAAGTGTATATGCCCTTTAATTTTTGGCCTATTGGTCTTTTATGGCGTCAACTCCAATTTCAGTTTGAAAAGAAATGTCAATAACTAACAATGTTGTCTTTTGACTTTGAAATCTTAGAAGTTTCGACTTACCCATTTCTACAAGTGTTAAATAGCACTGTTATTCAAAATCTTATATTTGTTAATTGTGCTTAATATATTTTAAAATTTAAATACTTCATTAAAATCCAATGTTATTCAAAACTAAATTACTTTTGAAATATGTGTATATGAAGTCATTTGAAATGAAATCTCATAAAGTTTCATAAGTAAATTATTAGAATAAAAACCCAAGGTAATTGTATAGATTTTGAAATCCACACAATAATATCGAATTGTAAAATCTAGAGAATTCAATTTCAATTCATGAAGGAGTGTTAATCAATCATGGATTTTAAAGTTAGTTGATTGAATATAAAAGTAGGAAAGATGTGGGATTCATGTGGTGGTTTGGCCCATCTCCATGATCTCTAGTGAATTTCAGCTTGCAGCAACTTTCGTTAAGATCTTACTTCATTGTGTGTTGGTGTTGAGCCTCACTGGATTGGTGTGTCGGCTTTTTAGTTCACTCAGAGTTAAGAGTCTTCGAGTAAGACTCTATCACTATTTAAATAATTAATGTAATTGAGTTATGATAATTCAAATGGATCTCCTTCATTCCATAGTTGCATTTGACATTTTTATATAAAACTTGCTGATTATCTAAGTCACAATTTGAGTCCTTGGTAATATTCAGTTTCAATCATCAGGAGATGTCTAATAGATTAAAAATTAAAGATAGAAATGTCTAATGGATTGAAATATATAAAGTGACTCAGCCAAAAACATGTTAACTGAAAATCTTGTATAAAATGGAGATTCTCTGATAACATGTTCAAATAACTCTCTAATAAATAATTAGAAGCTTTCTTTGGTTGTGGATCCCACTCTACCATCTTTATCTGCCGGCCATTATCTTCCCTCTCGTGCTTGCTAAGGGCCACCTCAACATTAGGTAGAAGCAACACATCAGTAATCATCACATGTGACAAAAGTCAACATTAAGGTAGCTAATTCTCTTCTTTGAATGTAGATTGAGGAAGAGAAAATCAAAAGCTATCTCTTGTTGTTAGAGATGCGGAATGTAGAGCTCATCTTCATCCCCACACCAACCGTTGGTCATCTTGTTCCGTTTCTTGAATTTGCTAGGCGTCTCATTGAGCAAGATGATAGGATCCGTATCACAATCCTCTTGATGAAACTACAAGGTCAGTCTCATCTAGACACTTATGTTAAATCAATTGCCTCCTCTCAACCGTTTGTTAGATTCATTGATGTCCCTGAGTTAGAGGAGAAACCTACACTTGGTAGTACACAATCTGTGGAAGCTTATGTGTATGATGTTATTGAGAGAAATATCCCTCTTGTGAGGAATATAGTCATGGATATTTTAACTTCTCTTGCATTGGATGGAGTTAAGGTCAAGGGATTAGTTGTTGACTTTTTCTGTCTCCCTATGATTGACGTTGCTAAAGATATAAGTCTCCCTTTCTATGTGTTCTTGACTACAAATTCCGGGTTCTTAGCTATGATGCAGTATCTAGCAGATCGACATAGTAGAGATACATCGGTTTTTGTAAGAAACTCGGAAGAAATGTTGTCGATACCTGGATTTGTAAACCCTGTCCCAGCCAATGTTCTGCCGTCAGCTCTGTTTGTTGAAGATGGTTATGATGCTTACGTTAAGCTGGCCATATTGTTTACAAAGGCCAATGGAATCCTAGTGAATAGCTCCTTTGATATTGAGCCTTACTCTGTGAATCATTTTCTTCAAGAACAGAATTATCCTTCTGTTTATGCTGTTGGCCCCATATTTGACTTGAAAGCCCAGCCTCATCCAGAGCAGGACCTAACCCGTCGTGACGAGTTGATGAAATGGCTTGATGATCAACCCGAGGCATCGGTTGTATTCCTTTGTTTTGGGAGTATGGCAAGGTTAAGAGGTTCTCTAGTGAAGGAAATAGCTCATGGACTTGAGCTATGTCAATATAGATTCCTCTGGTCACTCCGTAAAGAAGAGGTGACAAAGGATGATTTGCCAGAGGGGTTCCTTGACCGTGTCGATGGACGTGGAATGATATGTGGTTGGTCTCCTCAGGTAGAAATACTGGCCCATAAGGCAGTGGGAGGCTTTGTTTCTCACTGTGGATGGAACTCAATAGTAGAGAGTTTGTGGTTTGGCGTGCCAATTGTGACATGGCCAATGTATGCAGAGCAACAACTCAATGCGTTTCTGATGGTGAAGGAACTGAAGCTAGCTGTGGAGCTGAAGCTTGATTACAGGGTACATAGTGATGAGATAGTAAACGCAAACGAGATAGAGACCGCTATTCGTTATGTAATGGACACGGATAATAATGTTGTGAGGAAACGAGTGATGGATATCTCGCAGATGATCCAGAGAGCTACGAAGAATGGTGGATCTTCGTTTGCCGCAATTGAGAAATTCATATATGACGTGATAGGAATTAAGCCCTAGCCTTTTCTTGTCCAATAAGCTATAACCTTGTTACTTTGTACTAAAACTTGTTTTTGAAAGAGCTACGAATGAATTTTGCTGAGATTTGATTTTTATTATTATTGAATCAATCTTTGTTTTTATTGTAATATCTTAGAACAACACACCAAAGGAACACTTTATCAATTAAAAAAACATCGCAAAGAAAATCTGAAGTTTGGGTAAGTAACTATAGATAGGCAAAACATAGCAGAAAAAAAGAAACATATATCGTATTTATTCATCCTAGCACGTCGTATTCCACGGATGACCTATTTATAGATACACAGATTGTAACTAGGATCTTCGGAAGTGAGCATGGCACTATTTGGGAAAAAGAAAAAGCATGAATTGTTGGTTCGGCCATGTTGTGCGTAATAAGAATTCATCAAGTATGAAGCATGGCTTATTGTAGTATTGGGCTTAAAACATGCTCCACTTGGTAGGATTGGTCTACAATCAACTCCATTAGCGCACGCAAACCCGAGATTATCTTCTAGCTGCTCATACGTCGCTGTCGGCATTGATACACACCATTGTTTTGAGTTTGCTACGGGAAGGTGGTTGATCATTATGGATGATAGGAGGATTCCGATGAACATCAAAAACGGCGACATGTTTGCCATCTTTAAAAAAAGTGAACAATTCTATGAGATTTTTAGTATAATGACGTGATGATGGTTTGTTACTAAGAGAGGTGATTATACGTACTTTATAGAAGAGTAATGTACGAAGGAAAGGAAAGATGAATGTGTGAAATAACATTTTGTACATAATAAATGAGGAAAATTTACAAAAATAGTAATGTTCCTACGAAGAAAAGTAAAGATGAAAAAATAAGGAAATGATTAAATAAATAGTAATGTCTACAAAGAAAAGGAAATATGAATATATGAGGTGATACATTTATACATAAATGAGGAAGATGTTTAGGAGATGTCAGTCTACCAAATCTTCTCTTTACATATACGAATACTCTAATATATTCGAATGATATTCAAAGAATTTTATTTTATATTTATGTGAGTATGTTGTAAATTATGAATGTTCTTTTTTTTTTTTGGGGTCAAATATATCTTCCCTTTACTTATATGAATGAAGACTCTAATAAATTCAAAGAGTTATATATGTTAGATATATACAAGAGAATTTTAAATTGTAAATATTCCTTTTTTCTGGTCATATAAAATTTCCCTTGACATATATGACTATATGAGATCAAACAAATGGTTGGTTCAATCTCAGTTAATATTAATGCATTGTTTACCTTCCTTGTTTTGGAGATGAAGAAAATTTCAGAGCTCCTAAAGTGTAGTTGGCTACAACTACAAAGTTCCTATGGTCACTCCCAACACAAGAGGGGATTGATGATCTTATCTTATACCTTAAGTTATTCTCAACAGCTCAACATCATAGATGACTGTGTTGTGTTTAATTCCTTACCTTCTATAATAATACAATTATATTGGTACTATAATCACCACTTGCTTAGTTATCACAAGCTAGTGGTATTTAAATATAATTACTTGCTCAATGTCTCTCCACCACGTTGGCACGTATACCCTCGACCATTTCTTATGCTTATTTTTTTTTATTTTGTTGAGATAAGACAAAACCTTTAGCTTCGTCTTCTTTTGACTACTAAGTTGATCTAGAAAAAAATCGCCGGAAGAATGGCGAAGCAGCAAGAAGCAGAGCTCATCTTCATCCCATTTCCAATCCCCGGACACATTCTCGCCACAATCGAACTCGCGAAACGTCTCATCAGTCACCAACCTAGTCGGATCCACACCATCACCATCCTCCATTGGAGCTTACCTTTTCTTCCTCAATCTGACACTATCGCCTTCCTCAAATCCCTAATCGAAACAGAGTCTCGTATCCGTCTCATTACCTTACCCGATGTCCAAAACCCTCCACCAATGGAGCTATTTGTGAAAGCTTCCGAATCTTACATTCTTGAATACGTCAAGAAAATGGTTCCTTTGGTCAGAAACGCTCTCTCCACTCTCTTGTCTTCTCGTGATGAATCGGATTCAGTTCATGTCGCCGGATTAGTTCTTGATTTCTTCTGTGTCCCTTTGATCGATGTCGGAAACGAGTTTAATCTCCCTTCTTACATCTTCTTGACGTGTAGCGCAAGTTTCTTGGGTATGATGAAGTATCTTCTGGAGAGAAACCGCGAAACCAAACCGGAACTTAACCGGAGCTCTGACGAGGAAACAATATCAGTTCCTGGTTTTGTTAACTCCGTTCCGGTTAAAGTTTTGCCACCGGGTTTGTTCACGACTGAGTCTTACGAAGCTTGGGTCGAAATGGCGGAAAGGTTCCCTGAAGCCAAGGGTATTTTGGTCAATTCATTTGAATCTCTAGAACGTAACGCTTTTGATTATTTCGATCGTCGTCCGGATAATTACCCACCCGTTTACCCAATCGGGCCAATTCTATGCTCCAACGATCGTCCGAATTTGGATTTATCGGAACGAGACCGGATCTTGAAATGGCTCGATGACCAACCCGAGTCATCTGTTGTGTTTCTCTGCTTCGGGAGCTTGAAGAGTCTCGCTGCGTCTCAGATTAAAGAGATCGCTCAAGCCTTAGAGCTCGTCGGAATCAGATTCCTCTGGTCGATTCGAACGGACCCGAAGGAGTACGCGAGCCCGAACGAGATTTTACCGGACGGGTTTATGAACCGAGTCATGGGTTTGGGCCTTGTTTGTGGTTGGGCTCCTCAAGTTGAAATTCTGGCCCATAAAGCAATTGGAGGGTTCGTGTCACACTGCGGTTGGAACTCGATATTGGAGAGTTTGCGTTTCGGAGTTCCAATTGCCACGTGGCCAATGTACGCGGAACAACAACTAAACGCGTTCACGATTGTGAAGGAGCTTGGTTTGGCGTTGGAGATGCGGTTGGATTACGTGTCGGAATATGGAGAAATCGTGAAAGCTGATGAAATCGCAGGAGCCGTACGATCTTTGATGGACGGTGAGGATGTGCCGAGGAGGAAACTGAAGGAGATTGCGGAGGCGGGAAAAGAGGCTGTGATGGACGGTGGATCTTCGTTTGTTGCGGTTAAAAGATTCATAGATGGGCTTTGATCGGTGATGGGTTTTAAAGTTTTTACACCATGCAAACGTTGTCGTTTTATGTAATTTAAGCTTGCTTTGAGTGAGTCTCTAATGGCTTTGAGCTTTATCCAACTCTATAAAAGTCCTCCTTTTGATAGTATGCATGATCTTTTGTGTTTACTCATTTGTTATATATCTAAATAGCTCATTTTGCATTTTGTTTTATATATAACTTGTGGAAATATGAAATAACCAAAATACAAATGAATTCTAAAAGACATCAAAACAGTATAATTGAGCATTACAAAAATGTAAAATCGAGATAAATTAGTTATTAGGGTTACTATCCTGCTATTGAGATGCCCAAATTAATCAATAAAATGAAAACAAAACAACTATCTTACTATATGTATGGTTAAATCTCTACTCCCCTAACATTGTGTATTACTAGGAAGCATGCTTTGATGAATTGAAATATGAAGTGAGTGCGACACAACACACAATATCAACTCGTAGACACTGACTAATGAAGAGATGTGATGCAAAGAGATCATTATGTTTATCTCTTCGTAAAAAAAAAACAAAAAAATGGCTAAAGTTATTCGTTTATGATTTCAAAAGAGTTTTAGTGATTTAAATTGTCATGTAAAATCTGTTGTTACTCAATCAAGACTTTTTTAAAGTATGTTAAAGTTTTGTGTTATTCAATTAAAACAAAAGAATATTTGATTGTTAATGATTTAAATTATTGTGTTATTGGTTCATGACTTTCTACATTTTTCTTTACAAAATGAAGTCATGGAAAGTCATGTAAAGTATTATCAAAATAAAAAGATTGTTTGAGAAACTTTACAAGATTATGAAAAACTAATCAACAAGATTATAAAAAACTCTCTAACAATTATTTAAAATCTTTCATTTCTTTACTTTCAAGGATTTAATTGAAATCATCAAAATTCTTTGTAAATTAGGAACCAATAACACCCCCTTAAACTACACTACAAAATTTTATTTGCTTCTAATGATTCTACACATTAAGAACATTTCAATTTATATAAAACATTTTCATAACAACCAATCCTTGTGGTAGTTGAGTTCGCATAACTCTGCTTTATAATTTGTAGAAGAAAAGAAATTGTTTTGTTTTTGTGTGTTTCCCCTTCATCCTTATAATAAAAACATAGAAACGATTTACAAAGTCAAGTGTTGTTTTTATACACTTCTCTGTTGTTTCACCCAATGTGTTTTAAATCCACTCGAATGGCCTACAAAAGTCGCTAGGTCTTGTAGTTTAGCCAATAGAACAAATGACACATGTTGTAGTGATCTGTTTAACGAAGTCACATATGCATTGATATCGATGTACACTAATTTTATTTTATTTTTAAGTTGTCTGCATGTACAGTAATAATAATGCATGTTGTATTTAAACTTAACTATTTTCCCTGTCTCTTACTAATATTTGAATAAAGTAGTCAATAATGATCAATACATACAAAACAAACCTTTCGATCAACAACTGCGTTGCACAATCTCTGTTTCATTTTTATTTATTTTTGTCTGCATGTACGACTATAATAATACAAGTTGTGTTTAAATTTAACTAATTCGCTGCCTCTTACTAATAGTTGTATAAATTATCCAACAATCATCAACACATACAAAACAAAACTTTCTCAACAACTCTTGCACAATCTCTGTTTCATTTTTATTTTTGTCTTCTCCTATTGACTTTTTGAGTTTCTCAGAAAATCCCTAGTATGGGGAAGCAAGAAGATGCAGAGCTCGTCATCATACCTTTCCCTTTCTCCGGACACATTCTCGCAACAATCGAACTCGCCAAACGTCTCATAAGTCAAGACAATCCTCGGATCCACACCATCACCATCCTCTATTGGGGATTACCTTTTATTCCTCAAGCTGACACAATCGCTTTCCTCCGATCCCTAGTCAAAAATGAGCCTCGTATCCGTCTCGTTACGTTGCCCGAAGTCCAAGACCCTCCACCAATGGAACTCTTTGTGGAATTTGCCGAATCTTACATTCTTGAATACGTCAAGAAAATGGTTCCCATCATCAGAGAAGCTCTCTCCACTCTCTTGTCTTCCCGCGATGAATCGGGTTCAGTTCGTGTGGCTGGATTGGTTCTTGACTTCTTCTGCGTCCCTATGATCGATGTAGGAAACGAGTTTAATCTCCCTTCTTACATTTTCTTGACGTGTAGCGCAGGGTTCTTGGGTATGATGAAGTATCTTCCAGAGAGACACCGCGAAATCAAATCGGAATTCAACCGGAGCTTCAACGAGGAGTTGAATCTCATTCCTGGTTATGTCAACTCTGTTCCTACTAAGGTTTTGCCGTCAGGTCTATTCATGAAAGAGACCTACGAGCCTTGGGTCGAACTAGCAGAGAGGTTTCCTGAAGCTAAGGGTATTTTGGTTAATTCATACACAGCTCTCGAGCCAAACGGTTTTAAATATTTCGATCGTTGTCCGGATAACTACCCAACCATTTACCCAATCGGGCCGATATTATGCTCCAACGACCGTCCGAATTTGGACTCATCGGAACGAGATCGGATCATAACTTGGCTAGATGACCAACCCGAGTCATCGGTCGTGTTCCTCTGTTTCGGGAGCTTGAAGAATCTCAGCGCTACTCAGATCAACGAGATAGCTCAAGCCTTAGAGATCGTTGACTGCAAATTCATCTGGTCGTTTCGAACCAACCCGAAGGAGTACGCGAGCCCTTACGAGGCTCTACCACACGGGTTCATGGACCGGGTCATGGATCAAGGCATTGTTTGTGGTTGGGCTCCTCAAGTTGAAATCCTAGCCCATAAAGCTGTGGGAGGATTCGTATCTCATTGTGGTTGGAACTCGATATTGGAGAGTTTGGGTTTCGGCGTTCCAATCGCCACGTGGCCGATGTACGCGGAACAACAACTAAACGCGTTCACGATGGTGAAGGAGCTTGGTTTAGCCTTGGAGATGCGGTTGGATTACGTGTCGGAAGATGGAGATATAGTGAAAGCTGATGAGATCGCAGGAACCGTTAGATCTTTAATGGACGGTGTGGATGTGCCGAAGAGTAAAGTGAAGGAGATTGCTGAGGCGGGAAAAGAAGCTGTGGACGGTGGATCTTCGTTTCTTGCGGTTAAAAGATTCATCGGTGACTTGATCGACGGCGTTTCTATAAGTAAGTAGAAATGCGTCGTTTTCATGTAATTGGGCATGTGGCGACCATGTTTCTGTTCAGATTCCTTTTTCCTTTGTTTCTTTTTTTTTAAATCGTAATTACCATTTTATTTTAATAAAAGAAGACTAAGTCTTCTTCTCAGAAGTTTGAACTTTCGCAATTCCATGTGTTTGTAACTTTGTAGGAATCCATGATTCCATATTTGCTTCCATGTTGTTGTATTTCTAATGTAATTTAAGGATAAAAAAGAAATAGTCTGCTTTTAAAAGTGTATCAAACAAAAATCTATTAAGGTTCGAGAGATGTGATTAAAAAATACGATAATGTACAATCGAAATATATTAGTCTTTGTGGCTCAAGTTGATTGATAGAAAATGAAAACATACGTTTAGAAGGAAACCGAAAATTGCGTTTTCATTATGGTTTTACAAAATGTCAATTATTTTAATATGTGCATATCAATCTGTTATTCAACCATCACAATCTGTTAACCATTAACATTTTAGTTAATGGTCGTATAGTTGATATACTAAGTGTGTTCATAGTTAACAAATTGGGGATGAATAAAACTCTAGAACTTTGGGGATGAACATATTTAAATCTAGAACTTTGGTTCAAAACTTCTTGATTCCTGCCTCTAGGAATTGTCAAACCATATGACTCTTCACACATTTCAATATGACGGATGGTGGATATTCGTTTGTCGCGGTGGATATTTCATAGGTGACTTGATAGAAACATTGTCGTTCCATGTAATTGGGTGTGTGGCGACCATGGTTCGGCTAGGATTGCTTTACCTGTTTTTCTTTTTTAGTCGTGGACTCGTAGTTAATTACAGTTCCACATTAATAATAGAAGACTGAGTCTTCATAAAACTCTCCAAATTCCATGTTTTGTAGGAAACCATGATCCCAATTCCCATAGTTGCTTCCATCTTGTATATCTTCACCTATTTTAAGGATCAAAAATAAAAACAGAAAAGTATCCAGCAATTAAAAGTGTCACATACTAAAATTTAATTAGGTTTGAGAGATATGATAAGTAAAACACGATAATAAAGATTCTAAACACCTATAAATATACGATCGAAATATATTAGTCTTTGTGGTTACCAAGGTTGATGGATCCCCCAAGTTGACCAATTGCAATATAATGAAAACACAACAAAAATCGAATAATTGATACATAATATGATTGCGACACAACACCAACTCGTTGATTCTAATTATGAAGAGATGTGATGCAATTATATATGTTTTCCTACTTTTAAAAGATTTGATTGAAAGCAAAAGGATATGTATAAAAGTGTGTCTACCGTTGAATTAACGCTACAAATTAAACAAAGTTTGCCTCTAAATCATAGCAAAATTATGAGTTAGTGAATTCCATTTATTTTGAAATTTAGATGAACTTTAATGAGAATTTTTTTTTATTGTGCAACTATTTTAGTGAGATTTTGTCATATAATAATTTATTCATAAGAATATTACTATATAGTTTTGTAGGAAAAAAAAGTAGGAAGACAGAGTCGCAAAAAAACTCATATGGCTATCTTCTCCACAGCACAACCTCTCTCTCTGCCACGTCATCCAAACTTCTCCAATCCGAATCAACCAACTACCAATAACGAACGCTCCCGCCACATTTCTCTCATCGAACGATGTGTGTCTCTCCGACAACTAAAGCAAACCCATGGTCACATGATCCGTACCGGTACGTTTTCCGATCCTTACTCAGCTAGCAAGCTATTCGCAATGGCTGCGCTCTCTTCCTTCGCTAGTCTCGAGTATGCACGCAAGGTGTTTGATGAAATTCCTAAACCAAATTCTTTCGCTTGGAATACTCTTATCCGTGCTTACGCTTCTGGACCAGACCCTGTTCTTAGCATCTGGGCTTTCTTGGATATGGTTTCGGAGAGTCAGTGTTATCCAAATAAGTACACTTTCCCTTTCCTCATTAAGGCAGCTGCAGAAGTTTCATCTTTGTCTTTGGGTCAATCTCTTCATGGGATGGCTGTTAAGTCAGCAGTTGGAAGTGATGTTTTCGTTGCTAATTCTTTGATACATTGTTATTTCTCTTGTGGGGATTTAGATTCAGCTTGTAAAGTGTTTACTACGATCAAAGAAAAGGATGTTGTTTCATGGAATTCGATGATTAATGGGTTTGTGCAAAAGGGTTCTCCAGATAAAGCTTTGGAGCTTTTTAAGAAGATGGAGTCAGAGGACGTTAAGGCAAGTCATGTGACAATGGTTGGTGTCTTGTCTGCTTGTGCAAAGATACGGAATTTAGAGTTTGGGAGGCAGGTTTGTTCTTATATCGAAGAAAACAGGGTTAACGTGAACTTGACATTGGCTAATGCGATGCTTGATATGTACACAAAGTGTGGAAGCATAGAAGATGCTAAAAGACTGTTTGATGCAATGGAGGAGAAAGATAACGTTACATGGACAACAATGCTTGATGGGTATGCAATTTCAGAAGACTACGAAGCAGCTAGAGAGGTTCTTAATTCTATGCCTCAGAAAGATATTGTTGCTTGGAATGCTCTTATATCTGCTTATGAGCAGAATGGTAAACCTAATGAGGCATTAATAGTGTTCCATGAGCTGCAACTTCAGAAGAACATGAAGCTGAACCAGATCACACTGGTAAGTACTTTATCAGCTTGTGCTCAGGTAGGGGCACTGGAATTAGGTAGATGGATCCATAGCTACATCAAAAAGCACGGTATTAGGATGAATTTTCATGTTACAAGCGCACTGATTCATATGTATTCGAAATGCGGAGATCTTGAAAAGTCCCGTGAAGTGTTTAATTCTGTAGAGAAGAGAGATGTGTTTGTGTGGAGTGCAATGATTGGTGGCTTGGCAATGCACGGATGTGGAAATGAAGCTGTTGATATGTTTTATAAAATGCAAGAGGCTAATGTAAAGCCTAATGGTGTGACCTTCACCAATGTCTTCTGTGCTTGTAGCCATACCGGTTTGGTGGATGAAGCTGAGTCTTTATTCCACCAGATGGAATCGAATTATGGTATTGTCCCTGAGGAAAAGCATTATGCTTGCATAGTTGATGTTCTCGGCCGCTCGGGTTATTTGGAAAAAGCAGTGAAGTTCATAGAGGCGATGCCGATTCCTCCAAGCACTTCTGTCTGGGGAGCGCTTCTAGGAGCTTGTAAGATCCATGCCAATCTGAATCTTGCTGAAATGGCTTGTACCCGTTTGCTTGAACTGGAACCTAGGAATGATGGCGCGCATGTGCTCCTATCAAACATATATGCTAAATTGGGTAAGTGGGAAAACGTTTCTGAGCTGAGAAAGCATATGAGAGTCACTGGACTTAAGAAAGAACCAGGATGCAGCTCAATTGAAATCGATGGCATGATTCATGAGTTTCTCTCTGGAGATAACGCTCATCCTATGTCTGAGAAGGTTTACGGGAAGTTACACGAGGTTATGGAGAAACTGAAATCAAATGGTTATGAGCCAGAGATATCTCAGGTTCTGCAGATCATCGAGGAAGAAGAAATGAAGGAACAATCTCTAAATCTCCACAGCGAGAAGCTGGCTATTTGTTATGGACTGATATCAACAGAGGCTCCAAAGGTGATCCGAGTTATTAAGAATCTAAGGGTGTGTGGAGATTGTCATTCAGTGGCTAAACTAATATCTCAGCTTTATGATAGAGAGATTATAGTGAGGGACCGGTATAGGTTTCATCATTTCAGAAATGGGCAGTGTTCCTGTAACGATTTCTGGTGATATTTCAGATTTACTAAAGGTAACTCAGTCAATTTTGTATTTGTTCCACCTTTTTTTGTGTATTACAATCATATCAAGACCAATCAGCTTAGTGATTTGGACCCTTCTCTCTACCATTAAGTGCACATGTTTTTCTATTCACTATCAATAACCACCTATTAGAGTAAACCAGTTTGTTATTGTTCATATGGTAGAAGCAGATTAGGTTTCGTTAAATCTGATTGTGATTACTTACTGAAGAATTATATATCTCAGAACAAAAAGAACTTGAGACCATGTTGGCGCAATAGCACCAAAAACCCAGAAGATGGCTAAACCAAATATGCATTTCAACAAGTCTCCTAAGAATTTAGTACAAGAAAAGGCTAACTCTGTAAGAGTATTCACATTTTTGCACAAAGGTAAGATATAACAGCTTCTGCAGCACCACTTTTGCTTCATATCAACAAGCTGCTAAAACAGTAGATATAATAAAAGATCCTTCACCTGCAAATTCATGAAAGCTTAACTAAGACTTGAGGCTCAAGAAACCATCTCAACATAATAATATCATCATCAACAGTCAATCCACATCAAAGATTAACATACCTTGCAACTGCAAACGAATCATCAAAACGTAACAGAGCGAAACAGATCAATGGAAGGCGACTTCACTGATCTAAGCACAATCGCCAATGAATCGACCTTCCCCCAAATCTCACCACTTTGACGATTTTCCAACTCAATCTCTACGAACCAAACATCTTTCAAACCACGCTGGCTGGAATTAGAACATCCCAAAATTGCCAACTTCCCACCAAAATTCGCCATTTTACACTGATAATAACAAAACTTAGGCAAAATATATGCCCCCTTCACACGTCTCCAAATCAACTCATTCGGATCATAAACAACTATTGCATGTCCAAGAACACACATAGGATCAATACAATACAACAAACCCTCAATCACACAACACGGGTCGCGCCAAAGAAACATGAACTGAGTTTCAAATCCTAATGACTGCAATGTACCGTGTCTTGGTTCGTAAGCAAAACCAAACAGAGAATCCAAAATGTAAATCTTGTTTTGCATCACCACTGATGTCACAAACCCTTCTCCTCTCAAACTAGAACCGTTACAGTATCGATGATGAGGCACACTACTCCAAATCCGATTCTCTATATCGAACACTTCGATCCAATGATCATTTCGCTTCACGCAACCTCCGATCACATAAATCCTTCCGTCAATTACTCCTGCAGCTGCGTAGACGCGAGTTCTCTGCATTCTCGGGAGCGAGCAAGACGTATGAAATCTCAAATCGATGATAGACACATTCGATGTGGGTTGATGTAGGCGGTTGTGTCCACCGATTACATACATATGGTATCCGATTGTGACCACCGCAGATCCATGATTCAGAGGAGGAAGTGATTTGATTTCTCTCAAGTGTAAAGAGATGTTTCTTGGAATGTTACAATTGAGAATGTACAAGTTTGTGGTATTATAAGGAGAGAATCCGATCAAGGCGTAAAGAACTGAGTCGGTGAGGTTGAGGATGAAGCGGCTTTTGTAGAGTTCCGAAGAAGAGATAACGCGACGAAAGGTTTTGGAGAGGAGAGATAGCGTCGGGTAATGACATCTCCGGATTAGTAAGACGGTACTTTCGATGAGTTCGTCTGGGATTCCTTGAGGAATCGGAGGAAGATTCTCTTCTTCTTCTTCTTGCGGATTCTTGGTTGGATCGCCGCCATTGGAGCCGTCGTCGGAAGTTTCAGAGATGAAAACCATCGCCGTGTGACGTCAGCAGCAACGAATTAACTGTAACTGAAAGTGAGCCTGAATTTGATATTTGAAAAAATGCTCGTATTTATTATAATAACGAAGACACTAACGACGTCGTATAGACGATTGTAAAATGGGGCCTAATACGTTGTATAAGCGAGTGTAAAATGGGGCCTTAGAGCAAATCCCTAAGCAAAGTTTCTAACCTATAATAATAATAATAAAATAATAAATAATATTATTTAATTAAGATAGTTTCTAAAGAAATGTGAGAAAATTTCTAATTCAAGAGATTTTGAAGACTCTTCTAACTATTTTAAGAAACTTTTTAAATTAAATAATATTATTTCTTATTTTATTATTACTTTAATAGATTAGAAATTATGGTTAGAAACCACCATTGGACATGCTCTAAGGCCCACAATATTATATAAGTTTTACTTGTTACAATTAAGAAGCTATCTTATTCAGATTTACTTGTTACATTGTGGTGCCTGACCAGACCATACTCTGTGATGCAGGTGTTTCCTTTGTGATCGAGAACTTCTCCTTTGGAGAAAAAGCATTAGTGTGGCAATTCTTTACTAGAATAAAGTCAGTCAATTTTGTATGTGTTCCACCTTTTGTGTATTATAATCATATGAAGATCAATCGGTTTAGTGATTTGGACCTCCTCTCTACCGTTAAGTGCACAAGTTTTTTTAATTACTATCAATAAGTAAATCTTCACACATCTCTGAACCAAGATTTCATACTAAACTACCGGTTAACTAAGTCACTTTGTTTTGGTTCATCTCCAATCCAAACCAAGTACTATTGATATTGCTCATATAGTAGAAGCAGATTAGGTTTCGTTAAAATCGGTTTGTGATTACTTGTTGAAGAATTATACATCTCACAACAGAAAGAACCAGAAGATAGCTAAACCAAAGATGCATTTCAACAAGTCTCGTAAGAATATTAGTACAAAAGAGTGGCCAACTCTACACAAACACAAGGCCAGTTCTGTTAAGAGTATTCACATTTTTGCACAAAGGTTAAGAAAGACGAGTTACTCTATAAAGGTGTCAGATATAACAGCTTCTGAACACACTTTTTCTTCTTCATATTTGCTCTGAAATCAATAAGCTGCTCAAAACAGTAGATGTAATAAAAGATCCTTGACCTGCAAGTTAAAGTAAGCCTCATTAAGACTCGAGTCTAAAGAAACTGTCTCAACAGAGCATCAAAAAGTAATATACCTGAAACACCATCCCACAGATCATCAAAATGTAACAGAGCGACAAAGATCAATGTAAGGCGAGTACACGGATCTAAGCACAGGCACCATTGAATCGATCATCCCCAAAATCGGACCTGTTTCACCTTTTATCAACGCCATCTCTATGCACCAAGTATCTGTAACCGGGTTGTTATAAGTAGCACCAAAAACCATCAACTTCCCACCAAAATTCGCCATTTTACACTCAAAGTAATCGAGATCAGGAAAAGCACGTATACCCGTACCCATCATAGGAGTCCAAACCATGACATTTGGATCATACACATTTATCGGAGAACCTTGAAGACAGTATGGATCAAAACTATACAACAAATCCTCAATCACACAACACGGCTTGTACCAGTAAGACTTCAACGTAGTTCCAAGCTCCCCTGACTCCCATGTACCATCAATGGGATCATAAACCAAACCACACGTAGCATCCAAAATGTAAATCTTGTTTTGCATCACCACAGATGTCACAAACCCTCCTCCTGGCAAACTAGACATGAAATGGGATCGATCAGGGACAGTACTCCAAATTCCAGTCACTACATCGAACACTTCGATCCAATCGTCGTACCGCTTCTCGCAACCTCCGATGACATAAATCTTTCCGTTGATTACTTCTGCGACTGCACGGTAACGAGCCCTATGCATAGTTGGGAGATAGTTACACGTATGGACTCTACAGTCGATGACAAACACAGTCTTTACAGGGTTATTTGGCCCTATCAGTCCACCGATCACATACATCTTGTAGCCGATTGTGACCACAGCAGAGCCAGGATTCATAGGAGGAAGTGAACCGATAGCGCTCAATCGTAATGGGATGTTTCTTGTAATGTTGTGGTTGAGAATGAACCAGTTCGGGAAACTATGAGGAGGGAATCCGATCAAAGCGTAAAGAACCGGTTCGGTTAGGTTTAGGCTCGAGCGTGTTTGGTGGAGTTCCGGCGAAGAGATTACGATACGAAAGGCTTTAGAGAGGAGAGATAGCGACGGGTAATGACATCTCTTGATGAGTGCGACGGTTCTTCTGATGAGTGCTTGTGGGATTTGTCGAGGAATCGGAGGATGATTCTCTACTTCTTCTTCTTGATGATCGTCTTCTTTAGGGTTCTTGTGGAGTTCTTCGGGTTTCTTGTTTGGTACGCCACCGTGAGAGCCGTCGTCGGAAGTTTCAGAGATTATAGCCATCGCCGTGTGACGTCAGCAGCAACGAATTAACGGAAAGTGAGAGACTAATCAGAGTTTTGAGAAGAGCTGTTACGTTGTGTATTTATAATGAAACCATAATGAGTAAATAAATACTCTGCTGCTTCGTTTAAATGTATTAAATATGTTTTCTTCTTCTCAAATCTTGCATATATTATCATTTATTTATTTTTTCTTTCACTTACACTTTTATTATAAAAAGGCACTAATACTAACGGAAACATTATATATTATCTAGTTTAATTTCTCCAAAAAATAATGGGTATTAATAGAAATTCAGTCTAAGAACTGCATGTGTTTTTTATTTCTTTTTCTTCGTAAACTATATCACCAAACTTTTCTTTTTTTTTTCTTTCTTAGAATAACACTGGTTTCTGACCTTAAATAAAAGTTAACCAATGGACGAAGAATTTACAAAAATTGAGTCAAATGTCTCTCAACGTGACACACAAGTCTCAGCTTTGTTCTCTTTACTTTGAAAACCTAATTTGTCTTTCAAAGGGCGTACACAAATGTTGAATTCAATAGCTTTTTTCGCCGTAGGTACTGAAAAAAAAAAAACTATATTGAGATAGCATTTTCCCGATTGTAGTTTATGAACAAAACTGTAACAGTAAATTGTATGGTCTAGTGAATTGACTAAAGGTTTGCCTTAGTTATAGAGTTTGATTTTTAGAAAAAAATGTTTTTTGCTGATTAATAAAAGCAAATTCATTGTAATTATTTAACGTGATATATGTATCCCATATTCCCATATGTCAAAAATTTAGTTGCCAATCATAAATACGGTGTATGTAAAGTGTTTATTATAGACTTTTGTAGTACGGTTAGTACTAGACGTTTTGGAATTATATGTTGCTAATTAAATATTTTATTTATTTTTGATTTTTGTAAAATGAAAAATTTGTTATATATAATTCTTTGATTAATAATTTTTGACAAGATCATGTACAGTTTTTAAGTTTACGATATTAATACGTTTTTTTTTTTAGAATTTGATCTATAATATAATACATGATAATATTTTATTTTTTATTCACAATTTTTGGTATTAAAATTATATAATTTAAAATTTTAGTGTTTTTAGATTTAACCTGTAGAATGTGGTTGAAGACCCAAAAACACATGTCAAAGTCCCAAGGCAATCTTTTATCTTTTCTTAATTACAACGAGATATTAGCGAAAGCAACTGTTAAAAAATATATGTTCAGTTGTTATCCTAAATATTAAAATTTACTTTTAAATATTACTATAATACAACTATACAAGTATGATCTATCATTAGTTGGTACAAAATCATCATTAACTAATTAATTTATAAATTCTTATTACACAACATATTATTCAAAATAAATTAATATTTTTTAAGAAAACTTAATAGAAAAATAAAATTACTTAAACTTTCAATGGCACTAAACAAAATTACGATAAGCATAATTATATTGTATATATATGTTTACTTTAGGTAAACTTGTAGCTGTATTGTTTGTATAAGGTCGTTAATTTAATGAACAAGCCGGTTGCAGACAGCCACACACTTATATAAACTACGATAACACCTGCTACGATCATTGAAACAGCAATAACACACTTCTTCTCTGTGTTTTGGACATTTGCCAAGATGGCACACTGATGAACCTAACTTGTTCGCGTCAAAACCTTGCCCGTTTGCATCTATAAGAAAAAGATTAGAAGTTCAAAAAAAAAAAAAAAAAAAATTAAAAAAAAAATTAAAAAGAAGAATTTTATTTATAACAATACGATTACAATGGTGATGATTGTAAACGATGAATAAGCGATTCCTTATTTATATATATACGCATAATTTCAAAAACATATATTTTTGTAGAGGAACAAGAGAAATTACGATGATGCAAATTAAAGGATCATAACAAAATGTGATGATGATATTCTTTTTATATTCGTATTTTTTTTTCTTTTTGTTAATTCTTTGTTTGCTATATGATGGTTGAAATATTCCGAACCTGATTTGGTCGCGTCAACAGCTTGTGCGTTTGCAGCTATAAGAAAAAAAATTAGAATTAAGAAAATGAAGAGTTAAAAAAGCGAATAATTTTATTTCTAACAACATATTTTACAATGGTGATGAATGTAAACGAAGAAAAAGCCTTTAATTTCATAAATTCTTGTAGAGGAACGAGAAAATTACGATGATGCAAATTATAACAAAATCTGATGATGACGTTGTTGTGATATTCTTTCTTTTTTAAAACACAAATATTTGTTTGGTTATTTGGTAGTTGAAATCCGAATTACCTGCCTTGTTGGCGTCAAAACTGTGTGTCTTGTCTCCAGCTATTAAAAAAATATAAGTTAATATTTATTTTTTACCAAAAAAATATAAAAATAAATATTTATAAGTATATGATTATAATGGTGATGACTGATTGTAAACAATGAAAAGGCAATTATTTGTATATATGCATAAATTTATGAACATACATCCATGAGGAACGAGAGAAACTACGATCAAGCAAAGGATAACAAAATGTGATGATGACATTGTTGTTTTTTTGGTTTTTTTTTTGTTTATGTTTGATGGTTGAAATCCGAACCTGATTTGCTTGCGTCAACAGCTTGTGCGTTTGGAGCTATAAGAAAAAAAAAATAGTTAAAAGAAAATGAATTTTTATTAATAACAATATGATTTCTTAATGGTTATGACTATAATTGTAAAAGATGAAAACGATTATATTTCATATAAATACATTCTTGTAGAGGAATGAGAAAATCAGTATGATGCAAATGATACCAAAATTTGACGATGACATTGTTTGTGATATTCGGTTTTTTGTTTTTTCGTTTATTTGTTTGTTATTAGATAGAGTTAAAATCCACACCTGGCTTGTTCGCGTTATGATGTTGTGTGTTTCCAGCTATAAGGAAAAAAAATAGAAGTTAATAATTGATCTGGAGAATTATATATAACAATATGGTGATGACTGATTGTAAACAATGACAAAGCGATTATGTATATATATGCATAAACTCATAGACGTACATCCATGTAGAGGAACCAGAGAAATTACGATGATGAAAAGGATAGCAAAATGTGATGGTGACATTCTTCTAAAAATCAGAAACTTTTTTTTTTTTTTTTGGTTTTTGGTTTTCTGTTTTTTTTTTTTTTTTGGGTTATTTGATGGTTGAAAACCTGAACTCCTTGCATACAGTTTGTTTTTATAGATAAGTTGTTTGTAATTATTAGTGCATGTCTCTTATGGTGATCCGTAAAAAACTGTTAAATTAATTGTTTTTACTAGTCTTAGTTCTTCCGTATTCCTTAGTAATTTAGTGATATTGTTGTTGTTTAACATGACAAATAAATACTTTGCAAAAATTGTTGGAAACTGTTACAAATAAATACTTTGCAAAAAATGAGTGAGTCTAGAGAAAATGTTACAAATTAAATGACATATATCTTCTCTATGCATATTTAGATATATAGCTTCACTTTGATATCGTACGTTGACTGATTGTTGCCACTCATAAAGTCAAAATCACCGGTCAACTAAATCACATTTTTTTTTGCTTCATCTCTAAACCAAATTAAATTTCATATTTGCTCATATGGTAGAAGCAGATTAGGTTTCGTTAAATCTGATTGTATATGATCATTACTTACAGAAGAATTAAATATCTAAAAGGAACTTGAGATCATGTTAGTGCAACTGCACAAAAACCCCATAAGATGCATTTCAACAAGTTTCCTTCAAAGTTTTTGCATAAAGGCAGCTAAAAGAGTACTAAAGGTTAAGAAGCATCGGACGAGTTACGCTTCAAGGTGTAAGATGTAACAGCTTCTGAGTTACTTTTCTCTGATACCAACTAGCTGCTCAAATAGTATAGATGTAATAAAAGATCCTTCACCTGCAAGTTTATGAAAACATAAATAAGACTTGAGGCTCAAGAAACCTTCTGAAAGATCATAATTCGTCATCAATCCATACTCATCAAAGATTAACATACCTTGCAACTGCAAACGAGTCATCAAATCGTAACAGTTCGAGAAAGCTCAAAGAAAGGCGACATAGGGAATGCATTCACAAGCGAGAGTGATTCGACCTTCCCCCAAATTTGACCATCTTCATGTTTCTCCAAAGCCACCTCAACGCACCAAACGTCTTTTCTGTAATAATCAAAACTACTCCGATAACATCCCAAAATCACCAACTTCCCACCAAAATTCGCCATTTTAGACTCGAAATAAACGAGATTAGGCCAAAACTCTAAACCCATGACAGGTCTCCAAGCTATTCCCCTTGGATCATAAACGACAATCGAAGCTCCAAAAATCTCCCGAGGAACAATCGCGTACAACAAATCATCAACCACACAAGACGACAAGTGCCAATAACTCCTCTGTGCACTTTCAGGTCCCCAAGTCTCCCATCTACGTCGCCTTGGATCGTACGCAAAACAATAGTCACCATCCATAATGTAAATCTTATTATCCAAAACCACATGTACAATAAACTTTCCACTAGAACTAGCAAAGGAAGAGAATGGACCAGGCACAAGTTCCCATCTCTCAGTCTCTACATCGAACACTTCGACCCAATCATCAAATCGTCTCTGGCGTCCGGCGACTACGTAAATCCTTCCGTCGATCACTCCAGCGACTGCGGAGCAACGATCCCTCTTCATATTCCGGAGATGTCGACACGTATTGAATCTACAATCTATCTCAAGCACAGTACTTATGGTTTTATTGTAGCGGAAGTTATAACCACCCACTACATAAATCTTGTGACCTATTGTGACGGCAGTGCATCCAAGAAACATGGGAGGAAGAGATGTTACACAGTTCAATTTTAAAGAGGTATTGTTTCTCCGTTGGAGAATGAACCATCTTCCTTCTTCAAATGTTGGGTACTTGAACGTGATCAAGGTATAAAGAACCGGTTCCGTTGAGCCGATGAGCGAGCGAACTTGGAAGAGATCCTCTGAAGAGATTACTTGACGAAAGGCGTTAGAGAGGAGAGATAGCTTCGGGTAATGACATCTCCGGAGGGGTGCGATAGTGTTTTCGATTAGTACTGGTGGGATTTTTCGAGGAATCGGAGGAACATTCTCTACTTCTTCGTCTTGATGATCGTCTTCTTCATCTGCTTCATTCGGGTTCTCGTTTTGATTCTCTTTTTCTTCTTGTGGGTTCTTGTGGGGTTCTTCGGGTTTCTGGTTTGGAACGCCGCCGTTAGAGCCGTCGTCGGAAGTTTCAGAGATACTAGCCATCGCCGTGTGACGTCAGCAGCAACGAATTAACGGAAAGCGAGACTAATAAATTTGGTTTTTGAAAGAAGCTGTTACGTTGTATGTTTTTTGTGTATTTATAAGGAACCATATTGAGTAAATAAATACTCTCTTAAGTAACCCACGGATTTTCAGAAAAAATTGTTTAAAAAAAATGTTTAATCAGAAATAAAAATCCAAAATGATAATCTGTAATATTTTTGTTCTTCTTAAATATCTTTTTAATTCATTAATGTATTAAATATTTAAATATCATTATCATTTAATGTTTTTTTCTTTACTTACTCATATTTTCAATATTATCTGAAATATATAAAGTTTCTTCGGAAAAAAACAAAAGAACAATTGGTAAAAAAAATTCACTTTGACGTAAAAAAAGAAATCCACTTTGAAATTTGGATGTTTTTTTCATTTTGGGGAAACTATATTAGCAAGTTTATTATTTTAAACAGTATTTTTTTTGTTGTAAAGCTTTTTATACGTTAATAACAATTCACCATTGGAAAAATCTTTTAAAATTGATTTAAATGTCTATTAACGTGATTACTTGACTCACAAGTCTCTGTGTTTTCTCTACTTAGAAATTCCTCGTTTGTAATTCAAGTGCTTTGTTCTCGTCGTCTTGACTGGGACACTGATGAAAAGGATACTGAGAGAGCCATTTTCTGGATATATCAAGAATCTAAGAGCATCTCTATCGGCAAAAGTGGTAGAGAGTATCTTAAAAAATAAATAAATTAATATTTTAATCAAATTAATATATTTTAATTAGTTTAAAGTAAATGAACCATTAGTTTAATGACAACTCTCAATAAATGCTGAGAATCGTCTCTCCTGCCAGAAACGTTTCTCCACTTTTCTCTCCTTCTTCCTTCTCTCCTACTTTTTCTCTTTTTAATTATTATTTAATTGATGAGTATCTCAATCAGATATTCCGATGGAGATGGTCTAAGTGTGTGTATAGATTGTCATTCAGTTGGCAAGCTAAAACCTCAGCTGTATGATAATGTTAACAAAATCACTCTGTTTTGCTTAATCTCTAAACCAAAATTTCATATTGCTCATATAGTAAAACCAGATCAAACAGGTTTTCGTCAAATCTGATTGTGATTACTTACAGAAGAATGTTAGTGAAACTACACAAAAAATCAGAAGATAGCTAAGTAAAGCTGCATTTCAACAAGTTTCATAAGAATTTTTGTAGAAAGGCTAAAAACAATAATGGTCTATTGTGCACAAAAGTACTCTATAAGGAGGTGTCAGATATAAAAGCTTCTGAACCACTTTTGCTCTCATATCAACAAAGCTGCTAAAACAATAGATGTAATAAAAGATCTTCCACCTGCAAGTTCATGAAACCCTAACTAAGACTTGAGACTCAAGAAAATGTCTCAACATCATTATTATCATTATGAATAGGTCAAACTCGTCATAGAAACATACCTGGAAGTAATGCACGAAACCATCCCACGATCGAATCATCAAACCGTAACAGATCGACTAAGCGCAATCAAAGGCCACTTGCTGGATGACAGCACAACCGATCTTGATTCGACATGACCCCAAATATCACCATCTTCACGTTTTTCCAGTGCAATCTCTATGCACCAAATGTCTTTTTCCAAGTAACTATCCTTACGATCCCGGCTCTGATTACCGCCCAAAATCACCAACTTACCACCAAAATTCGCCATTCTAGACTCATAGTAAACGAGATTAGGCAAATCAGAACTTTGTACACCCTTCACAGGTCTCCAAACCATACCCTTTGGATCATACACGACAATCGGATATCCATGAGAACACGTAGAATCAACGGTACACAACATATCATTAACCACACAACACGACTCGTACCTCCTCTGTTGACTTCTACGTCCCCATGCCTCAAATCTACGTTTTCTTGGTTCGTAAGTCAAACAAAACAGAGGATCCAAAATGTAAATCTTCTGTTCCATTACCGCATATTGACTAAACTCTACACTCTCACTTGCAACGTTAGGGTATGGACCAGGCACAGTTTCCCAACTCTCATTCTCTACATCGAACACTTCAACCCAATCATTATATCGTTTCTTGCAACCTCCGATTACGTAAATCTTTCCATCAATCACTCCCGCGGCTGCGCCACCGCGATCCCTTTGCATACTAGGGAGCTCACGATACGTATGGAATCTACAATCGATGACAATCATAGTCGATACAGGTTGATTCAAGCCGATGAATCCACCGAGTACATACATCTTGTAATCGATTGTGACAACAGCAGATCCAGGAAGCATTGAAGGAAGTGAAGTGATTTGTTTGAACTGTAATGAGATTCGATGGAGAATGTACCAGCTTGGGAGATCAAAAGGTGGGAATCCGATTGAGGTATAAAGAACCGGTTCGGTGAAGCCTAGGCGCGAGCGTGTTTGGAAGAGTTCCGGTGAAGAGATTAGGTCACGATAGGCTTTGGAGATGAGAGATAGCTTCGGGTAGTGATATCTCCGGACGAGTGCGACGATGATTACGATGAGTTCTTCTGGAAGTTCTTTAGGAATCGGAGGAATATTCTCTTCTTCTTCTTGAGGTTTCTTGTTTGCAGCGCCGCCATTAGAGCCCTCGTCGGAAGTTTCAGAGATTACAGCCATCGCCGTGTGACGTCAGCAGCGAATTAACGTAAAGCGAGAGCCTAATCCGAGTTTTGAATAAAAGAAACAATAATATGATAACTGAGAGTATTAAATCAGTTTTTATACAATAATGTATTTCTATAAGTACTTCTCATATTTTCAATGTTTTAGGAATCAATAAACAATTAACGAGTTTCTTCAAAAATGCAATTGGTAAAAGATAATCAGTTTTTGCATGTGATTTTTTTATTCGGAAAATATTTTTTTAACGGTGGTTTGTAAAATTTAGTTTTCTTTTAAGTTTTGTGCAAACAAAAATCATTAATGGAAGAATTTATAAAATAAAAAAATGTGTCAAATGTATCTCACAAGTCTCTTTGTTCTCTCTTTAACATTGGTTTCAATTTTTAATTTTCTTTTAAGCTTTTTTTACCTATGAAAATTGAGTCAAACGTCTATGAACGTGACTCACAAGTCTCTTTGTTCTCTACGTATAAGCCCTAATCTGCCTTCAGGACTTTGTATTTCCACACTTTTATATTGTAGTTACTCATAAAATAAATAACACCGGTTAACTAAATCACTATGTTTTGCTTCATATCTAAACCCACATTTTCATTTTGCTCATATAGTAAAAGCAGATTAGGTTTCATTAGTGTAAATTAAACTAATCTGCTTACTTAGACAAAAGTTATATATCTAAAAAGCAAACAGAAAGAAGTTGAGACCATGTTAGAGCAAAAAAAACCAAAAGAGTAAAGATGCATTTCAACAAGTCTCAAGAAATTTGTGTATAAAAGGCTAAAAGAGTGGCCAAACTCTACATAAAGCTAATTTTGTCACAAGAAGTATTCACATCGTGCACAAATGTTAAGAAGAACGAGTTATTCTTCAATGTGTCAGATAAGAGTTTCTGCATCACTTTTGCTTCATATCAACAAGCTGCTAAAACAGTAGATGTAATAAAAGATGAGTAAAGATCCTTCACCTGCAAATTCATGAAAGTCTAACTAAGTCTTGAGGCTAAAATAAACATCATAATTTAACATCAATAGTACTCCAAACTCATCACAGAAACATATATACCTGCTGCTACTGCAAGAAACCACCAACCACGATCGAATTATCAAAAAGTAACAGTTTGACAAAGCCGAATGTAAGGCAACATCATATCGTCCCTAAACACGCGCGAGTTTGATTCAACCACCCCCCAAATATGACCTCCTTGACGTGCTTCCAACGCAATCACTATGCACAAAATATGCTTAAACGTCCCAAGACAGGTGCAGAAAATCACCAACTTCCCACCAAAATTCGCTATCTTGGACCAACATTGACTGAGAATAGGCAAATGAAAACCCATCACAGGTCTCCAAACCGATTCATTCGGATAATATACCACTATCGGATGTCCAAGAGAACACGTAAGATCAACTGTATACAACAACTCTCCAATCACAGTAAACGACGACAACGGGTGCCAAAATCTCGTCAACTCACTTGCAACACCCCATGACTGCCATAAACCTTGTACTGGTTTGTAAGCAAAACAACCCCAACGATCCAAAGCGAAAATCCTCCCCTGCATCACCACATATGTAGAAAATACTCCATTCGCACTAGCATCGTTAGGGCATACACTAGACACAGTTTCCCAACTCTCAGTCGTCGCATTGAACACTTCAACCCAATCAGCATCTTGTTTCTTGCGTCCTCCGATCACATAAATCCTTCCGCCAATTTCTCCGGCGGCTGCACGGTAACGAGCCCTTTTCATATCCGGGAGATAGTTCCACGTATGGTTTCTGCAGTCGATGACAATCACAGTCGATACATGATGATTCAAGCCGATGGTACCTCCCATTACATACATCTTGTATCCGATTGTGACCACAGCTGCTCCAAGTAACACTGTAGGAAGTGAACGGATTCTGTGTAATTCTAATGGGAAGTTGCTCCAACGAAGAAAGAACCAGCTTAGGGGAGTCTGTGTGGATCCGATTAAGGCATAAAGAACCGGTTCGTTGAAGCCGAGGAGCGAGCGCGTTCGGAATAGTTTATCCGAAGTGATTACTTGACGAAAGTCTCTGGAGACGAGAGATATATACGGGTAATAACATCTTGGGATGTGTGCGATGAGTCTTTCGATGAGTTCTTCTGGAAGTTCTAGAAGATTCCGAAGATTCTCTACTTCTTCTTGAGGATTCTCGTTTTGATTATCTTCTCCTTCTTGAGGATTATTGTTTGGATCGTCGCCGTTAGGGCCATCGAGAATTTCATGGAGTACAACCATCGCCGCCGTGTGACGTTAGCAGCAACGAATTAACTGAAAGAGAGACTAATTCGGTATTTGTGAAAAAAGTGTTGTTGTGTATTTATAAAGGAAACCAAAATTTCATTTCACTATTCCATCTCAGAAAAAATTGCAAATAAAGAATTTGTATTAAATCATTTTTCTTCTTCTTAATTAGGGTCTCGTTATACATCATCATTTTTTTTGTTATGTGTTTTTCTTGGGAAACTAGAAAAGTTTATTATTTTAAACAGTTATATTATTTTATACGATAATAACAATTCACCATTGGATAAATCTACAAAAATTGATTCAAATGTATATTAACGTGATTACTTGACTCACAAGTCTCTCTGTTCTCTCTCTCTACGTTGGTATCCTCGTTTGTAATTCAAGTGCTTTGTTCTCGTCGTCTTGACTGGGACACTGATGAAAAGGATACTGAGAGAGCCATTTTGCTAGATATATCAACCGGTTAACTAAATCCCTCTATTTTGCTTAAGCACATTGAGTCTTTTAAAAATGAGAACAGAGTTTCATACAAATAACATAACCTTCTCTTTATGTATGTTGTACATAGATAACTTCACCTTTCATCAGGACTTTGTAATCCCACACTTTCATATTGTAGTTACCCATAAAACCATCTGTTAACTAAATCACTCTGTTTTGCTTCATAATCAAACCAAAATTTTATATTGCTCATAGATTAGAAGCAGATTAGGTTTCATTAGTGTAAACTGATCTGCTTAATTACACAAGGCTAAGTTCCTGAAACCCTAACTAAGACTTGAGGCTAAAGAAACTATCTGAAACACCAGAATTCATCATCAATAGTCCAAAGTCCAAACTCATCACAGAAACATACCTGCAAGCGTAACATCAAACCATAACAGTTCGACAAAGCTCAATGACATGCCTCATCGGCAAGTCCCTTGACACAATCGAGACTGATTTAACCACCCCCCAAATCTGATCTCCTTGACGTGTTTCCAACGCAATCTCTACGCACCAAATTTCGGAAGAAGACTCAGAACAGTCGCCCCCGCCCAAAATCACCAACTTCCCATCAAAATTCGCCAACGTAGACGTATATTCAGTGAGAATAGGCAAATGAGCAGTATCTACACCCATCACAGGTCTCCAAACCAATTCATTCGGATAATATACCACTATTGGATGTTCAAGAGCACACGTAAGATCAAGTGCATACAACAAATCTCCAACCACACAAGACGACGACGAGTGCCAAAATCTCATCAACTCACTTCCATCATCCCATGACTCCCATAAACCTTGTACTGGTTCGTAAGAAAAACAACACTCAAGATCCAAAATGAAAAGCCTCCCCTGCATCACCACATACGTAATAAACTCTCCATTCTCATTAGCATCGTTAGGGCATTCGCTAGGCACAGTTTCCCAACTCTGAGTCGTCACATCAAACACTTCAACCCAATCAGCATCTTGTTTCTTGCAGCCTCCGATCACATAAATCCTTCCGTCAATTATTCCGGTGGCTGCACGGCAACGAGCCCTTTTCATATCCGGGAGATACTTCCAAGTATGGAATCTGCAGTCGATGACAATTACATTCGATGATGCAGGATGATTATAGCCGATGCAACCACCCATTACATACATCTTGTAGTCTATTGTGACCACAGCTGCACCAGATAACATTGGAGGAAGTGAACGGATTCTGTGTAATTGTAATGGGAAGTTGCTCCGACGAAGAAAGAACCAGCTTGGGCGAGTATACGCTTGGAATCCGATTAAGGCATAAAGAACCGGTTCGGTGAAGCCGAGGTTCGAGCGTGCTACGTAGAGCTCCTGCGAAGTGATTAAGTGACGAAAGGCTCTGGAGACGAGGGATAGCGATGGGTAATGACATCTTGGGATGAGTGCGACGATGCTTGCGATGAGTTCTTCTGGAAGTTGTAGAAGAATCGGAAGATTCTCTACTTCTTCTTGAGGATTCTCGTTTTGATTATCTTCATTAGGATCGCCGGGAATTTCAGAGAGTACAACCATCGCCGCCGTGTGACGTTAGTAGGAGCAACGAATTAACTGATCAAAGAGAGACTAATTGTGAAAAAATGTTGTTTGTGTATTTATAAGGAAACCAAAATGTCATTTCACTAGGTATCTCTCATTGCACTCATCGCATTCAGAAACTTCGTTTCAAGAAAAGGTTTATTTCCTTTTAAAATAAAATTCCGAATATATAAGTTGTATTAAATCATGTTTCTTGTTCTTTAGTCTCGTTCGTTATACATTATCATTTTGCTTCATTTCTAAATCAAGATTTTATTTTGCTCATAGATTAAAAGCAGATTCGGTTTCATTAGTGTAAACTGATCTGCTTAATTACACAAAAGTCATATGTATCTAAAAGCAAACAAGAAGAATTTGGGACCCAAAAGCTAACGATGCATTTCAACAAGTCTCATAAGAATTTTTGTATAAAAGGATAAAAGAGTGGCCAACTCCACACAAGGCTAATTCTCTCAGAGTAATCACATTGTGCACAAAGATTAAGAAGAACGAAGTACTCTTTAAGGTACATGTTTTTGTATGTATGAGCTTGTGTCGTATACTCAGGAGAGAGTTTAGGCATTTTGTGTATAAGAGATGTTGTCTAGGAACCATATACATGAATGATACCAATATATATTTAACGTTTTTATAGATCTTCTTAATTGTAGCTTTTCAAAACTCTTTTGATTAATATCAATCTTATCATGATAGTAATTACTAGCTTGTTGACAAAAACAAAACCCAAAAGGGCGTTACGAACGAGATTACATGGGTACAAAACGGAAAAAGACTCCGGTGACAGAACCAAACTAGCTAGTTCATTGATCTTCACATGGCAACTTGAAACGACATAGAGGACAATCGTGATTGGTCTCAAACCACTTCAGGGCACACTCATCGTCAAACTCGTGTCCACATGGTAGAGCCACAATGCTTCTTCCGTCGTCAAACTCTTCTAGACAAATACTACACATTTCATTCTCACCTACGACATCACTAGCCTTCTTGTATGTTTTCCTATTTAAAGACTCAACAGCGAGCTTGCTCGCAGGTTTTAACCTGGCAGTATTGGTCTCATTGAATGAAGCTTGCAAAACTTGTTCAAACTGAGGATGAAACGCTTCCTCAGTTTGATGATCGAAGTCGTGCTCATAGCGTGGCAACCAGTGGAATAGAACTTCTTGAGGCTGATATGGAGATGATTGTCCGTAAAAAACGTTAGGATCCTGCTCATAGCCTAAGTATGGCAATCCGTGAAATGGAACAAATCCTCCCAGCTGAGACGAAGATGCTTCTCCATAAGAAAAGTTAACATCGTGCTCATACCTTAAGTGTGGAAGCTCGTAGAATGGAACACCTCGGCCAGGCTGAGATGAAGATGATTCTCCATAGAAAAAGTTGGCATCGTTCTCAACCTCCAAACCTAGATCCTCATTGAGCGAGACTTGATCAACTTCTTCAGCGTGATCAGATGGAGCTGCTTCTTCAGTTTGTTCTGGAGGAATAACGGTGGTAAGAGTCATCGACACTCTTAAAGCACAAGCTGGAGTATAATCATCAGAGGAAGTTAATTCATCGACGAATCGATACAACTCTAGTAACACATGGAAAACATCAGTGGGAGCGATTTTTCCTGATCTATTGGGGATATGTGTAATCCGATTAGGATTAGTACAATATCTTTGGTGATAGAGTTTCTAACCTATATTTTAGGGATTTATGTTTGTCTCTTAATAGAGATCATTGTGTATAAATACGATAGTTAGTGAATCAATAAAAAGCAAGTCAGTTGAATACCTAATCCTATTATATAGGGTTCTCTTGAATTAAATCATTCATATAATTATAACAGAGAGGCTAGATCGAGGGTATATATAACTTTAGTAGAAAATCTAATACTATTGGGATTTGATATCAGTTTCCATTTTTATAATTTTGTTTTCCTAATCTTTTTAGTTTCTACTTTCCTTTTTGTTTGTTATTTTGTTAGAGATTTAGCTTTCAATTAATGTTGTGATTAGGAATACATGATAATTTCAACAGAAATAAAAATCCAAAATGATAATTTGTAATAAATCATTTTTTTTTTCTTAAATCTCTTTCTAATACATTAATGTATTAAATCTCTTTAGCATCTAATGTGTTTTTCTTCATCACTTACTCATATTTTCAATATTATCGAAAATATTATATATATTTTTTCTTCCAAAAAAATAATTGGTAAAAGAAATTCACTTTGATTAAATAAAGAAACTCACTTTGAAAATCCCAGTTCCAATTTAGGGATTTGAATCCCTTTGCTTCTTCTTCTCTGGAATCGCCTCTCTTCCTTACGCGAATCCCTTCTACGTCATTAGCACAGCTCACTGTAAGCTTGCTTTCTTCATCTCCCTCTTGCTTTGAATCTCCACGCATCGAACCACTTCTTCTCAATCAAGGATACAATTCCAACAGTTTTGTCTTTTTTCTTTTTTCTCTCTCCGTCATCTCAAACGACGACGTTTCAATATTTTTGTTTTGATATTTTCCCTAGAATTTCGCACATTCCTAACTTCCCATACGACATACAACAAAATTCTCGCAAGTGAATATTCAATCTTGTATATTTATAACCTTTCGTTCCTGAAAGAGATCATATCTTATTTTTTTGTGAGGTTCCCTCCAAAGTTATGAGCGAACCATGTCGTCTCAATCTTCTCTACAGTTGTAGTCGTCGTAACGTTTCAGAGACCATAGACACTGTATTGATGCTTTCTACACAAATCTCTAAAACATTCTTTATGAGTTATTGTTATCTACTCTGTCTCATATGGTACGATTATTGTTATTCTTCTGTGTCAGATAAAGAACATAATCGAGACATGTATCCGCAAGTACATGAGTCTGGAAGAAACAGTGGATTATCTGCAGGAAAATCACAAGATTAGTCACCATCTCACCAAACCAAGTATAAGTTATATAATCTCTTTTTCTGTTTTGAATTGATTCTGTGCTTATTTATAAAAAATTCAGTTTTGTTTCTTTTATTAGTATGAGAGCAGCTTCAGAAAGAGAATGCAGATTTTTTCAACAAGTACCACTTAAAACGTGAATTAGCGCGTCAAATAAAATTGTTTAACAGTTTTCTTGGAAAGCAAGTTTCTCTGATGCTCGAGAATGGAGATCTTGATATTAGTACTGCAACATGTACGTATAACACAAGGACTAAAATCTCTAAATAAAGTTCATTAGTTTTTTGAAAATTGGGTTTGTTCTGCTTTGTTTGATAACTCTTTGCATTATGCAGCTGATAGGTCAGAGTTGAGCACTTTAAACATGCAATGTCGGAATTGGATGATACAAATGGTCTAACAGGTAAAGTCGAAAACTCGATTTCTTGCACTTTTGACATGTAAGAATTCCCTTATGTTTCTCTCTTTTGTAGTAAACCAGTCGCAGAATCCTAATGATCAGCAATATCAATTTCATTCTTGTCGGTGGTCAACTACAACTAATCATATACCTTGTAAGAAAAGACTCAAACCTTTCTCTCCTTCTGAATATTGAGTTTGTAGGTCATGATTGCAGCTGGGCAAAAACTCGATTATATCTTTCACTTTTGATTTCTAAAGCTTCCTTTGGTTTCTCTGTCTTGTAGTAAACCAGTTGCCGATTCCTAATGGTCAGCAAAATCATCTATGGTCTACACCAAATAATCATGCTTGTAAAGAAGAGACTCAATCTTTCTCTCTTAATCTATCATTTGTTTAACACTTCTAGTACTTGACAATTTTTTTATGAATAACTCAACTTTCTTTCTCCATAGGTACCAATCTTGGAGCTTCTACCATTCCACCAGCAGCTAACGATCAATGGTTTCCTTATAAGGATCCTGCGTGTAAAGAAAACACTCAACCTTTCTCTCTTACTCTCTCATATGTTTATCACTTGTACTTCAGCACTATTATGAATGACTCAACTTTATTTCTCCATAGGTTCCAGTCTTGGAGCTCCTACCGTTCCACCAGAAGCTTATGGTCAATTGTTGCCATATACTGATCCTGCGTGTAAAGAAAACACTCAACCTTTATCGCTCATAGTTTAAACCCTTTTCACATCAAAGATTTTGAATGAATCACTCTTTCTTTTTTGCTCCATAGATTACTATCCAGTACTATATTCAACCGCTGCACCAGCAGCTACTATTCAATGGCCGACATCTACTGATTTTGCTTGTAAATAATATACTTTATTAATCTTCCTTTCTCATTATATTGTTTTGTAACTCTTCTACTTAAGCATTTGTATGATTCATTCTCCTTTCTCTTTCCCTTAGATACTGGAGGTCCAACTCTTTCAAAAGCACCTACTGCGGCATTTGATCATTTTAGAGATGGTTTCGGAGAAGATATTGACAATAGCAGCCCAAATTTCCAGATCCTTTAGCAGCCGCACTACAAACGCTACCCGATGACATGCTACAAGAGCTATATCAACAATGCCAACGGCAATCGCAGCTTCAACAGAACTTCTCACTAGAAGAGCAGCAAAGACTTCAAAGTAAAGTAAACAACAACGGGCTTCAAGGAGTAGTAAGGCCACCCGAAAAGCCGCCACAAGACCTATATGGACAATGTCAACCGCAATCGCAGCTGCAACAGAACCTCTCAGTAGAAGAGCTGCAAAGACTTGAAGTTAAATATCGAGCAAACAGCAACGAGCTGCAAGGAGTAATACCGCAGCAACAGCATCATCAGGAACAAGAAGCAATGCAGACACAAGGAGATCCACTGAATCGAATACCTGTTCAATCTGAAGCTTCAAACCATTCAGATAGTGGTAAGTAGCAACACCCCTTTCCAACACTACAAATTTCTTTTGTCATCTCTTATCTTACTTGTTCTCTCTTTTCACTTATGTGTTAGCACACTAACAATGGCTCAAAACCAGCATGGTCTCCAAAAGGCAACATGAATGACGTGGTCTCTGAAAGAGAGGAGCAATATCAGAGAGAGGAGCAAATCATTAACAGAGTTTTTATATATCGTAGACAGTTTTAATCACTAACAGAGTTTTTAAAGTGAGTCTTTTAAAAATGAGAACAGAGTTTTCTTTTTTGGTATACGTTACGTTCTATATAGATAACTTCAGCCTTGATCAGGACTTTGTATTTCCACACTTTCATATCATATATCGTAGACAGTTACCCACAAAATCAAAACCATCTGTTAAGTTAATCACTCTATTTACTTCATATCTAAACCAATATTTCATAATGTTGCTCATATAGTAGAGGCAGGTTAGGTTCATTAGTTAGTATAAAGTGTAGATTAATCAGCTTACTTACACAAGAGTTATATATCTAAAAGCACAATGGAAGAAGTTGAGACCATATACGTAGTGCAAGAAAACCCAAAAGACTAAAGATGCATTTCAACAAGTCTCGTAAGCATTTTTGTATAAAAGGGTAAAAGAGTGGCCAACTCCACACAAGGCTAATTCTGTTAAGAGTATTCACATTTTTGCATAAAGATTAAGAAGAACGAATTACTCTTTAAGGTGTCAGATATAACAACTTCTGCACCACTTTTACTTCATATCAACAAGCTGCTAAAACAGTAGATAAAAGATCCTTCACCTGCAAGATCGTGAAAGTCTAACTAAGACTTGAGGCTAAAGAAAATATACGAAACATCATAATAATTCACATCAATAGTCCAAACTCATCAAAAAAACATACCTGCAAGCGTGTCATCAAACCATAACAGTTCGACAAAGCTTAATGGAAGGCAACATGATCACGTTTCTAAACACACGCGAGACTGATTCAACCACCCCCCAAATATGACCTCCGGGACGTGTCTCCAACGCAATCTCTATGCACCAAATAACCACCAAGAAGAATAGCCGCTCAAAATCACCAACTTCCCACCAAAATTCGCCATCTTAGATCCATAAAAACTGAGAACGGGCAAATCAATCATAAATATACCAAACACAGGTCTCCAAACCAATTCATTCGGATTATATACCACTATCGGATGTCCAAAAGAACACGTAGGATCAAGTGTATACAACAAATCTCCGACCACACAAGAAGACGAGCCCCAAAATCTCATCAACTGACATATAACTCCCAATGACTGCCATAAACCTTGTCTTGGTTCGTAAGCAAAAACACGCCCAAGATCCTGCCCTGCATCACCGCATATGTAACAAACAATCCATTCTCACTAGCCTCGTTAGGGCATTGAGTAGGCACAGTTTCCCAGCTCTCAGTTGTCACATCAAACACTTCAACCCAATCAGCATCTTGTTTCTTGCGTCCTCCGATCACATAAATCCTTCCGTCAATTACTCCGGGGGTTGCATGGTAACGAGCTCTTTGCATATCCTGGAGATAGTGCCACGTATGGAATCTGCAGTCGATGATAATCACAGTAGATACGGGTTGATAATTGTAACCACCCATTACGTAGATCTTGTATCCGATTGTGACAACAGCTGCTCCAGGAAACATATGAGGAAGTGAATTGAGTCTGCGTAATTGTAATGGGATGTTGCTCCGACGAAGAATGAACCACCTTGGGGTAGTATACGGTGTGCATCCGATGAAGGCATAAAGAACCGGTTCCTTAAAACCGAGGCCCGAGCGAGTTACGAAGAGTTGCTGCGAAGTGATTACGTGACGAAAGGCTCTGGAGAGGAGAGATAGCGACGGGTAATAACATCTTGGGATGGGTGCAACAATGCTTTCGATGAGTTCTTCTGGAAGTTCTTGAGGATTCATGTTTGGATCGTCGCCATTAGAGCCGCCGGGAATTTCAGAGAGTAGAACCATCGCAGCGTGTGACGTTAGTAGCAGCGAATTAACTGAAAAAGAGACTAATTCGATATTTGTGAACAATGTATTTATAAGGAAACCAATATGTCATTTCACTAGCTAGGTCTCTTTCATTGCACGCAACGCATTCAGAAACTTCATTTCAAAAAAAGGTTTATTATTAATTTTTTATTCCAAAGATAATTTGTATTAAATCATTTTTCTTCTTCTTAAGTCTCATTATACATTATTTTTTCTTTCTGTAAAGTGCTTTTCTTACTTTTTTTTTCACGTTTTAAGAAGAAGTGTCCAGGGAAATATATATAGTAAGATTTGCTTAGATTGACTCAACTCTTAACATAAATAATTTAAATGACACACGTTTGGTTTCAAAAACTGTAGTAACCCATATCTTTGGTAAAAAGACGAAATAACCTTAATGATTAATTGTAATCAAATTAAAACAAAAAATAAAAAATAAAACAAATCTTTTATATTTTAAAGCACAAGTCACTCCACCAATAAAATTTTGACAAATCAGCAAAACCAAATTATTTTTCAACAGAATTATAAAATCAAAAAAGAAATCTTGGATAAAAAAGAAAACCAAAACTTATATTACATAATTAAAACAAAAACGAAAATCCAGTTATCGTGAGAACAAACTTTTTTTAAAATAATAATTTTGAACAAAATTTAGATAAAGAAGAATCTTCTTCACATATTTCGTTTTTGATTTTAAAAATACTAAAGAAAAACAATTTAATTTTGATATTGCATATTATAAATTGACTTGTTTTAGCTTACCAATAATATTTTGACATGTATCAATTCACAAATAATTGATTTGATGGTAGGAATAGAAGAAGAAAAAAAACGGTTATGAAAACCCTTGGAGAATTTATCATGACTAATAAAATTCATTAAAATTCAAATATGACAATATTATGTAAAAATCTGCCGACATTAATAAAAGTCTGTCGTGACGTTATGAAAATTTCTTTTTCAAAAAAAAAAAAAATCCAGTCAAACCGGATTTAACATACAATCAGACCGGAAATAATTTAATTGAGGGCTAGCTAATAAATCTCATATAACAAAAAATTTCGAAATTTTAAAAATAAATCTGCCAAAAAAAGTCTGTTATTACTAAAAAGGTTATTCTAGTCATAAACAAATCGGCCATAACATTGACATGAGTAAATCTGTTATGCTTTGACACTGAAAAACAAAACTGTCATCACTAAAAACAAATCTGTTATCACTATGTGACTGTGTAGTAATTTTATTTTTTAACAAAAATCTGTTGTAAAACACCAGATTTGTTAACAAGTTAATTAAATCTGTGATTACACAAAACAACTCTGTCATGCCTATATAACATTTTTCGAGGTTAACAAATCTGTTATAACACAACAGATTTTTGGGTGCAAATAGAAAATCTGTTGCCACCATAAAGAAAAATCTGTGGTCCGGAAAACAAATCAGTGACAGATTTGGTTTCAACATTCTTACTTTTGAAATTTAAATAAAATCTGTGGAGATTATATGAAACAAATCAGTCATAGTTAAAAAATCTGCGAAAAAAAAAAAATCTGGCGTAACATAACACAGTAAAGTCTGTGGTACAAAACAAGTCTGTTGTAAAAAATCTGTGGTTGACCAACAAATCTGTGATCGATAACAAATCCGTCGCAACAAGAGCCACAGATTTACCAAAAACGACGATGGCATTTTCGTAAATAAATGTGGTTTTATTGCCTTGCTGGAATTAAATAGTAATGGCATTTCTGTAATATTGTTTTTCTCTGCAAAGGAAAACAAGGATAATTTAGGTATAATTATTACTCAAATAACTCATATTTTTAGCATCCCTTTGGGGTCATTATGTATAAAATATGGGTTACTCTAATAAATTTCCCATATATATATAATTTCTCCAAAACAAGGTGGTCAAAGAAATTTACTCTAACATTTGCATATATATATATATATATTTTTTATTTTTTTGCTTAAACAATATCAGCAAAAACATTTTTCTTTTCTCTTTTATGTAACATTGGTTTCTAATTTTTCTTTTCTTGTCTTTTACGTTTTCTCACAAAAAAAAAATCACCGATATATATATATTGAGTCAGACGACGTCTCTACTCAAGTGTTATTAACAAATCTTTTTCTTGTTCTACTCAGAAACCAAAACTATCTTTTATCTGCAATTGGAAGTGCTTTGTTAAATTTATGACTTTGAGAGAACGTTTAACCCTTTTTTTCTTTCCAACTCAGTTCGTTAACCAAAATATGTATACTTAGGGGGGGGGGGTATTGGATGAAGGAAATTAATAGAATCAAACAGAATTTCAATTCTAGTGTTATTCATTTTGACGTTTTGTAGATTCTATTAAATTCTTGTGTTATTGAAATAAGTATTTGTAACCATTCTCTTAAAATACTTTTAATTCTAGTGTTATTCAACTTGTTGAATTCTTAATTCTATTAAATTCAAGTGTTATTCAATGTTATGTAAAATTTTATGACATTATTATTTGACAAGAATTTAATAGAAAAACTAGTGTAAAATCTATAGAACCAATTATGAGCTTTTATGTTATGATTTCGATGGAAAACAAATAGGACGTACGAACTTCAAAAAGTTCTTCTTCTCATTAGCCGAGTCTCTCTTTCCATCTGACGGGATTGATCGAGAATCAACCACAGTGTTGTCATGACTTTCACGTCTCCTGACAGAGAAGGAACATAACTGTTCAAGTCATCGGATCAACCTTGGCATATGCGACTCTGCGTCTTCTGTTTAATCTGAACAATGATGTGTGCAGCAAGAAACACGATGTCTTCCTCGGGGTCATCTCCTTCTGGGTCTGATCTTCAAGCATTCGTGATGGAGTTCATCATTACCGGCTTCCTCATGTTAGTCGTCTGTGCCGTCACAACCACCAAGAGAACTGTTGGCGATCAACAACCAAAAACACTTCATGATCAGAGGATATATAAATTTCAATCTTAACATTTATCAATCTTGCAGACAGAGGAACTAGAGGGGCTAATCATTGGGGCAACCGTCACACTGAATGTTATCTTTGTTGGGTAAGTTTCGCATTTCCCCCTCAATCTCTGCAAGTTAAAATTCTTCAATGGTAAGAATCTTTGTGGCTAACCAATGGGACAATCCAAACTTTCATTTTACAGAGAGGTATCAGGAGCATCGATGAATCCAGCAAGAAGCATAGGACCTGCACTTGTGTGGGGATGTTACAAAGGGATTTGGATATACTTGCTGGCTCCAACACTTGGTGCCGTCTCTCGGGCCTTGATTCATAAAATGTTACCGTCAATACCAAACGCAGAGCCTAAGTTCTCCAAGACAGGATCTTCTCATAAACGAGTTTCCGATCTTCCTCTGTGATGACGTAGATCAATCTTTAAGGTCAATCCTCCTTGCATCTTCAAATCTGTTCGTTGCTCTCATTGTAATGCCACGCAAAGGCCTTTCCTGAAATTACACGATCCATTTCCTTTTCTAAATGGATACGAAGAGTGTTTACACGATCACCTGAGACATTGCTTCCACTTCTTAACCATTCTTCAAGGAGGAAACTATCGTTAGCTTTTCTCGCCATCTTTAATACAACTAATTCAGTAATTTCTCATCAATGTATAATTGCACGACAGATTATTCCACGTCTGGTTGGTCTTGGAATAAAATTAACTATGGGTTTTATTTATGAAACGTATCACTTGCTCAAAATAGGGGACCTCAAAATTTTATTTTGCACGTATCCGTGCTCTAATTTTATTCCACTTCTAATTTCACGACAGATTATTCTTTGTGGATATGCTCCTATTTTGTTAGAAAAAAATGTTGTTGCTAGATTTTAGATACTTTTGAAATGTTGTTAGATAAATTATTGTCTATCGTAAAATCCCAAAAAAGTAGTATTATATACTTACTTCTCCTATATAATATTTGTGATCATTTCACTTCTCAAAAAGAAAAACAAAGATCATCTCCTAAAACCAGTTTGAAGAAAAACCATAATCATCCTTCGTAAGTTTCTCGTATGCATTTTTATATAATAATCTACACTACAATTTCTCTTGATCCATATGAAAGATTTCTTTATGTTTTTATTTTCTTTTTTTCTTTAGAATGGAATCAGGAGACCAGGCAGGAGAGACGTCAAAAAAGAAAAAGAAAGGCCCATATATGTCATGGTCAGATCAAGAATGTTATGAGTTAACGGCTATATTAGTTGATGCTATCAAACGAGGCTGGCGTGACAAAAATGGTACCATAAGCAAAACTACGGTAGAGAGAAAAATACTACCTCTTCTAAATAAAAAGTTTAAATGTAATAAGACTTACACAAATTATTTAAGTCGAATGAAGTCTATGAAAAAGGAGTATTCTGTGTATGCTGCACTTTTTTGGTTTAGTTCTGGTTTTGGATGGGATCCCATCACAAAACAATTTACAGCTCCAGATGATGTGTGGGCAGCCTATTTGATGGTAACTCTCTTTTGGTTAACTTCACCAAATTTAGATATTTTCTGTCATTATTGATAACTAATAAATATATAATATTTTCTCAGGGGCATCCAAATCATCATCACATGCGAACCAGCACTTTCGAAGATTTTGAGGATTTGCAACTGATTTTCGAAAGTGCTATAGCAAAGGGAAACAACGCGTTTGGACTTGGTGGTGATTCAAATGCTGAAACTTTTGAAGAAGAAGATGATCTTCAAGCAGGGGATAATGTGAACCATATGGAGATTAATGACGACGAGGTAAATGAAACACTTCCTAAAGAAAAGCTGCCTACTAGGAAAAGATCTAAAACTAATCGTAACGGAGATCGGTCAGATTCAATAAATCATGGTGAGTCTTCAGAGAAGGTGCTATCTGAAATGATTGGAGTTGGCACTAACATCATAAATCTTATTCAACAAAGAGAAGAAAGACATCAAAGAGAAGTTGAGTTTAGGGAAACTGAGAAAAAAAAGAACAATGTTTGGGATGCTATCAAGGAGATCCCGGATCTGGAAGATCACATCCGCTATGATGCAGTGACCAAGATCCACACATTGAATTTGAAAGACGTATTTGTGAGCATGTCTGTTGAAGAACGCTTGGGTTGGATTCGTCGTAACACTTAATTAGCTTTTTATTTTCGATGCCCTTAATAAAACAATACTTAATTTAGCATGAAAGACTAGTTACCAGTTATTTTTACCAATGTCCTAAAGATAGTCACATGCCACTATCATTTTGCCGTGTGGGACTAATAAAAAAAATGTAGTGTTATAGAATACACATACATGTGTCTTCACTTTACATTATATACATTAAATTTTGATTGATTTTTTTTCTTTTCTTTTCTAAATCAATTATGAATTTCTTTGAATGCAATTATAGATATAAACTTTTACTTTCTCAATAAAACTTTAGAGAAGACATTAATAGAAGAAGTTTTATCTTAGCCAAATAAGAAAACATATATGTACATTTAGATATAAATCTATATAATATAAGATAAAATGATGAAACAAAGAAATGATGAGATTGTGATTATATATGAACATGACATTGACCTTCTGTCACGGCGTCGTTTAAAGCTGAAAGTTAAAGAAGCAAATCCAACAAAAATTCTGACAAAAAGGCGCCCTTTTGTTTCTTTGAAATTTGGTGGGACCCACATGCTTTTGCAGACTAATAATAATTATTTTCTTCATCCGTTTGGCACACACACTCTCTTCCTTTATTGCTTTTTGCGAAACTCCTCCTCTCTCTCACAATTGAATCAGGACGATCCAATTGAATCGCTATTTTTCTTCTCCTTCGTATGCCTGATCCCTGTGAGTATTCTGCATTTAACATTCATCTTCACAATTGATTCTAATTCCTCTTTTGTTGTTTTCGATTGTTTGGAGATTTTAACTGATTTGAGTTTTTTTTTTTCTCTTTCTGGGGGTTGAATTGTGGTTGGGATTGGGAAAGTTGTTTTCTCGGTGAAAAATTAATTGAAAATCTGAGAAGATTGATTGCATATGCAGCAACTTAAGAAAACGTAAATGCAAATTTATCTCTGGTAACAACATTGTTTGTTGGTGATTTAATGTTTGCTCTCTACTCTTTGGTTTATGAAATTGCAGGATTGGTTTATTAAGCGTCACTGTTGTTGGATTTTGAGGAAGATGAAAGCAAACAATGTCTAGGCTAAGTAAAGACATTGATTCAGCGTTTCAAGGTGTTGGAACCAAAAGGTATATACTTGTTTATTAGAATCCATGGACATTTTTTTTGTTGTTTCTCATTATGTGTTTAAACCATTTTTGTTTGGGTATAGTGGCTTGGAGATTTGGTGCGTTTATAATAAACAGCTTATTTCTATCCCTAAGTCTTCTTTTGGAAAATTTCACTCTGGAAATGCATACCTTGTTCTTAGAGTAAGCTGTTTCTCTCACTTCATTTTTCTACTTGGGACAAATTAGTGTTCCTAATGATACTTAGTTTCTCATGGATATGTAGACGTTTTTGCGGAAGATCGAATCTCCCCAGTATGACATTCACTATTGGCTAGGAATTGATGCAAATGAGGTTTGTATGATCACTAATGTACATTTTATACGATGGTTATGAAAATCTGGTGTTTTGAGATCGTTATGCCCATTTTACATGAAGGTGGATTCAATTTTGGCATCAGACAAAGCATTAGATTTAGATGCCGCACTTGGATGTTGTACGGTGCAATACCGTGAAGTTCAAGGTCAAGAGACTGAGAAGTTTCTCTCTTACTTCAAACCTTGTATTATACCTGTTGAAGGCAAGTATTCCCCAAAAACTGGAATTGCTGGCGAGACATACCAAGTCACCTTGCTAAGGTGCAAGGGAGATCATGTTGTTCGTGTTAAAGAGGTAATATGTGTTTGCATTAGGATTCTTTGAAGCAAAAAGATAAAGTTGCAGTTTATTTACATTCTTCAAGCTGACTTTGATTGGTCAATCTATGCAAGGTGCCTTTTCTTCGGTCATCACTGAACCATGACGATGTCTTCATTCTGGATACTGCGTCAAAGGTTTTTCTTTTTGCTGGTTGTAACTCAAGCACTCAGGAAAAAGCTAAAGCGATGGAGGTTGTGGAATATATAAAGGATAACAAGCATGACGGAAGATGTGAGGTCGCGACTATCGGTTAGATATTTTTCATGTTGAGCTCCTCTTTTTAGACTAAATGACTGAAAGAAAAGCGACAGCTGATCATTTCGGTTTTTTTGTAGAGGATGGAAAATTTTCAGGTGATTCAGATGCTGGGGAATTCTGGTCTTTCTTTGGTGGTTATGCTCCCATTCCCAAGCTTTCATCTTCTACCACCCAAGAACAAACTCAGACTCCATGTGCAGAATTGTTCTGGTGAGAATTGGCTTTATATACTCACAATGGTTTTGTTCTTTTCAACATTTAGCAGTAAAAGCCGAAATTCCTGTGCTTTGAGGACCTGCTGTTAATCCATTATTAATCATCTAAAGATCTTTGATTAACAGGATAGATACTAAGGGAAATCTACATCCAACTGGAACAAGTTCTTTGGACAAGGACATGCTTGAGAAGAACAAATGCTACATGCTGGACTGTCACAGTGAAGTATTTGTTTGGATGGGAAGAAACACATCACTTACAGAAAGGAAGACATCCATTTCTTCCTCAGAAGTAAGTAAATATTGGTAATATAACATTTTTACATGACTTTGGTGTCTTAATTTGTCGTTTCGCATGTGTTTCATTTAGTTTCTGCCAGAGCATCTGAGAGGCCATTCTTAATATATGATATGATGTTGCTTTGCTCTAGGAATTTCTACGAAAGGAGGGACGCTCGACGACCACAAGTTTAGTACTTCTAACAGAAGGACTAGAAAATGCCAGATTCAGGTCATTTTTTAACAAATGGCCTCAGACCGTGGAGTCTAGCCTCTACAATGAAGGTCGAGAAAAAGTGGCTGGTCTGTTTCATATTTCTCTGGTTCTGTAAAGAAGATAAAAAAATTTGCTTAAGAAACAAAAAGATACTAAAGTAAAAATCTGAATACTTTTGTGCAGCGTTGTTCAAACAAAAAGGATATGACGTTGAGGAGCTTCCTGATGAAGAAGATGACCCTCTCTACACAAACTGCCGAGACAACCTCAAGGTACCTCATACCAAACTGTCACATATCTGAGCATAAGCCTGAATAATGGGATTCTTTAACTAATTTCAGGTTTGGCGTGTAGATGGTGATGACGTCTCGCTTCTCTCTATTCCTGACCAGACAAAGCTATTCACCGGCGATTGCTATCTTGTGCAGTATAAATATACTTATAAAGAAAGAACCGAACATCTTTTATATGTATGGATCGGTTGTGAAAGCATACAGGTACGCAGGCTATATAGGCTTTGACATTTTTTTGTTTTCATATTTTTCTTTGTTCCACTATGAACTTCATTCTGTTTTTTGACTTCATTGCAGCAAGATAGAGCTGATGCCATAACCAATGCTAGTGCCATTGTTGGTACAACCAAGGGTGAATCTGTACTGGTTAGTTCCTAGCCAGGGCCGAAAAAATAAATCACACGTTTTCTTTTCTTTTCTTTTTGGTTCAAGACTGTAAACCTACTGACCTGTTTCATTCAACATTCTTTATCCAGTGTCATATATATCAGGGAAACGAACCTTCTCGGTTTTTTCCAATGTTCCAGTCACTGGTTGTTTTTAAGGGCGGTTTGAGTAGACGGTACAAAGTGCTTCTAGCAGAGAAGGAAAAGATAGGGGAAGAATATAATGAGAACAAGGCTTCTCTTTTCCGTGTTGTAGGAACAAGCCCAAGAAACATGCAAGCAATCCAAGTGAATCTAGTGGGTTCTTTAGTACTTTCACTACTCTTACATACCTTTCACTATTTGTTAAGCAAATGAAAATCGTCCCCCCGCAGGTTGCAACCTCCTTGAACTCATCCTACTCTTACATTTTACAATATGGAGCTTCTGCCTTCACTTGGATTGGGAAACTTTCATCAGACTCTGATCATGAAGTTCTTGACAGAATGCTATATTTCCTTGATGTAAGTAACTTTTAGCTCTCAGCTGCTGTTTACTAAGTTCATGCCATACATTGATTCTGGTTTATTAAGGGTTATGTTCAGTATTACTAGTAACAAAATCTATTTCTTCGTTTCCGTCTGCAGACATCTTGTCAACCTATATACATCAGGGAAGGAAATGAAACAGACACATTTTGGAATTTGCTTGGTGGTAAGTCAGAGTACCCAAAAGAAAAGGAAATGAGAAAACAAATAGAAGAACCACATTTATTTACATGTTCATGCAGTTCAGGTAATGGTAAATATCTTTCAATTTCTTTTTATCATCTTACATTATTGTTTAGTTCTGCCTTGGTTCAGCTATAAATTAACGAAATAGTGGTCCACGACTTTGGCTCTTCTGTTCAGATGTACTCAAGGTACTATTCATGTGTGTATTGATGCTATTATTTAAAGTGATTAGAGATCATCTGGGAATGAATACTCTTATCTGATAGCCACTTTGTGCATGATTTTCAGGTGAAAGAAATATACAATTTTGTGCAAGATGATTTAACTACTGAAGATGTATTTCTATTGGACTGCCAAAGTGAAGTATATGTCTGGATTGGATCAAACTCAAACATAAAGTCGAAGGAAGAAGCTCTTACTCTTGGTCTGGTAATTTTCATCTTTGTTTGGCCTTCCAAGTGCTTTTTTTGCTGTTTACGGGTGGAACTTCAGTAAAAATGGGATCAAAACATCATATGGCATAAATAAATTTTAAGAATGGCGAACTCGGGGTTACCGAATATGGCTTCCTTTTTCAGTGTTTCTTAGTCCATTGTACTTATGAGATTGCAGAAATTCCTAGAGATGGATATACTGGAAGAAGGTCTAACCATGAGGACTCCTGTATATGTTGTCACAGAAGGCCACGAGCCACCATTTTTCACCCGTTTCTTTGAGTGGGTTCCTGAAAAGGCAAACGTAAGAAATCTTTTCCCATCTTGAAGTCACCTCAAACCGAACGTTAGGAAATTCCAAAATGTTTTGATAGTAGTCTACTTAGTTTCAAGTTTTGGGTTTGTGTATACTTTCACTAATAATATGCGTGGAAACATTGCAGATGCATGGTAATTCATTTGAAAGGAAGCTTGCTAGTTTGAAAGGAAAGAAGACAAGCACTAAGGTCAGTCACAGCCAAATATAAGAATGATCATTGTGTTTTTAAGTAGCTAAACATTTGTGCTTTCAGAGATCTAGTGGAAGCCAGTATAGATCACAGTCAAAGGATAATGCATCACGTGATTTACAAAGTCGATCTGTGAGCTCAAACGGATCGGAGCGAGGAGTATCACCTTGCTCCAGCGAAAAGCTTTTGAGTTTGAGCTCTGCAGAAGACATGACAAACAGCAGTAACTCAACTCCAGTTGTCAAAAAGCTTTTCTCAGAATCTCTTTTAGTGGATCCTAATGATGGTAAGGTTTCATATGTCAACCTTTTCACTGAGCGTCTTGGTTATATGACTCACAAGTATCAGAAAAGTATAACACAGTTTCAAGTTAACTCATTGATGAAAGCATTGTAGAAACAACAAACTATGTCAATTTTCTTCTTTACTATTGGATCCTTCAAATCCTTATATCAAAGCACTGTTTTTTTATGCAGGAGTGGCGAGACAAGAGTCGAGTTCCAAGTCGGACATTTCTAAACAGAAGCCACGCGTTGGAATCAATAGCGATCTTAGTAGTCTAGAGTCACTTGCATATTCATATGAACAGCTCAGAGTTGATTCTCAGAAGCCAGTGACGGATATAGATGCAACAAGAAGAGAGGTAAAACCCTGCAATTTCATATAGAAATTTAGCTCTCTTATATACACCACATGAATACTTCAATGCAATTTTATCTCTTCAGGCGTACTTAACAGAGAAAGAGTTTGAAGAGAGATTTGGAATGGCGAAATCTGAGTTCTATGCACTTCCAAAGTGGAAACAGAATAAACTCAAAATATCTCTTCATCTTTTCTAAAAACCTAGAGTAAGATCTTTGCAACAAAGCTATTTTTTTGGGTCTTACCAAATGTAAAAACTGTAATGTTTTTGTTTATTGCAATGACCTCCTGATATATAAGTTTGAGGCTAGCCTGTTACAAAATCACAACACCAAACAAAAAGACACCTAAATATGGACCACATGCCTTCATGGGTCATAGTTTCATACTGCAACCAAACGACGTCGTATTTGGGGAATGACTTGAATAAAACTCACAAAATTCAGTTCTTAATAAAAGAAATCTGAAAAAGGTACGACCTTTAGCTTCTTCTGATCCTTCATCATCTTCATCGAATTTGTCAATTTGACTTGCCAAAGCTGAAATCTTTGAGTACCCAATGGATCGAAATCAAAGACCCAGAAGCATTTTGGATTCATTAGGTGAAGAACTCATCGCAATCCTCACACCTGTCTCGATTTGTATGTTCACCGTTGTTCTTCTGGTCTGTATCCTAAACTCCGACCCTTCTTCTTCCTCCGCTTCTTTCTCCTCTATAGCCACCGCAGCTTACTCTGAGAGCGATTCAGATTCCTCATGGGACAAATTCGTAGGTGCCCTTTTGAATTCTGTCGTCTTCGTCGCTGCAATCACTGTTGCAACATTTGTTCTCGTCCTTCTCTTTTATCTCCGATGTGTTAAATTCTTGAAATTCTACATGGGTTTCTCAGCTTTTATCGTTTTAGGGAACTTAGGTGGAGAAATCTTAGTTTTATTGATAGATCGATTTAGATTCCCGATTGATTCTATCACGTTTTTGATACTTCTCTTCAATTTCTCCGTCGTTGGTGTTTTCGCTGTGTTCATGTCGAAGTTTTCGATTTTGATCACTCAAGGTTACTTGGTTTGGATTGGTGTTTTAGTTGCTTACTTCTTCACGTTGTTACCTGAATGGACTACTTGGGTTCTTCTCGTAGCTTTGGCACTTTATGACATTGCTGCTGTTCTTTTACCTGTTGGTCCATTACGTCTTCTTGTTGAAATGGCTATATCTAGAGACGAAGACATCCCGGCTTTGGTTTACGAAGCACGGCCTGTGATCCGAAATGATTCCCGTTCGGTTCAGAGAAGAGTTTGGAGAGAACAAAGATCTAGCCAGAACAACGCTAATCGAAATGAAGTAAGGGTGGTTGAATCAGCAGAAGTAGAAGAAGAACATGTTGGTTCAAGTGAAAGAGCAGAGATATCTGTGCCGTTGATTGATAGAAGACCTGAGCAAGCTGAGAATTCAGAGACTTTTCTTGAAGGAATTGGGTTGGGATCATCAGGTGCTATCAAGTTAGGGCTTGGGGATTTCATCTTCTATAGTGTTTTGGTTGGAAGAGCTGCAATGTATGATCTGATGACGGTTTACGCTTGTTACTTGGCGATCATAGCTGGTTTAGGGATCACATTGATGCTATTGTCTGTGTATCAGAAGGCTTTACCAGCTCTTCCTGTATCGATCATGTTAGGTGTTGTGTTTTACTTTTTGGCGCGGTTGTTGCTTGAAGTTTTCGTTGTGCAATGTTCTTCTAACCTTGTGATGTTCTAACTGTATGGAATGTGAAAGGGTGGTTTTGAGTACAGTTTCATTTGTTTCGTCAAAACAATTTTGTTGGTTTGATTGATGTATCATTTGTATAGTGTGCTCGTCCTAGACTTTGAGTTCAAATCAAGTTTTTTTATAAATTAAAATTAGAATTTGATACACATGTTTTGCATCACGTAAATAAACAAAGTCTAACAAGTAAATAGATGAGGAGAAGATAAATCAGAAGAAATGGATTCTACAGTTTGATGAAACTCTGGGAAGCTTCATAAGAGCATCAGTGATTCTGAGGTATTTGTTGTCAACATCGTTGTCTTCTCGGTGATTCATTTCAACACCAACATTGACAGTTTCAAGACATTTCAAATTTCCCAAGAAATGCCTCATCTGTTTCAGCTCTCTACATGTACCTTGATACCCTGAAATATGTAGCACCTTCACTTGACAAGTCGATAAACAGCATATTCCCAATTCCTTCTTCTTCTTCTTCATCCTCTTAGGTATACAAGGGCAGGCGTCCCCGCATCTACGTGTAACTTGGTGCACAAGACCCTGATACCAAAAAGGAATATTGATGTACAATAATAGATAGCCTAGGAAAGAAATAGAACTGTGTTGATCGGACGAGAATAATGATATACCTTGATGACTAAAGTCTCTAGGTTAGGAGACTTATTGATGAGAAGTGGCAACACTGGCCAGCCTCTTTTTTGGCACTCTCAAAAGATAAAGTAAGGAGGTTGTGAAACACCGGCATTGATTTACAACAAAAGTAGAACACCTGGATTTTAAATATCACACAATAAGAAGACTTTGCAAGCTAGAATGCACTTCAAATTGAAACAATAACAAGTAGGGGAAACTAACCTCGAGAGAATCAGGAGACAAGTGAAGGGTTTTAATGTTGCTTAGTCCTGTAACCAGATTGGTAACATCACCCAAAATAGGATCATCTGGATATTCCTCATCATCATAAACACTATCACAGTCACCATAACCACCAGCCTTCTCATCTCTAAGGCGCTCCCATGATCGAAGATCGAGTCTAGCTTCTACAAGGGAACCTAAATCAACCTCATACCAATCCGGGACATAGCTAGAATAGTCAAGGTACACGAGATTTGGTGTCCGGAACCAACAACCATCGTGTGCCTCACGGTAATTGGGAAAATGGTGAACGATGGTTAGTCGTTTGATGGAAGGACTCGAAACTAGCGCATTCCAAACCGGGGGAATTTCAATTTCATCATTACGTAGTAAGAATTCCTCAAGCAAAGGGCAGCCAGAGATGAAAAGTTCATACATATCAGAATCTACAAACGTCATTAGAACGAGAGAGAGTGTTTTAAGCTTTGGGAAAAACACGCCACCAGGAGGAAGAAGACCATCAGGAGAAAACCCACCGGTTATAGTGAGCTCAACAAGTGTGTTGCTCGTGAAGAACTCAGTGTCTATAGTATACAAACTTTGAGCGTTCAAGTAAAGTTGCAAGCAGCCGCGCTCGAGGAAACTGCGAATCCAAGTGTTCACTTGAGACTCGCCATACTGAAATTCATTATTCAGAGAGGTTCTCTTAATGGTGGTAGAATTTGTTAAGAGGGCAAGTGTTTTATCTATGAATTCAGGGAAGCCTCCAGGACCACCAATTGCGTCATTGATATCAAGCTTGTCTACAAGAGCAGGCAGATTGTTCCACCTTTTAGACAGAACAGCTGTGGAAGCAGCACGTTTTGTCGGAAGCAAAGACAGGACTTTGCCAAGAATTTCATCTGGCAGACTGCTAATTAAATCTCTGGAACCCATATATAGAACCTATACAAGGAGAATCAAAAAAAAAATCGATTATTAGAACCCAAATTAAGTTCAGACAGGTAAAATCAACAGATCTAATTGATCAAATTGGTGATGATTTGAGATTTTAATAAGAAAATTAAACGTTAACTTACGACTGGAAACGAAACGCAAAAGAAGGGATGTGAAAGAAGAAGCTTGCTTTTGGGTGAACAGGAAGATCAAAGAAACAGCTTACTTTTTGGGTGACGACGACAATGGATTTCTCAAGAGAGAGAGAGTCGGACAACGAGAACTCCATTTTTTTTTTTTTTTCCTCTCTTATATATAATAATAAGATAGCGATGTCACCTTTTTTTGTTTTTCTCAACAATCGATAATCCCTGGATTCTAACATGGTTTATAGTTTTTGATTTTCCAAAAAAACCATTTTAATATATTTTTTTCCTTTTCCAATTTAATAGTTGTGGTGGTGGGTTCTTTTCCATGAATGGGTGGATGCTGTTTTGTAAGTCAGTCTTTGGAATTGGTTTCTAGTTTTTCGATTTTAGATTTTGATTTTTGAGAAAAAATAATATAAATAAGGTCAAATTTTGAATTTTAAATAATGCAAACGTATTTTCCTAAATTTTAGGGACACCAAATTTTATAAACTTGACTGGTTCGACATATTAATAGTTTTTGAAAAAACAAAAACCAAAAACTCTTCTAAAACCTATAGTTTTTAGTTATTGGATTTTACAAAATAAAGAAATAAAAAATATACAATTGTCAAGTTAAGAATTTTGTTTAGGAAAAGTGAAAAGTCAAATAAAATGGAATTTAGATTGTCAATGAAGATTGTTAAAATCTTCCCAAAACTAGAACCAACTTTTCCAAAATCTTGAATGAGTAAAAAATGAGTTTTTTAAAAACAAAAACTAGTAAAACATTCAAGGCCAATCAAGGATCCTAAAAAAATAGAAAACTCAGTTTTTGATGGCTTTTACAAATTTTTAAACAAAATCCAAAATCTATTTCCAAAAGATTTTGAGAATGTGATGCAACTTCTTTTTGTTTTTCACTTTTTTTTTTACTTTGATCAATTTCCTAAATCTTTTAGTGCTCAATCTTTTGTTCTAGGCAAAAATTAGTGGGCCAAGCGAGAATGGCTACCAGGTCATTTCGGTCTATTGTTATAATGGCCGAAATGTTGATAATGTGTAATCAACGAGGGTTAAAAAGAAGCAAGATAATTTGGTCGCCGGTTGAGCATAACATGTTATCATTCATGCTATAACCAACCAAACTGTATTATACCTAAACGAAGCCTCTTATAAAATTGGCATGTAGAGTGAAGTGAGCCACTCAAACCAAAATATGTACAAAATTAGCAATGGAAGCAGCAAAAAGAATCACACTACAAGTTTCAGCTCACAACATGTAATGTAGCTTATCTAAACACCCTAGAAAAGAAGCTATAATATTTGCCACTAAAAATACGCTATAATATTTGCCACTAGACAATCGCTATAATATTCACCACCAAACACCAGTCACATAGTCTGTGATAAGGCACTAAACACCAGTCCTATAGTCTGTGATAAGATTTTGTCCCAGTTGATTCTTCTCTACAGACTTTGAACCATACTTTTCTCTATAGAAAGGAGACCTTGCAGTCTTCATTGCTCCTGTTATGGCAAAGCCAAAAAACAAAAACAAAAGTGCGAATCAACAACACAGTAATTATCTACAAATTCTCTGTTTTTGAAGCAACGACTTAATCCTGTTTCTTTTTCCCAGGCCATTACATCGTCTGTGATAACAGTTCCTTCCATTGGTTTCTTCTTGTGAGAAAATTAAACCAGCAAATAGGACTTTATATAGTTACCGGGGTGAGAGATGATATAACTTTTATGTCAAAAAAATGAACCTTCTTGGTGTTATCTTATCTACGTATGTATGATGAGACTCTTATGTCTGATTTGTTGTGTAGGAAATCACATGGCAACAACTTGATTATCTTCGGACAACAAGTGATGCAGATATATGTCTAAAATCGTACATGGTTTGCACCTTTTGTGTTGTGAGTAATATTTTTTATATATCATCCACATATAAATTGGGCAATTTCCATTATTTGTGCATAACAATATAATTTATCAAATAGAAATTTATCTTATTTCATTGTTTCTCGAATCTTGATACTATTTATCTATAGTACGGTAAGACTCTAATGTTATTACTGCAGCACTCGGACCCAGATTCTGATCTTGACTTTGAGCTCCTGCTACTTCACCAAGATCATGATCTTGAACTGCTGCTCACAGATTCTGATCTTGACCTTGAGCTGCTGCTACTTCACCAAGATCATGATCTTGAACTGCTGCTCACGGATTCTGATTTTGACCTTGAGCTGCTGCCACTTCACCAAGATCATGACCTTGAACTGCTGCTCCCGGATTCTGAGTTTGACTTTGAACTGCTGCCACTTCACCAAAGTTATGACTTTGAGCTGCTGCTTCCAGATTCTGAGTTTGACCTTGATCTGCTGTGCTTGGTGATCTTTTTGGTAATAAATTTTTAATGCAAAGTATTATTATATAACTTTTTTTTATCTTTTTTTAACAGAAATGTTCTTTTATTTTTATTTTTAGTTTAGTTGAAATTATTAAAAATAATCTATAATGCAAAAGTACTACTATATAATTATTTTTATTTTTAGTAATGTAAAAGTACTAATGTATCACTTTTTCATTTACATCATTTTTTATATTTTGGTAAAAAAAATTATATGTTTGATGATAGTTATTAAATATTATCATATGAAATTTTAATGTTGTGGTTTCTAAAACTTTTAAATTACAACGAAAGTAATATTTTTTATTTCAAATATACAATTTGAAAAATTAGAACGTCAATATTTAATTGAAAGTGTTTGTTAGAGAGAGAGCTTAACCATTTAGCTTAAGAAAATAAGTTAATTTTGTTTAGAAAATCTATCTGAAGTCCATTTTGGCTCTCTCATTTATGCATTAATCTTCCACCAATGAAATCAGGTTTGAAAGTTGTTTTTCTCTTACTTCTCTTTATTTGAGTACTTTGCGTAGAATTTGGTTCATAGCTTCAACCACAATAATCTGACTTTTAGGTTTTGTATCTTAAGTAATTAAGAACTTGCTGTTTAATTCAGTAGAAAAGACAAAACTGAACAACATATGTTTCAGCAACAGCAATACAGATCTAATTAATTATATAAATGAAGTGGGAACTCTATCAAATGGAGCGTAAAGAGGAGATTAAGCTTAAAATGAACAAAAACAAACTGTTTTATGACAAAATTCTCTCTGCCTTTGTTCATTTGCCTTTACTAGTTTATATAGACAACAAAGAAGAAGGAAACAGCAATTAAAATGGCAGTGCTCTTCAAACTAGGAGGACAACTTTCTCCTTATTCTCATAATAACAAAGACTTTAATAAGCAAAAAAAATAACACAAAGAGTTGATCACTAGATGAGAATTCTCATTAGTGACCACTTTCTCTTTATGCTTTCCCTAAATAAATAGCAAAATATTGATTACCTTCGTAGAGAAAAAAAGTTTATCTTCTAAAAGATTTAGTTTTGGCATGTTAATGATTCAGTTTTCAAATGAGAAATCAGAAGAATTGGATCTGACAGTTTGATGAAAATCTAGGAAGCTCCATAACAGCATTGGTGATCCTCTGGTACTTGTTATTACCATTCTTATATTCTCTGCGCTTCACATCAACACCCACATTGACAGTTTCAAGACATTTCAAATTCTCCAAGAAATGCCTCATTTGTTTCAGCTCTTTACAAGTACCTCGATACCCTGAAATATTTAGCACTTTGACTTGACATGTAGATAAACAACATTCGTCATCCTCCGTCGTCTTCTTCTTTTTCTTCCTCCTCTTAGAGATGCAAGCGCAGGCGTTCCCGCACATATCTGTTACTTGGTGCACAAGACTCTGAAAGCAAAAGGAATTCAATTAAAAACATTAAAGCTAGGCAAAGAAGATAATACGTACGGCACAAGCAAATTCATTTACAATAGTAATCTAGGAAAAGCGAATTGTGTGGTGTTGATCGAACGAAATTGATGATACCTTGATGACTAAAGTTTCTAGGTTTGGAGATTTGTTGAGGAGAAGTGGCACCACTTGCCAGCCTATTTCTTCGTCACTCTCAAAAGATAAAGTAAGGAGGTTATGAAACACCGGCATTGTATCACAGCACAAGTGAAACACCTGGATTTGTAGTCATAACCAAAACAGACATATAATACAAAATGAGACCTTGCTAGCTAGCATACACTTCAAATTGAAACAATCATAGAAGAAGAATAGGTAGCAAAACTGACCTCAAGAGAATCAGAAGATAAATGAAGGGTTTTAACATTGCTTATCCCTTTAAGCAAATCCGTAACATCACCAAAAATATCCTCATTCTGATCTACAAGTCTCTCCGGATATCGGATATTGAGTCTAGCTTCTTCAAGGGAAACCAGATCAACCGCATACTGTTTCGCCACATAACTAGAATAGTCAAGGTACACAAGGCTGGGTATCTGAAAGCAACATTTGTAAGCCTCATAACGTAACTCGGAAGGATTGTCATAGATGTTCAGCCGTTTGATGGAAGGACTCGATACGAGCCCTTTCCAAGCCGGGCATTGTGTCTCATTATCATAATGTAGGAATAATTCCTCAAGCACAGGGCAGCCAGAGATGAAATTCTGATACATCAAAGTATCTGTAAACTCCACTGAAACTAGAGAGAGTGATTTAAGCGCTGGAAAAAACACTCTCCCAGGAGGAAGACGACCCTCAGCATAAAACCCACCGCATATTGTGAGCTCAAGAAGTGTATTGCTCGTGAAGAACTCAGTGTCTATACGATGCATATGTGCGGTCTCCAAGTGAAGATCCAAGAAGCCGCGATCGAAGACAGTGCGTATCCAACTGTTCACCCGAGAAGCGTCATTGTGAAATGCACAATTTAGGGAGAATCTCTTGACGGTGGTAGAATTGCTTAAGAGAGCAAGTGTTCTGTCCACAAAATCACAGAAGTATTGATGATTACCATATGCGTCATTCAAATCAAGGTTGTCTACAAGCTCGAGCAGATTCCTCCACCTTTTGGACAGAACTGATGTGCAAGCAGCACGATTTGTGCAAAACAATGATAAGATTTTGCCAAGAATCTCATCTGGTAGACTGCTAATATAATCTCTAGAACCCATATCTACTCTTTTGGTAGACATATATAGGTTAGGATTATAAAGAATCTATCAACAACAAAATCCGATCTAGGGTTAGGGTTACAAGTTCAGATAGTTTAAATCAAAAGGAGAAACCTAGACAGTGAAATCAACAGAATTGAACGAAAACATCAAAGAAAAATCCTCTAAAGCTAGGAGCCTAGGACATGCAAGATTACTTCAAGTTCAAGACGATGTAGATTGTGGTCGAAGATAAAGATGTAGACATGTAGTAGAAGTAAACTTACGATCGGAAAGGAAACCAAAGGAGGAATCCGCAAGCACGACGAGTCTGACAGGAGAATCGAAGAAGAAGCTTGATGAGCAAGGAATTTGAGAGAGTGGAAGAGCGAGAACGCAGCTATTTATAAGTTGACAGTTTCCTTTTTTTACACGGCAAAACCCTAAAAAGGATCCAAATCTCTCGTCGATTTTCTACGGCCAACTGTTTCCGTCGAATATCCATCATTGTCCTCAACTGCAGCTTGGGGTTTTGCTAAATGCTAAGCTTAATATAGAGTCTTGATTAATTTTTCTATAAAACTATTGTTTTTTGATAATGGGTTTTTAATATAAAAAGCATGAGACCAAAGATATTACAAGCCCACCAAGATCCACTTTTGCTAAACTAGAAATTAAACTATGAAACTACAATGAACAAACCAAAAAAAAAAAAGTACTAATTCGAATAAGTGTTTGTACATTCACGTTGTTAGGATAACTTCAAGCGATATAGAATTTATTACATCAAAGCGTGAAGTTTTTATATTATATTTTAAGACAATATATTTTAACGAGATTATTCCAGAAAATATTGCCGAATTTATCAGTAAACGATAATGTTACGATTACGTACGAATGAATGTAAACCTCTTCAATTTCGTGTCTATCTCGACTAAAAAAAAAAAGAAATAACAATTTCGTGTCTATCTATAATATGAGTTGGATAGCAATTATAAAAGTAATTGGTATGGTTATATAAAGGCAATGGACATCTACTAATGGAAAAATCATGAAAAATAAACTAATTCACACAAACCATACCAAACAACATGCAATAATAATTTTCCCAAATTTTAACAAGAAAAACAAACCACGTAATCTACCTATTTATACCTTCATCGGAAAAATGCGAATAATACAGCCCAACACGAATACTATTTCTAGACACTAAAACAATCCTATCTTTGGAAATTACAGGTCACAGAAACATTTGCTTCCAGAAGATTTTTCCAGTTCTACAAGCCATCACCGTTTTATAGTCAAGTTCCTTTTCGTTTTTTTTTTTATTGGTTTACAAATTAAATTTTAACAGTAATAAAACGCACTAGTGGAATATGAACAACACATTTGTTAAATCTCTTTAGAAGCTTTGCTGTTTTTTCTTTCACCTTTGTCCTCAAGTAATTTCAAGTTCAACATTTCGTTAAATCTTTTTTGAGTATCAATTTGGTATCAATTTCCCAAAAACACTCCACAAGCTTTGTTTTTCTTCTTTCCCTTATTTGTCCTAAAGTAATATCAAAACACTAAATAGAAAAAAAAATATTTAAGTTGACTGCATTAAATAAAAATCATCAACTACTTAAATAAGTATCTTATTATCACCAGAATTCAAATACAAATTCGATTAAAAATAGTAAAATTACTACCAAATTATCTTTCAAGGTAAAAAAAAAAACCTTCTAGAAGAAAACAAACTTAGAGTAAGAACAGGACAAAACGAACTCAAACTCAAACTCCTTTTATACCCTCACTCACCAAAACCATAACACAAAACAATAAGGATACTATAGTCCTTTCAGTAGCAAAAAAATCAGGGGTAATATAGTCATTTACATTACCTTCAAATATGCCCGGGATATATGCACGCTTTTATATGCAGCGTAGACACCTAAACTGAATCAGTCTAACAGAGAGCCCAAAAAATAAAATTCCCCTTCTCTGATTTTTCGGAGCAGAGGAAAAAAAAACTCAAAATCGGAGAGATAAGAACAAATCTCAAATCTGAAAATTCTCGATTTCGATTTCGATCTTCTCGTCGTGGTTAAACAATGGCGGCGGCTTCGAATGGGAGTGAGTATTTCGAATTCGATGTAGAAACAGGAAGAGAATCGTTCGCGCGGCCGTCTAACGCCGAGACAGTGGAGCAAGATGAGGAAGATCTACGGTGGGCGGCGATCGGAAGATTACCGTCGCAGAGACAAGGGACTCATAATGCGATTCTGCGTCGGTCGCAAACGCAAACGCAGACTTCTGGTTACGCTGATGGAAACGTGGTTCAAACGATTGATGTGAAGAAATTGGATCGTGCGGATCGTGAGATGTTGGTTCGTCAAGCTCTTGCTACTAGTGATCAAGATAATTTCAAGCTTCTCTCTGCTATTAAAGAACGTCTTGATCGGTTTGTTACGACTCTTCGAATTCTCTCTGTTTCTAATTTTAGGGAGAAAAAGTAAATTTTATATATATATATATGGCTCGTTTGAATTTGATACAAATTTTGTTCGTAGAGTTGGTATGGAGGTTCCGAAAATCGAAGTGCGGTTCGAGAATTTGAATATTGAAGCTGATGTTCAAGCTGGTACAAGAGCTTTGCCTACTTTGGTTAATGTCTCTCGTGATTTCTTTGAGGTTTGTCTTCTTTGTTTTATCTTGTGAGTATTCTAACACAATCTTTTTTTGATGATTGTATCTAATCTCTGTTTGTTGCAGCGTTGCTTAAGCAGCTTGAGGATAATCAAGCCTAGGAAACACAAGCTTAATATTTTGAAAGATATTAGTGGGATTATCAAACCAGGAAGGTGAATTAAAAGACTGTTTTTAGATTATCGCTATGTCATATGTATGATCACAAGTACTAATGTTTTTTGCTACTTTTGAAGGATGACTTTGTTGTTAGGACCACCGGGTTCCGGAAAATCGACGTTGCTTCTTGCTCTTGCAGGGAAGCTTGATAAGAGTTTAAAGGTTAGTTGATCCGTGAAGTTATTAACTATGTTCATCTATATCACATGTAACTTATGTTTGTTATCTCATTTCGTTTTAAAAGTCACGTACTCACATGCATGTGTCCTTTTTGTTTTTTGCATCTATGACAGAAAACGGGTAACATTACCTATAATGGAGAGAATCTTAACAAGTTTCATGTTAAAAGAACTTCAGCATATATAAGTCAAACAGATAATCACATTGCTGAACTCACTGTTCGTGAAACTCTTGATTTCGCTGCGAGATGTCAAGGCGCAAGCGAAGGATTTGCAGGTTTTTTCTTATTTGATGTTACTACTCACTATGTAAACTTCTTCATCAAGTCATAGATTCTCAAATATTTTCTGTTTTGATGTTGTGTAATTGTAGGTTACATGAAAGATCTAACCCGATTAGAGAAAGAGAGGGGTATACGTCCTTCTTCTGAGATTGATGCGTTTATGAAGGTTAGTATCATATAGCTCAATAATCTCTCATGTTTCTTGATCACACAACAAAGTTTTGACACATGCTCTCTGTTATTAGGCTGCTTCTGTCAAAGGCGAAAAGCATAGTGTTTCGACAGATTATGTGCTTAAAGTACTTGGTCTTGATGTATGTTCTGATACAATGGTTGGTAATGATATGATGAGAGGTGTTTCAGGAGGTCAAAGGAAAAGAGTTACAACAGGTCTTTTCTCACTCTGTTTACTTATCTATCTCACTTAGAATTATACACCAGCTCTGTTTTGCTAATTGATAAATTTGACACAATGCAGGAGAAATGACTGTTGGGCCAAGAAAAACGTTGTTTATGGATGAAATATCTACTGGTCTTGATAGTTCAACAACTTTCCAGATTGTCAAATGTATCAGAAACTTCGTTCATCTAATGGATGCAACTGTTCTTATGGCACTTCTTCAGCCTGCACCAGAAACATTTGACTTGTTTGATGACTTAATTCTTCTATCAGAAGGTTACATGGTATATCAAGGTCCTCGAGAAGATGTGATAGCCTTTTTTGAGTCTCTAGGATTCCGTCTCCCACCGCGTAAAGGTGTGGCAGATTTTCTCCAAGAGGTATATATCTAAACTCTGTTCTTTAATTTGAGTTTTAGTATACTCAAACTCAATCTATTATAATGTTGGTATGCAGGTGACCTCTAAAAAGGATCAAGCTCAATACTGGGCAGATCCTTCGAAGCCATATCAGTTCATTCCTGTCTCAGACATAGCGGCTGCATTCCGTAACTCGAAATACGGGCATGCTGCGGATTCCAAGCTGGCTGCACCATTTGACAAGAAATCTGCGGATCCTTCAGCTTTATGCAGAACAAAATTTGCCATTTCAGGATGGGAAAACCTTAAAGTTTGCTTTGTACGAGAATTATTATTGATCAAACGGCACAAATTTCTTTACACTTTTAGGACATGCCAGGTAAATATCTACATCTTTTTGCTGCATTTGTAAATTTGGCATCATCTAGAGTATTGACACTTAGGTTTGTTTCCATGACATTGGTTTTGTGTGGCTTTTGAATCAAGTAACCAATAAATTTTGTCTATACCATAAGCCTAGGTCTTCATTTGCGCTTGCTTCAATTCTGCTTTTCTAAAATTAGTCTTATTCTTATATATATGCACCATTATGTGATACAATTTGCATCACTATAGTGACATCTTGACGTAGATATTATTCAAATGTCCTTAGATAAAATTCTAAGATTCTGATCTAAAACATTTTGTGTTCCATAAAGGTTGGATTTGTGGGACTTGTCACAGCGACAGTGTTCTTGAAAACTAGATTACACCCAACAAGCGAACAATTTGGCAATGAGTATCTATCTTGCCTTTTCTTCGGGCTAGTCCACATGATGTTCAACGGTTTCTCTGAACTACCTCTCATGATATCGCGTCTCCCGGTTTTTTACAAGCAAAGGGATAACTCCTTTCATCCTGCTTGGTCATGGTCTATTGCCAGCTGGCTCTTGCGTGTGCCTTACTCTGTCCTTGAAGCTGTTGTCTGGAGTGGTGTAGTATACTTCACTGTGGGACTTGCTCCCTCAGCAGGCAGGTTGGTTATTTATCTTGATATTATTATTTCTAAACTTCTTGTTGATTTTTAGTTTTGTAGTCTTACAATAAATCTCTTTTTGTTCTCCTAGATTTTTCCGATACATGTTACTTCTCTTCTCGGTGCATCAAATGGCTCTCGGTTTATTTCGTATGATGGCTTCTCTAGCAAGGGACATGGTCATTGCCAATACATTCGGATCTGCAGCAATCTTAATAGTGTTCTTGCTTGGTGGATTCGTTATTCCAAAAGGTTAGTTATTACTACTACTTCACTATTTCTTGTATAAAAGAAATTTATTTGTTGGTTAGTGTTGCTAAAATAAAACCTTATCATTTCTTACAGCTGATATTAAACCTTGGTGGGTTTGGGGTTTTTGGGTGTCGCCGTTATCCTATGGACAACGTGCCATTGCGGTCAATGAATTCACAGCCACACGGTGGATGACGGTGTGTTCATTAATCTTTTTGTTGAGTTAATATTACTTTGTTAGAATATGCATGCAATGCTTAACTATATACTTTTAAACATCATGCAGCCATCAGCTATATCTGATACTACAATTGGACTCAACCTTCTAAAGCTACGTAGCTTTCCAACGAATGACTATTGGTATTGGATTGGAATCGCGGTTCTCATTGGTTATGCAATTCTATTCAATAACGTAGTAACTCTCGCCTTGGCTTATCTTAACCGTGAGAGTCTCTATTGCTAATGGTTCTTTCGTCTAGATATCTGTAGTATAATATTGTGAAGCTTAGCTCTTTTGTTTTTTCTCTTGCAGCTCTAAGAAAAGCTCGAGCAGTTGTTTTAGACGATCCCAATGAAGAAACTGCTTTAGTAGCAGATGCAAATCAAGTAATAAGTGAGAAAAAGGGAATGATCCTTCCATTCAAACCATTAACAATGACTTTCCACAATGTCAACTATTATGTTGACATGCCAAAGGTTAATTTCACTTCTCTGTTTTGCTTTGGTAGTATCAGCCTTTATCTATGGTTGCATTAAAGTTTGTTTGTTCGGGAAATCTCAGGAAATGCGTTCTCAAGGTGTACCAGAGACAAGACTACAACTGTTATCAAACGTGAGTGGAGTGTTCTCACCTGGAGTTCTTACAGCTTTAGTTGGATCAAGCGGTGCGGGAAAAACTACGTTGATGGATGTTCTTGCGGGTCGAAAGACAGGTGGATATACCGAGGGAGATATTAGAATCTCTGGTCACCCAAAAGAACAACAAACGTTTGCTAGGATCTCTGGATATGTTGAGCAGAACGATATACACTCTCCTCAAGTCACAGTTGAAGAGTCCTTATGGTTTTCGGCTAGCCTTCGTCTTCCTAAGGAGATCACCAAAGAACAGAAAAAGGTCAGTATGAATGAGTTTTACCTCATTTGGTTCCGAATATGGATTGTTTCACTAACATATATTTTCTTGTTTTGTTAGGAATTTGTGGAACAAGTCATGAGACTTGTAGAGCTTGACACTCTGAGATATGCTTTAGTAGGTTTACCTGGTACCACGGGTCTTTCTACTGAGCAGAGGAAACGTCTAACAATTGCGGTTGAGTTAGTAGCAAATCCATCAATTATTTTCATGGATGAACCAACATCTGGACTTGATGCAAGAGCAGCAGCAATTGTGATGAGAACTGTTAGAAACACTGTTGATACTGGAAGAACAGTGGTTTGCACCATTCATCAACCTAGCATTGACATTTTTGAGGCCTTTGACGAGGTTTGACCTAATTTTGCTTGGATTACAAGAATAGTTATGAATTGTTATCAGTCGATGATCTTAATAACGTCTGTACCTTTTTTTTTTTGCTTAACCTTAAAAATACAGCTGCTTCTAATGAAACGAGGAGGACAGGTTATATATGGTGGGAAATTGGGTACACACTCGCAGGTTCTGGTAGATTACTTTCAGGTACTTACTTGTCCCTGCCTTTTCCTATTCTGTTTTGATCTTCGCACTTACATACTTGTGCACCACGTTAAATATGACAAACCCTAAACCCTCTACAGGGGATTAACGGAGTACCTCCAATCTCAAGTGGTTACAATCCAGCAACTTGGATGCTTGAAGTAACTACACCTGCTTTGGAAGAGAAATATAACATGGAGTTTGCAGATTTATACAAGAAATCTGACCAGTTTAGGTAACTATCACAATCCTTAAAGCTACATTTTCAAAAACATAAATCAAACCATATACTGTGTATTTTAAACAGAGAAGTAGAGGCAAACATCAAGCAACTCAGTGTTCCACCAGAAGGCTCAGAACCAATAAGCTTTACATCAAGATACTCACAAAACCAACTATCTCAATTTCTACTCTGTCTCTGGAAACAGAACCTTGTCTACTGGAGAAGTCCAGAATACAATCTCGTGAGATTAGTCTTCACAACGATCGCTGCGTTTATACTGGGAACAGTTTTCTGGGACATTGGTTCCAAGAGGACTTCCTCACAGGATTTGATCACCGTAATGGGAGCTCTCTACTCGGCTTGTCTGTTTCTTGGAGTTAGTAACGCTTCATCAGTACAACCAATCGTTTCAATCGAAAGAACAGTTTTCTACAGAGAGAAAGCCGCTGGTATGTATGCTCCAATTCCATATGCAGCAGCTCAGGGTCTTGTGGAGATACCTTACATTCTGACCCAAACCATTCTCTACGGTGTCATCACATACTTCACCATTGGCTTTGAAAGAACGTTCAGTAAGTTTGTACTGTATTTGGTGTTCATGTTCCTCACATTCACCTACTTCACCTTCTATGGCATGATGGCGGTTGGTCTCACCCCGAATCAGCATTTAGCCGCTGTGATCTCCTCTGCGTTTTACTCTCTCTGGAATCTCCTATCCGGTTTCCTCGTCCAAAAGCCTGTAAGTATTTAATATCACTCTATGAGAGGTAGCTAATATAGTTATGCATTCGAACAATCGAGAACTAAGTATTGATGGATTATTGTTACTAAATTTGATTCTTGACTAATCAGCCTTACCACATTTTGAACCCTTATAATCTTTAACCCTTTGTGTTTGTTTTGGTAATTCAGTTGATTCCAGTGTGGTGGATATGGTTCTATTACATATGTCCAGTGGCGTGGACACTACAAGGAGTAATCCTTTCGCAGCTTGGTGACGTGGAAAGCATGATCAACGAGCCATTGTTTCATGGCACGGTGAAGGAGTTTATTGAATATTACTTCGGCTACAAGCCAAACATGATTGGTGTATCTGCTGCTGTTCTTGTCGGTTTTTGTGCTCTCTTCTTCTCAGCATTTGCACTTTCAGTCAAATACCTCAACTTCCAGAGAAGATAAAAAAAGTCCTGTGGGACTAACTTTGATATTTTTGGCCTTTTTCACTGGTGTTCCGTTTTAAGAGTAGTTATGATTCTTTTTAAAGTTAGTTTTTGTGGACATTGACGAAAAAAACAAACCTAAAATATAAGATTCTGTTTTGCTCTAATTAGGGTTTTATAGTTTTGTACACTGGATGTGTGGTTGATTCTGTTTTTTCCGTGTTTAGGGTTTATAGATCAATTGCTGTCGTTCGATATTGTTGGGGTTTTTTGTTCGTAACCTTTCTTTCATAAAGATTAATTTCTCATGTAAAATAAAATAATGTTTTGTGGTTTAATTGGTTGTGTATTTTGGAACAGTTTTTGTGGATGTACCAAAGTGAACACACTCTCCTAAACGACGACCTAACACCGATTCACGCAAATCAAATGAGAGAAAAAAACTCTCTGATAAGTAAAAAATAAAATGTTACCTAAAATCTTTCTTCAACTAACCCATTTTGTTCCTTGAATATATATAAAGAGAGACCCATCGAAGATCTCTTCACACACACACACTCCATGGAAACACTTTTTCTTGTTTCACTTATGCATTTTCATTTTAGTTTTCGGCTAGGCTTCGTCTTCCTAAAGAGATCAGAAAAGAACAGAAAAAGGTCAGTATGAATAAGTTTGACCTCAAGAGAGCAAACCAAGAAAATATATCTTTAATGAAACTTATACATATCGAAACCAAATGAGGTCAAACTTATTTTTTTATTTTCTTTTTCTTTTTTTTTTGTTGCCCAAAAAAAATAAATATAAGTTTGACCTCATTTGGTTTCGATATGTATAAGTTTCACTAAAGATATATTTTCTTGTTTTGTTAAGAATTTGTGGAAGAAGTGATGAGACTCGAGCTCGTAGAACTTGATACTTTGAGATATGCATTGGTATAACAGTTGCGGTTGAGTTAGTAGCAAATCCATCAATAATTTTAATGTTTATAGTTTTGTACACTGAATATTGATTTTGTTTTGCTCTCTTTAGGGTTATAGTTCAATTGCTGTCGTTTGATATTGTTAGATTTTTGTTCGTAATCTTTGTTTCATAAAGACTAATTTCTCATATAAAATAAAAATAATGTAATAATTTCTAAATAACCTTCCAACGACGTCTTCTTTCAACACCCATTGGTCCATCACGCAACCCCGTCACCGTCATCTTCTTGACCCGACCAACCGCTTTCCGGGTCGGTTTCTTCCACGTGTCACCCCAATTCATCTCTCTTCCTCCCAAAGATATCTTTAGAAACAAACAATTCCAATCGCGTCGTCAACAATGAATGAATAATTTTGATGTATTTGTAAAATAATGGAAGCATCGAGAAATCGATCGCTCGTCGGAAACAACCGATCTCCGGAGATGAACGAAAACGACGGCGAAGATGTTGCGGCTTCGGCAGCGGTGGAAGACGTGGAGGTGTGGGATACGTTGAGTAATGGATTCAAACGTGCACAGCTTTATCTTGATCAGAATCGTGATTTGATTCAACGCGTCAACGAAAACCACATGTCTCGAATCCCAGATAACGTCTCTAGAAACGTTGGCTTGATCAACGAAATCAACGGTAATATCTCTCAAGTTATGGAGATTTACTCTGATTTATCTCTCAATTTCGCCAAAAAATTCGATCAGCGGCGGAGGACGACCAAGGACGGCGACACCACAACTACCACCACCGGTTCTTAAGCGCGATTAGGAGTGTCATGGAGTTTGTATATGATTACAAGGATTAGGATATTTGCACTAGTCTATTACGTGTTCTCTAAGGTATTTTATGCTTCTGTATTCAGCTCCTCTGTTTTTGTTTTGATTCTGCATGATCTCATTCACTAGTTTCATGATTTTTTTGATACTACATTTTCTAAAAGCTTTTATGGATTGAAATAGCTTTTAGATGGCTCTGGTCAGTTCTATAGCTAAGTATTGAATATAGATCATGATGAATTGATGATCCATTCCATCATAATGAGCAATGAGTGGGTAAGAGTCTTAGATGAGCCCCACTAGGTTCCTCACACATCATAAATAGTTTACTGCAATAGGTCTCCATGGGCACAAGGCGTTGTTAGGCCAGTACCGGATGTCATGAACCCTATAATGCTTCCACCGATCACCGGATGCCGTGAAACCTACTGCTTTGACCGCAAAGGTTACGTGATAGATACATCAAAACAATGTTCCATGGCATGGTGAAGGAATTCATTGAAAATTAACTTGGGCTACAAGCCAATTGCAGTTTCAGTCAAATTCCTAAATTTCTAGAGAAGATGGAAGCATATGTTATCACTGGTTTTCACTGGTTTTCACTGGTTCTATTTGATATTTTTGGCCAATTTACTGGTTTTCCGTTTTACTAGTAATTAGATTATCTTCTATATTACCACAGAGATTTCGTGTCACCATGACCAAGACGTGCTTGCTGCAATTTACTGGTTTTCCGTTTTACTAGTAATTAGATTAGCTTCTTCATCTACAGAGCAAAGCAGCATGGGATGAAGATATTCGTGCTGATACAGCAGCTACTCCATAGAGTTTCCATGGCGTATCTAAAAACAGGAAAGGCCGAGTACTATTTTCATGGAAAAGTCTGTTACGCAAGAAAACGAAATTTCAGAGTCCAGTGACACCATTCTGTTCTTGTAGCATTTGGGACGTGTTTAGATTACAACTAACTCGTAAGAGTAACTTTAAAATGCTATTCTTAGAGAGGAAGTTCTCCACTGTCTGCAATTACGACTTTGCTCTTAGGAGTTCCGCTTTGTTTGCCCTCAGCTTCAATCTTATAAACTACATCCATTCCTTGCACCACTTTCCCAAACACCACATGCCTTCCATCTAACCAGCTTGTTGTCACCGTTGTGATAAAAAACTGCGAACCATTTGTGTCTTCTCCCGAGTTCGCCATTGAAAGTACACCTGTATCCAATCACATTGTCAACCATCAGACATTTCTAAATACTTGCCAAAACTTTGCTTCAAGGAAAATAATGATCACCAACCTGGTCCAGTGTGCTTCAGCTTGAAGTTCTCATCAGCAAACTTCTGACCATAGATTGATTCTCCACCCATACCGTTCCCATGCGTGAAGTCACCTCCCTGGATCATAAAGCTGGGAATGATTCGATGGAACTTGCTTCCCTTGTAGTGTAGAGGTTTCCCACTCTTCCCTACACCTTTCTCCCCTGCCAAATTTAAACATTGTAACACAAACCGGTTCCGAAAAGATTAAATAAAATGCATCTTATCTCCATTATAACTCCGTAATAATTTCATTAGATCTCGAAACAAATGTTAATGAAAACAAATACTAGCACTCTCATTGTCCGGCTTGTAATATTGTTTCGAGATTGTGCATAATGTAAAGTTTATATAGTGAAACTATAAGAATATAGTTAGTAGATTACCTGTGCACAAAGCTCTGAAGTTTTCTGCAAAGAAGCAAACACACTCACGAATTACTCTCTTAGATATAAAGCACACACTAAAATAGTCCAGAACCATGATCAAAAACTTCAAAAACCATATAATTGTACCTGCAGTTTTAGGAACTGCCTTGCCAAATAGTCCTATAACAACGCGACCTGCGACATAATCATAACCAGAGAATCAATCAAACATCAAAACAAACCAAGAATCATCAGCTGTATCTGAGCAACAATCCATTTTAACAAATCTGTAAGCTTAATGAACAAACATTTTGACTAAAATCATCGAATCATACCAGCGGATTTGCCGTCGATCTCTACATCGAAGTAAACCTTGTGAGTAACCTCCTTGAGATCTTCTTTTGCCTGAATTTTAACAAACAGAGATTTGAACTCTCTCATAATAGTCACATAGTTCTTAATTCCTGAAGTATAACACTAGAAGCTTAAGCAATCTGGTGACTTCCATTAGAATGTTGATGTAGATCTAATGTATCGTTTGTGGTAACGAAACATTTGAACAGATATAGATTCGAGAGGATATGAATGAAGTTACCTGAATTGAAGCTATGGCTCCGAAGAGGAAGAGAGTTCCGAGTAGAATAAAGCTTGCTTTCGCCATCTTCGTGATCGTTTTTTTTTTTCTCAAATCGAAAAGTGAAAACAGAGTAGTAGTTGAAGAAAGGAAATGTTTATGTTTGACGATCCAATGCTAACATACGCTGGAGTTGTTATTGGACTTCTTAGTGGGCTTTTTAAATTTAATGTGGACCCTTTTATCCAGAACAACTTGTATCATTTTTACAGTATTGGTTTTATGGTGAGAAAATATCAAAATCATAATGCTTTCTTTATACAATTTATTCAGGTAATTCCTCAATTTCATCATCATGAAATTGAAATTTTTTGACGAAACCTTTTTTTTTCTTGTGGCAACAAAAGAAGGTCAGAGAAGACTAGTCTTTTGTTATAATGGGTGTACTGTGAATCCGTGAGAGAATAACTCTTAATTTCTTACTGACCATTATAGCTCAGAGGTAAATGTTTTCAACATAGGTTCATTCACTTTTTTCCTAGCTGTGTTTAATATTCCATACATATCAGTATGCATTAGTAGCAAAAAATACTGCTAATTTCAAAGATTAAAATATTTTCACTCATTTGAAAATTTAAAATATTTTCTATATTTCTCCAAAAAAAAGAGGGGTTTTTTTATAACAAGTATGTAAGCCGTTTTTACTGGATTTTTTATAACTGAGTCGAATATCTAACTAACTGAATTTTCTAATGGATCGTGATACCATTTCGACTGACTAAATGGAATGATTTTGATAATTTTGTGTTTGAGAGGAGTTGATCACTAGTCTCCAGCGACAATTCTTCTCAAATGAAAATACAAAACTACTAGACCAATGACCATTTGTTGTAAACCATTTGTTTTTGTAAACCATTTGTTGTAAAAGCCAAGTGTTGTTGTAAACCATTTGTCTTTACAACCACTTTGTTAAAACTATAACCGTATGTTTATTTAGACCAAGTGTTTCATGCAACTATTCGTTTTATCCATCGGTATGATAAATAAACGATAAGGATATTCACGTCGAAAACCATTTCTAAATATGCTTCTAATCAAAGCCGAAAGCTTAATAATATCAGTTGTTTTTAGAGGAATGTGTTAATATCGGGTTTTGACTCGTTAGGAAAAACATACAAAAAAGTAGGTCACCATAATTGACCAGTTACCACAAACATTGTCGTGGTGGTGTCACGAAGACGACAACGACATCACCCAAAAGTTCCACCTCTCTCTAGTCTCTACTAAACATAATCATCGTTGCGTCATTTTATTTTCCATATTAATTCTAAATCACTAAGTACTTGACGCATGTCAGGACAATATGTTCTTGGAATATATATATACAAAATTCTAACATAATTACATGTTGATCCACATACTTTTGAAACATTCACTTTTCATCCGTAATCGCTGGAGCCTTCACACTCAAGTATTCATTAAAAAAAGTCATTAGATTTCAATATAAAACAGGCTACTTTTAGAAAGATAAAACATCTGCGTTATCTTTTGACAATTGACACAAAGGGTTTGCAATCCTTATAAAGACAACTAGTTTTCACATTTTGTGTCTTTTCTTGTAAGTTCAACATTCACATGATATGTTAACCTCAGAAGGATATATGCAGTCACAAATTCACCATAGAAAATATCTCTACTAGTTTGAAGCTATAAACTTAATATTTTGAGATGAATTCTGCATAAATTGCAATAGATTAACATCATGCAATATGAATGGCTCAAACGTTAAATATATTCATAATTATGTAAACACATAAAATCATGTCATTTATTTTGAATTTACAGTAATCGGGTTGAGTTTTACATACAACTGATCGTTATAATATTGCATGGTAATCGGTTTTAATCGGTTTAAACAAGATTAAACCATAATGAACCAAAATATCTTAAGAGTTTCAAAATAACTGGCTAGATAAATTATGAATTATAGTGCTCGTTAATAGATTCTAGCACATTTGCGTATCCAAAGAGATGAAACTAATAGATTCTACTTTCTTTTTATTAATCAGTGGATGGTGGAAAAGTATATAAAGGATTGACTGAAACGAAAATAAGATGCCTTCAAGAAAAGAATAATAGAGAAAAGTAAGGGTCAAATCGAATACCTTTTAAATTAGATTCGACTACTGCTGTCTTGTCGAGTCATCTGTGGTGTCGAGAGTTTGAGTCTGAATACACATTTCTCTTCCATCGATCAAGTAGCAATCCTCTATGCTACGTCTCATCTTTGATCCACATGTCTGTTGGCAAAAGAAAAAATCTTCGTGTCTTAATTCTATTCGCAATCACATGTCCAATGTCGAAAATCTCTCACTTTTTTTTTGTTAAAGAAATCTCTCACTTTTGCTTATTGCTATAGATGATCGTACACCTAGCTCACATTCCTTAAGTTATCAATCTAAACTGTCGTAACATTGTTGTAACTTGTGTTTTTTCGAAAACTTTTCGACGTTCAAGTCAGAAAATGCCTAAAATAATATAGAAAAGTAGTCTGTGTGGATGAAAAGTTACACCAGTACACAAAATCTTTGTCAATGTTCTTGACCAAAATTTATGTCGAAACGTGACTGTTGAAAACTTGAAAATATTTCTGATCTCTTCTTTCCGGATTAACTATATATACCCTTTGTAGGTTCTCCCAAACCAAAAGGTCTAATGCCTTTTTAACCAGAAGCATGTATTCTCAACTACACATTTATATGTCAACAACATGCATTCTCAAATTAAAACCAAGTAGTGATTATCAACGATTATTAGTACCAACTAATTTTAGATTGCATGTCTTAATCCTAAGAACTACACTTTTAAACAATAAATTTGGCATATACTATATTATTTCAAGATGATACAAAAAAGGATTATTTATTGTGTTGTACTAAAAGTATCAATGAATGATCATTTATTGCGGTCATACCGTTCTTAGTTTTTCCAAGCATAGTCATTATACCATACCTACTACACTCTCACAATAAGACATGATATAGATGAGAAGCTATTTTCACGTACAGTGTGCGATGTTGAGACTATTATATATTGATATTTCATTGTTAAAAACAGAATTATAATGAATACTAAACTTTGTTTTTGAACTGATGAATACTATTTTATTTATGTGACAGTTTGGATTTGTTGAGAGTATGATTCTAATGAATTTGATAATTAGTATCCTCTTACTGCAATAGTAAGAGGTATCCTTTTTTTTGTCGCAAAGGTAGATTACTTGTTATATTAGATATTAGCACAATTACAACTGACTTGCAGAAAGTCAGACCAAAAAATGAGATCAAGGGGCACAAGAAACACCCACTAAAAGGTCAACCCTGAGAATCCAAAAATTAACAGGGCAACAAAAGAATAAGCCTCCCAAAAAGCAAGGAGCCTAAAAGCAAAAAGACTTCAGTCCACAGAGGTTAGAACTCTCTCATCCCTAAAGACACCAAGAAGCCAAGCAGGAAAACTTACGGCCACGTACGATTGAAGCCTACACTCCTTAGTAACACTTTGGGCAATGAGATTAGCACCTCTATTCGAAGACACCGATTCAAGCACCACTTTCCAAACTGCAATGCCATTTAAAGCTAACAAGATCTCCGAAGACTGAAACCTAAAAGAAGGCCAAGCTTGCGGCCTGTTTAACACCCCAACAAGCACCGCAGCTTCCACACCAAAAACCACCCTATTCACATGATGACTAACCATACTCTCAACAGCCCAAACAATGCTTAGAAATTGAGCCTCCAAAAAGGAGGAAATATTGGAGAAGGCTCTTCTACTGTGCATCAAGACATTGCCTCTGTCATTCCTCAACACCCAAGCAACCCCTGCAAGTCTAGTAAGAGGTATCCTATTTTGTACAAAAAAACTATTATGATTTTGAATTACCAATCGAATTAAATTTAAATCATACAAGCGATCAAATTAATATTTGAATCAAAATTTACTAATTTATAAATTAGCTGAAACCAAAAATATAATTAAATTGAAAAGCAGCCGGTAGTCCAATGATCAATGTTTGTTTGTCTTTAATTGGCCTGAAAATAATAAAACTATTTTATGGTAATAATGATTGGTCATTGAGTAAATTTCCTTTTCCTAAAGGGGAAATACAAAAGGAGACCTTTGTGGCGGAGAATATAAAATGTGGAAGATAAAAGTAAAACAAAAAAGGAAGTTTTTTTTTTTCTTCTTCATGATTATTAATGAAAGACTTTTTGAATGACAATGACACCAAAAACAAAAAAGCATATAAATGGTGGTGGTGGAATTTATAAAGGAGTTGGGGCCTAATCACTTACTCATGCTTTTATTCTTTACCATATCACATCCATCTAATCTCTTAAAAGTAAAATTATATCACTGTCTACCACTGAATATATGCTTAGTTATAATTAAGTTGACTTGTTGTTAATCATTTCTATTATCTTCAAGTTATACGTCTCAAAATTTAAATAATTGAATTTTCACAAAAAAAAAATCTATTTGTAAAGTATCAGTCAGTATGCAAATCAATTCATTTTAACTTTTTCTGAACAAAAATATTTCTATCATCATCATTGTGTTTAATTTTTTTCCAAAACACTCGATTACAATCTTTGTATAGCTTTTAAACTCTTAACATAGCCATATGTAAATAGATATCCGACATTTTAAAACCCGTAAGTACACAGATTATCTCTCTGAACTGATTCTGTTTAGAAACTATGCATCTTTTACTAGTTAACTTGTTGTGAATTCTAGCACTATGCATCTTTATTGGCTTAATACAGTGCAATGGCCAATATATATTTTTCTTTTGTAACATAGTGTATCTTAGTTTTATATTTCGTTGAATGACCTTCTAGATGATTGTTACACTGATTCATCTCCATTCTCAGCGTCTTGTGATAAATCTTCAATTTATAATGTCCAACATTTAACCATCTATAAAAGAACTAAACACATCGAAATAGACTTCTAGCTATATATGTGATTTAGAAAAAGATTCATTGTTTATGTTCCAAAATATTCATATCATATTGTTAATATACGAACAAAGTCTTTGACATTTCCTCTTATAGATCATCTCTTATCCAAGATTTCTTCGTAATATACTAAAAGAAGTAATCATCATTCTAGTTTATTATGTCGCCAATGTTTTCAAACTTGGATAATTAATCTGTTTGTTTGGTACCGTGAAACAAATTTTGGTTTATTTATCAAATTACAGTAAAATTCTTAATATTTTTTTTTCCAACAATCAATATAGGAATAAAGCTAACAGAAGTTGGTTGAACAAAACTAACAAAAGCTCAACACAATTAAAATGAATTACTTGGTCTGAATCGAACTATTACCTTTTGGAATATAGTTAGTTAATGTTCACAATACGAATACAAGTTGGAAAAAACGGAAAGAAGAAGATTTGGCATAGATACTCACTCACTCATACACTTAGATATTTTTCTGTCTAGCTACTTTAGATAAGAATAAGAGAAGAGAGAAAATCAAAAACAATAAAAAGAAGAATAATTGTGAAAAACAATGTGGATTGTCAAATCCAAACTTAATTGAAAATTTGAAGAGTTTAAGCGAATGGAAGCAAAGGAAGATCTTTGAGTTGGGCCATAGAGAATCTATGCTCACCACATGTGCCTTTCTTTGCCTTTCCTCCTTCAATATACACGAGTATTTGGGGCAACACATAACAACACATAACAACAACAACAACAAAAATTACACAAACAAAAACATTTCATAATAATAACAAATAATCATTCAAAATATAAATATAAAATATATTAGTGGGTTCCATCGCCAATAGACCACCAAACAGCGACTCTTCTTTCTTACATATCTATCTTCACAAGCTTCTGAGGATTGAAACCAAAGAAAGAAACGTACAAACATAAAACATAAAAACTATATATTATAAATTAAAAACACTTCTTTTTCATAAAAGCGACTACACGGTTTTCATTTCTTTGTCGTAAAAATCCCATTTCCAGCTTTAAAAATTTCACGCTTTGTTTTTGTTTATAGTTTCTTGTATGAATTTTATTGATTGGTGTTGTGGTTTGGTTTACTTTTAATTTCGAATTTTTTATAACTAAACCGGCGACGATGCCGACACCAGTAACCACGGCGAGACAATGTTTAACGGAAGAAACAGCGCGTGCATTAGACGACGCAGTCTCCGTCGCGCGTCGTCGAAGCCACGCACAAACGACGTCACTTCACGCCGTTTCAGGTCTTTTAACAATGCCTTCATCGATTCTCCGAGAAGTGTGTATCTCACGCGCCGCCCACAACACACCGTACTCTTCACGTCTCCAGTTTCGCGCGCTTGAGCTCTGCGTCGGCGTTTCTCTAGACAGATTACCTTCTTCGAAATCAACACCAACGACGACGGTGGAAGAAGATCCTCCGGTCTCAAACTCTCTCATGGCGGCGATCAAAAGATCTCAAGCGACTCAACGACGTCATCCAGAGACTTATCATCTTCATCAAATCCATGGAAACAACAACACGGAAACGACGTCGGTTTTGAAAGTTGAGTTGAAGTATTTTATACTATCCATTTTAGATGACCCGATTGTGAGTCGGGTCTTTGGTGAAGCCGGGTTTAGAAGCACCGACATTAAACTCGACGTGCTTCATCCTCCGGTGACGTCTCAATTCTCTTCACGGTTCACGTCAAGATCTCGTATTCCTCCTCTGTTTTTATGTAACTTACCGGAATCTGACTCGGGTCGGGTTAGATTCGGGTTTCCGTTTGGTGATCTCGACGAGAACTGTAGAAGAATCGGTGAAGTTTTAGCGAGGAAAGATAAGAAGAATCCATTACTAGTTGGTGTTTGTGGTGTTGAAGCTCTTAAAACGTTTACTGATTCTATAAACAGAGGAAAGTTTGGTTTTTTACCTTTGGAGATTAGTGGGTTAAGTGTAGTTAGTATAAAGATTAGTGAAGTTTTAGTTGATGGATCAAGAATAGATATAAAGTTTGATGATTTAGGGAGATTGAAGTCAGGGATGGTTTTGAACCTTGGAGAGTTAAAGGTTTTAGCTAGTGATGTTTTCTCTGTTGATGTGATTGAGAAGTTTGTGTTGAAGCTCGCTGATTTGTTGAAGCTTCACCGTGAGAAACTTTGGTTTATTGGAAGTGTTTCGAGTAATGAGACGTATTTGAAGCTGATTGAGAGGTTTCCAACGATTGATAAAGATTGGAATCTTCATCTTCTTCCTATTACATCTTCAAGTCAAGGGCTTTATCCAAAATCTAGGTTTGTTTTATTCTCTATGTTTGATTGTTTTGTATCCAAAGTTTGAATATTTTTATTGAAACTGTGGTGTTATGTGTTTATATACAGTTTGATGGGATCTTTTGTTCCATTTGGAGGGTTTTTCTCATCCACATCGGATTTTAGAATACCGTCTAGTAGCTCGATGAATCAGACTTTACCTCGGTGTCATCTTTGTAACGAGAAGTATGAGCAAGAAGTCACCGCCTTTGCTAAGTCGGGGTCGATGATCGATGATCAGTGTTCGGAGAAGTTACCTTCTTGGTTACGAAATGTGGAGCATGAACACGAGAAAGGAAATCTCGGAAAGGTGTAGCCTCTATGAACAAAACTAGTTTTCATTATGTTTTTGCTTGTAATGCAATATCTTGAGAGTGTTTACTTCTCATTCAGTGCAGGTTAAAGATGATCCAAACGTATTAGCCTCTCGGATTCCCGCTCTGCAGAAGAAATGGGACGACATTTGTCAAAGAATCCATCAAACTCCGGCGTTTCCTAAACTCAGTTTTCAGCCCGTTAGACCGCAGTTCCCGCTTCAGCTTGGTTCTTCTAGCCAGACCAAGATGAGTCTTGGAAGCCCAACTGAGAAAATTGTTTGCACTAGGACGTCTGAAAGCTTTCAAGGGATGGTGGCTCTACCGCAGAATCCGCCACACCAACCTGGTTTATCAGTCAAAATCTCAAAGCCAAAACATACTGAGGATCTCTCAAGTTCAACAACGAACTCGCCTTTGAGCTTTGTTACAACAGATTTAGGGTTGGGAACAATCTACGCATCGAAGAACCAAGAACCAAGCACACCAGTATCAGTTGAAAGGAGAGACTTTGAGGTGATCAAAGAGAAACAATTGTTGTCAGCTTCGAGATACTGCAAAGATTTCAAGTCTCTCAGGGAACTACTCTCTCGAAAAGTCGGTTTTCAGAACGAAGCTGTGAATGCGATTAGCGAAATTGTTTGTGGATACAGAGATGAGTCCAGGAGAAGAAACAACCACGTAGCAACCACAAGTAATGTTTGGCTTGCTCTTCTTGGACCTGATAAAGCCGGGAAGAAGAAAGTAGCATTAGCTCTTGCTGAAGTCTTCTGTGGTGGACAAGACAACTTCATCTGTGTGGATTTCAAGTCACAAGACAGTCTTGACGATAGATTCAGAGGGAAAACAGTTGTTGATTACATTGCTGGCGAAGTGGCGAGACGTGCGGATTCTGTTGTTTTCATCGAAAACGTGGAAAAGGCCGAGTTCCCTGATCAGATCAGATTGTCTGAGGCTATGAGAACTGGAAAACTCCGTGACTCGCATGGGAGAGAGATCAGTATGAAAAATGTTATAGTTGTTGCTACTATTTCTGGAAGTGATAAAGCCAGTGATTGTCATGTTCTTGAAGAACCAGTCAAATACTCCGAGGAAAGAGTTCTCAATGCCAAAAACTGGACACTTCAGATAAAACTAGCAGACACTTCAAATGTTAACAAGAATGGTCCCAATAAGAGAAGACAGGAGGAGGCAGAAACAGAGGTGACAGAGCTTCGAGCCCTTAAGTCTCAGCGTTCGTTTCTTGATCTAAATCTTCCTGTGGATGAGATTGAAGCAAACGAAGACGAAGCGTATACAATGTCGGAGAACACAGAAGCTTGGCTTGAGGATTTTGTGGAACAAGTAGATGGGAAAGTGACGTTCAAGCTTATTGACTTTGATGAGTTAGCAAAAAACATAAAAAGGAATATTCTTTCGCTATTTCATCTGTCTTTTGGACCTGAAACACATCTAGAGATCGAAAACGATGTGATCCTTAAGATTCTTGCTGCTTTAAGATGGTCATCAGATGAAGAGAAAACATTTGATCAGTGGCTGCAAACTGTTCTTGCTCCAAGCTTTGCTAAAGCGAGACAAAAGTGTGTTCCCGCTGCTCCTTTTTCTGTGAAACTTGTTGCCTCTAGAGAGTCTCCGGCTGAAGAGGAGACTACAGGGATACAACAGTTTCCGGCGAGAGTCGAAGTGATCTGATTATTGTTGTTGTAATTTTATGTATAAGTGATGATAGTTATATAGATTATCCCAGAGTTTTGTAATCGGCTTGGTTTGAGTTTGTTCTTTGTCACTAAATGTATATATTATATAGTCATAAAGCTGAGCTATTAAGTGTGGTACATAGCTTTTGAAGAAGGGCCCAAATTGCTACAGATTTTGGTTTTAGGTTCCTTAATTTCCAGTATTTTTATCATTTAACATGTCTCTGTATAACTTGTAGAATTATTACTATCAGTTCATATTAGGCTTTCTGCATTTCTATATCAGAAACCCATTGTGCTATTCTTTTACTCACTAAAATTTATAAACAGATTTTAGGTAGTTTTTTTTTAATTAATAGCTAGAATTTTTGGTACATGAGTTTTGATCAATTTTTGTATTGTAGTGTAGTGAACAAAGTGGATAATGAGATCATGATATATATGCATGAAATTTTCCATGGATGTTGACAGCATTATTTAGACTCTGACTTTGGAACTGTACTTTTAGTGGTTCATGATGTCAATGGTTTGAAATATTAACGGTTAATGTCTAGAAATTAAGATGAGGATTTGCATTACCTCCATACAAGCTTTGATGATTTTGTTTTCCATTTTGCTAAACAGGCAAAATTTGTAAAGAAGAAAAAAAAATCTCTTTATTGTTTTAGTGTTTATTAATTTGTTTGGGCTAATAGCTATAAACTACATCATTTTTTATTGATGGACTAAAAAACCATTCAAATTTTTAACTTTTTCTACGAATAACGCAAACTAATAAACTCAGTCCACCACTATTAAAACTACTAATGTTTTGTAGATTTTGTAGATTTTGTAAGATTTTGTAAGAGTTTTTGGTTTTTGTTTTCCAAAAACTTATTTTCATACCAATCAAGATTTTAAAATTTTGGTTTCCCTACAATTTAAAAAAACTATTTTCTTGTAGTTTTCCATTCATGATTTTAGTTTTTTAGTTCTCCTAAAATTTAGGAAATCTAGTTTTTACTCAATCAACGTTATTTTTCTCAAAAACCAAAAACCAATTTTTTGGGGTTTTTGAAACAAAAATATAATAATAAAAATCTAAAACTAAAATCTAAAATCTATAAACTAAAATCTAAATTCAAAAACTGAATCCAAAATCAGCATCCATTCAGGGCCTAAAGCTCGACATATAACTTGCGCAATACCAAAACCAAACGTTTTTTTTTTATCTTTTTAAGTCTTTAATCATATCATTAAATTGACACAAAAGAAAGAAGGAATAACAGCCATAAACTACCACAGTTCTAATAAATTAATAAGCACAGAAACTAACAAAGTTAATCAACAAATAAAGTATAAAAATTTATCTTAAGAACTTGTGTAGATGTCTTGAATTTCATCCATTAGATTAGCTTTTTTTAATAAAATACATCCATTAGATTAGCTTTTTTTAATAAAATAAACAACATGATCACCGTCCATTTCATATCGTTCATTAGATCATCGATTTTGATGTCTTTTGTCATGATTGTCCAATCCATTTCATTTTGTTTTGATGTCTTTTGCCGTGACTGTCCAGTTTATTATTATAGCACAAAACTAAACTAAACTAAACTGTAGTATGGATTTGTTGTTTAAAAATTAGATATGTAATCAAGAGACTTCATATAATATTTGGGCCTTGAAATAGGCCCATTACTTTTAAAAAAAACAGCGACAACTCTGTGACACATTGTTGTTACGAAAGGGACCCATAAGCGGCGTGCATTTTGTCGTACTTTCAGTGGAACTGTCTTTTTCTTTTGTCTGAACCAAAAGTATTGAAATCTTTTTGATGGTAACTAAAAGAAGAAAAGAGAAATAACAAAACTTTACGCCTTGTAATGTAAATACATTAATAAAAAAAAAAGAAAAAAAAAAGAGTTTCACGAGTACACTTTTAACTTAAAAACAACAAGAAATAAAAATTTTAAAAGTGGGCTGGTTTATTCCTAATAGAGCTAAACAAATGGAGATTAATTGATTTTAGATTTGTCAGAAGCGTAAACGTAGAGATCTGGATCTGTCTCGTAGAAGACAATATCACCAGTGTCGCTGACGTAATGATCTTTCTTAATACTTGCGACCAAACTCTCCACCAAGTGGATCGGTATTGCTCCTGACGTCTTTGGTTCTCTGTAGTATCTTCCCAACACATGTTTAGCTGCTTTCGTCTGTCATTAATCAATTAAACAATCCCTAATTATTAATCACCTTTTCTAGTAACACTATGTATTAAATCTCAATATAATGTAATGAAATGATCACTCACGGCGTCGACCAAGTGATAGTGAGGGATTTGTGGGAAGAGATGATGGATCACGTGAGTTCCAATGTCGTGATGAATGTTGTTAAAGATTCCGTAATCTCTATCAATTGTTGTTAATCCTCCACGTAGATAACTCCATTCCTATTAATCAAACAAATCCATTAATCCATAACATCGCTAATTTTCTGTTACAAAACATATATATTTGATTTTACTTACCTTGCCTCTATACCAAGGCAACTTCTCATCGTGACCATGATGATGCAAATACGTGACAGCATCCAACCACATCACAAAGATCTGATTAAACAGAAAATCCAAACTTATGTCAAAACGTATAAATATCTAAAAGTGATCATTATAAGATATGAATTTTCGTATGACTTACAATGTACGGTACACCGTAGACTTTAAGAACCGCGAGTGGACCGAAGACGAAAGATAGAGCGATAAGACTGACGAACATTATGGACCAACAAGTAGTTGAAGTTGCAATAAGCTTTCTCTCGCTTGGAGCAAATAAACTACTGTATGGGTTAAAATGTGATCCTTCTTTTCCAGGACTTCTGTAGCACTATAAAATCAATCCCCCAATATCAAATATATTTTACTCTTAACAATCTCAAATCAACTATAAAGGTTTGGGAATTTCAAAATTTACCAAATAGAGAGGATATGCGAGCATGGGGAGAGGGACAGTGTATCTGAGCATCCGAGTACTGTGGGGCAATTTCTTGTACACCCTTTCTGGTAACTGAAACGTTTTAATTAAAATGACTGATTATTATTAGTACTCGTAGAAATTTACATTATGCTTTTAATCGTGTTTATCAATATATTGCATGTGCATTTTTTTAATTCTAAGATATAGACAAAACATAACGAAAACGCCAAAAAAACTCAAAAAGTAATGGAAGAAAAGTATTCGCATTTCGAGGAGAATCGTTCTATGCGAAGCACTCGAATATTAGTGGTCCATTATTTAACTTATATACTACGATAGAGTTGGTCCTATAAAAAATCAATTACAGACTGAACTACGACACTTGCAAATCTTTTTTTACTACAGCTAGAAAACAAAAAACTGACAAGTTGCCTAAACTAAAACTAAAACTAAAACATATTAAAAAACATAGAATTTTCTAAGTGTTTTAAGCATATAAATTATTCGACGGGAAAATAAATATAAAATGAAAAAGACAAGAGTACACTGATGAGAGAGGGAAAGATTACCGGAACCCATGACTCGTCGTTTTCAACATGGCCATGGTTCTGGTGGTGTGTCCGGTGGCTTATTCTCCTGCATAACCCAATTAATATTAACATTTCAATTCGTAAATTATAAATACATCTGTCATATAATGTCGTTTTCGGGGCAGATTCTAACAATCTCAAATTTATAACTAGGGATAAGTAAGTAACAAACAAATACTATAATGTTTCGTAAAAATGATACATAAAGATCTACTTTTTTTAATGATATCAACTGATGAATACATATAAAGATTGACATATATCAAAATCATTTGGCTTTAAAAAAAAAATTACACAAAGGTGCATTAATTTCTTCAAGTTCAGGTTGGCTAAAGGGCCATAAATAGGCCCACAGCAGTTAATAAAAGTATTGATTCTTTTTCTTTGGTTACTAAAGATTTGATGCTTTTGGAGTGGAAAAATAAAAGCCACCACACAGTCACATGCATTAATTAAATTACAAAATCTGCCTATACCAAAAAAAGATGGAACAAAAATCAAACAGATTAACTTGATACCATGCACCATAAATAACAAAATAAACAGTAAAAAGAGAAATAATAGTAGAAAAGAATAAAAATAAGTAACTTACCAACCATGGTAAGGAACGAGGATGAAAGAATGAAGAATGTGACCAACCACACTATTCAGTAGAGGAATGTCTGAGAAACTCCCATGTCCACTGTATCATGATTTACACATTCAATTATTATTCATAGTATATATCACATTTACTGCAAAAAAATATTGCTTTTCCATGTTTGTTTTAATTTAAGACACCTTAAGAAAGTAAGAAAATCTATATATGACGTGTATAAATCTCGAAAGTACATTGGTACACACATAAAAAGAGTTAATAAAAACATTGTATAAAATATTTAATTTCTAATTAAAAGTTCCGGAGATCTAGAGGAGAAATAATTGGAAACTTGGAACGTAGATCCATGAAATGCGGAATTAACATTAATAATAGAAAAGATATTTTGTTACGAGTCTTACGACTAATCATCATCGTGGAACGTTATTGAAGAAAAATATCTAAAAACAGAAATCTTGGATCCTCTTTTCCTGTTTTGTTTTTTAATATTACAAAAAAAATAAAGTAACCTCAAAAGAACAAATATTGAAGTTAGCGACAATACTCATCGAACGTGTATTCTAAGTAATTTAAGAATTCGAGGCAATTAAAAAAGCAAAAAGTAACACAAACAATTAGAAAAAATGAAAAATTTAAGAGATTAGTTGATAAAGAAGGATTAATTAAATTAAAATGAAAATGTTAAACGTAAGATTAAGAAATTATACCAGTCGTGGCCGAGAACAAAGATGGCCCAGAAAAGTGTTCCTTGGGCGGCCCAATAAAGAGGCCAAAGGAACCAGCTATCAACATACACGGCAGCGATGGCCAAAGCCGCGACGGCGATAATGTCTCTGACGACGTAACTCATTGATCTCAAAGGACTCTTAACCCAACAGTGCTTAGGAATCGCCGCCCTTATATCTCCGATCTTGAACGGTGGTTGTGCACTCGGATCAAACCTTTCTTCTTTCTTCCGGTCTCCGGCGCCGGGATCTCCGTTCACATTGGTGCGTTGGTCCATAGCAACAACCATCGCCGGAGAGAGGGGGAGAGAAAGAGAGAAGAGAGAGAGAGAGAGTCTCTTGTCTCAAAAATGTTATGCGCTCAGTGAAAATAATGTGGTGAAGAAAGGGTTTGATGAATTTTTGGGGTTTGTGAGATTTGTTTATATAAAGAGAGAAGATGTGTCGACAATGAGAAAGACTCCAATTTTTGTTTTTGTTTTCTTATAACTTTTTATTTATTTGAAGGATAAAATGGGTAATTTTGCTGTTTTTTTGGGTTAAAGTTGCTGTTTAATACTTTTGGTTACGTTGTTAAGTGAAAACAAAATTGGTCAGAAATGTGTGACACGCACGCTAAAGTAAGTAATAAAATTTTAAGAAGAACAAAACTTTACCATAATTTGTTTCACCATTTCAATTCGTGTAAGTTAAGAATATATTTCTCTGATTTATTTCCTAATATAAGCAATTGTGATAAGAAGATGAATATTTCTTGGTTTTTCCTTGCACGTACCAAGTATACCAACTAAATTATATTCATTTCTTACTATGGAGAATCTACCAACCCCAATGTATTATGCACCAAATACAATATTTCTTGAAATTTTAGTTATCCTAAAAACTAAATAGGAGAAAACTGATGGCTAATAGTAGTATATAGTAGTAAAAGAAAATTAAATGTAAAAATGACAAGAAGTTAAAAAAAAATGACAAACTCGCAATAAAAGAAAAAGCAAATCTAAAATCAAAGGTTAGTATTAATATATAGTACTAGAAATTAGTTAGCTGAGGAAAATTTAAATATAAGTGGCACATCACTCTGATTTATTTTACCTAAATAACCGGTTTGTATTGTTTTTAATTAATTTAAAATAGTCCACCATCACCGATTTTCTTTTCTTTCCCAATTGCCATCACCGATTTTATACAACGTAATTGGTTGATTTTTTGTTTATCTATATTTTTCATTTTTTTGTCATAAAAGTAGTTGGTGGAAATAAAATTTATGTTTTTTCATTACATTAATTATACCAGCGAGATCCCCTATTATTTGTAGGCAAATCAGTTGGATTGAAGAAAAGCACTTCATACGGAAGAAACAACACAAATCGAGCAAATTGTGCGGCCAAAATGCTTTGAATGGTTATATAAAAATAGCATAATAATAGAGTAATTTCAACGATATTTTAATGAGCACCTAAAATATTTTGAATAGTGAACTTATATATTCATAACAAAACTACAACGCCATTAAAGAATCAAGACATGTATGGTTAGTAGAGGAGACATTGAATTATACAAAAAAAAAACATAATTGAGGCGTTTCCTCTGCCTTTTCATTTCTCTTAACTGTTTTGCCAACACGCATTTACGATTTAAGCATTAACATTTTCTACAATTATACACATATTTGAATACATTTCACATTATGCTAGTACTCATGAAAATTACTTGAAATAACTTCCCTTTATTTGGAAAGAAACATTTTCACATGACTATCGACCGTCTATGACCCGAGTTGGAAACCTAAACGCACCGATTTATAGTAATAAGAAACATAGAAAAGACTTCAATTAGTTATGTAGCTACTGCCGGGTGATATCTAAGCCTAACTAAATTGCATAGGCTCACCTAGACAAACATGTAGTCATAGGTCCGCTTAATAGAAAGACTATTGATAAGTTTGGAGAGAAAACGTTAATAGTAGAATAGTTTTTCTCAATTTTATTCAATAGTCTAATATACTTATTTATATAAAGTTATAATTTGATTAATAAGTTTTTTATATTGGGACAATAGGAAATATACCTATTTCACAATAGACATATATTTTACAATATTAACTTTCTTTTCAAATTGATCTCGTAATCTTCGAGATTTTCTAATACTCTTCCGCAAGCTCATACGTGGTAACACGTATAACATTGGACAATCATTAAATCATCTTCACAGTTTTTATACCCACTATTGGGTCACTAATGGCGTTTATACCTCGCCATAAGATTATCAATTCGATAGCAAAATACTTTAGTAGTTGTGTATCTCCATCATCTTATGTCACCATGTGAAGTGAACGAAATCATCAATCGGTTCATGCTCATAATTCACAGCAACATCATGTCATCATCTTTGTTGGATCCACATATACCCGTTGGAGTTCATCATCTATGTGGCTACATCGTATTTGAAGTTATAACGACAGAAAAAACCATGATAAGTTTGGAGGAAATTTTAGAAGTGATATAGTTTCTCTCAATTTTATTCAATAGGCTAATATGCTTATTTATACAAAATTATAACTTGATTAACAAGTTCTTTGCATATGGAACAATAGGAAATCTACCTATTTAATAATAAGAATATATTTTATGATATTAACTTTCCTTTCAAATCAATCTCATAATCCCCGAAATCTCCTAATAACTATCCTTTCTTTTCTTTTTGTTTATCTTTAAGAACCTTTATTCATCTTTCTTTACTAAAGAAGACATCATTTGAAATTACACTGCTTAAATTTTTTTTTTTGAAGAGAGAAATAAAGTGAAACACAAGACCATAGGTGAAGGAGTTACCCAAGAAATTTAAGGTTGAATAAATCGAAATCAGGTTGAAAGGTCTTTCTTGAGACTGCCGAGTTGGACCAGCTGAAGGTGAATGTAATATTATTTTGCTGCGATCTAGACGATCTAATTTAGCACAAATGGTGACCTGAATCTCTTTGACCAGATTAGCTGCTGGTTTAGCAATGGTAGTGTGAAGCCTCGAATTTTTCTCTTTCCAAATGATGTAAATTACGGCTTGGAAATAAGCTTACAAATCACAAAGTCTTATAATGTTTGAAGTATTTGAGTTTTATAATGTTTTGATCGTTCGGAAAAAAAAAAGGTTTTGATCGCTAAAAACAACTCGGCTAAATATATGTATTAGCAAATTAAATAAGATATTTGAAATATATTTTTGTAAGATCCTAAATACTCATATACCTTTCATAATAATTGATTTTATACCAGCCTATATTTTCATGGACTTTTCCAATTGTTATGAGTGAAAAGTAAAACCAAGGAAAAGCCGAAAGGGACGAGTTACAAAAATGATGTGTGTGCGAAGACATGAGTTTGCACGTGACAGTGCTAGCTATTCGACAAATGTTTACTACTGTGGGCTACTTGCTACGTACCATTTCTACTTTATATAAAAGATATATGTGTTAAGATATGAGAATAATAATTGAGAATAAACCCCAAAATGCAAAGAGAAGTATGTGTTTGTTATTTAGCAGACGCACATGGTGGAGGACATCCTTCGATTTCCTCGTGATTTCCGAAGGGCCATATTTTTTTTTCTTTATATTATACAATTCATAGCAACTAATCAATAAATAATTTACATTTTTCGACCATTAATAATTTGAACAATCTTACATAACCTTTCACAAAATTGGTTAATACAGTTATGACTGTTTAATCCGTTGAATTGATAGTGAACTTAAAAATTACTTTACTATTTTTTAAATTTGGTTATAATAATTATACATTTTTCGAAATTATAACTCTTTTTCAATTTTAAAGATAGAAAATAAATTGCTATCAAGTCTTTTGCATTTAAATTTTATATAAGACCATTTGTTTTCTTTTCTTTTTCATTAAAGGAAGATGAATTTTTTTAGAACAAAGCACATACTCTGTTTTGTCCGGAGTCAACCATTATTGTTAGGCAGACCAAAAATAAAAACCCAAAACCCCAAAAAAAGTCGACACCGCCTCCTAACCGAGTATCGAACTAGGGTCTAGGACAAAATACTCCATTTTAGGGGAGGAGGTTGGTGATTCAACAATTTAAATTCATGTCTTGTAGGTGCACAAAAAAAAAAAAAATCATGTCTTGTTTACGTTTTAAGTTACCATCATCTTTTAGTATAGCTAATAGAAATCAATAAAAATACAAGATTGTCTTGAAAAAATACTAAAATAGTGTTCACTTATGCATTTGCACATGAATCCTTATATTTTCTCTTTATAATACAGATTTAAAATTTTAAATACGACTAGTTATGATTATGTTTTGCCATTTTGATAATCTATTATAGTATATGATTCGTATATTTCTCTATCTACGTACGACTAACTGCGCTTATCATAAACGTCTCTACGTGTTTTATACATCTTATATTATTTGTATTTAACCATCCGTATTTCATGAAAAGGTCGTGTACGATAAAGGAATCATTTCGTAGATACCCACTATGTTACCCAAGTTAGAAAATTATTTTCTTAAGAAACCAGATATTAATTAATACGTTAATTACCAAAAATAATATCAAAAAGGTGGGCCTGGGGGAATATGCTTTCCGTAGGTTTTGTATAATTCTATAGTAATACCTTTTTGTATTTAAACCGAAGATATGTCTAAAATGCGGGGTTATACGATAACAAAAAAACAACGTTATGTGGTATACGAAAAATGATCTCAATAAAAAGATCAAGAAATTCTAAGACATTGCTAAAGCTCTTTTTTTTTGGTTAAAGATTGGTGAAGCTTTTCACTAAACTTTTGCCTCGTTACAACTAATGAAAAAAGCCGAACCACACTTGCACACACAACTTTTGATTGAGACAAAATTAAAACAGAAGTGAAAAATAATACAAGTGTTGAGGGAATGGAGTTGGTATAGAACACGTCGTAAAGAAATGATGTCTTTTCGTGTATCAAGCATGCACCTTGCATTTTTTGTAAACAACCCCACAACACTTTCCCACTTCAAATTCGAATTTTCTCATAATTTTTTTCAACGATCTGATATCAGAGAAGATGCGCATAAATGTGCAACACGGACATTTCCCAATTTTAAATTAAGTTTAAAAAAAAATCTTTTACTATATATAAAGAGATGTTATGGAGATCACTCAAATGATGATAATTATAAGTTCTCATCGATGTGCATATATATTAAAGACCATACGAAATAATCGACCAACTCGTAAATAAGCGAAACGACCTAGCAAAAAGCTACAATTTTCACGATTCAATATGCATTCACGTGGCTCATGCATAGTCACAAATTAAGCACAAGAATCTAGTGCATGACGCTTGGTAAAAGAAAAATTTCATGTACTGCATGAACATTACGACCACATTTTGAGTCATCATCACAATTCGGAAGCACCAAAAGAGGGACTCTGGACCACAACTAAGTGGTGCAAGCTTGTCTTGCTTTGAACCATAGAGTACGTTGCATTCAGGTCATGTAGTATATAGATCATAGGTAATAGGTAAGAATGTTCGAATTCATAGCCTTAGACATTATCTAGGCTCATTGTCATTACCACGACGACGATTTCCAAACCTTATATTTGTCACAGATGAGTTGTATATCTCTACTATTTTTCCTTCTTCTTCTTCTTCTTGTTTTTTTGTTTTTTGTTATGAAAAGTATATATATTTTTTTTCATAAACCAAATTCTCATTTACCAACATTACATCATCATACTATCTGTTTGTAGTTTACCAATTCCTAATTTAGTTATTGTATGCGAGAGCCGTTAATAATCTTAGAATATTGTACGGTTATATTATTCCAAAGATCTTTAACAATCTCAAAACTGAAACATAACACGTTAAAAAAGTAGATTGATCTTGTTCGTACTCAATAAAACCAACAGAGAATTCACTAATGGTCCGTCAATTGTCAATCTAGCTTGTGATGTAAGGATACTTCGATTTTCAGTCGCCGAAATTTTATTGCATGTATGTATGGCCCCGTATTTCGAGTACAAACGCATTATAATTAGAATAAAGCCAGTAGTCAAGTACTAGCTAGATAAAAAAAAAAAGTACTAGCTAGTTTCCTTCATCATTCATGACGAGTGATGTCAAACGAAAAAGTTTTAAATATCTAGTTTTGTGGTTTTGATGCCATGTTAAAAAATATCATAAGATTGAAAACAACTTAATTACTAGATAATTGTTATCACGAGTAGAATATGTATCCTGATTTATATAGAGGTTTTTAGAGAGGAAGAGATGCGCTATACATATCGAAATAAATCAAAAGGCGCACCACACGAGTTTCATTTCCAAAGAAAGACTTGTAGAAAAGTCAAAAGCCATTATAATCGAAAGAATTTATGTGTGTGTAACATAAAACACGTAGCTAGGTCTATAAAGAAATAGTAAACTAGTTTTTAAATTCGTTATTTTATATAGAAGCATACAACCATAAATAAGAAAAACGGTTAAAGATCACGATCTATCATGTCCACATACACGTCTCTTCAACTTCATAAAGTTCAAACCATGCAAATGGATGGTTTAATATCTAACAACGTTTTATTCAAAGATAATATTACTCTATAATAGCCGGAAATCAAGCTATTTGTTGATAAAAAGATGAAACATTAAAACATAATGCTTAATTAAAGGTTAGGTTTGTCTACCAGTAAGAGTGTTTAAATAGATGCTTTGGACAATAAAAGATGGGCCGTACGTCCATGCACGTGTGAACCGACGAAACACCGTCGTTTTCTGTTCATTGAGAAACAATGGTTCTCTACTTTCTAAAAGATATCCAACTATCCAATGAATTACTTGATCTTATATAGACATTTCTCTCTTTTTTGTTCGGTTCACCAAACTTTTCATACGAACAAAAAAGTGTTCTTGTTAATAAACATTAATTTAGTGGATTATTGGTTACAACTTACAACTAGAGATATTCCCATCGATCAATATGAAATTTACATGACGGTGCATGTTTTGGAGATTCGAGAGCTAGAACATCCATGTTTTGGTTTGGAATTTTCAGTTAGAGAATTTTTTTTAGGGATTTGTTTTATCGAACACTTCAACATATATAACTTTCTGGATCAGTGGGTCCAATAACATTCTTTAGTAATGATTTTGTTTCCCGGAGTAACACTCACTCATGAGTAATGACCAAGCAAGTAGACAAAGGTTTCTCAGTTGGTTGGGGCAAAACTTAAGCAAAGGTAAATATCGCTCAAAGGTAAAGTCATAGTTCTACATCTTGTTGGCATACTTATTTCATACATTTGGTCACGTTCATGAATGAATACACAGTTACACACTCTACATATATGTTCAACAAGAGGTAACTGTTTTCTCGAAGAAAATCATGTGCCGGAGTTTTGAGTTTCATATATTTTTTTCTTCAAGAAATAAAAATAAAAATATCACTGGGCGGTTTCAAGTTATCATAACAAAATACTCATTTAAATAGTTATTGTGGAATAGGGGTTTATAACATAATGGTTTGTACTGGTGTCTTTGTCGTATCATCATAACCCGATTCCAGTTCCATAATAAGTTTTATAAACGACCAAAAATATATAGTTAATACGATCTACATATTATCACGTCTTTATAGTTCATAACTTCATATATATAGTTGTCTTTCTGATAATGGAAAAAAATACATTGTTGTTTCATAAATAATTGATTAAAGACAAACTAAACCTTTGGATTACTAATGATGTAACGAAATATTCTGCCAGCAAAGTGTATTTTATATATTTATAATTTTATAATGAGGAAACCAGAAGATATTTGTAGAGGCACTTATTGGTTATATATGTGCTTCATATACTTTTGGTTTTAGAATTAAGTTAGTAGCAATCCATAGCACTTTCCACACATAGACAAGAGATCGGAATGGGACATAAAGCCAAACGAAGAGCGATCAAATGATTTTAAAGACATAACCACGACACTGTCACTTATCAATTATTTTATTTTCTCACTTCACATTGTTCCCTCTCTTGTCCTTTCACTAACTGTACATGACATTACCTTATCTTAAAATATTATTGTTTTGCATTATGTTTCTGTGTAAACCGATTAAGAAACTAAAAGTAGGACGACGAAAGATCGATACAAAAAAGGTTAGAGATAAAGAAATGACTACAAGGACTTAAATTAATACGGCGACATAATATATACTATTGAATTGCATTACAAGTATAGTATGGAGATGCATACACTTGGAGAGAATATACGAGCATGCGTGACAACTGACATGAACATGTGAATATAAGATCCAAACTTCAATATTTTATAATAACTTCTTCAGGTTCTGTCCACAAAATCCACAAATATAGTACCAAATGATTATTAGTTTTTAGTATGCTTTAATGTCTTTAACTATTAAATTCGTTAAGATCCTCTTACTCTACTGATCAAAGATTTAGTGTTTGTACATTACCTATAGGTGCAATTGTTTTGTATAATGTGAATTATTACAAGTTAATGGAAGCTATGTAATTTTTACGAAAGATATCTAGCGTGGTATAAAGACAGTTATTCATAGTTAAATAATCTTACTATGACATGGTACATGAAGAACCACTTTTGTGTTGCAAATAATAATTGTAGAACCGTGAAATCATCCATTAAATCGGTCATCATGAAAATAAAATCATTTTTACAAAAAGACTATTAAAATTCTCATTTTGAAACATTATTTTTCTTTCCAATGAACACTCAACCAACAAAATACCGTAATATTTCAAAGAACCAAAAAAAAAAACAGTTTAAAACATTCTCTTCACCTTGAGGTTATGTTATTGATGTGTCTCTGTACAAACGACACCATTTACAGTAGGCCGAGATTGAGACTTTGTACAAAACCTTAGATACGGCTAATGTCACGACCAAAAACGAAAGTGGTGAACCAGTTGATAGCGACATAGAATCGGTTTCTCCAGCTTATGACTCGAGTCAGGTACGCCGATCTCCATATGAACCAGCTCACGAAACCAGTCATTGATATCCCTTTTGCGTCCTGCTCAAGTAATCTCCTTCAAACACATGTTTATGAATGAAATACCAAAGAAATATCGAGTCAAATTTTGTTACCTTGCTCTCGCGAAGGTCGACTAGGGCTTTGTATCGACCGATAGTAGCCATGCTTCCAAGGTGCTTATACACAAAGGGAACTCCAAGTTCTATCTCCTTTGCGCTGTTGGCTCGTCCTCCATTGCCTTTCCCGATCGCATTTAGTAGATTCGCCAAGTATTTGCCTTCTCTCTCAGCTACCTTAATTGATCAGTAACATATAAGAAAGGTATGAAGTCAATACCACAAAACATAATCCAATTTCTTAGAAAAAAGAGATAAGAGGCTAAAAAAGTATTTAAGTTTATCTACCTGAGCTAGAGCAGGAAGAGTCGGTTTTCCGGTGGTCTCCAGATATCCGCTGCAGTCACCAATGGCAAACACGTCTTGCACTGAAGGTACACGCATCCATTCGTCAATGCCAATCCTATAGAGATAAACATCGAAAAAGTTGAGTTGATGTTTAATATTTTTTTTAATTAAAAAGGGTGTAATGGAGTGGTCGAACTAACCTTCCAGTAGGATCTTTTGGAAGACCAAGAGACCTAACGAAAGGAGAAGGACCAACACCAGTGGACCACACTAAGAGTCCGTAGGGAACCTCTGTGCCATCGTCAAGTATTAACTTCTGAGACTGCACATCTTTCACAATCCCTCGCACAAACCGTACTCCAGACTAATGTAAATCAAAACCAGTAGTTCTTAAGAAGAAACGCTCCATAAAAGTAGGCTCAAAACCTTTACATGTTCTAACTTCAAAATGAGTTCACCTTGTTTAACTGCTTGATAGCATAACGTCTGAGACGATCATCGAAGGATGAAAGAATATCCCTGGCCTGTAAAAAATTACTCACCTCAAAAACAATTCCTAACGTGATAAACACACCTAAAGAGGAATCGAAAGAGTAGAAACAAACCTCTATCAAAGTAACATGAATGTCGTCCTTAACATGGGCATATCGTTGACGAACATCTTTCATAATAAAGTCACTCAGTTCACCACTAAACTCAACACCAGTTGGTCCACCACCAACCACAACACAATGTAACAGCCTCCTTTTCTCCTCTTTCGATATACCTAATTAAACAAATCGTGCAACGACTGTTACGTTCTCATTCTCATTCTGATTCTTATCCTGCAGGAGATAAATTCTGTTTACCAGGAGTATCAGAGAGCATCAGATTCAAAAGTAGCTTCCTACGAATCTCCTGAGCATGGTGAACTTCACGAAGGAAGATCGCATTTTCCATAACACCATGGATTCCAAACGTAGAAGCCTCTGCACCACTTGCTATCACAAGCTTATCATAAGCAATCTTAAACTTCCATGGCTTTAATGTGTTCAATCCATCAGTCAAAGTCTCACAATGAACCTATTACCAATAACAAACAATACAATGAGAGCACACAAAAACAAAACTAAATCTCACATTTTACTATGAAACTCCATTACTCTTCTCCCTCTATTTTCTTCTACCATCATCAACTCTCAAAATCAAGCTAATTTCTCTAAAACTAAGAGATACACTAACATCTACCTAAAGCCAGAGATTTGCATCTTAAACTTAAACATGGTTCCTGCATCATCACTAACCAAATTGATCTGAAAATCTCGCAAAACTTAGAAACATAATCTCAGAAATTAGAAACATCTAGAAACGGAAGCAATACCTCATGAGCATCAGCATCAAGACGAGAGCAATTAGCGAGGAAGAAAAAAGAACCAGGCTCTCTAGAAATCGCAGGTTGAATACGTGAGATAGGTTCAGCAACAGACCTAAATTCGAGAGTACCAACACAAGTAGAAGCAAGAAGAGGAGTGAAAACCATATGGTTTCTCGGAGAAACACAAACGACGTCGTAGAGATTCGTATCGATCCCTTTCATCAATCGACAACCCGCCCAACCCGACCCGAGAACCACTACTCTCGGCTTCTCTCCTTCTCTCGTCGGTGGCAAACCTGAATACTGACTCCGATCCACATCATTTGGAATTTTAGCTGGAGATTGAATCTGAGTCTCTTGAGCTGTGCAGAAACGAGAAGCGAGAGTGTATGATAATGATGATGATCCGGAGTTTCTGAATCTGGTGATGATTGATGATGTATTTGGTGAAATTCGTGTGAGGTTTTTGATCATGAACATCGCTTCTTCTTCGTCTTCGTCTTCTTCGTCTTCGTCTTCTTCGTTGTGTGTGTGTTTGAATTGAAGAATCTTCTTCAGTCAAAGTGATGGATTCCGTTTAGGAATTGGCCTCCTGAGCTTTTGGGAGCATTTGAATATTTCTCGATGAAGAAGATTCTTAATAAGTATTTGGGCCTATCTGTTTAATGATTGTTGGGTTTAATGAATAAATACGGCCCATACACAAATTAATTCATGAAAAAATAATCAAATTGACCTATTTATTTTGTTTATTTCTTCCAATCACATAAAAATGTTATTTATTATTATTAACCCTACTTTTTTGTCCCATTATAAAAAGTCTTACCTTTAGGCTATTTGTACATAACTCTTCAGTTTGATTAATCAATTATATATTCAAACAAAAAATATGTGCTAGGATCATGTTTTAGAAAATGAAATAATTAAGCATGTGAAATATACATGAATTGAGTGTTACTTTACAACAAACTTATATGATTTGTTTTCAGAAAATTAGGTCTAAGATAAATGTTCTAAAAACATTGTAGAAAGTGTTCCACATCAAAACCCAATTTATTATGGTTCATTGGTTAGATAAAACTATTACATGATTAGGAGATCAAAGGTTATGTCTGAATTACTGATTACACGCTAACATAATGAATGCAAAAAATCAAATTTTGTTAGATAGTACTATCATCTTGTTTGATGGGCTTAGGTTATTGTTTGAGCTTTCGATCTCGTGTTTGTTTCTTCTGGCCAATGCAGCATCACTTAACGTATCGAAATCCATTTTCTTCGTATTTTTGTCGCTCTATGTCACTTTCTTTTGTTTGCAGACCTATGCTTTCACACACATCAATATCAATTCTTATTCAAATGTTTTTTTGTTTTTGTAGGTTCAAAAGTAGATGTTTAACAATTTTTCAATACACAACAATTTCTATATATAAAATCGATTGGAATATGCCGGCATTAACAAAAACAAATATTCATAAAATTACATGTAGCACACTGCACATATATTAATCTAGGTAAGAATAACAAGTTGAAGTCGATGTAGAGAACACAAATGCAAATGAAGTATTATATATTACACACACACACACTCTGATATCACATATATAACTCGTTTTTAAAACTACTTTTACTGTTTTCTATATATATAGATTATTTGCAAGCTTGCAAGAGGAGTCGGAAAATTAAGAAAATTATCCTCTCTCTTAACGTCTGCGTCCTCTGCCTCCACGGGGTGGATCATGTCTACCGTTAGCTGTAGGGTCACTGTAGTCGTTGGTGCTCACCATCAATGACCGTTCTGGCACCACCGTCATTTCATTTTCTGTCATGTCCATATTTGGTTGTTTATATACATTTAAACATAGTACTATACTAGATAAAATTGGTAAACAATACTAACAACTTTTGTATATAAGAACTATCGTATTATTAACAACTAGAGTATTTAAGATAAACCTCAACTCTCAATACCCTCGTTTCCAATTTGTTTTTGAACAATGTCGACACTCATTCAAAATTTATGTTTGTATATTAAACAAAACAAAAAATTATGTTTTGTCCATCAAAGTTTATGTAAAACACACGAACTCGGGTAAAACAAAATCGACCTTTTTCTTCTGTTTGGAGGTTTTTAAAATCGAAATCTTTGCTTGGATTTCTTACAAATACGAGGGACTACGTTCCATTTCAATTTGATAATTTATGTAGTTTAAAAAGATATATTAGATTGGATTAATTAGTCGTAGTATGATCTGTCCTTGTTCTTTTGTCGTAATGTCAACGCTTTTGAAGTGTGAACATATTATATTACGCTAATAAAAGCCTTAATACTAATATTGTTTTTATCTCCAGATTTCATAGTTTATAACTTTTATGTGACGTACACTACTTTCTCATCGGATTCGTCGGCATCAGAAAAAAAAAAAGGCTTTTATTAGCGTAATAAAATATGAACATATTGTTTTAATAAGATATAAGATTTGGCCGTGTGAAAAAGTCATCGGCGAAAGGGGGGGACTAGGGAAGACAATCTCGAGGGTCGTGTTTCATGTTCGCTTGATTTGAATATAGAGAGAAATTTGATACATACAAGCTGGAAACAGAGGACATAAAACTTAGATATTTGCAACTTGTTTAAAGAATCAACTCTTATTAAACAAGTATTTTCAGCAAAAATAGGCTTCCTCGGCTCATACAGTCATACATATTCATCATTTTATTGTCAATTTACTTTACTTTTATATTTTTAAATCTGACTATTCTTTTTTTATGGGGATTTTTAAAACTGACTATTATATATATATATAGAAGTGAAACTCGCAATTTCATTTGCATGGAATAATTACGATGACATGCACTAATGTAAAAATGTAAGGATACTTGGCGATTGGCATGTAAATCGAATTGGTCAAGTTCATATAATTTCAAAAACGATATTTAAGCCAAGCAAATAAATTGAAATGTCTTTTTAACAATGTTCACCTGCAGAGCAAATTTTTTTTTTTATGGGTTCATGTGTTATTCGCTGCCCTTAATTCATTTACATACATACATGTACAGTGAAACTTCTATAAATTAATACTCTATAAATTAATATCTTGTTGAATTAATAATTTTCTCCAATCAGAAATTGATATTTAGCCCAAATATCATTTCTATAAATTATTAAACAAGATAAATTATTCAAATTTAGTAAAATACATTAGTTTCCACGATTATAAATTTATAGAGGTTTATTGTATGTAAATGTAATATATAGGTCGTAAATTTATAGAGGTTTAGTGTACAAAGAATCTTTTACAACCTATATATTACATCTATATACAGTAAACCTCTATAAATTTATAATCTCCAAAAATATATCATTAGTATCTACGAAATATATAAAGATGATAAATATACCAGTTTTTATTTTGTTTGTGTAATTAAGGTTTTTTTCTTAGTGTTTTGGAGAATTAATTTTTTTTTCTTTTTCTTTTGGTGATATTCTGGAGCTGATCTTTTAAGACAAACACTGTTTTACATACGGATCATGTGAACACCACCACATCACCGGCCAATAAATGTAGTATCAAACATTTTCACTTTTTCTTATGTGAGGAAAGATATGATATGAACTAGTATATGTTATCGATACTTTTTTGAGTAAAACCAGAGAAAAAAAAAAAAAATTCTTATGAGATAACGGATAAAGATTCTGGTGAGGCAATAAATTTAGTTCGTGAAAATTGGATAACCAAGAACATATTTATACAAAACTGTAAATAGTTGAAACTGAGTATACAGAAAAATAAAAAGAGGGAGAAAAAGTACCTGAAAATGAAAGACTGATGCGAGCAGAAGAGAGAAGAGCAAATGTGAAGAAGAGGAACAAACATAACCCAATTCTTGAGGATGATGAATAACCCATTGTTTTACTCTTTCTTTTTTTCTTTCTCTCTCACCTCTTGTATATTTATAGACGCCACAAAACGTCTCACACCGGCCTTTAGTCTCGAAGACTTTGTTAAATTATATATACTTTTTTTATTTATTATAGTTGCTTCAAGCGCATAACTTTATAACATTTTAAGACATATTTTGCTTTTTTTTAACAACATGATGCATTTACATTTGGTAGGTATGCCAAGATTGACGTAAACCCCCCAAATACTTTAGAATTAACTTTAACAAAAATTTTAAAAATGTTATTTTATGAACTTATTCAAATATCAACAAACCACTGCATATTGTTAATGAGAAAAGAATATAAGAAAAACTAGTCACCAATGTTTATATGTTTCATGAAAATATTTTCCAAGATAGTTTCATTAAAAATTAGAAACTTACTTATCACGTATATTCCCTTTGCTACATTAATTATACGCTCTTACACAATTCGAAAAATAAGGTTAAGTTGGTATGTTGAACCAGTTATTGTAGCAGCGATCCTCCAAGGCGTAGATTGAGATGATCTTGTCTTGTATATCAAATAGTGACTTAGGTTAAAAGACACTACGATTCTGTTATATCCAGATATTGTAGATAGTGCTCTTAAAAGTTTGACGAGTTTAGTTACCACTAGAGCTAATGGATGTTGACCTCTAAAACTAATAAAGATATTAAAGGCTTCAACCCCTATCTTGCCATGCTTCTGCTCAGGATAATGAAAGTTGACTTTTGGAGACGTTTTTACAATACAACACATACACACACTCACAGAAAGTTGACTTTTGGAGAAATTTTGTTTTCTTTCCTTTTCTTATGATTTTGCAGAGAGATACGACGTCTAAAGAAAGTGGGGAAAAAAAAAATGAATTGAAAGCATTCACAATGGAAATTTAAATCAAAAGATATGAATAAAATAGAAACTAGTCACAATTCATTCTATAACTAAATATCATGGTAAGTGGAAAAAGATAGATTTACATATACATATTAAAATCGAAAAAGCTTATAACAATTGTGTAATGTGATAGAAAATTATGATTGATCACCTATCTTTTTTTTAATGAAAAAAATACTAGGTTTAGTTTCTTAATGCGATCGAACCCGTTTCCGCCAAATTTTGGAATTTAAACTATACTCAAGCTCAATTATTTGGCTTGGAATTTAAACTATACTCAGAGCTCAATTATATGTTTTCGACATGACATGTCATTACTTAGTAAATAATTATGTTTAAAGATTAACTAATTGGATGACCAATTTAATTAGATTTTAGAGATATATGATGTGATTGATGATCATACAATATTAATTTCAATGAGTTAAGAAAACCTACCCCTAATTAAAGTGAATCAAAGGAATAAATTTTATTATTATATTTATAGATCATTTCTGGTTTGACAAACAAATTATATAATTACTTTTAAATTGTAATATTTTTGGGTAATATCAAGGTTAAAAAGATATGTCTTTCTATAAAAATAATAATAATTACAGTCATATATATTAGAAAGAATCCAGTATATAATCATTTATGTCATCAATTTTTTAAAAATAAAATAAAAATTAAGTCTTTAAAGTAACACATACTATGATTTAATAAGAAAATCTATATACATGTCAAAATATTATGATCCTACTATATTATTTGAGAAGTACATTTTAAATGTAACCTTAATTTTTATAAGTAATTACATAGGTATGCCATTAGAAATAAAAATTTAAAGAGTAAATTAATTTATCTCTTTAAGGATTAAAAAGTCAAATACTAATTTAATTAATTAAATTTAATTAAAAAACGAAATACATTATTAATTTCAAAAAATAATAACCAATCAAAACCAACATATAAGATTTGATATATAAATTTCAATTAATTTAATTTAATTAGAAAAACGAAATACATTATTAATTTCCGAAAAAGTAACCAATTAAAACCAACAAATTAGATTTGATATCTAAATTATCTTATTAATTTTTTATTAATTATTATAGTTCACTTCTCATCTTTATATGATTCTATTTTTCGAAAAAATAAAATCATCATTATAAAAAAAGAATTAGACTTTTTCGCATATGCCATAATTTGAATTTTTAAAAACGAATATAAATTGTTCAATACATGAAAAAATATTATAACGGGTGAAAAATAGATTTAAGAAAACTTTCTACTGAGTAACAGGTCATAATTTGAAATATTTATATTCAATTTTATACATATTATATTGAAAATTTATAATCTTATATACTACAATAATTAATAACATATTAGATTTTTTTTATGTGTATGATGTGATTTAATTTTTAATACAAGCTCGAAAATCCTAGAATTGACGGGTTTAGATCGATATTAATACAAGATGGTATAATACAGGTGAAACTCTTAAATTAACAATCAAACTACATGTGTATAATCTTAAACACTAAACAATATAGATAATATCAACAAAACATATACAACTCACAGTTTACTATACATTTAAAATCAAATAAAATAATATCATATATTTTAAAATCATCTTTACAGTAAAAGTTTTTAGTTTAACTAATATATAATAAGCCTACATGCGGTATACTGCAGGTTAATATCTAGATTATAGGGCTTATTGGATCTAAAAACGGGTCATCAAAGATTTCCTAAACTAAAGCAAAATATACTAAATATTCGAATATCTATCTGTTACCAAATTATAAACAAATAAGTTCGTAAAACAATTTAATAATTTTATATACGAAATCAATTAAATCTTAATCACATAAAAATTAGCACAAAAAAAAGTACTCAACAATTAAAAAATTATCAAATCTCTGTGTTATATAAGTTTTGATACTATATTTGAATAAAGTGTAATATACCTTTTCAATTTGTATTCTTTAACTAATAAAAGCTAACTAATATATTTGCTAATCTTATACCTATCAGAACCGACTATCGTTTATTATCTCTATAGTATTTTTGCAAGATTTTTTTTGGTGGATTTGGGTAAAAGTGCATTCGGGTCATAAGGTACATTCCCATAATAAATAAATATAGTGCACTCCTATGTTATTAGCTAAAATGTTTAGATTATAATTCAGAGTCATATCATTAATAAAATTAATATTAATAAAATAAATGGCTTTTTGGTAAGACGGATTTGGAGGGACGGGTTTTTGAATCAACATTAATAAAAAAGTAAAATATAATCAATCCACCGTTTCAATACAAGTTAAATCTTTAATTTATTATTTTTTAAGACCACTAATATTAAATATATCAAATAATCCTAATTTAGAAAAGATTATATAAAACCAAAAATGTTATGTGGTATGTATAATGTTACTATATATAAAATTAAACTATAAAATATAAATGTATTAGAGAATGATACAATTTGCAAAACTTTTATATATAAAAAATAATTCTTAAAATTTTAAAATTACTACTTTAAAAAAAATCACGGGACGGGTAAAGAAATTACAGAACGGATTTTATTTTGGAATTGTGTTATATGGTGGATGTATTTGAATTAATATTTAAAATTTTTTAAAATATTATTAATATGTTGTTTTAATAGGGGTTAAAACTTCAGTTTTTTAACAATTGTCTCATTGATTCGTGGTATAGCGTTACTTAACAACAATTATAAACTGTAAAATATAAATATTTTATAAAAATAAAATTTGCAAGTTTTAATATATATTACTTTTACAAAATAAATCGTCCCGCGGTATACCGTGGGTTAAAATCTAGTACTAATTTTAAACTTTGATTATATTTAAATACCAAATGTTTAATCAATAGTGAATCTTATGATATTTATGAGAGAAAGAAAAAACCATATCTGTTTTGTCAAAAACTCTTAATTACAATCATCCACGCAACACAATTATTGTTATATATATATATATATATGTATCCTTAACCCATAAACAAATTCTTCAATACAAAACCTGATATTCATATAATTTCTGTGCTAAATCATGGCAAGAACTGAGTTGTGTCACGATAAGCCGTTTGATCCAAGCCATTCATTGAACATCCTGATAAAGTTGAAAGCATCAGACACAGGTTTGAGTAATACATTAACAATGCCTAAAGAGTTTGTAGAGAAAAACTTATTTCCATGGTTTAGTAAACATCGTCGTGTAAAATTGTCACAACACGATTCGGTACAATTGTTGGATTTATACGAATACGATTCGAAGATTACAACAACTCTTATTATGAAAAAAGAGCAAGATGGAAATTTCAAGTTTCACGGATGGAGTAACATTCTTGATAAAAGAAAGTTCAAGACTGGTGATATTATTGGATTTTGGTGGGATAAATTTTACGATAGACTCAATTTTATATCACTATCGACTGCTTGATCGATGAACCGGACTTCACAACATCATTTCTCGAATATGAATCTCGGGTCTTGTCATGTTTGTTCGAGTCTGGTTATAAATATATTCCTTTGGCTTTGTAAGATTATGATATATATAATTTTTAAGTATTAAGAAATAATCGAGAGAAACATGTGTAACTTAAGAAAATCATAAAACAAAGCATAACTTAGGTTTTGTATCCAATATCTTCAGGTTTTATTGGAATATATGTTTTATGCAACGGGGGTCAACAAACAAGTTTACACATAGCATAAGAGATCCAAATCAAGTAATCAAAGGACCGTACAAATCACGAAATACCGAACTATCATCGTTTTTTGAATCCGTATTTCTTGCGTTCATAGAAGAGATCGGTTTTCGCACTGCCAAGGTTAACAATCTTGGGGCAACCATCTCTGTCTTTCTCCTGCTGTGTACACTCTTTGCAGTAATAAGCATCTGAGATTCCAACGCCACCGCATATAACACACCGACCTTGGAATGACCCGTAGTTGCATTCATCACAAATACGTACTAGAGTACACGGACGCACATAAGAATCACAAATCACGCATTTCCCATCGCATTTCTCACACAGTCGTCCAATAGCAATTCCGGGTTGTTTCCGGCACATGATCAAATCAGGGTGATGCTTCGCCATGGCTTACTGGAACAGTGTTTGATCTGCAAACCAAAACAAAAGCAAAAAGAGGTCATTTGTCTATATACTCATTCACAAAGGAAAAGGTGAGCAAGAGATAGCTTAGTAAAAGAAAACTAATAAGCTCCTTCCAACTAAATGGAGACTAGGAATTAATAAAACTACTGAAAAACTAAACTCTAATCAACAGTTAGAGAATCAGAAAAGAAAGTAAAACTTCAAAAAAGAAGCTTGTCACTAATAGTTTCTCAGAGGAATTTCGTCGAACACCTTACATGCATCAGTTCCAGCCAAAATTTTCTAATTTCCAGTTCCAGAGGCCTACTCTACTAACCCAACAAAATCGTGGAAGAGAAACTATCGATAAGAAATTTGAAATTTGATCAAACTACCGAAAGCTCCATCAATAAGCATAGACATTACAAAATACAAACCCTAAGATTTCAGAGCAACGAAATCAGTACACAAAATAAACAAACCCCAGAAAAAGGTGAAATAAAACTCACACAAGTAAAGGGAGATCTAACTTGAGCCAATAGAGAAGAACGTTGCGACGAGAAATTTCCAGAGCGCCAAGATCGACGACGAAGCAAAAAGAGCAATAAAACGAATCGGGTCGGATTCTACACAAATAACGAAGCATCCAGATTCCAGTTTAGTAAAGTGGGTCCAATCAGAATCTTTAAAGCCCAAAGTAAAAGCCCATTATTATTGGACCAGATTAGTTTAAGTTGCTCCAAACCAAACCGGCAGTCAAATCAATTAAACCATGTCCTAATCAATAGTACCCAATTTAGACCCGGTCCAAACGTTACCGTTTATGAGTGTGCGCAACTAGCAGCTGCCACTGTCAGTGCCAAATTGGTAATTTCATTGACCTAGCTTTGACTGAGTATCACCACAGTGACGTGGCTTTTTCACAATTATAAAAAAAATGATCATATTCTAGACATGGAGGTAAAGTAAAGCAAAGAATCTGCATTTTTGTATTTTCTCTAAGGAACAATTACAAAATCTTGATACCTTGTGAGATCATAAAGAAGGTCGTTAACTCGTTATCTATTATATTTATATACCTTGAATTCTTGATACGTTTGTTTTACCTTTTTTTCTATTGATAATACGTTTGAAGTTTGTTTTACTGTTACACATTGATTTTATATGTGTTTCCCAAAACCGTTTAAGTTTCAGAGTCCGGAGCAGTAACTCGTAATTCACTAATACTGGTATTAAATGTTGTTATTTATGGGTAAAGCATAAATACTTAAATTCAATTATTATAAGAAAATAAATTAAAACCCGACCCCATATTTTTCGTCCTTTTAAAAGATGGAGTCCTCGAAAACATTACGTATTAGTAAGTTCCATGCAAAGGACAAACATATAATAACAACAACTTCTCTTCTTTACTCGTTTCTCTCTCTCTCTTTTCTTTTCTTTTCTTCAAGCGCTTCTTTAATGGCGGCTGTTCAATGTCTCACTTTCCTCTTCTTGTTTCTTCTCCAAAACGCGACGTCAGCTTCACCTCTCCCTCTCTTCCGGCGGCCGATCCAAAGCAACCACAGCAACTTCGTGAAGCATCCTCGCCGAAGTCAGGTGGTTTTCCCGGTGAATCATAGTAGTTGTGATCTGTTCGCCGGCGAGTGGGTGCGGGATGAGACTTACCCACTTTACCGGTCTAAAGAATGCGGCCGAGGAATCATAGATCCGGGATTCGACTGCCAGACTTACGGCAGACCTGACTCCGACTATCTCAAGTTCCGGTGGAAACCTTTCAACTGCAATGTCCCTAGGTTATTTAAACTCACTCACTTGTCACTAGCTCTACTTTGTTAGATTAATTTGGTTAATGTTAATTTTAGTTGTCTTGTTTTTGAGGAAGAAATATTCATTTTATTGATACCGAGGTTATAATCTGACATCCAATAGTAAAACTTATGCTTTGGCAAATGAATTTTTGGTAGGGCCACTATACCAACCAAGATTGTAAATTTGATTACTTTATGAAAAAGACAAAAACAAATTCTAGCTGGTTATACCAAGAATTGTCATATATATACGATAGTATTTGGATCATACAATGATCCCAAATTATTTGTTAGTATTTAATATTTTATGGTTATAGACATTCCTTCACTACATTTTTTTCATAATTAGGGGTATTACATACATACAACTTTATAATATATTTTTCTATTAGTTAATTATGAGAGATTCTCCTTTTCTAAATGTGTAATAAGTACAAGTTTAACAGATTCGTTTTTAACAAAAAACAAATTGATTTTACTGTTAATTAGGTGGAGTTTGGTACGGTTAATATAATAAGTACTTATTATTTTAAATATGTAATGTCGACGCAATGATTTATTTATGGAACCCCTTTCTGATTATACTCCATTTGGGAAAGCAGATTCAATGGAGTGAAGTTTCTACAAGAAATGAGAGACAAAACCATAATGTTCGTTGGTGATTCGTTGGGTAGAAACCAATGGGAGTCGTTGATATGTATGATCTCTTCATCAGCACCGTCCATTAATACTCACATCATTCATGAAGATCCTCTCTCTACCTTCAAGATCCTTGTAAGTTCCCAAAACAAATTTTCTATTGTCGGTAAATGAAACTTTTTTTCTGTTTGGTCAAGTTTTCTCGAATAACCTCGTGAAAATTGAGGTCAAAAGTTGTAATTTTGAACGTCGTTTTCAACTATTATTACCCTCACAACTTGACGTCGTCGGTGACAGTTTCACTGGTCCAATAAAGCAATATCAGTTACTACTAATCTACAGTATTATACTTCTTTTTTTTGGTATGAATATGGAATATTAGTTTATTTTCAGATAATTTTGATCTAAGCTCTTCGGATTAGAATAAGACCACTAGAAAGAAGTCATTTTAATTAATCTGAATTAATTTTCTTGCTATAAATTGAAGTTCTTATATTACTTTAATAATACTTTCTTTAAGTTTCCGATAAGAAAACAATTTTAGCTTTCAGCTTTATTCTTTTAAGGCACTTAAATGAAAACAATTTTAATTTGCTGAAAATAAGTTTAGGTCTATTCATTAAAATTAGTTGAAAGGCGATAAACAAACTATTGTTTGTTACCATTCAAACCTTAAGTTATACCTCAAGTTACTTCCAGTTCTTTGCTAATGTGTATATGCAATGACAGGACTACAACGTGAAGGTATCATTCTATAGAGCTCCTTATCTTGTAGACATCGACAAAATTAACGGAAAGACAACTCTTAAACTCGACGAAATCTCTGTGGATGCATCGAATGCTTGGCGCACAGCCGACGTTCTATTGTTCAACACTGGTCACTGGTGGAGCCACACAGGTTCTTTACGAGGGTAAGCTAAAGTTATAACCTCTATATAAGTGAAATTTTTCACATACCTATAACTAGGAGGGTAACATATAGATCATTATTGTAAATTATGAGTGAATAGTGAAAGTTTTTTGGGATGAGACAGGTGGGAGCAGATGGAGACAGGTGGGAGATATTACGGCGACATGGATAGGTTAGTGGCGTTGAGAAAAGGACTAGGAACGTGGTCTAGTTGGGTCCTTCGTTATATCAATTCTCCTCTCACTAGAGTTTTCTTCCTCTCGGTCTCACCCACACACTACAAGTATGTACCACTCTCTCTTAATCTTAAAATGAATTATTCAACCACTAAACTATCATAAATTAGTTTTTCTTTGTTTTTAACACTACACGAGACTTTGGGAGCTATGTGATGAATGATGATAATTAGCATTATACGAGACATATATAAGCACGTGTAGTGTTGATAATTGATAAATTAATTATCTTGATATTAACGACGCAAATTAATAAATAGGAAACATATGCGTTGGATTGATAGTTTTTGCTAGATGTTGCCAAACTATATTAAATAAATTGGCTTGCTAGTTGCTACCAAGCTACTCTCTCTAGTCTTTAGTAACCCACCATTGTGCATGGCCTTTGCTAGCTATAGCTAGAAAGTGTAGACGTGATGAAAAATACGTGTGTATATAATTGTACTAGTTTTTCTTTAAATGTAAATAATGTTTCAACAAAAAGTAGTTGCTTATGAGTTATAATATGTCATTTCAAAACGAAAATCCCTATTTTCCTTGTCAAAAAAATGAAGATGGCTAATGGCAATTTGGCATGGTCTATTATTTGCCGTCGAAAAGAGATTTCAATATTGCATTAGTGCAGAAAAAGAAAGAAACATAAGGATAAGAATAGTGTTTTTTTAATATATAAAGGTCCACATATGAGCTGTGTGTTTTTGAATAGGGTCCCAAAAATAATAGTCCAATTGCTTAAGTTTTGCCAATGAGAAAGCTTCTCTTCATTGCAACTTGCAAAAGATTATACTATAAACATAGCCACCAACATAACCATTAATGTTGTATCCTACCATTCCTATAATCTTTAATAAAACTGTTCCCTGCTTCTATTTTTTTCTCTAAAACAATATGCTTTTATTTGTGATGTTAGCCCAAATGAGTGGACTTCAAGATCAAAAACTTCAACAATAACTCAAGGAGGTAAAAGCTGCTACGGACAAACGACACCGTTTAGTGGAACAACGTATCCAACAAGTTCATACGTGAACCAGAAGAAAGTGATAGACGACGTGGTTAAAGAGATGAAGTCTCATGTCTCATTGATGGATATAACTATGCTCTCTGCTCTTCGTGTCGACGGTCATCCTTCGATATATAGTGGAGATCTCAACCCTTCTTTGAAAAGAAATCCTGACCGTTCATCTGATTGTAGCCATTGGTGTCTTCCGGGTCTTCCCGACACTTGGAACCAATTGTTTTATGCTGCTTTGTTGTACTGAAGATTTGATTAACCAAGATCAAACAAAATGTATCTATTGAATTATATAGTTTCCTAATTTTTATTTGTAAGTTCACTAAGTTGTTACGTTTAATCAAACATATAATTGTGAAGTTGAGGATCTTGTTACGTTTAATCAAACATATAAGTTGTTACGTTCACTAAGTTCACTAATCCTAACTTTCAAACTTATTTTGTCGAATCGAAAGGAAAAAACATTTGTAAATAAACAACATTTTTCGAACACTTAAAATAAAAAGGCCTATATATTGGGCATCAAGCTCCTCAATTTAGGCCCATAAAAGATTACTAAAGGGTTTATCAATCCCAAGAAAAACGAGAACAAAGAAAGATGTTTTGGATATCTACTATCTAGGTTATAGAACTACTTGTGGGAGTCTATGCAAGTACTCTTAATCGTCGCCGTGTTGCTAATAGGAATCTAAGGGCCTGACTGGTTTAAACGCAGCGGGTGCGGTTGCGGTTGCGGGAGTTTGCGGAAACGGGCGGTTGCGGTTTCAAGCGTTATCAAGTGTTTTGAACGACTGGTTGAGCGTTTGGTAATAGGTGCGTTTGCGGGAGTTTTATGACTGATAAACCAGCGGGTGCGATAGTAATTAAATAAAAAATAACCAAAATAAATATAATATATTACTATTAAAAGAAAAAAATACAATATATTATTATGATAAATTGATAATATTTGAAAAATTAAACATACTTAATAATTAAAACCATAAATAAAACTGAAAATTCAAAAATAAATAAATTTTGTAAGAAAAAGCTTAATACTTTATGCATTTGGTACATCACCAAAAATTGCATCAAGTAGTGTGATAAACTGTAAATAACGTTGAACTCGCGGGTTTTCCGGATTGCCTCTATACATATGATAAAGTTTCTTCAAGATATCCAAACGATTTTTAACACATCTCCAACTCAAATTTTTTCCAAACGTTAATATTCTTAAGAATATTTTCTTTTTGAACATCACTTAGAAATCTGATTTTGGGGTCTTTGCATTCTTCCGTTTATTTCTCCACAATAACCCGTTGAAGTAACGCAAATGTGGTCTCGTTTGACCAAATGATTTTCTAATCGAGAAAACAAATCAAAACATGTATTCAATCAAAAAACTTAAAAAACAACAAAATAAAAAAAAACGATGCCATGAAATATTCCGAGAATTACACTAGCTAATGAATGGATGAAAGGATAGATCATACTTACGTTTGATTCTTGATTTTGACTTTGATTTTTGTCAGTTTGGGTGGATGCCATAATTGAGAGAATAGGGTTTCATTGATTAGGGTTTTCTGATAAGAATAAGTATAGGGTTTGGGTGGAAGACATAATTATTTTAATTAATTAATTATTATTATTTTTAATCTAACCGCTACCGCCCGCAACCGCAAACGCTTGCGGGAAGGAGCTTTTGAAATCTGGCGATTTCGAGCGGTACAAAGCGATATCTAGCGGTTTCTATGATTAGTGCCAACCGCTAATAACCGCTACCACCTGCAAACGCAGCGTTTGCGGGTGACAGAGGGAGAACCAATCAAACCCTAAGTACTTTTTGCTCATACGGATCTTCCTAATTTAGATTCGAAAGAGAAACAAAATTTAATTTGAGAGATTATGGGCCATCCAGATGCAATACTATTGAATATTGATCTAATTAAAGGACGTCCAAGTTCTAAATGTTAGATGTCTTTATGAAATCTATTGTGCAGATGACATTATAGTTGCTAGAAAAAAACTACATTACGTTGCAATTTTTAAACTTACAAGAAAAAAGTAGATTGAAGACAATTTCAACGAGAAACAACAGACGACTGCATAAAAATCCTAATTAGGGAGTAGAAGAAACCTACTTTGCTTGATTAATCATTCCACTTGGTCAAAAAATATATACCCATACAACCAAGTCCAATTGTTCAAGTAGGAGGAGTCTTGTATGTGACTTAGTCTTCTGTTGAACATAAACAGCATTAAATCATAACTAATAATCATTACTATGACTGATTGACTGATAATTGTAATGATTTTCTAATTGTAAGTTATTTATGATTGCAATTTCTAAAGTATATTGCCTAACCCACGGAAATGCCATCACATGTCGAAAGTAATAGTTTTATTTTGGTCTCGCTTGTTTCTAACGGAGTTTATGTATATAGAGATATATATATGCCTATGATTATTCTCTACAAAAATGAAAATCACATTTCAATACTTTTTTAAAAATGTATTCTTAAAGAGAAGACGCAAAAAGTATTTAAGTGTACAGTGAACAAATAAGATTTTGTTTTAGTGGTGAAAGAGAAAAATTACACTATATTTCTAAATTAGTTTTTTTTCTTTCTTTTCGGTTTTTGAGGTCATTTAATCAGATAATTCGAAAATATTTAAATAACTTATGTACTAGGATAAAAAGCAAACATTTTTTTTTGGTATGAATTAGTAGTAGAGAATATTACGTGATTAGACACTTTTTTAAAAGTTTGTTCCTAATTAGGCACTTTAAATGGAGAAGTCACTTTAGATAAATTATTTTACTTATTTACCCTTTAACTACATTTTTTCCATCGGTCATTTCTTCTCTCTCCTTTTCCCATCTCTTCTCTATTTTTTTTTTTTCTCACTTTATCGAAGAAAAAAACATTTCCCAGAATATCTTCAATTCCAAATCTGCAATTAATCTCCAAATCCACTCTACGCGATGGCTTTCTTTTTTCTCTGGACTAATTAGAGAATATGAGGTCTTGGTTTCTTTAAGATTGTAATTTATTTTGCAATTTAAATATTTGTTTTGATATAAATTTGAGATTCAATTATCTAAGAAACATCTTCTTCTTCAACAATGGCGGCTTGATTTGATTTTTGCTCTCTCTCATGTGTCAAACTCGTTTCATCTATGTAGCATCGAGATTCCGGTTAATCGAATTTCCTGTTATTATGGACATGATATACAAAATGGATATAGAACAGTAAAAAGGTTTCCGAATGGATATATTTAAATGGACTCGTTATTATGGACACCAAACCATTGTTTGTTGATTTTTCTTTCGGTTTGCAGAGACCTCTACCTTCAAAACCTTATGGACATGGAACTTTGGTTTCTTTACAAAACACGGTTAATCGAATCTCCTGTTATTATTGACATGGTATATAGAATGAATATAGATAAGTAGAAAGGTTTTTGAATGGATATATTTAAATGGATTCGTTATTATGGACACCAAAACATTGTTTGTTGATTTTTCTTTCAGTTTGAAGAGACCTCCACTTCCAAGACCTTATGGACATGGAACTTTGGTTTCTTTACAAACCACGGTTAATCGAATCTCCTGTTATATGGACATGGTATATAGAATGAATATGAATCAGTAAAAGGTTTTCTGAATGGATATATTTAAATGGACTCGTTATTATGGACACCAAAAAATTGTTTGTTGATTTTTCTTACAATTTGCAGAGACCCCACCTCCAATACCTTATGGACATAGAACTTTTACCAAATTCCTGAGATAATCGAGATCAAATTGTTTAAGAAACTTCTCCAAAAGTTATGGAGACGTGGAGAGAGAGAGAGAGAGGCGCTACAAATCATGGAGAGAGAGAGAGAGAGATTTTATTTATTTTGGGTAAGGATCGTGGAAGAGGAATAACAAAAAAGAGAAATTAAGAATTAAAAACATAAATATTGAATTGAGGGTAAAAAAGTCTTTAAAAAAAAAGAATTAATAGAAAAAGTGTCTATTTCCTATAAACTGCCTCAAACGGAAAAACATTCTCTAAAAGTGCTTAATAGTGGAACATTAATCGCATGACAATATAATAAGACGTAAAATTTTTGGTCTTATCATATGCAAATACTTATTAATAAGGAAATTTTGGTCTTATAATATTGCAAAAACTGATTTTTCTTTGTTTACTATTCATCCCTATCACAATTCACAACATTAACAAAAACTTTCTAATGGATTTTTCTTCAACTCTAGAACATTGCAATTCCTTTTCAACTCTAGAATATCAAATACCGTTTAAAAGACAAAACTATCAGTTAATGATGTCACAAATTACTCAAAAAATTAACACTCTCTTAATAAGAAGAAGACTTGTATTTTAATAATAAGAAGACCTCGTGTGAAACGAGATCAATTACAACTTTATGTATTAGACTTTTTGACAAATTCACAACGGTCATCAAATGGAAACAAACAAAACGAAGGCTCCTCTTCAGGCTCTCAACGGTCACTTGCTTAGAAGCTGCGACTACGACAAGCAAAAATACTCATCCAATGAAAACGACGACGTATAGAACCTAACGGTCGTTTTAAATTCTTTAAGATTCTATTTTTCATTTAATTTAAAAAGGAGAAGAAAAAAAAAGTGAGTCATCAATGAAACACTTCTTTAACACAGATACGTTACCCACATGCCCAATTATTAGCATTCGTTTCCTTTTAGACGTGTTTTTGACTTCATTTGAAATGTCTGTTTTAACCTCACAGAGCAAACCCAATAAATCGCTTACTTCATCGTTTTAGCTATTTTAGACTGTGAATGACCGTTTTACCCTCCAACATTCTCTTTTGTACTATCTGCTGTGTTTTATTGAATTTTATTCTACGTTACAAAGGGCCTTTCTTCTTATTTGCAATACTCCTCTTTTTGTTTATGATAGTTCTAGTCTACTAGACATAATTTGTTTTTATTATTAAATTGACATAAAGTTACCAAAAATTGAATGATTCTTATTTTGGTTATGAAAAAATATTGGAATAAAAAATCTCATGGATATATACATTTTTCATTATTAAGAAAAAATGATATTTTCCTTTATTTTGCCAACAAAAAAAAACTGGTCAACAAGAGTAGGATTCAAGCTAATTTTGTTTTCCTCAAAATAATATCCATTTTGTAGAAAGTAAAAGGACAACATAAATAAAGGAAATGAAAGTTGTAAGGGCATAAATGTTATTTACAAAGTCAAAGAGACTGAAAAACTTTGAATAAAGCTCGATAAACACGGACTCTAATTCATTCAATATTCATTACCTTCTTCTTTCCTTTATATTTAAAAACCTTCTTCTTCTCTCTCTGTACATCGTCACAACAAAAAAAAAACAGAAGGAGAAGAAACAAAAACAATAATCTCAGCAAAAACAAATCTCTACTCATCGAAATCGAAATCAAAATATAGAAACGATGTCTTGCTCCGTCGCCGTATGTAATTCTCCGGTGTTTTCACCGTCGTCTTCTCTATTCTGCAACAAATCTTCGATTCTCTCGTCACCGCAAGAATCTCTTTCTCTAACGCTTTCTCATCGCAAACCTCAGACCTCTTCTCCTTCCTCTCCATCCACCACCGTTTCTTCTCCTAAATCTCCATTTCGTCTCCGTTTCCAGAAACCTCCGTCCGGATTCGCTCCTGGTCCATTATCTTTTGGATCTGAATCTGTTTCTGCATCCTCTCCTCCGGGAGGTGTTTTAAAGAGGAAACGACCTACAAGGCTTGATATACCGATTGGTGTTGCTGGATTTGTAGCTCCGATTTCTTCATCGGCCGCTGTGGCTGCGACGCCGAGAGAGGAGTGTAGAGAGGTTGAGAGAGAAGGTGATGGTTATTCTGTTTATTGTAAGAGAGGAAGAAGAGAAGCTATGGAGGATCGTTTCTCTGCTATCACCAATCTTCATGGAGATCGTAAACAGGTAATTTTAAATTTCAAATTCATTTTTCAGTTTTGGTTTAGAATTGAATTGAATTGGTGATTTTGATTCGATTGATTAGCAATTACAGCTCAAATTAGGGTTTATCATGTGAGATCTACATTGATTGGGTTAATAAGCTATCTAAAATTAGGGTTCTTTGGGGAAAATTGAAATTCTGAATAGAATTAGAAGTTTTACAGAATCATATGAAACAATTGTGTGCTTATTGATGAATCGTGTATTCTAAACGTTGTTTTGCTTTGTGATAATTTCTCAGGCGATTTTCGGAGTCTATGATGGTCATGGAGGAGTTAAAGCGGCTGAGTTTGCAGCTAAGAACTTAGATAAGAACATTGTAGAAGAAGTAGTTGGTAAGAGAGACGAGTCTGAGATAGCTGAAGCGGTGAAACATGGTTACTTGGCAACAGACGCGTCGTTTCTTAAGGAGGAAGACGTTAAGGGTGGTTCATGCTGTGTCACGGCTCTGGTTAACGAAGGGAACCTTGTTGTGTCTAACGCCGGTGACTGTCGTGCTGTTATGAGTGTAGGAGGTGTAGCTAAGGCTTTATCTTCTGATCACCGCCCGTCTAGAGACGATGAACGGAAAAGAATTGAAACCACGGGAGGATATGTTGATACGTTTCACGGTGTTTGGAGAATCCAGGGATCTTTAGCTGTGTCAAGAGGAATTGGAGATGCTCAACTTAAGAAATGGGTTATAGCTGAACCAGAGACAAAGATTTCGAGAATCGAGCATGACCATGAGTTTTTGATCTTGGCATCTGATGGTTTATGGGATAAAGTGAGTAACCAAGAAGCAGTAGACATTGCTCGTCCTCTCTGCTTAGGAACCGAGAAGCCATTGTTGTTAGCTGCCTGTAAGAAGCTTGTCGATTTATCTGCTTCACGAGGCTCGTCTGATGATATCAGTGTGATGTTGATCCCTTTACGCCAGTTCATATAGAAAAGAGAGGCATCTTAGAAGATTTTAGATATATGATAAACGTTAGAAATTTGGAGGTTTTATATGATTTAGTTCTTTTGTTTAACTTGATCCATTCATTTATTTATTCTTTCTAACTTAGTGAACAAAGCTAAACTCATTGTGGCTTATGATTACTTGTATGATTCGAGCATTGGCCGAAATTAATCTAATAATCGGTTCGTTATATATCTTGTCATATGTTTCAAGATCCTGCAAATTTCTCTACAGTACAATACCAACACAGTGCTTGGAAGAGATTGACTCAATCTGAATCAAAGATTCCTTGTTTTGATGAATTTCAATTCACAACTCCAACATACATGAAGTTCATATTGAGATGCAACGTGAAAGAAATCGACATGACAAGTGATCCTGGTCAAAGAGTCACACGGCCAATATTGTTTTAAAGTGGAACGAAGGTACAAGAGAAGTTGATCGAGAAAACAAGTTCAACCATAAAGAGAGTTTTCTTAGGAAAAAGGAGAAAAACAAACAAAGTCCTCAAGTTTGACAGGCTAACATAAACCATTGGGCCGGACACAAACCCGAATAGCCCAAAATATATTATTTGTTCACATGTGTAGTTTAATTAGTTTTGGTCTTGGATCTCAAATTCTCAATCTGTTTTCATGCAAACGTAAGATATGTTTTTATTTTGTCTACTAGTTAAAATCTCGTTAAATCTATTCATTTTCGTGTTTTTCACATTCAGTCTGGTTAGACATTGAGACCAATACAAACCACTTAGAATTTTGGCTGTGGTTGACATATATATCCTAACAATGTTGTTAATTGTGACAATGTTGACATGGATTAAGAACCATAATTTTCGATGAATTACATATTAACAAGAGTGAAATGATGTGCAAATTAAATTGAACATATACATTTTATGTACATATAAGAAACAAGCAAAAACAAATATGTGCGGTGATAATGATTACCGACATGGATAAGCCGATAAAAGGATAAGAAAAATAAAACAAAAGATTGAGTTTGTGAAAAGAGGAAGAAGACAATGGTCAAAGAAAGAACGTAAAAACAACACGTGAATTACAAACACATGTTTTTGTGTTGTAGGCGGAGAACACGTTGTTGTTTTTTGTCTTCCAATGGACCCCAAAAACGGCACGTTGTTCGGCTTTTTCTCTTTTGTTCTTGTTTTTGTTTCTCCAACTCTAATTTCTTTTCTTCTCGTATTTAACTTTACCAAACCAAATCTCCGGAAAATTAGCATTTCAGTCCCACACACATCATGTGTTCTACCGATTCAGTGTAACTAAACTTAATGTAACATAAGTTGTGTTAGTTCACTTAATTTAGCTTCCATCTATCAGTTTCATTTATTTCACTGTTTTTTTTTTCAAAAACAAATTTATGAATGAAAGCCTAACAAATAACACCATGACCTACATGATCCACATTGAGTTAATCCCTACAACCTAACTTTACCTGTATCTTTTCATATTTTAATTGTGAAAATCATGATTTTTAACTCTATTTTCATCTCATTACAAGTCAATGTCTATTTTATGTTATTTTACAAGTCAATTTCTATTTTATCTTTTGGGCAGTTTTTTTTTCCAAGAGGAATAAAGCTTGAAAAGAAGTAGTTGAATTAGACTTGTTAACAAACCCATAATAATTAACTAAATAAACAAAGAAAATATCAATAATACTATAAACCACACTCGCATGCAATTAAATATTCACGATGTAATTAAGACAGAGTTCGTCCACTACAACTGGCCATTGGTTGGCATTTACTATTCTTTCAAAGTTAGAATCGGTGTTTTGCGTGTGGTCCCTCGTTTTTTTTATTTAATACACTATAGTTTTTTTTTTTTTTTTGTCAAAATAAGAATCTATAGTTAAAGCCATTTACTTTGTTTGTAGCAATTTGTTTCGCGATGTAATTCGTAAATTAATGTTAGACACACAAAAAAATAGTCCATGAAATGGAAGCGAATCGTAGATACGTGCAAACAATTCACTCGCATTATTTGATTCGAAGCATTGGCCTTATCATTATGTCTTCAGCTCTAATCGACGATTTGAAAATTTAGTGCAAGAAGAAAATATAACCGATAATATAAAGCACCACATGTATTTGACTTTAATTGCTTAAACTATGGTATTCAAGTTAGATTGTTGTAATGATATATGCGGAAGAACCTTGGATCGAAATTTTGACACCTCTCATTTTGTTACTCGATTCGATTTAGAATGAAAAAGAAAGCTAAACGGATTCGGAGGAACACATGTAAAGGATTCACTTATCTCAATGTGAGACCGAGCTTATCTCGGCAAGATGATCGATGCAATCCACAATTTGGTTATCAGCGAGAGAGCTACACCAAGGAAAGTGCAAAACTGTTAACAGACTAATCATGATACTAATGAATTTGGAACAAAAGCTTGTTTCCAACGAATTTCTGACGTTTTTCATGGTTGACAATCGCTATGTTTTCATGTATTGCTCTATTTAATATGGTGTATTCCAAAAAAATTATATCTGTCAGTCTTTCAAATACTTAAGATTCTTTAACTCTCCTACAACTACAAGTCGAGTAACAACCTCACCAAAATTATGCAGTACAAGTATTAAATGAGAGCGTAATTTTTTCTGAGGGTTTTGGAAAAAATTAAAATCTATCAAAACTAAACAATTTGCTTACAACTTTTTCTATAAAAAAAAACACACACACAAAAAAAAAATTAAGACGACGAAAATTTTCAAATTAAATATTAACATGTGACGTGATAAAAGTTTGGTTAAAGTATATATTTGTTTTAACATTTAAACTGTAATACAATTCACATAACTTTTTTTTGTCAACAAAATATTTTTGGACCCTTGACCTATAATCTCATGCGGTCCGGAACTAGTCGGGAAAAACCGTTTACATAACATAGTGACAACCCATGCTGCCTCAACTATGCTTGCAATGCTTCGAAGTTCGGACATCCAGATATTGCTCGATTTGTATTGCTGCCACTTTTACTACCATTCGGATCTCTATCTTGGTGATACGAAGATCAAGTGTGCATGATCTTGAATCAATCCTATAAAAGAAAAGCTAAAGATGATGATGTTGTTAGAGGTTCTTCGGAGTTGCAATAACATAAGCATGTTGTATTGTCGGCCACCTTAATTTCGAGTTTTTTCTGCTTCGTCGTTGTCTTCTTCTCTCACGACACTTATCAACATAAACAGCAACTTATGTCTCTACTATGTTTTGATCCTTAGTACCCCAAAAATATTATTTTAAAGCAAATCAACATAATCTTAATCAAATGTCTCTCTTTTCATTATTCATAACATTTTTTTTAGTCTTTAAAACCACGCGCCTTAATGTCAAACAGTTTCTTGATTACCTTTCACTTTGATTTCTATAGATTTTTCTCTCTTTCCGAGTAAGTATATACTTACAACATGTCATACATATATAGAGTCAAATTCGATTAGAAAAGAACATTAAAGTTTAGTACCAATGAATGACATGTTGCACTTGCAATGTCTAATATGTTTTCCAAGTGGATTGTTTCGATCTGTAACTTGGTAATATGGTATGGGTCCTTTAAAATCTTTAAAATAATATCTTATTTTTTGGATTCTAATCTAAAGGATATCCATACAAGTGGTGGACCGTTAATATAGTACTTCACGTTCACGGAAGGGCAGAGATCTTCCCAGAAGCAAACAAATAAAATAATTTTTCGTAACATAAATATATATCTATCTTTATATGCGATAAGCTGCGGCGGATTTTTTTCATAAAGCGACGTATTTTTTATTAAGTAAATACCATAGGTAATTAGATGGCAAGTGTATCGAAGCAGGAAAAAGTATTTAATAATTTTAATAAATTAATTAATTACTAACTAGTGTTTTGTCAACTCATGAATTTAGTATTTGAAAATGATTATTCATGAACTTTTTTGTTGGTCAACATTATTGTGGAATTATAAGCATTTCAAATGAAAACTACATTTTTTTTCATATCCTCAAGGATCACGTTGAGTAAATTATCTGTTTTATTACCCAACAAAAGACAAGAAAAACAATAATATTTAAAAGTAGAGGTGGAGGTGGTGAGTGCACGTCAATAGTGCGATCTTCTAGCAAAACATTAGTGAGTTCGGACAACTGGAGTCTTTGGTTCTCTGTTGGAGAACGTGGACCAACAAGCTAGTGACACATAAGCTTCCAAAGTAGACCCCTCCAAAGATCTCTAGTTCTTTAGGTGCCCAAGTGATATACCTCTCTCTCAACCTCTTTGAACAACTAACTCGGTCGCTACACGTTACTTACTCGCTTCCAATATTTGTTTGGTTCGCTTATTTTTAAAGGTCTTCCCCGTGCTTCGTGTACAAACACCGATGCACCCTCGTCGACATCAATTGTTGACACTTTTTAAGCACTAAAAGTTAGTTGGAGGAAATTGATCCAATGCATATTACTAGAGCATCTAATATTTGTTTCGATTTCATCCGATAGACCTTCTAAGTTCTAACCAACATGTTTTCAACACCTTTTGACAGAACACTAGTGTAGGCCTTGGAAATTTGTAGAAAGAAAGCCAAAAAAGAAAAGAAATTTAAGGTCATTAATTATTAAAATGTTGTTAAGAACTTTTAAATTAAAAACGGGAAAAGGACTCCATCTCCTCGCATTTAACAACTCGAGATCTCTACCACTATTGTACATAGACATTCTATAAATCTATCGGTAACAGACCGCAAACTCAAACTTTTGTAGTTTAGGGTTAGGACTATTTTCTGGTGTAACAGACATGTATGTATTTAGAGACTGTACGAGTGCCTCAACTTAGACATGTTCGTTTTGGTAATGTTTTGAGATATATAAAAGAAAATAATGTTTACAATTATGAGATCACAAAGTTTAGAAGAGTGATTGATTGGATTAAATTTTATTCTTTGAACGTAGTCCAAAATTGACAACAAAAAGTGATAATTGATTCGTCTTAATTAAGATAAAACAATTCTCTTCATATGATTGGCTACTACGTAATTTGTTATCACGATTACAAGAATAATAATACATCATTCGTAGATTACAACCGAATATTCCATGTCTCTGATTTCCTATAACACGAGTCAACAAAGAAAAAGAAAAACTAAAACGCGCAACAACAACAACAACAACAACAAAAGTCAACCGACCAAACAAAGGGTCCGAAAATCAATCGACACGTTTTGTTAGTTTACCGTTCCCACGACTCGTCGGGCAGATCTCTCAGCACTTGTCGGTCCTAACTTAATGTCCTTTTAACAGTAAAATTAAAACACAAACCGTTTTCTTTGTTGAAGTTAAACGAACCAATTTATTAAACCGTTGACTTATTCCATTTTATCCTTTTTTCGGGTAAAGAATCAACGAGACCTGATCAAACCACAACTTGAACTCTTTGTTGATAAGGATAAAAGTTAAAGTACTCAAGTTTTCTTTCTTACAACATCCCAAGAACTTCTCCAAGTGTCGTTACTGACATCATCAAGGTATCAAAACCTTTCTTCCTAACTATCCATTTGTCTAATTAAAAAGGTTAAAAGCTAATTTAATTAAAGAGTTAGTACTGTTTTGAATTTCCCCAAGTGGGAAGTCTTTATTTATGGCTTCACGATTTCAAAATCCAGAAAGACAAGTAGAAAAGAAACGTCCACGTCGGATAATAAAATTAAAATTCCAACTTTATTTCTCGTTCACATTTGACACTTCATCACACGTATAAATATCGTCGTGTGTCCTTAGAAATTTACACACGAAAAGTTAGTTAAGCAGCAACAAAAAAAAAACATGGAGAAACAGAACATTATCTCAAACACTTCTTCTTCTTCGTCTTCTTGGATTCGTGGTTCTTGTGTTGGAAGAGGTTGTTTTGGTACAGTAAGCAAAGCTTTGAGTAAAATCGACGGTGGACTTTTCGCCGTGAAGTCGATAGATCTCGCCACGTGTCTTCCTTCTCAAGCAGAGTCGTTAGAGAACGAAATCGTTATTCTACGGTCGATGAAGTCTCATCCAAACATAGTGAGGTTTCTCGGTGATGATGTGTCTAAAGAAGGAACGGCGTCGTTTCGAAATCTTCATTTAGAGTATTCACCGGAAGGTGACGTTGCTAACGGTGGAATCGTTAACGAAACGCTTCTCAGGCGTTACGTGTGGTGTCTTGTCTCTGCTTTGAGTCACGTTCATTCTAACGGAATTGTTCACTGCGACGTTAAATCTAAGAACGTTCTTGTTTTTAACGGTGGTAGCTCCGTTAAGCTAGCGGATTTTGGATCGGCGGTTGAGTTTGAGAAATCTACGATTCATGTTTCGCCACGTGGAAGTCCGCTTTGGATGGCTCCGGAGGTGGTTAGAAGAGAGTACCAAGGACCGGAGAGTGACGTGTGGTCTTTAGGGTGTACCGTCATCGAGATGCTCACCGGAAAACCAGCTTGGGAAGATCACGGTTTCGACTCGCTGAGTCGGATCGGGTTCTCTAACGATTTGCCTTTTATTCCGGTGGGGTTATCGGAACTCGGGAGAGATTTCTTAGAGAAATGCTTGAAACGTGATCGGAGTCAGCGTTGGAGCTGTGATCAGCTCTTGCAGCATCCGTTTCTGTGTCAAGATCATCATGACTCGTTCTTCACTGAGTCGTCTCCGCGTTGTGTTCTTGACTGGGTCAACTCGGAGTTTGACGAAGAAGAAGAGAGCGACGAATGGAGACCAGAATCCATGGTTTCGGCGATGGCAAGGATAAGTAAATTAGCTATAACCGGAGGAGCAAATTGGGAATCTAATGGTTGGACTGAGGTTAGAGACACTTCCGAAGAGTCAGAGGCAAAAAAGGAAGTTCTTGTTTCTCCAAGGGTAGAATTGGAATCTTACATATCATTGGAGTCGTCAAGCGATGATTCCGTAAGACAACCGAGGAATGAAGAGTCGGCGACGGAGTTGGCGTCGGCAGTGACGTGTGAAGCAATATTGTTGGTGATGATATTGGTGGTAGAGAATATTCAAATATATGCCACGTTTTACACCAGTAGTATTATTATGCATATTCTATATTGTTGTAGTTGTTGTTGTTATTATCATTATCAAAACAATAATAAGAAGAATAATTTTTCGAAATCTACATCTTTCATTCTCAGCCTTAACTTTTTGTTTGGTATTGCATGTGATTCGGATCGGTCTATCTATTAACATAAAAACTCTTTTACGTGAGTGTCCTTAACTCTCAATTGTTACCTCCTTTTTTGTTGATAACTCTCATTTAACACACCCAGTTTTTGGTTTGATAGCTTCTTATTGGACCATACATTATAGAGTAAAATATTTAAGTTCGTTAGAGAGGAACTAAGACCATGTAATTAAGTATAGTTAGGCTGATAAAGTATATGGTTAGTGTCAACGTGAAGTTGTCAGCCTCTTCTTATTTTTTTTTGTCGGCGTTGGATAATATTGTTAGGTCAAATAGTCGATGTGAACTATAAAACTTTGTTCAATGTTTTAAAAGGTCAGACAATAAATATGGTAGTAAGGAAGAGAAAATGGAAGATGACGATGAAGTGGTGGGCAACGTTGAGTTGGCTTACTAGAACTCCATAAGTTTTTCAATTTGGAAAAAAGTATCAATCTAAATACAATATACGCTTAGATTATAAAGAAGAACATTCCATCTCTTCATCGCTTATCTCTTCTTCAAAACCTTATTTTTATTAGCAATACTTTTTATAACGGATATATAATTGTACTATTCTATATGTATATTCTTACGATTTATGTAACACTCATCTTTATTGTCGTCACTTAATTACGTACTTTATGATTTTAAGAAAGTTCAATACTTTTTACAGATTTTATTTAATATTTGGCTAACTTAGCGAATGCCTAGATATATAGCTATTGCGGTCGAGCAACTTTTTTCCTATTTTATGATTTTTTTCTATAGGCATCTTATCCATATATTGAAAAAAACATGTAAATTTAGAGATCATCTACGTACTTTTAGTTTACGTAGTTGAAGGAGATCATCTAACTAATAAAGATTATAGAGAACCAATACTACAAAAAAATCATTTTATATCACTTGTTTTGAATATTTGTATTACTTATAATTGATGTAAGAGAATTATTACAAGGAGCCTCCTGCAAATGGTTTTCTTTGAGTTTTAAGATTTGGTAGAAAAATGCAAAAACGGAATTGTATAACTTTTTCCATAAGTGCATTAAAGTTTAAACAGTGTGAGTATTGGTTGATTAGTACCTAATCCATTTTCTAAATAAAAACACATACTGGTTGAGAAAAAGAATAGTAGGCCCATAAAGCGCATATTGCAGTATTTATGGCCCATGATGGATCTGAACTTATAGATCACTTGCAGTAGCCATGGCCCATTGATGGATCTGAAGTTCAGAACTTATAGATCACTCATCTCCCTCCGGTTTTCAATTTGACCCACCCGGTTTAGTATACGAACTCCGGTTTATATAACTTTGACCCAGATCTAATTTTATTTTAACCAGCAAATACAAAAAACTTCCGATCCCCCTTAGCGTTTCCTTCTCCGGCGATATTCTTCTTCTTCGGCTCACATTGCATCGTCTCTCACTCGATCCTTCGTTCTTTCAGGTTTGTTATCTCTTCCCTGATATTTTATGCGCAGTTCGATCTTCCTCCTTTCTCTTTTTGTTAGCTTTATCGACAAATGTAAGCTAGGGTTCTCGCAGAGTAATTGATCGATAGCTTCCTTCGTTTGATCTGTTTTGTGTTGTGATTCCGACCTCTTGAACCGTATAATTGAATCGCGTTTCCATAGTTTCCTCTCGATTTTTGAATCGCGTTATACAATTGTCTACTTTATGTACATTTCGCTTCGGATTCGTAACCGTAGCTTCGATTTTTGTGTTTGAATCGGTTTGATTAGATAATTTATGCCTTTAGGATCTGCATCGATTCGAATTTCGATCTTGAAATCTATACTACTGGTGATTGTTGCTTGAGGTTTATATTGATCTCTGAGAATTGACTGTTTCATGGTGATCTATTTCGACTAAATCTTTGTTGATACATGTGTCTGGTGAGATATGTTGCTCATTGCTTGAGCAAGCGAAGTGAAAATAAGAAAGATGTTATTATACTTCCCTAAGATTGAAATCCATTGGAAGAGATGTGAATTACCCACTATTGATCATCAAATTCGTTTCCTGTGTTCCTTTTCAACTTGCATACCGTAGCTTATGTCTTATTGTTTATATAGTTTCCTGTTGGAACTGGCGGAGAATCACTTAGTTGAGTTTTTCTGTGGCAGATGCGATTGTTTTGAAAGTGTTATAATTGATCTTGCTTCTGCTGTGTTGTATCTTGTACTTACATGTGATGTATGAGTATCGAAGTTGTTGTGACAGATAGCATATGAGCCTTTACATTGTTTCAACTATTAGCTGTGAGATATTTGTGAACCTTGTAGTTTATGATCTCTGCTTTTCTTCCATGAGCTGTGTTTTACAGGCTATTTTGCTGTGTGTGTTGTTCCACACAGATGATCTCATTCAACAATTTTGCAATTTTACTTCTATTTGCAGGGACAATCATTTCGGAAACATGCCAGGTCAGAAGATTGAAACGGGTCATGAGGACATTGTCCATGATGTGCAGATGGATTACTATGGAAAGCGAATTGCAACTGCATCATCTGACTGCACCATCAAGATAACCGGTGTCAGCAACAACGGTGGATCGCAGCAACTAGCCACATTAACCGGCCACCGTGGTCCTGTCTGGGAAGTCGCGTGGGCACACCCAAAGTATGGATCAATCCTTGCTTCATGCTCCTATGATGGTCAAGTCATACTCTGGAAAGAAGGCAACCAGAACCAATGGACCCAAGATCATGTTTTCACAGACCACAAATCTTCAGTCAACTCCATTGCATGGGCTCCTCATGATATCGGACTATCCTTGGCCTGCGGGTCATCTGATGGCAACATTTCGGTTTTCACAGCCCGTGCTGACGGTGGCTGGGACACATCAAGGATTGACCAAGCACATCCGGTTGGAGTCACTTCAGTCTCATGGGCCCCAGCCACAGCGCCTGGTGCTCTTGTGAGCTCTGGTCTTCTCGATCCGGTTTACAAGCTAGCTTCTGGTGGATGTGATAATACCGTGAAAGTGTGGAAGCTCGCTAACGGGTCATGGAAGATGGATTGCTTTCCAGCTCTTCAAAAGCACACTGATTGGGTCCGTGATGTGGCTTGGGCACCAAACTTGGGTCTCCCCAAGTCCACCATAGCCAGTGGTTCCCAAGATGGGAAAGTTATCATATGGACAGTGGGAAAAGAAGGTGAGCAATGGGAAGGTAAGGTTCTCAAGGACTTTATGACTCCTGTGTGGCGGGTCTCGTGGTCGTTGACCGGTAACTTATTGGCCGTATCCGATGGGAACAACAACGTGACTGTGTGGAAAGAGGCTGTTGATGGAGAGTGGGAACAAGTTACTGCTGTTGAGCCTTAGGTTTTTGATGCTTTGCTATCTCTCTGCTCTTCCTTTAAGGAACTGAATCAAACATTTTTTCTTTACTCTTTTCTTAGTCCGGTTTGGTGGTCTTTTTCAGGGAATGTTGAATTGGTTTTCTTAAAGACTTTTGGATTATTTTTTTTCTTATTCTTTTCATAGACACCATTTTAAAATTCTAAAAACCAAGATCTTCATGATATATAGTTTGTCTCTTCATTTGATTTTCTTTTTTCTATATGGTAAAGAGTTTAATTTGAAGGAATTTTGAGTTTTGACCTTCTTCCATAAAATTAGATACGTGTTGTCTGTATTTTGAACCAATTGGTTCTACAAAAAAAGAAGCAGATATATAAATAGGCCCAAAAGGGCCCATTATAAGTTTATAGGGTATATGTGGCCTATAGGCCTTGTCTTAGACCCATTTAGTTCTTCTCTATAGACCGTCTCTCTTTCGGCGTCTCGTATAAAAATCTCATTTGCTTTTCTACAAATCACTCCCAAAATTCTCTCCATCAATCTCTCTTACACACTACACAAATTCAACAACTGAAACCAACTCAGAGCAAAAGCTTGATTTGACACTATGGCGAGCATTAGCAACGAGCCCGAGCGTGAGAACAGAGACGAAGAAGAGACTGGAGCCAACGAAGATGAAGACACCGGTGCTCAGGTTGCTCCTATCGTCAGGCTTGAAGAAGTCGCCGTCACCACCGGTGAAGAAGACGAAGACACCATCCTCGATCTGTATGTATCTCCCTTCGTTTAATCTAATTGCACTGGATCTGATCGTTTTCCGTAGTAGTTCCTCAAGTTCTAGGATTTTAGTTTCGATTCGGAGCTTGATTGTTGTTGTGCGAAAATCTGTAGGAAATCGAAGTTGTATCGATTTGATAAAGATGGAAGTCAGTGGAAGGAGAGAGGTGCTGGTACTGTTAAGTTTTTGAAACATAGAGTTTCTGGGAAGATTCGTCTCGTTATGAGGCAATCGAAAACTTTGAAGATCTGTGCTAATCATCTTGGTAAGATTTGTCTACCTTTATGTAAAATGATACTGGATCTGTATTTCTAGTAGTCTCTTTTTACTCATTTTGATCGTTTCCTTTGGAATTTTATGCAGTTGGATCGGGTATGAGTGTTCAGGAACACGCTGGGAATGATAAGTCTTGTGTATGGCACGCTCGTGATTTCTCCGATGGTGAATTGAAGGATGAGCTCTTCTGTATCCGGTTTGCTTCAGTTGAGAGTGAGTGTGAATTTTGCTTTTGTGTTTTTTTATTTCTCAGTTGATTGGATCTTACTACGTAATTGTTGCTTATAGTAGCACTGCTCTGTCTCGTTTTTGTGTGATTACGGTCATTGTGCCTATGTTATAGTAGCTTCGACGTTATCATTACCTCTTTCTGCATACTGTTTTGGCATAATTGTGCTTCTTAATCAGCAGTCTCGAGCGTAGACACTGTTAATTTATGGCTTAGATCATTGGAGGATCTTGAACTTAGTGATATTGCTGTTTAACAGCATGTTTTGGAAGTTTTCGATGTAGTGTCTTTGGCCAATTTAGAGATTTGGTTTAGTTTCTCTGGTAGATTTCATATGCACCTCTTCGCTAATCTGAAAGTTGAAGAGTATCATGGTAGTTACTTGATGATAAAAACCTATCAAAGGTGGCAATCAAGCTAGAGAAGTTAACTATATAGCTTCATGTATATGATCTGCATAGACAAAAACAGTTAAGTGTAATAATGGTTGCCTCAATGTAGCTTGGATCTGAGCTGTGTGTAGTATTGGAAAGCGTTTTGTGTGTGTTTATGACACCCTTCTGTTGATAAGATGTTCAAAGTCATAGTAGAGTTGCATAATAATCAAGTCTTGTTTACATGATCAGATTGCAAAGCATTTATGCAAAAGTTCAAGGAAGTAGCTGAATCTGAAGAAGAGAAAGAAGAGAGCAAAGATGCCTCTGATACCGCTGGTCTTCTTGAGAAGTTAACAGTGGAAGAGAAGGAAAGTGAGAAGAAACCAGTGGAGAAGGCAGAGGAAAACAAAAAGAGTGAAGCTGTTGAAGAAAAGAAAACAGAGGAGTCTGTTCCCTCAGCTTAAGATGCATGCTTACACACACATACGGCCAGGTAATCAATAGCCTGATGTGTTTTAAATCCATCGAAGGAAGACTTGGCTTTTATTTTCAAATTGAATACATGTTTTGAGTCGTGTTGAGAGTCTATATGTTTAGTGTCACAAAAGTGTCACAGGTGACATTTTGCATATTGCGAGATTGATTTTCGTGCTTGTTTGGGTTTCATTATCTGGAAGAAAAAAAGAGTGTATTTTGAGCTCTCTTATGATTTTTTTTTGGAAAAAGTGTGGACTCAAGAGAAGATTTTATTTTGAGTTCACAAAAATTTGTATGCATGGATGATTCGCGTGTTCTCTTTTTAATGCCAGTCGTGTTATTGAATCACTGAAAAGTGGTTACTCATAATTCTAGATATCCGTAGCTAATTGGCTATAAAATGGGTAAAGTTGGAATTAACTAAGCGACCATTTTTGCAGTTCAATTTTTATGTTCTTCAGTCTATAAATTTGGATAAGACTATGCAGATGAGATCCCTCTGTATGTTATTTTTAATCAAGTCTCTCTCTCTCTGGTGGTCTTTCATTATTCGTTGTATTACAAATGGACAAATTACGATTCAGGTTGGGTCATGTGTCACATAGTTGACCGGACCTACCTGGTTTTCATGGACTTTCACAAAAACTGGATCCCGAAATTAAGAACCCATTAATTCATGATGCTGATTTGTCACTTGTAGGACATATATCCCTTTAACATTAGGAAATTAAATATCATATATCAAATATCTGGTTGATATATCATATAACACTCACAAAATCACTTGATACATGAAAAGTGATATTAATTCATCAAGTGAAAATGAATCCCTAATAAACGTTGCGATCAAAAAAGAAGAAAAAAAAAAACGTTGCGATCAGATGGAGGCTTAACCAACAGTCAAACCCATCTTTCATCTGTCTTTTTTTCTTTTATTTTAAAAAGCTTGATTTGGTTAGAACATAAACTGATATGGCTAGGTACAACATAAAATCTTTGGACGATATTTGTATTCAATTCCAAATGTATAATAATTACCTCGATTTATCAATGACAAGAAACAATAGTTGGATATTTACCTCTAAAAGAAACCAATAGAGCTAGTCACCTTATTTGTCAAAACGTTTTGTATTAATCTCAAATCTAATTGTTAAAGAGTTCAAAGAACCTTCCTAATGAAGTTTACAAGTCCATCATCCATGCATGTGCATTAAATTAGTTAAGGTATAAAACCTAGAAACTTCATCGAAACATCATCCACAACTTTTTAAACCAAAAAACATCATACACAACTTTCAACACTTATCAATCAAAGGGACGCGTTGCTGCTTTTTCTTTCCTGTCTACTTTACTTTAGCAAATTTAATAATTTCATATTCCTTTTTTCTCACGCTATCTTACTTTTTCTCGTGTTTTTTCTTTCCAATTTCTTGCCCATTTGTTCCTATTTTCCAAAACCCTTTTGTTTGTTTTTCGGTTGTATTATTCCGATCCACTTTTACATGCAATGTACTTTGAGATATATATAAATAAGATGGTACGGATGGACCCTACAAGATGACAAGACACTCAAAAGATTTGGTTGTTGAGGCTTTTTGAGTGACGAGTGTCTGATATTATAATACTTACATGGTCATAAATTATTCCCAACCGTGTGCATGCATATGTCCTTACGTTTCTTTGATGTGAAATCTGAATTATTGACGTTTGTTTGTACCAGCTATGCGAGAATACGACAGTAGCATAATGTACACTTTGATTTCCCATGAATCATTCGCAAACATTTTACACCTACATGCATGACAAAAACCACCGAATTACTTCTATGCGCTTACTCTCTCTCACGATGTCAATAATACAGTAGCTAAGTCTAAACTCAACAAAGGAATCGATCACATATACATTTTATCATCTTGATAAAACTACGACTATTACATACTATTCACTCTCTCCAAAATCATGTGGGTTACTGAGAGACGAAAAGGGATCGGTTATATGGTATGGTGCAAATTCTTATCCTCGGGTTTAATCTTGTGTTGATGCAAAAGTTTCTACTCTCTTTATACCCAATTTTTGAGAGGAAGAAGTGATTCATATCTCTCTAAAGGTAGAGAGATCTAACATTTTCATAGATTATATTGCTATAGTAATACCGAAAAGTATCTAATATATTTTATTTCTAATAAATCTAGCTTCAGCAGATGTTGATTAGTTTGTTTTTTATAAAGACAAGATGATTAGTTTCATTAATATCTATGGGCTAGATTCATAAATATATTTAACACTCTCCGGCTATATATAATTCTAGTAGTATTGGCCATGCTCTACCATATTAAAAATTTATATGAGTCTTATCAAAACAAAACTAAAGATTGAATTATATTTCAAATTATTTCAAAATTGTCGACGTCTCGACATCAAATTCAGTACCTATCAAAATCAGAGATGGACCAAACCATATATTAATATACAGGTTACTAATCACAACAAATAAGACAATTGATAGATATATTCAAAATAATATGGAGAAAATAATTAGAAATGAAGAGAACGAGTGATAAATGAGAAAATGGCAAATTCATTTAATGAGGAAGGGACCCTCCCAACTTGAGAGAACTAGTCGACGAGTTTGGTGGATCCCCAAATGGGCCTCCCACTTTTCTCCTCCCTTAAATAAACGGAAGAAGTAACCGCGAGTCTCATTTCCTATGTACAAAGGTTAAACGGAAATAAACATAAATGTAAGAATATTTTGAACAGAATGAAGTTTTGGATGTGTAAAATGTAAACAACAATTTTTAAACCAAAAAGATGAGCGAGTTAAGTACTGTCGGATGTCATGCATAAGTAAACAAATAAAACAATGTTTAGTTAGCAATTGAAATATATAAGTAACAGCTCAAATTTTTACATACATGACACATTCGTAATTTTTGTTTAAACAATATCACATTTATGCAGCGTGAAAACATATGTTTTTAGCAAGTTTTCCTTCGCGCGGGTTTCGTTATCTAACAACAACTTAATCATTTGATAGATAAATACTTTTCTACTTTTTTCCCGGATTATTAAAAGTTTAATTGCATAATTTAACAACACGATTCATAAGAGTATTCATAATCCAATAAAAGAAACATCGTTTTATAACACACAAACACATATCGTAACTTTTTCTACTAGTTTGACATTACGTCACGTTATAAAAAAAATTATTGTCGAGGTAAAATCTGTCTGACCATATGTTTCCACGACTTTTCTGTATATAATAAAATACATCACGTAGTAAGAGACATGCTAATTATCAGTCAAAACTCTGACTTATAATATTCTTCGAATGAGAGAAAAACTCAAATTTGTTTTGCTTTCTGATGATTGTTCTTGAAACAAAAGTTAAGGATAACTGAAATTAAGAGGTAATAAATATTGACCTAATAAAAGATGGACGTGGCTTAATTAGGTTCATCATTCAAATTGGTTGTTAATACATGTTTAACCACACGTTTAAGGCTTTTAACCTTTGAAAAACAAGCTACATTTGTGAGAGTTAAGACAGAGTTAGGTCTGCTTTCTGATTTCACATGAACTTATCGTGAGAGTTTCTTACTAAACAATTCACACACTTTATATGTATGCGTGTTAAATTTTGGTGAGAAAAATGTTAGAAGAAAAGCAAGATTACGCTTTTATTTAACCATCCCCTGATTATCAAATTCTCGTTATCAAAAAAATAGTTGCCGATAATATCTTCACTTGTCTATACACATTTAAATAAAATTATTTAATTTGAACAGTCATTATTGTCAGTTGGATGAGGAACCCTAAAGATAAGAATTATTGCCATTTAAGTATTGATAAAGATATTTAATTAATTGTAACTTCAGTGAAATTTCATAGAAAGAAAAATATATATTCATTTGTTTGGTTCTTATCATAATGGTCCCAAGAATTGCTGCACCAAATGGTTGTATCTCGAGGCATCGATGCCATTACGGTAAAAGCAAATGGTAAAGTAGCTCATAAAGCTACACTCCACAACATCAATACCAATTTAACATTTTCAGATATTCTAATTTTTTAGCTAACGTCTGAATTAACATATTCTAATTTATAATATGAAGAAACGTAAATATTTGAACATTTATATCCTTAATAACTGCTTAGATATAGGAGCTCTAAACATAATCTACACTAATTTTCGCATGTGATTATGCAAATATCAATACTTTGATGATAAACTATTAGTTTGATTAAAGAATGGCAGTGTAGTGATAGATAAGTTATCTCTAAACATAGAAAGAGTTGGACCAAAGTCTCATTCTATCGCTTTCTTTTTTCCCATCTATTTGAATATTTGACTATTCAGGTGGATATTATTCTCGTATAAGAAGTTAAATATATAATTAACTAAAATTGGGTTCAAATATCTTTTATTAATTAAGATTATAGTGAAACATGATTTTTTTTGTCATAATAAATCTATAGTGTCAAGTTCAATGTAAAATATTTTAAGTCAAAGTGAAATCATATTAAGACAACCGAACAACCACACAAAAAAATACATAAACCATTTTGTTTTCATTTCTTTATATTCAAACTAATCATCACCAAAATAAAACCTAACAAATAAAGGAAGTGAACCTTGTAATTTAAACCTTACTTAACCCCTTTATCAGAATAAGGTTTTAATTTTAATGAAATCTCACAAATAATTTTTTTTCTTTCTTTCACCTTAAATTGACTCCAAACAAAAACGGAAACCATGATGAGCCAAACTAACTGACATATTCATTACTATATCTTATTTGTTTTGAATTTTAAAATTAATAGAAACCTAAAAGTAACTCTAGTTTTTATGAACTTATCTCTATTTAACATAATAATAACTGGTGTAATAGTTAGTCTTTCGTATAAGTATGGACTGACATTTGTTTCTTACCCAATTCTAGAATCACAATTTAAAAACGTAGGTTTGCTTCTTCACTTGAACAAACTTGAAAAAAAATTTCATCATTTAACTAAGCTCACTTTTACCAATCAACATATCCTGCATACTATTTTTCACCATTACGATATATTTATGTCGACTAAAGGAATCTCCAAGGCTAAACACTATTTTGGTGTTCAAATTACACCATTTTTAGCACTAAAACTTCTGTTCTATCCAACCATAACACCAAAAATCACACTAAAAAAAGAATCTATTATTATATAATTTATTTAAAAGATTTTTTTTGTTATTTAATAGTTTTGATTAGTATTTATTATTAGTATAGGATTACATAACATTATAAACATAGTATATTAAAATATATATTTAAAAATACATAAAATTGTAATTATTTTAAGTATTTTCATACATAATAATATAAAAATATCATAATTAAATAAACTATTTCAAGAGATATAATATATTAATGTATCCATTCATTTTTATATTTTATATCTATTAATCATTTGTAATTTTATATTTATTAATTGAATTTTTATTGATATAATAAGTGAATAGTGTTTAGAGTTATGAATAGTATCACACCAAATTTGATGTAACACTGTAGCATTACACTAAAATGGTGTGAATTTTAGAGTTCCATTGGAAAGCTTTTAGTGCAAAAATTACACTAAAATGGTGTTTTAGAGTCCCATTGGAGTTGGCCTAAGTAGAACCACTGAACCAATGCAACAAAGTTAGACATATATTATAATAATAGACCTCTATCTATGCTATATATATGTAATTTTGCATTAAATAGGCCAGTGTTTGTGGATAACTATCACGATTAAATAGTGCTAATCATGTTTAAATAGTGGTAAATTTACCCATCAAAAACAAAACAAAAAAGATTAAATAGTTCTAAATAACAAATATTACAGCCCATCATTAGTTGTCTTGTTACAAAGGTAGATGATGTAGCAATAGACTAATAGTACCCATTATATCGAAGATAAATTACTATTCAACTATACAAAACTATACAATTATATATTATCACCTTTTTTTGTTAGGTTTCTTTTGCTGTTTAATTATTATTATTCAAAAATAAACTCTCAAAACATTATCTTATTTAATCAACGCAACAAATATCGTAAGCAAACATGCTAAAATTAACCACTGTAAAACATATATTTGTTTCTGTCGAACATTTTAATAAAATATTCTTACAAGACTATTTCAAAAAATAACAAAAATATAAAAGTGTTTGTCAACGAAAAATAATTTTTAATTAAATAAGGAAATAATATAATAAAAAGGTATAAAGTAAACTTGAAATCGGAAAAAAACTAAAAAAGGAGAAAGAACAAAGCAATAAATGAAAACCTGCAAAGTTTCGTCTTTGCACCAAAAAACACATCACCACTCTCTTCCTCTCTTTCCTCACTTCGCTCTTTCTTCTTCTCCTCCTACTTCCCAACTTCTCTCCTCTCTCTTCACATTATTATATTCTCTCTGTTTCTTCCAATCCAATCCAATCTCTCTCTCTCTCTCTCTCTCAGAAACTAAACTGAAATATTGCAGAGTTTTGAATACACGGCCATGAACCAATCACCATCTCTTATCGAACAGGGTATTTCTCAACAGGTCAGTTTTTTTTTCTTCTGTGTTTCTCATAGTAACCAAATCCTCTGTTTTATCATGTTCTGTTTCAACTCTGTTCTGTCTGTTGCAATGAGAATTTTCTCAAAAATCACTTTTTTCTTCTGGGTTTTTGATTTTGGGAACAATGCGAATTTATGTGGTCGAGATTGGATTTTCGTATTTGAAGAAGAAGAACAAGTGGAAGATTAAGGGTTCTATTTTTGCTCTGTTTTTGCTTCATTTTTGGATTGTTTTCCCAAGTAGGATTGGTAGGTCCTCCTGCTTGAACCATATCGACTTTGGTATTTACCGGAATTTAAACAAAGACGTGAACGCTTTTCATGTTTGGTGATATTAGATTAGTTGTTAACTTGTGAAATTGAGCCTTCTAATTATTAATGTTATTGTTAATTTGACAAAAGGTTTGATTTTGAAATTTAGTAAAGTCTCTATTTTTAAGGAAAGAAATGAGTTGGATGTGAAAAGTCCAACTTTTTTTTATTAGACTGTTTGGTTTTTGTAGTTGACATCTATTGGCAGAGTAAAGGTTCTAAGATTATGTAATTAGGTTAAATTTAGGTCATACTTTATGAAAACTCAATGTTTCTGAGTACATAAATCTTAAAAGTTCATAATCTTTGTTTTAAAATGTTTCAGCATTTGAAGACTTTGTCTTGTGCCAATGTTCTTACTTTGGCTTACCAGAGTCTTGGAGTGATCTATGGTGATCTTAGTACATCGCCACTCTATGTTTATAAGACCACTTTCTCTGGGAAACTAAGTCTTCATGAAGACGATGAAGAGATCTTTGGAGTGTTCTCTTTCATCTTCTGGACATTTACACTCATTGCTCTTTTTAAATACGTTTTCATTGTTCTCTCAGCAGATGACAATGGAGAAGGTAAAAGCTTTAAGCCTTTATATCAGAATTATGATATGTCTACGTATGTTTTCGACGTTGATCAGTCGTTTGTGTTCTTTGTTTGAAGGTGGAACATTTGCGTTGTACTCGCTTCTTTGTAGATATGCCAAGCTAAGCATTTTACCAAATCATCAAGAAATGGATGAGAAACTATCAACATATGCAACGGGAAGCCCAGGAGAGACTCGGCAAAGCGCAGCGGTTAAATCATTCTTTGAGAAGCATCCGAAATCTCAAAAGTGTTTGTTGCTCTTTGTTCTTTTAGGGACATGTATGGCTATTGGTGATAGTGTCCTCACTCCAACAATCTCAGGTAAATTTTCCAGAGAACTTCTCTGCAGTGAACCTTAGACAAAGTATAGTTTCCAAACATTTTGGTATCTTGCAGTTCTTTCAGCTGTTTCTGGAGTCAAACTCAAGATTCCCAACCTTCACGAGAGTATGTCTGACTCTGTTTACTTACTTTGTCAAATATATACTAATTCACGTCTCATGTTTAGTTTTGTTTCTCTTGTCCTCAACTCCAGATTATGTTGTCATCATCGCATGTATCATCTTGGTGGCGATATTCTCAGTCCAGCGTTATGGTACGCATAGAGTCGCCTTCATTTTCGCTCCAATCTCCACTGCTTGGCTTCTCTCCATCAGTAGCATTGGAGTTTACAACACTATAAAATGGAACCCGCGTATAGTCTCTGCGCTTTCGCCTGTTTACATGTATAAGTTCCTTAGAAGCACCGGTGTTGAAGGGTGGGTTTCACTTGGAGGTGTTGTTCTTTCAATCACAGGTAAAAACTTTAGTTAATGAAACTATATGTTATATAACATTATCAAAGTTTATGTTCTTTATTCTTATATATTGTGTTTATTCTCCTCCTTAGGTGTTGAGACTATGTTTGCTGACTTAGGTCACTTCTCTTCTCTGTCCATAAAGGTAAGACCTTTAACTTTATAAGATATGATTCTGATGAAAAGAATCCTCTTTTAGTAACAAAACTGAAATATAGGTGGCTTTCTCGTTCTTTGTATACCCGTGTTTGATACTTGCATACATGGGTGAGGCTGCGTTTCTCTCTAAACACCATGAAGATATTCAGCAAAGCTTCTACAAGGCGATACCCGGTAAATTCTTAACTGTAATCTGTATAGTACGCGAATAACTCGAGACTTTTGAATGGGATTAAGTCAGATAAGTCTGTTTGCAGAGCCTGTGTTCTGGCCAGTGTTCATTGTGGCTACATTTGCAGCTGTGGTGGGAAGCCAAGCTGTCATATCCGCAACGTTTTCGATCATAAGTCAATGTTGTGCACTTGATTGCTTTCCTCGGGTCAAGATCATTCACACTTCAAGCAAAATACATGGACAAATCTATATCCCTGAAGTTAACTGGATGCTGATGTGTCTTTGCCTGGCGGTCACTATCGGGTTAAGAGACACTAATATGATGGGTCATGCATATGGTGAGACCATGATCATGATCACTTCAGTTGTTTTTAGAAAATTGAAAACTTATGTTTAAATCTCTTTGTTTCTGCAGGACTTGCTGTGACCTCTGTGATGCTTGTGACTACATGTTTGATGACTTTAGTGATGACAATTGTCTGGAAGCAAAGAATCATTACAGTTCTCGCATTCGTTGTCTTTTTCGGTTCCATCGAGCTTCTCTATTTCTCGTCATGCGTCTACAAAGTACCTGAAGGAGGTTGGATTCCGATTCTCCTCTCTTTGACATTCATGGCGGTAATGTACATATGGAACTACGGAACTACAAAGAAACATGAATTCGACGTTGAGAACAAGGTCTCGATGGACCGGATAGTTTCTCTAGGACCAAGCATAGGAATGGTTAGAGTTCCAGGAATAGGACTGGTCTATTCGAATCTTGTGACGGGAGTTCCAGCTGTTTTCGGACATTTCGTGACGAATCTGCCTGCGTTTCACAAGATTCTAGTGTTTGTATGTGTGAAGTCAGTTCAGGTTCCTTATGTTGGAGAAGAAGAGAGGTTTGTGATAAGCAGAGTAGGGCCAAAAGAGTATGGAATGTTTAGAAGTGTGGTTAGGTATGGATACAGAGATGTTCCTAGAGAAATGTATGACTTCGAAAGCCGGTTAGTATCTGCAATAGTCGAATTCGTTGAAACCGAACCGGGACTTGAAGAAGAAGAAATGTCGAGTGTTCGGAGAAAGAAAGAGGAATGTATGGAGATAATGGAAGCGAAAGAAGCTGGAGTAGCGTATATACTGGGACATTCATACGCAAAGGCGAAGCAATCATCGTCGGTGTTGAAGAAACTAGCAGTGAATGTTGTATTTGCGTTCATGAGCACGAATTGCAGAGGAACAGATGTTGTGCTTAATGTTCCTCACACTTCTCTGCTTGAAGTTGGAATGGTTTATTACGTCTAAACAGAGTAATACTTAGCTTTAGCATAAGATCAGTACAGTTTTTAGTAGTAGTACAGTATATAAGAGAGCTCTAACTTCATTTTCAGTTGTTTTAGCAGAGAAGTTTAATGTGTAAATATACTTACAGTTAATGAAGGAAAATGAAGAAATGATAATTAGATATATTTATAAAGTAAACCAAAGTTCAAATATGTTAAAACAGGTTTAGGTATTCATACTATTTCCTGTGGCCAAATTAGTATATAACCTTAAATTCTTTTTGTCTAAGCCCAAAGAGCAAGTAGTGACATAGAGGCAGAACCTAAAACCAAAGCCACAAAACAAAGCTTCTTGAGGCGAGAACCCGATTCACCGCAAGTCGTCAGCATCTTGTTATGGAAGAAATCCAATGCAATTAGGTCAACCAAGGCCATGTATATTAGAATACCTGAAGAGAATGATCCCAATAAACCCTCCATTATCAATGCGTTCGGGTTCTGATCATCGTACCCGGTCGCTGCAAATATCACCATCCCTAGTACAATCCCGAGTGGCGTTGTTACCGCGAACATTAAGCACATATACACCACTGTCCCTGCCTTAAACCCAGCCTGACCATCAAACAATACCACTCATCAATCCTAAGTTTTATCCTAAGGACCAAAAAACTATCAATGAAACTCACAAAATGTTATATTGGTTCGGTTTTTTGGATTATTGGTATGGTTTTGATATGGTCCATGAGCTGCTCTAAATTAGAATGTCACATTCTATGATATGCAAAAATGTCAACATCTACATATTACTATTACTTCTTCTAGGTTTCTTAAAATATTATTATGTCTAAAGTCAGAACCAACTAGTTTTTTCTCATAGTATTTATTATTCTCTCCTAACTAATTCAACACTAATTAAATTTGTGAGAACTAGTTTACCAAAAATAAAAAGAAATGAAGAAAGAAACAAACCTGAGCAATGCAACCACCAAGACCCAAACCTTCAAAAATCTGATGAAAAGAAAGCGCAGCAATCAAAGGTCTAATGGTACACTTATTTTGTGACATTCCCATTGTTACTCCAATTATCACCGAATGAAATATAATCCCTATTTCAAGAACTTGTGACACTAATCTTTGTTTCATCTTCACAATTTCCTCCTCACTATTTTCTTGTATTTCCAAATCAGCCCCACACTTTCCTTCTTTCATTTCTAACCCTCCAACCGCCTTACCCACCGGCATATACTCCATCCCTCCGTCACCACCACCACCACCACCGTGTCCCATATGTTCACTCGCCGTTAAATCAACCAACAAAGCCGTTATAGCTCCGATCATCGTAACTAAACCAGCAAACGGAAAATCTTTCCATGGATGACGTGACGACACTTGGCAATCAGCGAGTGACTCAAACGCTTCCGGTAAAACGTGGACTAAAGACGTCGAGAGAATCACGCCGGCGGCGAAACACTTTATCACAAGAATTGCTTTATCGTACAGAGGTTTACCATGAAAGTATTTAGCGAGTAAAACTGGTCCCCAAACTCCGAAAACGCTTGTGAGAAAGATGGCGAAGACGGCGACTATCTTTAGATGAGAGGCTTCTTCGCCGTCTCTACATGCCGCTGCTCTGATTGCTGCCTCTGTTCCGGTGACGCAAGAAGCCATTTGTGGAAGAAGAAGAAAGAGAGGGAGAGAGAGATTAGTGCGCGGACCACTTACACGTCAAACGGTTATAAAAGAAGTGCGTTGTTGAGTAAGACTTCCATTTTTGATATTGGGGAAATTTAAAGGAAACTTATTCTTTTTCCATTTTTTGTTTTTGTTCTTTTGCTTTCTTTGAAGAAGATGACATTTTGAGATTACTTGCTCTTTGTTCTGACTTAGTATGGGCCGTTTAAAGGCCCATTATGACTGAGTAGCCTGAGCCCAAATATGTTTGTGCTTGATGTTATTAGTTCGGTTAGATTTATTTTTACAGAATACAAACCATCAAAGGATTTATTAGTAGTTATCGAATTAAAGGAGTTATCATCTTTTAATTAACAATACTCAACTAAGCAGAGTGGATTAGTGGTTCAGTTTGATTTGTGATCAGTTTGGGTTTACTTGGTTCGGTTACACAATGCCCACTCTATGAAGTTAGACTGGTACGTGTTCCTTTTTACTTTCTGTGTTTGAGCTTTGACCATCGCCCTATGGACCTTTTCCCAACCAATTAGTTTCAACTTTTAAGCCCAACAAAAGTGATATCAATTCAAAGCAAAAATAGGTTCCGTACTTTGTAATATTTTTTTTTACCACGTATTGCGGATCTCACGTTTTAATCTAGTATTTGGAGACCAAACCGCACGATGCGGTTCAGACTGTGCAGTTCCAATAGTAACAAATTTTTCTGTATATATATACGTTATTATCACAGCACATCTCTATTCGAAACCTTAGTGTTTGGATTTTTGTTTGAGAATTCATTAGTTGTTCGTATATATTACCACTATGCAGGCTTTTGCTATGTTCGTGAAAATACCTCGAAAAAAATATAACAAGTTATTTTGTTCAGAAAAAGTAATTTATTTATAATGTAAAATTGAAAAGTAACGAAGTAGTAGTGATGTAAAATACTAAAAGATATGACGTCAATTTGCTCCCTTTCAATTTTGATTCCTACCGTTTCATTTCTATTTATCTAAGTCGAAATTGTATCACGTTTTAGACCCATTAACCCATTATGAACATGGAATTCAAAAGATATACTCACCGAAAAGATTAGTTTGGGTTCGAGGTTCGCCCATAGTCGATATATGTTGATGAAACAAACGAGATGTCAAGTGAAACAAGCTAACATATGTTGGATAGTGCCGTCTGTCAACCAGCAGGTGAAACAAAAGTTAAACGGTAACTATAAAAATGTGGTGCACATATAAATGATTATCAAACTTTGAATATTTGTTTTTTTCTTATCATTTTAAATGGCCAAAACAATTATATCTTTCCAAAATCTTATATTGATTGATAAAAGTTAACATGTACAATTTTAAAAATGCGTTTCACAAAACATATAAAAAAGAAAATATCACCGTCCTGCAACGCAGCACCACCTAAAACAAATACCACAAAATTTTGAGAATGGTGAAAAAAACACTTCGGATCGTACGGTTGAAACACACGGCAATGCACCACATTTTATTGTGTCACCACTTAATATTTTGCCCCAAACTATTTGAAAATAAAAATAAAAAAATGAGAAAAATGAACCAATAATTGGTTCGACTTATGCAGAAAGATGGGGGCAGATAAAGTACACTCATCAGCTTCCTAGTTTGGCAAGAGGACATCAACACCTAACTGGGGGCTGCTTTATCTTTCTAAGGTACTCAGACTATGACTACTGATTTGAATCCTCTCACATAAACACAATTGAACGATTGTGTGATTAGTAAGTATTTAATAACTGTGGATTTTATATCTAATGATTGCATGATTAACATTTCATTAGATATGTTATTCAACTTCATACTGCTAATGAAGTTGACATGTTCCTAACATGTGAAGTAAATTATCAGTTGTTTAAAAGAATGAAAAAAATGAAGTAAATTATCAGTGAGTGGACTACAGAGATGGAGCTACTTTGTAACCAAGAAAAATATATTCAGATTTCTCCTCTTTATGTATAAATAAATACATGTAACTCTAAGAAAAAATATTTATTGTGCATCCTATATGTGAATTTCATAATATATAATTTTTATATAATATGTGTATTTAAAATCGATCAGTAGTACATCACGACATCAAATTCAATTTCAATATCATTAAACTCAGTCTATGAAATAATTTCCCAATTTTTTTTTTCAGCTCCAATAAATTTATCATTTCATTATAATTAAGTACTACATCATCCATGATATTATATGTTAACTTATAAATGAAAATGAAGAGGGGAACTATAGAAAAGAAGAGGAAATTCACATATCAATTAAAAAATATAGTTTATATGAAACAAAGGAAATAAGAACAATCTTCTATATCGGTGATAATAAAATAAGATAAATACTTAAACAAAAAAAAAAGAGAGAGTATATATATGATTTTACCATAAAGCAAATTTGGCTGCATGAACATGTTTTAAATACATCTGCATATTGACGTTAAAAAGAAAACAAAAAAGCTACAACAAAAATTCCCTCCACTCAATTTAGTAAGACTAAATATATATACACACATAAATGTACATGTACATAAATTTGTGCGAGCCATATGTATATCACATGGAGTAATTCGACTAATCAGGAAATGAGTTATATCTATTATTCAAATAGAGGACGGTCCATCAATAAAAATTCGGTTTAAAACCTAATAAAAAGGGGACATAAAAGACCACCATCACCTGCACAACCAATTTCATTCGTATTAATTTCACAATATTGAGAAATATGAACATTACAAATTACGATTAACAATGATTTCGAGTAAAAATACATTTTTATTAAATAAAAAACATATGAAAATTGACTATTCTTTAACTACTTTATAGCTCAAACAAGATAGGAAGAATGCCAAGGACAACAAATGGTGGCACCTACTTGAGGAAATCTTTTTAGATACAATATTTAGAACAATGATTTATCATACATTAGATCCCGAAATAAAACAAAAATCATAATTATATAACTATATGTAGGGTTCATGATCTCGATATCTCATGCCAAGCAAAATGCGAACTCAAACCCCACAACATGTCTTGGATTCATATATTAATTATCTTGACGTTTTGTGAGTCGATGGTTTGATTGTTCTTTGTTGATAGATGATCGTTGATTTATTTTGTCCGGTTCATCATTTAACATGCAAGTGTTTAGCATTTGATTGAACATATCATTTTGGCGGTACAATCTCTTAAATGTAGTCTAACAATTAGTTTTTTTCGTTAAATTACGGAACAAAAGAATCAATAAAAATGAATGGTAGTATACATAGTTACATACCAGAACCATCAAGTAGAAAACATAATTTCACCAAAAATAGTCACGGATTAATGGGTTTGCATCTTTCATGTCTATAGTCATTAATCTTATAAAATCGGAAAATGATTTCGCATATTTTGCTATTAGGTACATTATCAGTTGGATTAAATCTAGCTACACTTCTCTTGGATCCACAAAGAGCGAAGACCGCGATTTCGATCTCTCACTCAAATCAAACTTATTTTTCTCACATTTCAACGGCTTGATACACCACATATCATCGTCACACGAAAGCATTTTCCAATGCGGAATACACCTTTGCAAAGAATCATCGCCGTTACTTCCTTTGTCGACCTCCACCACCACGACTTTACATGCGCAACCATCATTTAACGCAGCCATGTTATGAACGTGCTCACACAAAGCCCTAACTAGTTTCCCACAATGTGGACCTTCCGAGTGAACCCCGTAAAGGAAATAGAACCCAAACGGAGTAAACAAATCAGGCAAAACTGTTAATCCCAATAATGACAAGAAATTACCAAATAATTTGGAAACTTTAGTGAGAAGCAAATAGCTCAAAGGAGCTCTCTCGATCCTTAGTTTGAAGACTTTGCTACTATCCCAAACACTAAGCATTGCCCAGCTTCTGGTGTTGTCGACATTATTGTAGTAAGCCACCCATGTCCCGATACTTAACTTGTTCCGCAAGATTTTGTTAATGTCGTCCGGGAAAAATTCTGTCGTAGCTGCCACATTTCTCCGGTACAATGACTCGGCTTCTTTCACCTGTCATTTAATTTTTTTGGTTAGTGTTAGTGTGTTAATTTTATGCAATAGAAAAATGTTTGTAGTGTTCCTTATCTATTCTACATTTTAAAAGAGACTCAAAATATAACACATTACGCAATTTTAACCGAATTGAAACGTTCCAAATTTTACCAACTCCATTTTAACTTTCTTATTGTGGTATGGTTGATTTTTAAAATATATATTACGCAATGAGAGTTTAATACTAATGCAATGTGTAATAAAATCACCTTTAGCTTCCTTATTCCGATGTCAGAAGGCAATTTTAAACCACGGCCGGGGTTGACGGGATTGACCAGGATTGCGGGGTTTCTAAAGACGACGTAGCCAAGTCTCCCGATGAAGAGACCGTGAGAGGCCTCATTGTCCTTTTCAGTAGCCATGTAAGCATAGTCAGCATTGTGAGACTCGAACCATTCCTCAAGTTTTCTCACCAGAATCGATCCAATGCCACGGCGTCGATACGACGGCACAACTCTGAGACCTAGGACATAACCCACTCTCACTGACTTATCATGAAACTCCACTGGCTTTACTGAGCCTTGTATGGAACCTACCAGCTTGTTCCCAACCCCTGCCACCTATTAATTAAGTTACATTAATTAATTTGATAAACGTTATTTATATCAATCCCAACAGTAGTTCACTTAATAAGCCGTATTACTATATATACATATATAAATTAACACATTTCAAAGTTAACAAACCTAGCGTCTTTCGGCTTATAGAATCATAAATGTTTGTATAGCCAAAAACAACAACTATATACAGTATCTTACATAATAAAGTAGTTTATCACCTATATTTTTAATAGATGATGTTTTACATTTTATAGAGATTAATAAAGATGTATGACATGTTAATACATCTCACTTTTTTTTCCATATCTCTATTTAATATAGCTCATCTAGTAAAACTATACAATTAATAGGAAATTTAAAAGCACATTCAAGCAAAAATGTGATTTCATAACACTCTTTAAAAACACGAAGGAAAATATATATATTACGCGTGAATATATATATATATATATTTGTGTCGATCAAAATGTAAATATATTTTCTTTAATCAAATTTTTGTACTTTTGAAAGAAGAGAACCATCTCATATTTGGATATAATTTTTTAAAAAAATTAAGGTATAATCCTGAAGAGAATAGAAAGAAAAAGAGAGTGAGAAATTAACCAGCATAATGAAGAAAGGACTATTTCGGATTCTGCAGATGGGATCACCTAAAGTGTCAGTGAAGAGAAGAGTTTGGTGGTCGTGACCAATCTCACAACTCTTCTCCATACGACCCATTTGAATTCTGTCCCTACGATCATCGTAGCATCTGATCACCACCTCTTCATCAACTTCTTCTTCCCATTGCCCCACCATTCTCTATCTCTATCTCTCTCTTTCTCTTTCTCTTTCTCTTTATTTATAGGGGAAATGAAATGAGAAGAGGGATAACAATTCATACAAGGAGGAGACCCATCCTATGTTATAATGTGGAAACCTTATAAATAGACACACAATATGGAAGTTATTAAAGTGTCAGGACGACTAATATATATGGATATGTCATTATGTTTTTGTATATTAGTTGTAAAATTCATAAAAAGTTTACTATAACTTCATTGATTCTAGGATAACAATTTATGTGCAATCTCTCAGATTTGTAGACTAAAAATAAGATTTTAGTAACAGAATAAATTTAATTAATATTAATTCCAAATGACATATACTACTATTACTTTTGGCAAACTAGCCTTCATACTTTGACTCAATCTTTTAATAAGATAGTAATTGTTCCAAGTTTATAAATTTACCATCTAAAAGAATTTTATATTTGACTAATGTTGTTAGACATGCATAATTTTGTTTTAGTAATTAATTTCACATTTTGAAAATAAAATTTCAAATCTTTGTTAGGGTGTGATAATCACGTGTTCGCATTAAACTTTTCCTAACCAGTTCAAAGATACATATTTTCCATTTTGACTATTTTGATTAATTAGTATTTCTAAGTTAGCTTGATATAATCATCAGAATATATAATTATGTAGATTATGAATGTAATTTTCGTAGTTAAGTATCCCCCATGTTGATAATTTCTTGCTATTTTGATTGTATATTGAACCACGTACCCTTGTTTGTCAAAGTTCCATATTGATTGTGTTTCTATGAATTGTTAGATCCGTTGATTGTGGACACGGTACGTTGTCAAGTGTAATTTCAGAGAAATGTGTTGAATATATTGAATGACAATGCAACTTAAACTAACTTTTGTCATACCTTGTAACTATAATTTGTAAGTTTCTTGCTTTTTAAAGAGTACTTTAATATGTGATTTAAACAAATAGAAATAAACTTTTCATCCGAAAAAAAATACAAGTAGGGAAATTATGAACTAACCATTTCTGTTACCATACTAAAATAAAAGTTGGCAGACCAAAAGCAAAATTATACAATAATATGATTGGGAGATGTTTTGGGAGTGGAGAGAAGAAGTACAGAACGAATCATATCTTCACTAACTTAACTAACCAAAGCCAAAACGAATACGTAACTCAATATAGATTAGCAATTTTCTTTTTAATTTGAGCATTTGAAAAATGTTTTTAAATATAAGATTTATTACCATTTATGATCTATGCAATGTATTTTCTTAACATTGTTGAGTTTTAGGAGTGATGGTCCACAACAGACTTTACATGGAGCACAAGTTTAGAGTGGAGAACAATATTCTCGGATATGAAATATACACATATAGGAGATTTGATTAACATATCTAATTGTCTGGATTTTGAGTAATTGTCACATAATTTTCAGTGCGACTGCAGATTTTTTTTTTTTTATCACAACTGCAGATTTAGTCTTTTAACAGGTTTTCTTTATAAATTACAAATTAATATAGTATGTTATTTCTTAATTAATTAATAAATTACAAATTAATAAATATATAAATAAGTTCAATTGTAGTCTAGTTTGGGTCACAGGATACTTAAGCTTTCTCACCTGAGAGTCCATGAAAGGCCTTGAAAGACATTAATAAAGCCCAACGTAGCCCAGATAGACCCATAAATAAATCTGTCACGTTTACCACGCTTTAACGGTCAACAGCCACTAGTTATTAAATTTATTTATTTTTTAAAAAAACTCATCAAAACAAAGTCCACTAGTTATATTCGAGGTTATAAACGTAATTCAAGGTTATTGTGCTGTTGGGAGCTTTGAAGCGGCACGATGATAAATAAGTTGACGCCATGACACGTAAGCCGCTTAGTAGCCTCTTTCTTCAAACCAAAGACTATTCACCGTTGGATTAAGAAAGCTCACTCAATCTTAACCCTTCATTTTATTAAATAAATCCTACGACCAGAAAATAAAATAAATAATTTGGTTCTGTTATCCTTTCATTGTCTTCTTCATTCCTGGTAAAGGCTTTTAATTTCATGGATTATCTTAGCTTCTACTCTCATGGTGGCTATCGAGAAATCACTCACACCAAAATCTTTGAAGTTCTGAGTTTCAAAGTTTTTCGAATTTGAAACTTTCCCGAAGCAATTTTAAACCTTTTCTCTTCCTTTCGATTTTTTCTCTTCTGGAATTAGAAAACTTAGTTATGGCTTATGCTCATGTTTTCGCTTCGTTGACTATCTCGACGATTTCTCTCCGACGATTCCTCCCCCGACTTCATCGAAACCACAGCGTAAAACCCAATTCCCGAATCATATGCAATCTGAAACTAAACTACTCTGCTGGAAAATTTCGCGAGATGGGACTATCACGTTCCGTGGAGCTAGACCAATTCATCACAAGCGAGGAGGAAGAAGGAGAAGCAGAGGAGATAGGAGAAGGATTTTTCGAAGCGATTGAGGAACTAGAGAGGATGACTAGAGAACCATCAGATATACTCGAAGAGATGAATCATCGATTATCTTCTAGAGAATTGCAATTGATGCTTGTTTACTTCGCACAAGAAGGTAGAGATTCATGGTGTACTTTAGAAGTGTTTGAATGGTTGAAAAAGGAGAATAGAGTTGATGAAGAGATAATGGAGTTAATGGTTTCGATTATGTGTGGTTGGGTTAAGAAATTGATTGAAGATGAATGTAATGCACACCAAGTGTTCGACTTATTGATTGAGATGGATTGTGTTGGTTTAAAACCTGGTTTTAGTATGATGGACAAAGTTATTGCTTTGTATTGTGAGATGGGGAAGAAAGAAAGTGCGGTTTTGTTTGTCAAGGAGGTTTTAAGAAGGAGAGATGGTTTTGGTTATAGTGTTGTTGGTGGTGGTGGTTCTGAAGGTAGAAAAGGTGGACCTGTTGGGTATCTTGCTTGGAAATTTATGGTAAAGTTTTGAACTTTTTTCATAGTTTTTATTTTTTTTTATAATTTTGGTGGATTTGAGATCAAAAAGATGTGATATGAAGTGGTTAAGATGACTATAGTTGTTATACCTTCTTGTTAGTTATCGGTTTCTTGGTCTAGCTTTGTTGATGTGGATATGTGTCTTTTGTTTCTTCTAATAGGTTGATGGAGATTATAGGAAGGCAGTTGATATGGTTATGGAGTTAAGACTTTCAGGGCTGAAACCAGAAGCGTACAGCTATCTTATTGCGATGACAGCTATAGTGAAAGAGCTGAATAGTCTTGGAAAGACATTACGCGAGTTGAAACGCTTTGCACGGGCTGGTTTTGTTGCTGAGATTGATGATCACGATAGGGTACTCATTGAGAAGTATCAATCAGAAACATTATCTCGTGGACTGCAGTTAGCAACTTGGGCGGTTGAGGAAGGCCAAGAAAATGATTCCATTATTGGGGTGGTCCATGAGAGGCTACTCGCTATGTATATATGTGCGGGACGTGGACCAGAAGCAGAGAAACAGCTCTGGAAGATGAAACTTGCAGGGAGAGAACCTGAAGCTGACCTCCACGACATTGTTATGGCGATCTGCGCTTCACAGAAAGAGGTTAATGCAGTTTCTCGGCTACTGACACGAGTTGAGTTCATGGGATCTCAGAGAAAGAAGAAGACTCTGTCATGGTTGCTCAGAGGGTATGTGAAAGGAGGGCACTTCGAAGAGGCTGCAGAGACATTGGTATCGATGATCGACTCTGGGTTGCATCCGGAGTATATTGATCGAGTGGCTGTGATGCAAGGAATGACAAGGAAGATCCAACGGCCGAGAGATGTTGAAGCATATATGAGTCTGTGCAAGAGGCTCTTTGACGCTGGTTTGGTAGGGCCTTGTCTTGTGTATATGTACATAGATAAATATAAGTTGTGGATAGTGAAGATGATGTGATAAAAAAAGAGGAAAGAGTATGAAATAGCTGAGAAACAAGTCTAAAGACACCGTCTAAGATGGAGGGATCGGAAGTTTCTATTTTTGTGTATATAAATCTGTATGTAGTAAACAATAATATTTGTCTCAAATATGCTGAAGTTCCAACGGCCCACGTTTTTAAATGGGCCTATATATTAAATATTGTGAGCCCAAAACAAACCTTAATGACTTGAGGACATCTGTTTCCTCGTACGTATTTCTGAAATTAAGTGAATCTGAAGGTGAAAGCAAAGCCGGAGGAAGAAATAAGAATCACAGAGGTAAAATTGTGATGGAGCTCGAAGATCCAACAATGGCAGATTCCACGATTAAGCTAACAGTCAAATTCGGAGGCAAATCAATACCACTTTCGGTATCACCAGATTGTACAGTCAAAGATCTTAAGTCTCAGTTACAACCAATCACCAACGTTCTTCCTCGTGGCCAGAAGCTCATCTTCAAAGGTTTGATGGTTAAAATTCCAATAACTTTTCACTGATTGAGCTGATTCCTTATAATGGGTATTTTTCAAAATCTGATTTTTGTTTCTTGAAGGTAAGGTTTTGGTTGAAACGTCGACTTTGAAACAATCTGATGTGGGAAGTGGAGCTAAACTCATGTTAATGGCTTCTCAAGGTCTGCATCAAGGGGTCAGTGTTCTTCTCTTATTCAATATCTTAGTATGTTGCAGAGTTGTGTAAAGATAATCTAGAAATTTGGATTCTTGCTTTTTAGTAGGATCAATGCTAATGTTGTTATTGTATTCAAAATGAATAGGAAGGTCCAATACTTAAGGAAGCTAGTATAAGGCCAATCTCTAGAACTGTTGTATCTGATAAAGTAGATCAGAGAAAGCCTAGTGTACTTGTAGACAAGAACCGCACTGATCGATGGAAAGCCACAGGAGTTATTGCTTTAGCTCAAGCCAATTTGAAGGTATATAGAGAAGGTCTTTGTGTGTTCATTATATCACTTGGCGTTAAACATAAGGACAAGCCATTACTACCTTCTCATAACTGCTTATTTGTTAGTAGCTAGATTGTTTATTAGTTGAGTTTTCTTTGTTTTGGAAAAGGAAATACCTGAAGAAGTGTGGGACTGTGGATCTGGAGTCAGAGTACTTGACATTAGTGAAAACTTCATTAAAGAAGTACCTGCCAAAATCAGCTCCTTTGGTTCTATGCAGGTGAGAACTGCTAAGTTTCATGTATATTTTAAATCTTTCTGTTTAGTGTAGAATTAAGGATTATGATATGACTATAATATGAGCATTTGTAGAAATTGTTCCTTCAAGGAAATGGTCTGTCCGATGAATCCATTCAATGGGAAGGGATAGCATCTCTGAAGCGCCTGATGCTTCTGTCCATTAGCCATAACAAGTGAGTTTTTCGCTTTCACTCTTGGAACTGTCTTTCTTAGTATATATCAGACATGCCTTCAATGTTTTTCGACAAGCTAAACCAAAGGAAAAATTGATTTGAAGCTGAAGTTACACGTAAATCGTAATCACTTGGACTCTAGAACACAACATTTATACTTGTGAACGCCGAATGATTTTTGACGGGGAAATTGTTTGGTTGGGCTTTTGTTTGTGTTGCAGTCTAACTGTTCTGCCATCAGCAATGGGTTCACTGACGTCTCTTAGACAGCTTGATGTCACCAACAACAAGTTGACAAGTCTACCGAATGAGTTAGGACTTCTGACGCAGCTTGAGATTTTGAAAGCCAACAACAACAGGCAAATAAGCTTTACTCATATCTTTTAATTGATCGAAAACACAAAAGTTTCAGTCGTAGCATTGTGATTCATTGATTACATTGCTCATGGTCTCTCCATCGTTTTGTATTCTGCAGAATAACTAGTCTTCCTGAGAGTATCGGAAACTGTTCATTCCTCATGGAGGTTGATCTTTCAGCTAATATTATATCAGAACTTCCCGAGACATTCACCAAACTGCGTAATCTAAAGGTAAAAAACAATCTTTTGACTACTCTTTGTTCCATGGCCATGGGTTTACAAATACTGACTTAGTGTTTCGGTATTCAGACGCTGGAGCTGAATAACACGGGATTGAAGACGCTGCCATCGGCTTTATTTAAGATGTGTTTGCAGCTCTCAACTTTAGGTCTCCACAACACAGAGATAACCGTTGAATTTCTCCGCCAGGTTTGTTTGTTCAGAGTTTCATGTTTTGAGTCTATAGTTCTTTCTTCGTTATCTGAACTGAAACAAGGATATTTGTATTATGACAGTTCGAGGGATATGATGATTTTGATGAAAGAAGACGTACCAAGCATCAAAAGCAGCTTGATTTTCGTGTTGTGGGATCTGGCCAATTCGACGAAGGCGCTGATAAATCTTGGTGATCAAGCCAAGTCGAGTCTCGAATCGTCAGTACTCTTAATATATTTGTGGCACTTTCAGTGAAAAAATCTTTCTCCTTCATGCCTATATATTGTTTGCTTACTCCAATTTGAATTGTAGTGTACCAAATAAATTGAACCACTCTCAAATTGAATCCAAAATTTATGCAATGAAACCGAATAAACGAAAACTACGATACCTATTGTTAAAAAAGCTCATCAATTCTATAGCCGAGTCAGTCAGTATAACCGGTAAAAAGGAAGTAAAGGCAAACAGCTTTTGAGTCTAGAATCTTGGGTTGGGGTTAAGAGAAGGTGGTGCTCGAGACTTGACCCTAGATTATATCTTTAGTTCTTTGCTTCAATTTGTTCTCTGTAAATAGATTCACAGAGTGGATATTATTTAAGGTAGATTATATCTTTCGGATTCTTATCGCGAAACACCACCTGCAAGAAGACATGGAAAAAACCGAAAAACTCGAAGATTTGTTTGATAGAACATGTTTAGAAGGTAACGGGTGTGTAAACCACACATTCAGCAATTGTACATAGAAAGAAAGACTAAAATAGAACGAGAGAGATAAAATGAGTCTCTATCCCCCTCAAGTAAAAATCAGTTATCTCACCCACAAGCATCCAAAAGATAATAACGTAGGGCAGATGCAGAGACAAAACACACAAATTTGCTCTCAAGAGTTTCATCTTTCTTCATTCTCTCGAAACTTTTCACCTGAAGTAGATAGAGACGAGAGGAATATCGACGTCATTGTCATCTTCATCCTCACAAGCCACCACTACATCAAGATGGTTGCGATAAGGCGGTAACTCGACTTTCGCAACATCCCGAGCGAGATCCACAACCTTCTTGTCCATCCTCTCCTTGTGCCTTGTGAACATACTGTTGAACAGAAGACAGCTTCCACAAGAGATGCTGTATGCGCTAAGCCCTTTGTCCTCCAGCCACTGCAACACCTCACGAAGAGTTGGGTTTCCCTTGAGAACCCATCTGTCCCAAACTGTCCAAGCCATGTCACGGTGCTTCACCACCTTTGGTGGAAGTGGTTCAGCCATGGAGAATAGTGGAAGTGCCAGGTTGGCAAATGTGTTTCTGTAAGCTTCCACTTTATGTCCTCCATCAAGGACCTTGTACAGCTCGAGGCAGACCAGCCCAGTAGCCATGGCTGTTGAAGTCGCAATGGCTGGGATGATTCTCCCTGCTATGAACTTTGCTTTCAGCTTGTCCACTTCAGGGATGCTGTAATTTCTCGCCCTCATGTTGGCTAGTCCTGCTATCACATCCATGTGATAGTTTGTATCATCATCCTACAAACACATCAAATTCAAAATGACAACACTCAGTTAAAAATTGTAAACAAGACAAGTCAATATCAGTGAAGACGATAACATTGGAGGGTAATATACCTTTTCGAACTGAATAGGTTTCATCCTGAAGTCTGGCGACAAGTTATGCCTACACTGGTCGATCTTAGCAATGAGATCGTCGATGACTGCAGCGTCGTCCACCGAAGCAGTGGTTAAAGTGGTAGCTTTCTCATCAGTCACAATCTTTGCATCTTGCCTTGGCTCAAAGTCTGGGACTATCACTCTGTCAACAGCTTCTGCTGCTTCCTTTGGGTTCTTAGTCCACTCAGGTATCGGGATCCCAAATGTCTCTGCTCGTAAAATAGCAGTCGCTGTGATAAAGTTAAGGAGACTTGGGTCGGACGACGAGTACTGGAGTGGACGAGGGAATCTTTTTGGAGCAGACCAGAATGGAGCTCCGGTACTAGTCGCAGCATCTTCAGGAAATGTGTATATCAATTGCTTGACACGGTTCACAAAGTAATCCTCAAACCTAGTCACATAACATAACAAACACATAAATTATTGCAAAAATCACAGACTCCACAGAGGAAGGAAACGATTTATTCCCACTTCTACATATTGGTTGTAGCTACCTGTTGTGAAATGAAGTTACCTTATAACACTGTTCCTAGTTTTTTATTTTATTTTTTAGTTTCGTAATGATGTTTTCAACGAATAATTAAGCAATCCTGGGATGAAGCACATGACAAAAGCATAAAATAGGAGACTGTAGCAGGACATGAGTAAGACACCGGACTATATTTCATTCCATATTACGACTAGACTATCTAACTAACTATTAAGAGTGATATTACCTCAGTCGTGCCCAGGTTAAGCAGTCTTGGAAGGTCTCACACTTCTCCTTTTCAAGGCACTCAACAATCCTCTCCAATGTGTCCCTCGCCTGAGCATCACCAGCACTCATCATTGAGTTAGTGTACTCAACTGGGCTAGAAAGATATGCATTCACTTCAGCGGGAGTCTTCTCCAGCAGACCCTCAAACTCAGAGCGAGCCCAAGTTAAACAGTGATCAATGTTATGCGGGAAGGAATGCACTGTACACATGGGGGCCTGTTTCTCTGGTGGGTCCCTTGAGGCACCGTAATTTTCAGTTAGATGTGGGATAACCGACTGTGTGTTGCACTTTGTACCAAGAGTTCCAGACTCAAGGAGAGGCTTCTGGAAATACAAGCACCTCGAATCAACATAGAGCCTCGCATTAACATTATCCAGTGCATTGACGACAACAGTTAAGTTCTCCCAGAAGGCATCGTCAAATACATTCTCAGTCTCCGCGCCAACACGGTTTTGCAGGGCCTCAATGTTGAAGCGAGGATTTATAACAGCAGCAGCCGAAGCAGCAACTGTGGATTTAGCCTGTCCAATGTTCCAGTCACGGAACAGAAATTGACGACTGAGGTTACTCTTCTCAATGATATCATCATCTGTCACTGTCAGCTTCCCTTGGCTTCCACAAGAAACCCCCATCAGAGCCAAATTTTTCAAGAACTCACAGCCAAGAGCACCAGACCCTACTGTGAAAACTTTAGCATCTTCAAGTTTCTTCTGGAACTTGGCCCCAAATACAGATATTTGGGCATCATACCGGCTGTTTCTTGGTGCAAAGTCACTCGAGTCCACAGGTTCAGAGGGGAGTGACTCCACTGAATCAAAGTAGAAAAACTGATAAACAAAAAGAGTCACAACATCAGATCCCAATACGAAACTTTAAACAATATAAATGTATCAAAAAAAGAGGAAACAGCTGTAACTTCCCACAACATAAAACATTAGGAAAAAGGAGAGATGCGTATTAGATAATGTTCCTTATTTTCATTAGAATTTCTATTTCTTTATTTACTTTATCTAAACAGCTTTCATTTAGCTTCTAATATATTACATAGGGATGAAGAGAGCTTAGGAATTAATTACTCTTGGGTGTATTTCAACTTCTGTCTTGTTACTTTGATTCGGTTTTAACAAAAGAGAGCTTTGAGTTTAAATTCTAGTGTTTAAAATTCTTAACTCGAACAGAGAACTTGGCATGCAAAGACTAAATATGTGTTCTCACAAGTCTATAGAAAAGAAATTTTACCTGGAAGAGAGGATGAAATTTTCCAGAGCAAGCTTTAACAACCTCCTGTCCAACAATACCGCCAAACATTGCAGCCATAGGATTCAGGACAGCCTTGGCTCCAAAGGAAAAGTGTCTTAGAAGCTTCTGATCAACATTCTCCACCTTTAAATCACCCTGCCCGGTATTGATGGCTGTGGCAATCGATATAAGCTTCTGAGCGTCCTCTTCTGAGCCAGCAACAGGAAATCTGCCAGCTTCAGCTTTAAAATGATCAAGTGCCTGGAATGCTAAGTGAAGGAGTGGAGGCCGATCAAACTTAGAGAAATCACTAAATAGAAAATCCCCTGGATCCTTAAGCGCTTCCCTCAATGGCTTGAAATTCAGTAACTTTGGCTGTTTCACTTGAGTGACAATACCACCCTTCACATATGTTCCATAGTTAGTAGTGTCCTCATCAAGGGTGAATGAATATGGCCGTGTACTTTTTATCTTCCTTGGTTTCCCATCATTCAATTCTGTCATACCCTCAACTTCTGAGAAAACAACTAGGTCACCATCTTCAAACTCAAGCCTCTCATCGTCGACACAGGAAATAAATGCCTGGTTCTCATTAGAGATAGACGCAATGATGCCTGTATGGGGTTCCTCTCCATCAACATCAAGAACCGCAAATTCAGGCCCAAAATCACAAAAGACAGAGCCGAAAAGACCCCTGACATCAGCCTTGACAAAAGCGATAGGAGGCTGATGGCTGTGACAATAGTCATCAAATTCGATTGCTCTTTCCATGCTTATGTCAGAGAATACAACAACCTGTTTGGCACAAAAGTAGATGTATCAGCGTAAAACCCGCCAACAAGAAACACACACCAATGAGAAAAGTGTACACCAATCTTCCATATCAATATCAATAAACACTAGAAATAGCCTAACACTAAATGAGACAAAACCCATCTCTTATATGCAACGAAAATAGAACAACCCACTCTTATGTTACTCATTCAGTTACAGTGTTATCATAAACTCACAAGTAATCTACAGAACGATACAGTACACAAAAGACTCAGACCATATAGAACCAATAACAAGACAAATGAGTTGTCTACAAACCTGGAAGCCAGAAAGATCCTCTTTGTTTAAGCTTTTGGTCAAGCTAGAGACAACCACAGCATTGTTAAGATCCTGTAACTTCTGAACAGAAGCATCTGCTCTATTCTTGCCAACATCATCCTCCGAGAAAACAAAGTTGCTTGATAAGTCCCATAGCTCTACAACTCTTTCATCATGCAAGGTCACAGACTTCACACCAGCAAGTATAAGATTCTTGGCTGAAGAAAATCAACAAATAAAACAAAAACTGAATGAGAAAGCAATCGACTAAAAAGTATCATTAACAGTTCACATTTACCATGCATCTTAGAAAACTGGCATATAACGAAACCCCAATAACAAAGATATCGAACAACTAAGGAACATCAGGAAGCTACTAAGATTTGGATGTTGAAGAATACCAGCAATCACAGATCAGGAGAACCAAAACAAAACAACTAAAGAGTAAAATCTTTGAAGATGACACAATTATTCACAGCTTCTAATAACGACGCATACGAAAACAGTGTTTCTACAAGTTTCAAAAACCAAAGAGACGAGGGAGACCACAATCTCAACATAAAACCAATGAAGTACATACCAATCTCGGCACCAAGACCGTGCATCCCCGAGATGAGAACATTGGAAGCAAAGAGACGCCTCATAGTCTCACGACCATAGACGGCGAGCTGGCGACTGTGCAGATCTTCATCAATCTCCTGACGGTTCGAATTACCAAAAGCCATGTCGATTTGCTGAACGACGCTATCGCCGTGAAAACCCCTGCTACTACCAGAAGCTAAAATCGAAGAAGACTTATCAGACGAAGATTCAGTGAAATCGATACGGCGTTTCTTAGATGATGCTAAATCGGAACCGATGATGGTATTATCGTTCTTATCGTTAGCTTCACTAGCTCGCTTGTGAAGCATAAAGTGATGAAAAAACCTGGAGAAAACATGTGAAATTCCCATTAGATTAGAGAACACTGAAGAGAGAAAATCCGATCAGAATTGAAATACCTAACCCTAGATTGATTCTTCGGAAGCTATGAGAAGGAAGATAAAACGTACCTTTGAGGAAAGCAGACGAGAGAAGATTGGAATCGGAAAAGAGAAAAAGTTTTTGAGATCTGAAAATTGAAATTGAAGTGACGAATTTTGCAGAAATCTCTAAGATTTATTTAAGAGAGACGGGCGAACGAAAGGGGTTCGGTTGTGGGGGGATATGAAACGATGACGTTTTAACGGTTAAGGTTTGATTTGTCGCTCTTTCTCCGCGTGATTGTGACGGCAACTCTCTGACCGGGGGACACGCGTCCGTCACTATTTCAAGACCAGATCCGGTTTAGTTAATTTCTTATGGATCCTTCTTATGAATCTGTATTAAATCTGAAATATTGCTTTCTTTTTTTAATTACCAAGTTCAAAAAAACTCACATCTTCTTTTGGATAACTGGAAACTTTAATATTATAATTAAATATTAGATCAATTTCCAGCTATGAATATTATAATTAAATACATTTTCTTCTAAAGTTTCTCAAAACAATCTTTTGAAAAAAAATTCATGACTTTCTATGACTTTATTTTGTGAAAGAAAATGTAGAAAGTCATGAACCAATAACATAATAATTTAAATCATAAACAATCAGAGATTTTTTTGTTTTAATAGAATAACACAAAAAATTTACTGACTTTATAAAAGTATGAATTCAATAATCTAAAATTTATGAAGATTTTTAGATTACTTTTTACAAATCTTTAATGAATAACACAAACTTTTAACATACTTTTAAATTTTTTTGATTAAATAACAACAGATTCTACATGATACTTTAAGTCACTAAAACTCTTTTGAAATCATAAACCAATAACACCTCCTTAACTCGTGGTTAGTTTATACAAAAATAAAACTCTATAAATTAATACTTGATAACTTACTTAATCACTATATTAATAAACGATTGTAAATTGAAATTTAACTTATGATTAGTTTGGTTAAAAGTGTAGATTTTGGAGTTGATGTTGCAATTCCATGGATAGACGATCTTGAAATATTTGATCGCAGTCCATGGGAGTGAGATTTCATCAACTTTCAATTTCTAGAGGGAGAAAGCAACAAGTCGTGGGTCTTCTTTTATCCAACTAAAAATGTTCATCTTGGATATTTTAATTGCAATGGTGCTCTTATAAAGTGGGGCAGTGTCAATTACTATGTTCATCAGTTTCAAATGGGTCAAGAAGTTGTGAGCACTTCTTCTAAACTAGCTTACTTAAGGTATCATGATGATTTACCCATAGAGTTTGTGGATGATTGGCTAAAAGGATGGAGTTTGGCAGAGTATAACTACAAAGGCAAAAGTCTCTACACTCTCAATTTCTCACCTCAGGCCAAGTCATTCATCACCCTAAGAAAAAACAAAAATGGAGTTGTGCAAAATATCTTCCCAAGACGAGTACTAATGATGCTGGTAAAAGAAAGGAATCCACTGGTGCTCCCAAAACGAAGAGGATTGCTAATAAAGACAAGGCTGACAAAGTGGCAAAGAAAACTAAAACTGGGGAAACCCTGAAGGTGAATGTACTTCAGAAGCAATACGAGTTAAAGGCATTTTGTCGAGCTCGACAGGCAGTATTGAGCTAACTGATAATGAGGGTAAGTGAAGAACTCTTCTATTTGTAAGAAAAAAACAGCAATTTAGATATGCTTAAAAGATAAGTTATCTTGTCAGGTGATCGTGCTCTATCTGATATTGGTGCTGCATTGGATGCTAATATGAGGAAGCAAAATCTGAAGCTTTAAGAAGGAAAGGCATAATAGATGCAGTTGAAACCTGGAAGCAAGCTAAGGAAGAAGAAAAATGGCTTCGTGACTACGAAAAGGTAGGTGAAGACCTGTGATACATCAAGAGAAGATTGACTTGATTAAAGTAAGCATTTCTTATTATATATTCTTGATCGTCTTTATAGGATGGAAACCTCTTCAATCTTGTAACTCGTAAGAGGAGAGTACGAACACTTAGAACGTGCTAAGAGTCTTGTCATGCAAATTCCTGGTGAGTCTTTATACGCGTAACCCTATTACCCTCTCTTTTTGAAGTAATGAACAAAGACTTAAGATGATAGTATTGTGTTTCTTTTCTAAGCCATGATTGAAGATCTAATCATTGAAGTGAAGGCTTGGGAAAAAGAAAGAGGAATCCCCTTCTTATATGATAAGGAAACACTTTAATGTAAACTTGTTGATTAAGCTTGTTTTTCTGATTCTGATATTGATTTGAGTAAACTTTGTGCATGTGGTTTGATAAAGCTAGCTTTTGATGTATGCCTCTGTTCTTTCTTTTTATCCCCTAGCACCCATTATTACAACTTTTGGAGGAGGAGATTGCAAATTGATTTGTATCAGTAGCTACTGATACAAATCAAGTGAAGTTAGTTCTGTAAAGGTGGAGAAATTTGCCAGAGAGGAATTGCATCAACTGTTGTTTGCCCGTGACTGAGGATGAACTCGAGTGTGTAAGAGGTTGCATGGAACAGAACAAACACACTCTGCCTTTTTCTTTATTCTTTCAAACAGTTGGTATTCAAGAAATTGTAGAGAAATAATGCACTAACAAAATGTAGCAGAGATTTTTCATGCAAAGAACCATCAATATGTCTGTCTAAATACCTTATATATTCAAATTTAATATGTTGGTAAGTACAAATCAAATGGAATAGTTTTAAAAATTTGTAATTCTAAAAGGACCACAAACTCTTGTCCTTGTTTGTTTATAGTTGGATGAGGTATGTAAATTAATGTAAACCTCAAAAATCGAACTGAGAATACAGAGTAGAAAAATTCTTCGAACTTCAATCAAATAAATTATTTGGTTGAATACACTCGCTAAATAAGATACACTAAAACAAAAATTGTCAAATCAAGTATATGGCTGGCCTATTCAAACGTAAGCAAGACACTATCACAACACACTAGAATGTTGAGTATTATTCAGAGGATGCTGCAATGGAGTAGATGGGTCTTGAGAGAGACAATCCGATGCTCTATATGCCTGAAGTGTATATTTGTGTGATGTTAAACACTACTAGAATCGAACAATGTTAAAGTAAAACCGCAATCTTATCATAAGCGTTGAATTCAGTCAATTATGAGTTTACAACAATTCTCACTAACCAACGGATACTTGTACAAGTTGGACACTTACTAACCTATGAACATAACTTTTTTCCCTGAGAACTAGCTATTTTGCTAAGATATCAGTTCAGAATGTAAGACAATCAGAACTTGGTATGCCAATCATTACAAACAATTAGTCCAATCTTCTCCTTCTCCATAATAATGCTAAATTAGGAGAACTTCTAACAGATGATCACGTAAAGTTACTACTTATCTATAGACTCATGTGTACCTCATGAGTACCATTAGCCTCCGGGTATTGCCGGCCTTGACCTCCATATATATCATCGGTGTTGTTTCCATAACTTGCAGCCAATCCAGGACCTTACATCAACAAATCATCAAAACTATAAGGTGGTTTTGCAGTTAAACTGTGTAAAGCAAAAAGCTAAAAAAGACAGAGAAATTACTTGGGGTTGGAGCTGCCTCAGCAGCTGCATTTGCTTCTCTAGCTTTAGTCTCCAGATCAACCAATTCTTCCTCAAGTTTTACAATCTCTCGATTCAAATGATCGATAGTCTTCTCCATACCGCGCTCATGGTGAAGGTTACTAGCTCGTGTCTTCTTCTCCAGCTCAAGAGCAGCCCTGTTTCATATCCCAAACCTCAAACAAATTCATTACTACTCCATAAGCATCCAAAAAACCATCATATGAGTATACACTACAAGATAACAAATCCAATGTTCCAACAAAAACAACAAAGAGAATTCAAATTTTCACCTTCCTTTACGAATCTCTCCTCGAAGAATCTCAATCTCCAATTTAACCTCAATAGCTCGATCCGAATTCGGTTTAGCCTTAGCCATCTCATCATCAAACATAGCCAATTCCGTAGCTAACTCCTGTCTATCACTACCTAACCTCTGTACATCAGACCTAACCTGACCAAGCTCAGCTCCAAGTCCATCAATCACACGAGCCTCCGCCTCCATTCTCAACGCATTCTGATAAACCTCACGCACTTTAGCTTCTCCTTCCGCTTTAACTTTAACAGCGGTTTCAAGTAACCGTTCGAGCTCACGCTTAGCTACATTGAGCTGGTCTTTGAGTCCGATGTGTGCTACAGCTAATCGTTGATTGTCGTTGAGAAGAGATTGGATTTCACGGTGTTGGATTGCGATTCGATCCTCGAGGATTACAGATCGAGCTCGATTTCGATCGGATTCGATTAATTGAGATTCTAATAATCTTGAAGATGATGAAGTTGAAACTGCTGATGATGGAATATAACGATCTCGTCCGGCCATAGTTTGCGATCTCCGATAATCTTCTCCGGTTTGTGAAAGTACTTCCCTAATTGAATTATGGTCGTTCTCTCTGTCAAAAGCTTTTTTATTCCGAGTTCGTTGTTAAAATAAGCCGTACCATCAAAAGCTAAACTGCGCAGCGCAAAAAAAAAAAAAAAAAAAAAACGTTATGAGCCCAAACTACAGTTATGATATGCTTGATTAAGCCCACTTGGACCAAACTAAGCCCAAATCAGAAAATTTGAGGCCGATTCAGACGTTGAAGGAATAAATTACTAGATACCTAGAGAAAGTATGTGCATCTTAAACCTTACCAAAAAAAAAAAAAAAGTATGTGCATCTTAAAAATATTCATATTAGTTTAAATATTCAAAATCTATTTACTTTTAATTAAACAAAATTTAAATATAAATTATGTGTTTATAAATAAGAGTTTGAATTTAGATTTTACAATTAAACGAGATTAATTACATTTTTGTTTAAATTTTGTATAGAAAGATTAGAATTTAAATTTTACAATTAAATAAAATTATATGTCAAATTATAAATAGCACCAATGACATTAGTTCAGTATTTTTTTAGATTGAAATGATTCAATTGGTAAAGAAAATATTTGTAGAGTACTCCAAGATAACACATATCTAATGGTAACCTATTTATATACAAACCGGAATAAATGAAAAAATTAGTCTTCTTTAACATTCTTAAATATATAATCATATTCATATGGAAAACAAAAAGTAATCGTAAATTTGATTATGAAACTATATAGTCTAAGTTGGAAATTCTAATAAATAGTTTATTTTTGAAAAAAAGAAAAACAAAATCCTATACAATCTAATTTTGTATCGCCAAATATTACATTTATTAGTGTTTTTTCTAACGATATACAAGTTTTTACTGACAGAAAGTGATAATCAATGATATGCTAATTGATATCGAAGGTAGAGTTAAAACTGTAAAATAAGAAAAGACGAGGCGGCAAGAGCTAGAGTCCAAGTCTACGGATTAGCACGAAGCTCTGATGTTTCAGATTGCTTCTTTTTGTTTCTTACAGAATCTTACAGACTTATTAAATTCCGACATAAACAGAAACTCATTTCTTTCACTCATTCAACTAAAGTTTAAGCAAAAACCAAACCCTCAGGTCTTTAAAGTTTTTTTTTTTTTTTGTCCCAACTCTTCAACACAAAAGAGACTTCAATAAATTTTAACTGAACTCAGTCAAACATTGCTTCTTGTCTCCTCCCCCACCGTTTCCAAAGATTTTATTTTTTTCTTTGGGTAAGAAAATAAAATAGAAACAAAAGAGCAAATACCGAGAACCGAATCTTCCATGTCATCTCAAAGCATTTAATGATGTGCATCGAGTCTCACATGCTTATTTTTCTCCGAGGTGCCCAAAGATGTCTGTTCTCTCTTCTTCTTCTTTTTTTGTCTTCTAAAATTTTGATTAAATGTTTAGTTTAGAGAATTATTTAGTTCTTCTTTCTTTTGAATGATTCTAAAATACATTAGCAAGAAGAACCACTTCCCAATGTGACAGTTCTAATTCTAAAATATATCCCTCCATTAACACCTAAACTATTTATTCTTCCTCTAGAGTGGTCCTATTAACTGAGTCATTTTCTTTTCTATAATTCCTTTTAGTACTAATTAACTATATAGGGATTTAATGATCCTAAGCTCAAATTATATTTCCACTCGGACTTTGCATAGTTACAAATTTTGTGGGGTTTTTCTGTTACAAAAATGAAGAAGAAATACCGAGTTAGCTTTTTTTAAAAAAATTTAGCTTTCTGTTTTCCTTATATTTACTAATTCTAATAAAAAGCAAAATAATATCCAAGTCTTGACACTTCTAATCTTACCGTAAAAACATAGAGTAAAAGTTAGAAATAAAACACTGAAAATTAGTTATAAAAAAAATCATCAATTGACGATGTTGGTAGATATATCGAAATTTGGTCATTCAACTATTTAAAAATTCATTAGAAAAAATATGCTGATCATAAATATTAAATTGTAGTTCTTTTTTATATAATCATTTATTTTGTTGATTAGTAAATTTAAACTTACAACCCAAAAAAAAAAAAGATGTAGTTGACTGTTGGTTTAATTTGTAGACTTAGTTACGTTAGGGGTTGATTGTGATTTAGTCACTTAGGTTGAACTACTTTAAATATAATGAATTAAACTAATCTTGAGATGCATGTTCTTTTTTAATACAACTTGATATGATATCGATTTGGAGGGGCAGTAAGACAATTCTAGATAAATCTGATGCATCATACATTAATTGTGGGGGCCTAGCTACACACCCAAGTTGATAATTTTGTGAATAAAACTACTCATTAATTAATATATACATAAAATATGTGAAACATTATGCTTGTCATCAAGCGAATAAGTTTGTAGAGATTATTGTGGGCGATGGTCACAAGCTAGTCAAATGGTTTTTTCATGCATGTCCCCGCTATTTTGGGGTTAAAAACATTCCTTAGATGCATCACATGAATTTGATATATTATTAAGAATCATAACCACTTTCTAACACTATATATAGTTTCTAGGGTTATGGAGTATGTTTTTCTTGGTAGATGATATATTTTTATTTTAACTAAAAAGGTCGAAATTCTTGAATAAGATAGTACCAATTTAGGTCAGGTGTTCAATTTTTTGTTGAACGTGTATATTTTAGCCATTGCGATTTTATATATTCGTGACAACTGCAATATTTGGAAATTAGTATAGGCTCATCATTTATTCTAATGGAAAATGTAAAGTAGAAACTGTAAATTAATTAGTGAGATAAATTACTTAGTAAAAATGAAATTAATTAGTGAGATAAATAAGAAGGAGCCAAGGAAAGCTATGAGAGTAAAAGAGAGAAGTTTCACTTGGGAAAGAGTGGATTAGAAAGCTTGGACTCATGTGGAATTCATTTAATGTGATGGTTGAAACATTTCTTGAGGCTTTTATCAAAACACCATTTATTTTAAGAATCTCTTCAGACATTAATTAGGGTTTTCTTAAAAAAACACTCTAATTAGCTTTGTGTCGGATCTCGTTTTGTGGGTCTTGCATTAATTTCCTCTGGATTTATGTTGTTATTTTAATTAAATTCACACAATGGATTCTTACTTAATCCCTCTCAAGATCAATAGTTCGAAAGTGATGCATGTATCTTCGATCTCCTCATTAAGTATGGGTAATCTTGTTATGATTTATCCACGCCTTCTTTTTAATATATATATATATATATATATATATATATATATATATATTTACACGTATATAAATACTAAAATAGAATTATGGTAGACATGTATATATTTGAGAAACTACAAAATATGTGAACCAATTCCATGATAGTCTAAACTTAACAAAAATTATCAAAAACAAAAACGGTATAGTGATTGTCAAATCGTCATATTGGTTAAGACTATACGTATGTGTTTTAGTACTGGCTATTGTAGAAGTGTTAAATATACTTTGATTAATATGTGTTTTAGTTACGTATTTACCCGTTTATTGGAAACCAAAAACAAGATATGTGAGTTGTGCTATGTAAGATTGATAAAAAAAAAAAAAATTAAAGATTGATAAATATACACAAGACTTCTTTGAATTTAATTTTTAAAAAAACTCAATTCTTTTTTTTGGTAGGGAAAAAAAAAACAAAAGAATAAAATTCTTTTAACATGTATATTTTAAATAAAAGAATATTGTTTTTAAAAGAAATGGTTAGTTTCTATTTGCTCTAACCAGAAATGGAATTTTCTTTTGTTGGAAAATGAATAACATCAGCAGAATATTGTGGATTTTACTCAAATTATATAATTCAGCTTATTGGCCTTGCTAATGCTACTTCCGGGTGGGCATCCAAGACAAGATTGAATTCATTGTCAAACCGTTCCAGCCAGGCATCCGTGCAGGTGTCACAGGTTCCTCCTGAAAGGCTGCTCTCTCCTCTTTCTCAAGCTTCATAGCATATTGTTTTTCATGTATACGTGATACGTCGGATAATAAAAATATAAGTGAACAGATATATTCACAATGATCTTAAAGAGCATTTAATCACAAGGTTAATATATATGCCGTTTGAAAACAGCAGTATTAAAATTGTAAGATATGATCAACAGTCTAATTTCATATCTCTCATGACAAATATCTTAATGCTTTTGGTACGTAGATAGACAGAAGAAGTCATATGAAGGCTTGGCTAGAAAAATCAAAGCAACAGTACACAAATACTTGTTCTGTTTGGATTCAAAAAGGTTAGGTCTTTGAATACTGTGTAAAGAAACTACATCTACAACTTTTTGGACGTTAATTAGGTTATTAGGTTGTTCAAAACGATGTTCAACGTCTGTCTTGTTGTGCGAATTTTTATGGATTAATTATTAGTCCATCATCTCCCATAATATTTATCACACCACTAAACTTCACATCCATATTATTAACTATGTCATTTAAGTCCTTTGTATGTTTAACGAAATCCAAAGTTGTAGTTCACTCATACCTTTCACAATATTTATGATCCACTTTTTTTTTTTTTTTTTTTTTTTTTTTTTTTTTTTTGTCAAACAATATTTATGATCCACTAAACTCTAAATCTTTATTGATAAATCTAACAATGGTTAACCGAATGATAAAGACTTCCGTGTATTTATGTGAGACAATTAATCTTGTTTTCAAGCCAATGGTAAAAGCAAGACCACTTTTTGACTGCTATCGTGCAACAAAACCTATGTTTTACTAGAAATGTGTGAAACCACACTCATTCGTTAATGCTAAATAAACATTAAATTTATTTTGTGGTGCCAAGAAAAAACAATTAGTCTGATACTTAATTAAAATAAACAATTGAGGCGTTTACCATGGTTTTGTCTTACTTTGGTTTTAGTTAAATAAGACAAGTTTTATCACCAAAGATGGAGTTTATGAATTTTCTTAGTCTGGCTCTACGTAATCCGATAAAAACAAATGTTGCTTTTCACGCATCGAATTCGCTGACCTAAGATGCTTCGCAGAGATTCTGTCCAGATTTTTGTATATTCTTTAAATAGGGGGAGTCGGGGAGAAAATAATGATAATTATCCCAAGTTCTTAATTCAGTCCCTTGTTTAATCAGTGTCTTCCCATGAAAACTCGGGCCTCCCCAACATTATTATTCTCATAATCACTTTACAAAAGTTTAAAATAGTGAATGTGGATTAATTAATAGTATAAAGAGGAAGTGTGTGTGGAGGAGAGATTGGTTGAAGTTTTGATGTGAATGTCTTTCAAGGCAACAAACATTCACGTTGGAGGCCATTTCCAAAGGAGTCTTGGTCCTAATTAGGGTTTCACGTCATTCTCACTTCTATAGTGTATTATCCTAACATTACCCACTCTCTCTCTTTTTTTTTTTTTTTTTCATTCTTATTTTTAATTACCTAACCAACTTTGGTTTTTCGTTTTTTCATTTTGTGTTAGAATAAAGTCAAATATAGGGCGCTAGATGTTTTTCAACATGTATAATAATATAAACGGATGATATATTTTTAATTGTTTAGGGTGTAGAAAATGTGACAATTATTAGTTTTATATTACACAAATATATGGTTTCAAATCTATATATATATATATATATATATAATTCTAGACATCCATTAAAATACATATGTTAGGATTAGATTCATATATCTTATAATAATTTTATTTTGTGTTGGCTTTTTCTCTTTTTGTTGTAAAATCTCTTTTTGTTTTCTCTGTTGAACGCTTCTTTCATTTTAGATCGACTATATTGTTTTGTTGATTATTTTTTTAATTATAAATCGTTAGCCCAAAATTGTGTTAACGTGTTTTTGTTCTTCTATTATATCTATAAATAAGTTGTATGAAAGCATGGAACGAAACTTTTTGTTGGTTTTCTCACTTCCTTAAGTAAGCGATTCTCAAACTTCTGAGATCATCAAATGAGTTCTTTTGTAACTTCTAAACATACTCGATCATCATGAACTGTATAACCATGCATGTGTAGATCTTCCTCTTCTTCAAAAGTTTCTAATTACACAACCTAATAAATATCTTTCCTTGTAACCACCAATCTCACTTTCCTCGACTTTTGTAATTTAAAAAAGAGAGAAGATTAAGACATCGAGAGACTCGAATAAATAAAAAAAAGAGAGGTTAGTAATGGTACGACTGTCGTGTGTATGTGTTAAAGAAATAAGAGAAGAGTCAAAAGGACAACGTGGGGAAACTTCTCAATATGCATCGGACGCCAACCTATCACGCGCCTTTGCGGTGCTCACTTCTACATCTTCTTCTTCTCCTAACTTACTATATTGCCCTCAACATTCTCATGGTCAAAACGTCATTACCAACGTCTTTTTTAGCCGTTAATATGTACATATCCCGTCCTAAGAATCCAAATTAAGGATCCATATACACTGTACTTTTGAACTATTTAAATTGCATAAGATTCAAACAAGACTTAACTTAAAATGACATCTATTTTGAAGATTTTTTTTTCTAAAATGATAATTATTTTATAACGAAAAGAATACAACTTTGTGGTGAGAAGAACAAGAAAAACTAAGAATAGGTGTTTTCATATTTAGGTTAAATAATAAAACATTTAAAGTTAAGACATTAATTATAACACACAAAAAATTAAAGTTGGAATTAAATGAACACATGTGAACACCAACCTCGCTCTCTCTAGAAAGCCTTCAAAACCCTATTATAAATACACACCTCTCAAACTCTCTCCCTTTAACTCTAAGTTTTTCTTTCTTCTTTCTCTGCTCTCAAAGCTCAAGAGAACTCTATCCTTATTAACTTACAAGGATAACTAAAACCGGTGTAATCACGATCATAGTAGAAGATGGGCGGTCCCGGATCATCACCATGTGCTTCGTGTAAGCTTCTTCGACGACGATGTGCAAAAGATTGCATCTTCGCACCTTATTTTCCTCCTGACGATCCTCACAAATTCGCCATTGTTCATAAGGTCTTTGGTGCCAGCAACGTCAGCAAAATGTTGCAGGTTCCATCTCCTTCTCATTTCCCCATAACTATATGCTATATATTGGTTTTTCTTCCATGATATTTTGGTCCGTTGAAATCCCTTCCATATGCTTTCTATTTTTATCCATATCTCTCTTCCAAAACATTCAGTGTGTGTTTGGTCAAGTATCAAACTTCTTTAAACATTTGTATAGTATACATACACATTAAAAATAAACATATTTCACTCCAACAACCCTTATTCACTTTCATATTATTTATTCTTAATTAGTTGATTAGTTATGCTTGATAAACTACTATATGGACATATATGAATCAGAAATTGTGCTACAAAATATGTTCTATATAGAAAATGTTTACATGATTATTTAAATTGTCACAGGAGCTACCAGTTCATCAAAGAGCTGACGCGGTGAATAGTCTGGTTTTTGAAGCAAACGCAAGAGTAAGAGATCCGGTCTACGGCTGCGTAGGAGCAATCTCCTACTTACAAAACCAAGTCTCGCAGCTTCAGATGCAACTAGCAGTGGCTCAAGCCGAGATTCTTTGCATTCAGATGCAAAATGAGCCAACCTTACAGTCTCATCATCAAGTACTTGAACTAGACCAAGACCACAAAGCTCTCTTACTAAACAACAACAACATCAATAACTGCAACACCAACAACAACAATAACAACTTTGGTTATGCCATGTCTTCTGGACAGTTCAACTCTAACTTTGCCTCACCAAGCAGCATAATGCAAATGCAGATGCAAATGCAAATGCAAGACCCTCTTAAGCAAGAATCTCTTTGGACTTAATGTAATAATAATAATAATAATTAATGTTCGACAAGTTTGCTACTTGGTTATGTTGAAAAAGAGAATATGGGAACAGGTTTCGTGTAAGGAAAGTAGTATAAGTCAAAGCTTAAATGCATGCATGTGATGGTGATGAGATGTAGTTATGCTTTAGTACTGGAGATCTGTTTTTTTTTTTTCTTTTTCTCTCTTTAATTTGGTTTCTCACTTCCATTTTTCTTTTACCATCGTTTGAACAGTGAAAATTAGATCTAATTCAATCCAATTTTTTTGTAATATGAAGTCGCCAAGACATTGCTCTCTAACCACTACACACTTTTTCTCAAACAAACCGACACAACTTTGCCGCGTTCAAATTAAGAGACATTTAGATTGTCTTATGGAATAGCTAAAAGACTAGCTAAACTCAAAATCTCAGATATACAAAAAAATTTATTAAACTTATTTAAAGTAGTCTTAGAAAACATGCAAAAGCAATTTTTCTTTTTATGGAATCAATTATTTTACTATAGACTAAAAAAGTAGATTGTATTTCTACATGCGATAAACTGAAATTAAATCGAATAGAAAAATAAACCTCAAGTTGCAAACTACATTTTATTCAAAAAGAAAATCTACATGATTCAACCTTTACAATTTGACTCACAATAGATTTATTCGACCGACCTGATTTGATTAATCATAAGCTACACGTTAGAACACAAAGTCGCCTCTACTGTTGCTTTTGTACTAATCCTTAAAAAAATCATATAGATTTAATTCACCAAAATTAAGTTAGGAAAGAAGAGGTGGTGGTGTTGAATTTGATTATGTTATCTATTGATAGTATTCATGTGATCAGTAGACGAAAAATTTTCAAAATATTGCCTGTCGACATGGGAAGAATCGAATGACTAAAAAAATAATCGATCATGTTCTTTAATTTCAAATTTAATTATATATCTATATAAATACCCTTAACTTGTTTTTGACGATCCTACCAAGCCAGAGAACTTATAACTGTCATATTCATACCATATGCTATATAATTAGTGGGATATAATACTCTATCTTTAACTTTACGCGTAACAACTTTTTAATTAGGATTTAGGAATAAGAACCTTTCTTTTGTTTGTTAAAAAATTCTTTCTCTTTCTCTCTCAATTTTTTCACTATATAAATTATTAAGTTAGACGCATGTATATGTCTTTTTACTAACACGTAGACCGGTAGACGTCCATGTGCTCCATGCACGTGTGTAAATACATCTTTTTTTGCCATGTGTGAACTAATTTTTTTAATTTGCCAAGCCAAAGTTATAATTAATTAAATAGCAGAAAGAGTCTTAAGAGAAATAATATGATTATAATGGCAGAAGAAAAGTTAAGATTTACAGATACATCCAATAGTGTATAGCCGCTTAATTAATTTATCCACACCTCAACGAAAATTTCCGTTGGTGCGCTAACGAATTCAGGCTGTGAAGTTAAAAGAAAATAAACAAAATTATAGCTTCACATAAGCGATCGATCTTCAAACTCTACACATGACAGAAGCAAATAACTAAATTAAATAGCGTAAATTTTGTAATAATACTAGAAAACCTAAAAACCAAATGTAAAAAACCTTATGGGAAAAAATGTGATAAAGCACCTAAACCATAGAATAACTTAAAATTTCAATTTCCCAATCAAGGTATGATATAAAAACCATGGAAAACAAATTCTCAGCCATATTTCTATCTGACCGAGTCTTTTTCAAAATAATATATAGACGGTAGAGTCTTATATAGTAAAAACATTTTTTTAAAACTAATTTATCTTCTCATATGAAAATGAATGCAAATAAAAATGACCATATATGCTGTAATGATATTCAAGGAAGAGATATCACAACAAGGTCGAAGAAATATACAATATCTGAAAGTCGACTATATGGTCCACTTTCCAAATTAGAGATGGAAAGAAGAAACGATTATGCAGCAAACCCATTGATCGGACGAAGAAAGAATAAATATGGAGGCCCATTACTATAGTATTTGGCCTTGAAATATTTTGGTCCGAGAAATAATAAATAAACAGTTATGGCTTTTCGGATTTGGTTGCTTTCAATTTTCTCAAATGTTTGGACAAGTGTTATTACACTCACCTAAAACAGGATCATTCCAATTTCTTGGGCTCAGAGTCTGTACTTTCTTCTTCTTTAAACCAAGGTCTTATAAGTATTCTCTAAACCAAGTCACTAAACAATAATTGGTCTTGGGTCTGGTTCAAACTTGGATCAATGTTGCCACATAGCCATTAGCCACACAAAACAAAAATTGTCTTGCCTTTATATGGAATGAAGAAAAATCGAATTTTGTAACCATTTTTGACTTTAAAGTCACACTCGCCGTATACGGCACACCAAATGACCAAAAACATTTGACCACCAACTTTGCTTTAATGTTAAAACTTTTTTTTTGCATCCCACTACTCTCTTCTTCACCTCCTCAAGTCACAGTGACCAAAATCACACACTTCACAAGAAACAACCTATGGATCCAAATGAATCTCCACCAAACCAATTTCGCCACGTGGTGGCCATGCCTTATCCAGGTCGAGGACACATCAACCCTATGATGAACCTCTGCAAACGCCTTGTCCGTCGATACCCTAACCTTCACGTCACCTTCGTCGTCACAGAAGAATGGCTCGGGTTTATTGGACCCGACCCGAAACCCGACCGGATCCATTTCTCCACTCTCCCTAATCTCATCCCTTCCGAGCTTGTCAGGGCCAAAGACTTCATAGGCTTCATTGATGCCGTCTACACAAGATTGGAAGAACCATTCGAGAAGCTTCTTGACAGCCTCAATTCACCACCTCCGAGTGTAATATTCGCCGACACTTACGTCATTTGGGCTGTGCGAGTCGGCAGAAAAAGGAATATTCCGGTGGTTTCTCTCTGGACCATGTCAGCCACGATTCTCTCCTTCTTCCTCCACTCTGATCTACTCATAAGTCATGGCCATGCTCTGTTCGAACCATCAGGTAAAGCATCAGTGAATTAGTTTTGATTCTTGAAACTTGGTATATATTGATTCTTGTTGAAACTTAATTAGTATTGATTCTTGAAAAGTTAGTATTGATTCTTGGTTTGTTTTGGAATCTAAAGAAGAAGAGGTTGTTGATTACGTCCCCGGTTTATCTCCGACGAAACTCCGAGATTTGCCGCCGATATTTGACGGTTACAGCGACCGAGTCTTCAAGACAGCTAAGTTGTGTTTCGATGAACTACCAGGAGCTAGGTCTTTACTCTTCACCACCGCCTATGAGCTTGAACACAAAGCTATTGACGCTTTCACCTCCAAGCTCGATATCCCGGTCTACGCTATTGGTCCTTTAATACCTTTTGAAGAACTTTCTGTTCAAAATGATAACAAGGAACCTAATTACATCCAGTGGCTTGAGGAACAACCGGAAGGCTCTGTTCTTTACATATCTCAGGGAAGTTTTCTTTCGGTCTCGGAAGCTCAGATGGAGGAAATAGTGAAAGGACTGAGAGAAAGTGGAGTCCGGTTTCTTTGGGTGGCTCGTGGGGGCGAGTTAAAGCTTAAGGAGGCTCTTGAAGGTAGCTTAGGTGTAGTGGTGAGCTGGTGTGATCAGCTTCGGGTGCTGTGTCACAAAGCTGTAGGCGGGTTTTGGACTCATTGCGGGTTTAACTCGACATTGGAAGGGATATATTCAGGAGTACCAATGCTAGCGTTTCCGTTGTTTTGGGATCAGATTCTGAACGCTAAGATGATTGTTGAGGACTGGAGAGTCGGAATGAGGATCGAGAGGACGAAAAAGAATGAGTTGTTGATAGGGAGAGAGGAGATCAAGGAAGTAGTGAAGAGGTTTATGGATAGAGAGAGTGAAGAAGGGAAAGAGATGAGAAGAAGGGCTTGTGACCTTAGTGAAATCAGTCGAGGAGCTGTTGCGAAAAGCGGTTCGTCTAATGTAAACATCGATGAGTTCGTTCGGCATATTACCAATACAAATTAAGGCTCAAAGAGGTTTTATTGTTTCAATACAATGTAAGGCTCAATGGCATGCTCACTAAATCATATGTATCTTTTGAATGACTAAAAAGTAAAAACCACCACCAAATTATAGCTAAATCAATTTCTTACCATATGTCAAAAATTTATAGAAATTCTAATGGTGGGAAAGCTCCCCGCTTATGCATTATGCATCATCATTTTGCTTGCTTATAATCTAAAATGATGCTTTCTCATTAATCAAACCCCAAGACGTCACAAAATACCCAAAACACATCAAAAATACAAGGAAAAGAAAAAGAGAACAAAATTGAAGCAAAACTTAAAACGGGATTTATTATGAGGCCTATCTCTACAATTCACGAAATGATCATACATCTTATTTTTTTGGTAGGTGAGAATAGACAATTGTCTCTCGCAATTTATTAAACTGCAACTAAAAAGAATATTACAACCGAACATGACCTGAGAACTCTGCCTCTAACATAATCGAGTGGACTACATTAGGAGAAGAGTCCAATGAATGAAATTAAACCTAACAGCACTGAAGAAAACACATTGTTATCAAAAAATTTACAACTATGTAGATTTTTTTTGTCAACTAGATTGTTATTCTGTTAGTTATAAACAGAATGATAACAATCTCCCTAATTTGTCTTAATTAAAAAAAAAAAAAAAATTAGCCATGTGTTGTTTTCTTAAACAGTCTGTTTCTTGGGATTAGGTTTTGTTTCTTTAAAAAGCACACCGGTCACTTGAGTGTCTAAAAACGTTATAAAAAACAACAAATGTGATAATCAGCAAAAACAGCTTGAAAGAGAAGTAGACACAATCATTAACATTATGGGTAATGGCCTAAACAATTGGACCACGTTTGTTGTAAAAGCTATCCTCTGCACTCTGCAGCTTTCTCAGTCCTCACTTCTCTCACCCACAAAGTCACAGTAACCAGAAACACGTTCCACATCCTATGAATCCAATCAAACCTCAGCCACTCGGAGTCCGCCACGTGGTGGCCATGCCTTGGCCAGGAAGAGGCCACATCAACCCAATGTTAAACCTCTGCAAAAGCCTCGTCCGGCGAGACCCAAACCTCACCGTCACATTCGTCGTCACCGAAGAATGGCTCGGGTTCATCGGGTCCGACCCGAAACCTAACCGGATCCATTTCGCCACTCTCCCCAACATCATTCCCTCCGAGCTCGTCCGAGCCAACGACTTCATCGCCTTCATCGACGCCGTCCTCACCAGATTAGAAGAGCCGTTCGAACAGCTACTTGACCGTCTAAACTCTCCTCCCACCGCAATCATCGCCGATACTTACATCATTTGGGCAGTACGTGTAGGCACAAAAAGGAATATTCCGGTGGCTTCTTTCTGGACTACGTCAGCCACGATTCTCTCCCTCTTCATTAACTCCGATCTTCTCGCAAGTCACGGCCATTTTCCGATCGAACCATCAGGTAGTTACAAAGTTCCCATTTTTACTGATCAAAACCGTAAAGTTCAATACTTTCATCCATAATTAGTGATTTCTGAATCCGGGTTTGTTTCCAGAATCAAAACTAGACGAGATTGTTGATTACATCCCCGGTTTATCTCCGACAAGACTCAGTGACTTACAGATCTTACACGGCTATAGTCATCAAGTCTTCAATATATTCAAAAAGTCTTTCGGTGAGCTTTATAAAGCTAAGTATCTTCTCTTCCCTTCTGCTTATGAGCTCGAACCAAAAGCCATTGACTTTTTCACTTCCAAGTTTGATTTCCCGGTTTACTCCACTGGTCCGTTAATACCCTTGGAAGAACTATCCGTTGGAAATGAGAATAGAGAACTTGATTACTTTAAGTGGCTTGATGAGCAACCTGAAAGCTCTGTTCTTTACATATCTCAAGGGAGTTTTCTTTCAGTCTCCGAAGCTCAGATGGAGGAGATTGTTGTAGGAGTTAGAGAGGCTGGAGTTAAGTTCTTTTGGGTGGCTCGTGGGGGTGAGTTAAAGCTTAAGGAGGCTCTTGAAGGTAGCTTGGGTGTTGTGGTGAGCTGGTGTGATCAGCTACGTGTTTTGTGTCATGCGGCTATAGGCGGGTTTTGGACGCATTGCGGGTATAACTCGACATTGGAAGGGATATGTTCGGGAGTACCGTTGCTTACATTTCCTGTTTTTTGGGATCAGTTTCTGAATGCTAAGATGATTGTTGAGGAGTGGAGAGTTGGAATGGGGATCGAGAGGAAGAAGCAGATGGAGTTGTTGATAGTGAGTGATGAGATCAAGGAATTGGTAAAAAGGTTTATGGATGGAGAGAGTGAAGAAGGGAAAGAGATGAGAAGAAGGACTTGTGATCTCAGTGAGATATGTCGTGGAGCGGTTGCGAAAGGTGGTTCTTCTGATGCTAACATCGATGCTTTCATTAAAGATATTACTAAGATCGTGTGAGTTCTATTGTTGTTAATGATTCAAGTCTATATTAGTATTTGTATAAGTTTGTTAAAGATTCAAACTTTGTAGAGATTTAAGATTGTTTGTAAAACTGTTATTTATAAGTTCATTTGTTAGACTCTTTGGTAGAGCTTAATCTCGTGTGTGCCTAATTTTTGTTTGACTTTGGAAATGAATTGTGAGGAGACAAATATAGAAAATAATTTATGAAATGAATTGATTTTGGTAAAGCTTACTGGCTGATTGGTTACACTATAGCTGTAGATTATTTGCTGTAGAATATTGGATGTAAGTGTAAGCTGTAGCTGTAGATTTGTAAAGATTTTATTCAGTTTGTTAGAGAAAATACTCCAATTCTGCATAAAATTCTAAAATCTGATCTTAATAGGAATGATTTTCACACATCTCATGTTTTATCTACCAATATTTTAACATATTTTGCAGTAAATTTAATATTTTACTTGATATCTAATGCTTTAGGACAATTTTTTTTTTACTTTATTTTTGATTTGAGTTCTTCGTTTTTAAGAATTATCGGTTTATAAATAACTAGATTCTGACCCGCACGTATACGTGCGGGGTTTCATATTTTTAAAAATGTATTGGAATATATTTTTAGTGAAAGATATTATAGTGTATAAATTATAATATGCATAAAAAGTGTAAAGTGTTATTTATGATAAAATAGCTATTTTTTGTAATTTATATTATTTATATTTTATTTGTATTTTGCATAGTAAATAGATTGTTAGATTTGTTTCGATTTGTAGAATAATATAGAGATATTTAGAAAATTTGTGTATTTTTGTTAGTTTGATGTATATATAAATTGATTGTTTTTGTTTGAAATTTGATCAATTAGATGATATAATGTAAAATTTTCTCCGTGGTACACCTTTGGTCGATTTTTTTGTAACTAAAAATTCAAATTTTAAGATATAGTTATTTTGTAAATATTGTTTATTTTGTTTAATGTTTAAGAATATATAATTATGTTATAATTATTAATTCTAAAATTTCACTCGTAGATTATCGTCCTTTATTAATATCAACTCAAACTCATCCCACCATATAATTTCATTCCGTAAAATGAAAAATTATTTTGTTATTTTAAATATTGTTATTGTAATATAATAAAAAAATCGAGGGATTGACATGTGGTACATCTTGGATTAATATATTTAAAAATAATTTGTATATTTAAAAATCGAGGGATTGGGTAATTATGAATATATTGATTTTAAAGTCGATTTTTTAAAAGAACAAAATCCAAGATATTTATTTTGTTGTAGTGATTGTTAATTTACTAAACTACCCATGCAAAAATTCATTTACTTAATTTTAAACTACCCTTACAATGTTGTAGTTCATACAATACTTCTCAATTAATAATATAGATAACACTTATTAGTTTTCAAGGGATAAATTTTTTTCCACTTGTGTACATTTAAATTCTACCAAAGTTTTAAAAATTTACGATGACAAAAAAATAATATTCGTATTCATAATATAAACATAATCTAATAAGTTTTTTTGGTTAGGTTCATATCGCTTAAATTAAAGTACGATTTAAAAAAAAAAAAAAAGTAAAAAAGTACGTTTTTGTTTTGGTAAAAAACACTAAAGAGGCAAAAACGTAAAAAGGCAAAAAATATATTTTTACTTGGGGAAAAAGATGTTAAAGCCCACAAGACAAGGCAGAGGTTTCTCCCATGCTTTGTCTTTAGTTTAACCGCCGCATCCTCTCTCTCTGGTCGGAGAAATCTCCAGATTTGGTCATTTCTCCAATCTTCTCGGAACCCTAATTTAACCAAACCTCTCCTCCTTCAGATTCATCTTCCTCCTAATCTCCCTAAAAGCTCAAACCTTTCTCTCAATCAATTCTAAACAATGGCAACAGAAGCAACAACCAAATTCCCAGAATCCGATCTCCGTCCAATCCCACAACCACCGGATTTTCATCCAGCAATCATCGTTCCAGCTCAAAACACAACTCTTAAATTCTGGCAACTAATGGTCGCCGGTTCAATCGCTGGCTCAGTCGAACACATGGCTATGTTTCCAGTAGATACAGTCAAAACCCATATGCAAGCTCTTCGTTCATGTCCGATTAAACCAATCGGAATCCGTCAAGCTTTCCGTTCAATTATCAAAACCGATGGACCTTCTGCTTTATATAGAGGTATTTGGGCTATGGGACTTGGTGCTGGACCAGCTCACGCTGTTTATTTCTCATTCTATGAAGTCTCTAAGAAGTTTTTATCCGGTGGAAACCCTAATAACTCTGCTGCACACGCTATTTCCGGTGTTTTCGCTACTATATCTAGTGATGCTGTGTTTACTCCAATGGATATGGTTAAGCAAAGGTTGCAAATTGGGAATGGAACTTATAAAGGAGTTTGGGATTGTATCAAGAGAGTAACGCGTGAGGAAGGGTTTGGTGCTTTTTACGCTTCGTATAGAACTACTGTGTTGATGAATGCTCCGTTTACCGCTGTGCATTTCACTACTTATGAGGCGGTTAAGAGAGGTTTGAGGGAGATGTTGCCTGAGCATGCTGTTGGAGCAGAGGATGAGGAAGGTTGGTTGATTTATGCTACTGCTGGAGCTGCGGCTGGTGGGTTAGCGGCTGCTGTAACTACTCCGCTTGATGTTGTTAAGACGCAGTTGCAATGTCAGGTGATTGAAATATCTCTAAAGCTACTGACTTTTAAGTATCTGATAGCTAATGTGGTTATAGATTGGCCAAGCTACTTTAAGTAGTTGTCTCTTGATCCTATAGATCACTTGAATGAAGAAAGATATCTTCTTTCTTCTCTTTGGATATTTTGTGATTTCACGAGTATGATTTTATAGGTAACATGTAGATTGCATCAAGCATTGTTAGAACTATGGTCATAAAACTTAATATTACTGAATTTACATGTGAAAGTCGCATAGATAATGTTTCTATATTTGTGGTTTAGAATACTTGGTCAATAGCTATTTCATAGGATTTGGGTTGTTTTGTTTGTTCTGAGAAGTTTGTTTGTGGTGATGTTTCAGGGTGTGTGTGGTTGTGACCGTTTCAAGAGCAGTTCAATAAGCGATGTGTTCCGTACAATAGTGAAGAAAGACGGTTATAGAGGACTTGCTAGAGGATGGCTACCAAGAATGCTCTTCCATGCTCCAGCAGCTGCGATTTGCTGGTCCACTTATGAAACAGTCAAATCTTTCTTTCAAGATCTCAATGGTGAAGCAAACGCAGCTTGAAAAGACACAAACATACATGCGTTTGGCATAATTTACTTGCCTGATTCAGGTCATTGATTCTTCATAGAGCTAGCTACTGGTTGGTTAGTATTAACACTAGCTCTTAGAGAAGATCTCTGTTTGTATAATTTATTTGTTTTCTTCACGCAATAATGTTATCAGATTAGAGTTACAACAACCCCAAGGCCTTTTTTCTGGTTTGCATTGATAGAGAAATTTTGTACTTTTATTTGTTTTAATGAGAAAGATACTATAAAGAGATAGATGAGCTTAAAGAGTGTCCATTCACAAGGTCAATGATAAAGATTCGATTCTTATTGTTTGAACTTTGAAATACCATTTATCAATTTCTGTGAAGAACAAGTTTCTTACAAGGACTTGTACAAAAAGAATAAAGAGAAGATCTTATCATGAACAGAGTGATTCATGAGCTAACAACTTTGGCAACGATCACAGTGACATCATCAAGCTTCCCTCCTGCAATTTTCAGAACCAGAGATCTCAACTAAGAAACTACTCTTGTTTAGTATAATATGTCAGGATAATGCATCAACATTGTTGTTTATTTACCTGTAAGCTTCTTTCCTAGTACCTTCTTCCAGAGAGGAACATCAAACCCCTGCACATATACGTTGATTCAGATATACTTTGCGTGAACTGGTAAAATTCATTCTTAGATCAAGTTAAAAATCTTACCTTGGCTCTTGCTTCTAATGCATATGGAGACTCAAACTCTGTATCTCTTGAATGGCTACTCGCCACTTCAGCTAATAACCTTGCTGTAATGGTTATACCAAAAAACATGTAACTTACTAAAAATCAAGAGAGATGGTATATACATATACATACATGACTCTGCAACATCTGTATGCTTGGTCACTATAGAAACGATCTCATGATCAAACACATTATCGAAAAGTCCGTCTGAACCCATCACGATCACGTCTCCCTTCTGTACTTCCACTATGCTAAACTGCTTGAAATGCAAAAAAAATGATACAAAGGTACAATACTAGCACAAATCATGAAGAGTGGTAAGGATTTATTTACCGATGCATCTAGATAAGTTTGAGCAGACCCCTCAGAGCTTAGTTGGTAAGGACAGTCAAAATAGTGCTCTTGTGGAGCAGTGGCAAAAATAATCTGACCTGAAAATGAGAATGAAAGAAGAAGATCTTTGTCAAAGGCTGAACATGAAAACAATCTAGCATCTTAGGTTACAGTGTAGTACCTTCCCGAAGAAGCTTAAGTCCACAGTCACCAACATTGCCTATTTTGAGAATACCCACTTCCTCAAGCATAGCTAGAATACTGCTTTCATCAATAACCGGGACATCAAGCTATCCAAAAAGGGAACAAAAACCAATCTTTGAAGAGAATAACAATCAAATCTCACTCACATTGTGGCAGAACCTCTAGAAGTAGTTGCGGTATGAGCTTTGTCAATGAGAAAACCAGGATCATATCTGACCTCTTGGTCATCAACTAAACGAGAAGCGTTAGCCATAAGTTCTTTAGAGAACAAGGAAGGATCAACATCTTGTTCAGCCCAACTGAGACAGAAAAAAATATAAACTTTATCAACATTAAGATAAACCCACAAAGAAACTCAAAAGTTAGCATAACCAAAAGCTAAAGCTTACCCGGAGACACCATCTGCAACAGCCATGACTCCACCTCTATAACTACTTACAAAGAAAGCATCTTCACCACCTTTCTCTACCTATATAATTTCGACACTAGATGTCGATTTTAATTGCATAAATATTCTCTAAGCAAATCCAAATTCATTACATCCAAAGAAGAAAAACAGAGACTTTGGTCTGGTGTTACCTTATCTGGATGAGGGATTGCGTGAATTCCGACAGATAAAGAGAGTTCAGGCCTAAAGGAAAATGCAAACATATTTTGACAAATGAGTTCTCAGTTTCGAACAACGTAAACTCGAAATAGTACAAGAGAGAGCAGAGACCGAAGTGGTTGGATTTCTGATGGAGCACAGCGACAGAGGAAGTCAACGCGACTAGGGTTTGGATGTGAGAGACGAAGCGATGGTATTGCGTGAGGAACCATCATTCTCGTCACTGGAATCGCCATTTCCTGCAATGGCTTGCTCTCTCGTTCTCTTTCAATCCTGTGGTGGTGCGTACTTTGTGTGTGAAGGTTGTTTAATTTTAGAGATAATTATTAACTAGAAGAGATAGAATCAATAAGCACCAGTGGTCTAGTGGTAGAATAGTACCCTGCCACGGTACAGACCCGGGTTCGATTCCCGGCTGGTGCACTAAGCTATGATGATATTGGCTTAAGCATTGGGTGGGTCCTTTGCATTTTTCTGAATTATCAGTTGAGATATGCCACACCTCTGAGCTCTTTTTTTTTTCCCTTATGTAAACTAAATTTTTCAAGTAACATTTTTTGTATTATCACTCAATTTCTCTTACTATATTCCATACTATTTCTGTTCTTGAAATAAAGCATCTCGGCCAAAAAAAGGTAAAACCAACGTTTCTAATTAATTTTCTTACATCCAAATCACTCGATCATTTATGTGACATACTCAAAGAAAGATAAGTTTTTTCGCATCCAAAAAATTGATATTGTCAATAATATTCAATAAATGATCCATGAATTTGGATGAAAATCTTCAACTCTTATAAAAACTCTTAACACTTCAAATAGGTCTCTTAAGGAAATTTACTCTAATTCTTTTAATTAACAATTGTTTCTATATTTTGTTTTATAGCTTTTTTATTATTTAATTATTGAAAGTCCTTGTTTTAATTGTAAGAACTCATGAGTTTGTCCATTTAAAATACCACAAAGCTCAACACGTAACTCATATTCTTATAATTATATTATTTAGAATAAACTAAATGTAACTCATAAAAAACCATGGTCTACCAACTTATTGGGTATAGAACTAGTTTCAGTGGAGAGTGTCCGAGTCAAAATGAGAATCCCAAAAGAAGAATGCTACAAAGTAAGTTGTTTAAAATATAACATGAACCCAACTTCCACCGGTTAGTAACGTTCATGTTTGTCACTGTCCATTTTATGAACTTCTCATTGGAACTGTAACTATATTCCTGAAAGTCATAAGAGAAAGATCAAGTACTTAATTTACAATAGATGATACAACACATATACATGTTGAAACATTTGAAAAACAAGAATTTTGACATGTATAAACTGATTCATCTTGTATCATTAGGAACTGGGTAAAATCACCATCCAATAAATACCCGCTAAGATCAAAACCATAAACCATGATTAGCATAGCATAAAACCTTCAACCAGATCACTCGACTTCAAATAACATACAATTAACTAAACTTACGTAGTTGAAACAACAAGCACCAGTGGTCTAGTGGTAGAATAGTACCCTGCCACGGTACAGACCCGGGTTCGATTCCCGGCTGGTGCATCTAGTAGCATGTGAGCAGTGATGAAAATATCTTGAGCTGTGGTGATGAATCTTCGGATATGATATTAACCTCGCTATAATCTGAGCTCACTCATTTCTTTTACTTTTTTTTTTGATTGAGCAGCAAAACCCAAAAACTAGTAACACAAATTTGAGATTTTGTCACTTCACTTCAACTGAAACTAAAAAGATATCTCAATACATATATCCTGTAAAGTGTCACATAAATATTCCATACAAAACTTTGAATTCCAAACTATTGAAGCACTAGAGAGATCCACAGACATACGTTGTAAATTTACTTATTATCAATGATTCTCAACTCAAATACATGTGAACAAAAAGCTAGCAATACTCTCAAGCACTGATGTTTTCGAAACTTGCGCTTTTATCTACTCTCTTGAATATCCCTGCAATTACCTGGTGTTTGAATGCCACAAAACACACAACTTAGAAGAAGAAGAAGAAACCTCCATCTATAATGAGTTTACGAAGATAGAAAAATACCTTTCCAGGTCCCAATTCGTAGCTGCTTTTAAGTCCTTTGGATAAGAGAGTCTTTACTGTTGTCTCCCATTGGACTGGAGATGTCACCTGTAGTCAACATTTGCATCTTTTTTTTATATAGCGTCGCCAAAAGAGAAATAATTCACATAGTTCTCTGAGTATTGATTTATTACCTGGCGTGCAAGTATCTTCTTGATCGTGTCTGGATCTGCATGAGGCTGTGCATCGACATTCGAGATCACTGGGATCCTCGGACTTCTGATCTCTGTGGCTGCCAATGCAGCTTCTAATCTCGAGACTGCTGGTTCCATGAAACTAGTGTGGAAAGCACCTGCAACAGCTAGACGCACCTACAGAACCAACCGCCAACAATCATGTTTCTGATAGCATCGAGGAAGATTTCATAACATAAATGGAATTAGAGAGAGAGGATACCGTCATTCGTGCTTTGAATGACTTAGCTTTGGCTTCAACAACTTCGATTCCTTTAAGACCTCCAGATACTGCGTAATTACCCTGTAACAGTATACCACATAAAGGAATGTGAAAATGATTTTATACAAGTCTAGAATGCAAAAGATTCATGGAAGACATATATACCGGACATAAGTAATTTGCGATCTGAACTTTGTCAGCTTCATCTACTTCTTGATTTGCTGCATCACACAACTGCTGAACCTTTTCTGAGTCCAACCCTATGATACTAACCATGGCACTCTTAGCAGCATCTGCAGCAGCCTGAAGAAAGTCATTTTATCAAAAACTAAAAGTCAATGCAGCTGTTCGAATGGTATATAAGATCACTACAAAGTTCAGCCGTCACAACATCAACCTAAACTTGACATAGTCAATGAAGGATATACAGAGCAGAGTTCAATCTTACCTGCATAGCTTCTCCTCTAAGTTTTACAAGCTTCAGCCCGTCCTCGAAGCTTGAGAATAAAAACAGTAACAGAGAAAAGAACAAAAGTAAGTTAGGTGATGATGCACATAGGTAAAAGGGAACAAAGTGACATACTTTCTTACAATGATATTTGAAAATCCGAGATTTGATACCTCTATCATTCAGTTAAGGATATTGATTCAGATGTTAACTAACCTGAAGGCTCCAGCAAAAGCCAGAGCAGTATACTCTCCCAAACTGAGACCGCAAGTCACATCAACCGAGTTAATTATTTGTTCTCCGCCTTCACGAACACGGAGCAATTCAACTGCTGCTAAACTTGTGACATAAATAGCAGGCTGAGAAAATGATAGACCAATAACTTAGACATCATACCAAAATGTACATACTAAAAGGAAACATCACATAAAAATTAAGTTTTGCTAGAGTTAGGTGACAACAGACAAGAAAGAAGATCATAAATCTGAAGTTGTCCCTAACCAAAAGTTGCAAAGATACCTGGCTTATGACCGTAGAATCAAGCTTCTCTTTTGGTCCATTAACACAAATATCCAAAAGATCATACCTGCAGAAAGCCACCATATAGTTTATTCATTCACAAAAACAAACAAAAAGGTTTCAACTTTAAACAAAGGAACATACCCTAAGATATCATTAGCTTTCTTATACAACTCTCCAGCTGCTCCAACACTCTGAGACTCTTTTCCCATTCCTACTGCTTGAGCTCCCTGAGACATAGCAAATTCATCTAAACTTTGTCACATTTGATCTAAAAATTGAAACGAGTTCTGAGAGATTACAAGCAAAGAATATGACGTTATGATGAAGACCCTACATTGTAATTAAAATCACATCAATCAGATCAAAATTAGCAAACTTTTCAATCTGGGCAATTCCAAATTTCCTAAATTGATACGAAATCAATCAGAGTCCACATTTTCATTGTTCAGATTGATAACATGTAATCGGAAGTTACCTGACCGGGAAAGAGAAAAGCAGAGGTGGGTTTGTAATCAGCGAACAGAGAATCGTGAACAGTAGTACTCTGAGATCCAGCAGAGACGCTCATAGAAATCCTAGATCGGCTGAGATTCTTGGCGGCGAAGCCAAAGGAGGCATTTTTAGAGGAGGAGAGATTGTTGAGAGATATGGAAGGGAGGAGCAAGGAAGAGGAGGCGGTGGTGGCCATGGCGGAGAGAGAAGTGCGCCGGATAAGAGAATGAGACGGAGATGTGAGTAAGATAGTACGGTGAAGCAGTGAACGCATTCAGAGAAGTAAACAGTAGTAATCCTTTTTAAAAAAGCTTTAGCGGAGTTAACGAAGATGATGGTAGCTGGGGGAAGTTTTTGAAGAAAGGAGAGAAACGGACACGTGTCCAAATTTGATTGGATGTAAAGCTTAACAAAAGAAACAAAAAAATTCGTGTGTTCAAGACTACGTTAAATTCCATTTTGTGGTCAATCATCCAAAGATTAATGTTGTATTTGTGTTATTTTGGTAAAGAGATGCGATAAAATGATGAGGAAATAGAAGAAATACGAAAAAATCAGAACAAAAAAAAACTCAGGTTTGACGACGGCGATTAGGTTTTGTAGGAAAAGCAGTTGACTTTGTACGTGAAATTACAGATGTACCCCTCGTTTTAACTAAAATGCATAATATTGTCCACTTGTAGGTATCGAACTTATCACTTTGGCTACCAAAAACAACCTTCCAGACCACAATGCTACATCAAATTTTAAAAATATGACTGATTAAAAGTTATATATACTATATATTTATATAAACTATAGCATATTTGCCAATTTGATTTAACGCCTAGTCGACGATTAATCCGAAATAGGCGGTACTCTAGCACCTAAGTACGTACTGCATGACTTTTATAACATTGCAGATGGTGATGACTATCACCGGAAGATAAACTCAATCGGAGAATAGAAAATATGATTTGGAGAGTAATCGTTGACGGATTCTCCAAATTAGGTATGAATCAAGTCATTTTCTCTTGTATATCGTGACTAAATGTTGTAACAATCAACAGAACAACTGATCTTTATTCCGTTTTTTTTCATATCTATTTTATAATATTTCAAATTAATGTATGTTTAATATTTTATACTTTGTAATAATTATTAAATTGTATGAAATAAAATAATTTTATATTAATATTGTTTTTCCAGAGAATTCTTCTAAAAGAACCTACCATTGGACTATAAAAAACCAAAAAAAAGAAAAAAGCTCTTTTGTTAATTTTTTTGAAATTTAATCATAAAAAAATAGAGAGAACCCTTCGACAGATTCTCTCCATTGGAGGTGCTTTTAGATATAAAAAAAAAAATGTTGGATTATGGAAATTATGTATAATTGTGTATTTTATTTCATTGCGGAGAAGATTGAAGTTTAAACTAAGGTCTAGGGTTGTGCAAGAAAGAATACACAATTGTGTACACGTTTCGTGTGAGGTAAAAGATATCGTAAATCAATTATTTGCGACGTTGATTGCAAAATCGAGACCAATAAAGAGTATCCCAAAAATGTTTACCATACCAAATCCTATTTCTAACCATTTTAGTGTAAATATTTTCGCATGAATTCAACTTGGGATCAGTAAATCTTAGTGTCGATTGGAATGGATACCACTCATGTAAGTCTATCAACCTTTTGTTCCAATAGATTATGAATTTTTTTTGTGATGTTTGGATCACTTATGTCATGACGTTTGAATTATTAAGTATCCAGAGGACAATTTTGTTTATTAGGATTCCACAACGAAGAATGTATTTTTTGTACTTTTACATTTAGGGTTATCCAATTTATAACAATCGATCAAAACTATCTCATTAGATTCTATTATAGTTCAAAATGGTACAACTACATTCCATCAGGATGACCAACAGACCACCAAACTTACAATCTTATGGCAGTTGTAGTCAATTTACTTATGTCGAGTTATAGGCATTGACGGCGAATTGTTTTGAGAATTTTGGAGAAAGTTGACCAAAAAAAATCATCTTTTTGTGGAAGAAGTTATACAGAAATGTAATTCATGGATCACTATTTTTTTTTTTCAGTTTAATGGTAAATTTTGATCAACGGAATCGCAACCACACTATTTACGTTCTTTTTCAAGAATTATTTTCTCGTAAAGATGGCCAATTAAAGATCGATATGATGCTATTTTTGCAAGAAAAGTTTATGTATGATAATGTAATTAAAAGTATCTTGTGGGTTCATATTAAGTTAATAACTAATAAAGTTGTTTGGGAAAGTCAGCTAGAAAAAGAAGATTAACTAACACAGCTTTTATTTGGTAAATTTTTAATCGGAAAAATGAAAACACTCACTCTATTACGAGGAAAATAACAAAAGTACATCGAAAACAAAGGTTGAACCACTTTCAATAGAGCAGTTGTCCATCTTTAACATATCAAGACTCACGAAGTCTTTTTTTGATTAAAAAACAAGAACAAAAAACCAAACCCCATAAATTCTTTAGATCCAACGGTAGAAGTTTTTTATTAGCATCTTGGAAGATCCAATGGTGGAGCCTGCACCGATTGCAACTGTCCACGACCGTTCTCTACCAAGAAAACCATAGCCAAACCCCATCCCAAATGTGAATCAATGTGACAATGCATAAACCATGCTCCTGCATTACACCACAAGTATATCAAAATATGTTTTTCATTTTTGAGTCAATAAGATCATTTAACCTATGGTTACAAAGTATCAAATGCTTTCGAGTCAATAAGATCATCTAACCTGGATTATCAGCGACGAACCGAATTGCCACCCAACCACCTGGAGGTGTTCCAATGGTGTTCCTCTCTGGTGGGTCAAATAAGTTAAACCTAGCCGGGTCTGTTCTCGGGTTGAAATTACCGAAACCTGACCCGACCACGTAGAATTGGTACCCGTGTAGATGCATGGGATGATTCTCTGGCGTGACAATGCTAGTGTCTTGTAACACAATCTGAACATTAGATTTGTACTTAAGCTTGTAAGCTTTGGTTCCTTTTATGGGCTGCCATAACCCGCGGCTAACGTTACCTGTGTAATCGAATTGCACCGGTGGAACGGGCGGAAAATCCGTTGTGAAGATTCCTGGGGTGCCTTGGTAATATGCTTGCATGACGGAGTTACTTCGTGGTAGCACGAAGGACATGTTGTTCATGCTTGCTGCGAATCGGGTCCCGTTAGGACCTTGGCAACGGGGACTGTTTGGGTTGGCACAGTTGATTAGCCCTAATCCGACGGTGAAAAAGAGGTTCTCGTCGACTTGTTGTGGTACTGGAGCTCGTTTCCAGTATCGGAGACGGTTGGTGAAAGCAGTTGCGGTTGCGGTGTCGTTGAACCCGGGGAGGACTGGGAAAACAGGAGCGATTTGACCACGACCACGGCCACGTCTTGTTGGAGCGTTGACGTATTGTAAGATAGCAGTAGTGGTTGTGTTGTCGAACGGGGCGTTTGCGCTGTTGTAGGCTCGAGCTGCCATGTAGTAGCGGCCTGGTCTCTGGTTTGCCGTGAGGAGGACGTTAGTGGTTTGGCCAGGACCGATCATGATGACATTTGTGGTGAATGGTTTCGTGTAGGCGGAATCAGTTTCTACAACTGTGAACTGGTGGTTGGCGACTGAGAAGAAGAGCTCTTGGTTCATACCAGCGTTGATGACACGGAGTTGCACCGTCTCCCCGGGGAAAATTGGAAAACGGATTGTCCCAGCCCGCGAGCAGCGGTAAAGATCGCCTGGTTGACCGTTGATTGTGTAAGCGTCAGAGACATTAGCTGCTGCTCCCGTAAATTGTGCTTGCTTCAAAACATCCATTGGGTTTCTATCCCACCATTCCCCTATTTTAGTAAGTATTATTAGTTGTGATCATGAAAATATAATTTGAAGTGATTAGAAGTTACAAAATGTTTAGTTGTTTACCAAGAAGAATTGGAATGTCACGTTTGGGCATAGAGAAGGGATAAGGAGAACCAAGACGAGGGTAAATGATGAGAGCACCATAGACCGTGGCTCTGAGCCAGCGGCTATGAGCGTGCCACCAAAGCGTACCCTCTTGATCCTCGATTTTGAATCTGTAAGTGTAGGTTTGTCCTGGACGGATCGGACATTGTGTTATATACTCTGGACCATCGGCCCACGGATTCCGCAGCTGTCTGATTCCATGCCTATCCCAAAAAACAGAGCAAAAAACAAAGTATGAAAACAGAGAACATAACATAACATATGTTTGTTGAATTTGATGGTCAAATATTTTACCAATGAATACTAATGTTGTAACGGGCTCTGTTGATGACAGTGATTGCGAGAGAGTCACCGTTCCTGACCACAAGCGTTGGACCAGGGTACTGACCATTCACAGTGATGCTTTGGTGAGTTCTGCACAGCCTCTTCACTGGTGTCGGTGTGATCTAAAGTCATCGTCGTTTAAACTTAAATTAAGGGAATTCTATAAACGTAAGAACATACCAAAAAGCTTTAATGTAACATTAGTAGCTAGCTTACCACGAATTGATGGACGTGATGTTCAGCAGAAGCGAGGAAAGCGAAGTAGGCAAGTAGGGCAATGAAGGATAGCAAGGAGAATCGCCGAAAAGACTCCATTGTTTGCTTCACTGTGAGAAGCTCTCTGTGTTGGAGATTTGTGAGATGAGTTTGGAGAAAAGGAAGGAGTGGTATTTATACACACTAAGCGGGAAACAACAGAGGTCTTCGTGAATTCGTTAGCAATTAAACAATTTATTATATTTTACCAAAGTGGAAACTAATATTAGGTTTAGAGTCAGCAGGAGGGAGAAAAAAAAGAAAATCTCACAATGGGTTAAGTTGATTCGGTACACCCACTAGACTAATTCGAAACTAGGATCCTTTATTATTTGATTATTAAAAATCATGCAAATCAAAAATTTCTTGTTTTACTTTGTTTGTTTTAATTGGGAAGAATTAGCTAAAAATGATATTTATTAACTAAGATTTAAATTGATGTTTTTCTTTAAGTTGGAGCACTTAGAAGATCTTCACATTCTTCTTCTCTAATGAAATTAATGTTTACGTTCAAACATATGTATCTTCTTCGGTTTCCCTTAGCATACAACGATACACGTTTTTAATTTGCATAAGTTTTTTTTTTGTTTTTCCTTAAAATTAATTTGCATAAGTTCATTTTTATTATTCTTGGCATTATGGCGTATACATTTAATTTACGTACTTCTATATTATATCCTAAAATAGATAATATTCTCTTCTTTTCTTCAAATTAATTTAGTCCTAAACTAAAATACAATAAAGTTTTCGGGTTATCTTTATTGTTCTTTTCTGCATATCCTCTTATACGTAAACTAGAAAACCTAGCTAATGAGTCGCGCAGCATAATAGCGGTTGCAATACAAAACCAGCCAATGAAAATAAAAAATGAAAGAAGTGGTTCGATGGGAGTTGAAAATTGTGGTATGGATTTGGTATTGAACTCTATAACTAAGTAACTAACCTTTACTTTTAAATAAATTGTTAGTTGACCTTTTGAGTCACACTACATACGTCCATGGGCCATGGTCTCACTCACACCCTCACTTCTATATCCCAATTTCGTTTATATAGATAAATATACATTAGATGTTTATCGACGCCTAAATTTGACACCTCTGCTACATAAACTTTGTAAGTAAAACGATACTAAACTTGTAAAGGTGCACGCGGAGCTATTTTCAACGTTGAAACAAAGTTGGGGATTAAGGATGATCAAGCTATTAAGTACTAACTAATATGACTTATTTACATTCAAAAAAATATTAATAATGTTATAATCATATTCAATATTTAAGTAAATGTGTGTTTTAATTGGGAGGAAGCAGGTTTATCTTCAACTTGAAAAATCAGTAGCTTACTTAACTCACACCCAAACAAGTACATCTCGTATTAAATTAGGTTGCCTGAAAATTGACATTTTTTTTTTTGAATATTTTAAGGGCCATAAATTTGTTTAGTTGCTAATTAAGTAAAATACATTGTTTAGTTAATTAATTCGTAAATCGTGAAGTTTGACTTAAGTCTTAAGCCACTCTTGAATCTGAGCATCTATGAAGTTCCCTAGGTATTTGTAAGCTGCCTCGGAGGGATGAATGGAGTCCCAAAACAAGTGATCCGAATGATTCGGACAAGTCTTTGACAAGGAAGTGCACAAGAAGCTTGTTTCCAAGTATCCTGTTCCGCAACATCCTTTCTTCGTCTCCTTGAATCCTGTTTTTATTTGTACGACGATGAGTATATATTGCATAAGTTAGTAAGGTTCAGATTTAGATGACTTGTGGAACAAGGGAAAAAATTGTATATACCGTATTTGCTAGGGTTTCGGATCATGTCCATCACAGGGTCGTAGACGTTAGCGTAAAGGAACTTGCTTCCGGGTAGAGACGCTTGGATCTCAGGCAATTTCTTTACAAGCTTCTGATTGTACAAAATGGAGTCTTTGTTTTCTTGTTCCACACAAATTCCCAAAATGGTTCTCAATTTCGCGGTCAATTGGATCGGTAAACATCCCATTGGCGGCAACCCTCCGACTAGAATATTCCGGCAACCTAAACTATAAAGCTCCTGCACACAAGAAGAAAAGATTCGAGAGTCAGCACGACAAATATAGCTCCATGAAATAATCTGGTCCCAGACCATGAAAACAAAAATTTCAAGATTTTACCCGGACAAAACCGTCAAGCCTCTTGAGAACAAAATCTTGGTAGCCATAGATAGTAGGATACTCGAGACGCCTTATGGGGATATCGTAAAAGTTCAAGATGAAATCATTAGGCCCTGCGCTTATGACCACTAAAGCGTTGTTAATAATCTCCATCGCTTTCTTGTCTCCTACGATACCTTTGAGACGAGCAATATAATTCTTGAACATGCTTGGCTGTTGTGAGACCGGAATAGCTTTGCTAGATAGTGAGGTCTCGTCATCGTAGCCAGCACCCGCGGATGCAAAACAGACTCCAGTGACAATGTCTTGGTCGGAGATGTTCGGTTGTAGAAACGGAGGAACAAACTCTTTGATGTTGAGTTTTGTGGAGATTACGTCAGAGATTAGCTTTCCGTTTGAGAATCTTCCGTTAGCTTCGTGGCCGGGAAGATCAACGCCATAAGGGAGGTGATTAGCCTTGAAGACGGCTTGTGAGTAGTAGTTGTTATTGCCTGTGTCTGCCGTTGAGTCGCCGAATATTAGAATCGCCGGGAAAAGCGGCTGCGTGGTGTTTGCATCCGCATTGCAAGACACGAGGAGTGTTGCAACAAAGAGACCAAACACTATGGTTTTAGATATATACATTGTGTATTTGATCACTTCCTGTTATTTTGATTCCTCTATAGTGGTGAATTAAGTTAGTGATGGCGTTTTAAAGAGCTTGAAGGTGATGTTCATGTTCTGTTGGAGTAAACATAGAAGCTTTGAATATAGTCTACGTAAAGATATTAACGAGATTTCACAGATACATTACCATATAAAAGAAGATTTTTTTCTTTTTTTTTTTAGTCCACTTTAACGTATTTAACACTTTATTTCAATTCCTTTAACAAGAAATATCTTATTAATTAGGTGTTTGACTTCTCCATATTGGTTGACTTCAATTTTACTTTATTTTAATTTAAGACATATTTAAATTTATAAATTTATAATTTATTCATTAATTTTGGTTTTGGATGGCTTTTAAAGTTTAAAGATGCACAAAATATACTAACAACACAACGTCAACAAATCATGAATGAAATTTTCAAGAAACGTAATATGTTGGCTTTTATTAAAAAATTATGATCGTCAATATATATATTTTTTTTCGTCAAAACATCATTTCTATTAAGTAATCGGAAGGATACTCTTTTATAGAGAGAACCAATCAGAAACCGACTTGCTTACATGGAGATGGAGAGAAAAACTATTACGAGTTTATGCCTACGATCGTCGATATATAACGCAAGAAATTTGGGTTGTATTATTTCATTTCGAAGCTACATTATAATTTTGTGGAATTATGTTTCAAAATTTTATGGGCTGGTTCAACATATAAAGGCCCGGCCCTAACAACAATTATCTGTACATGTTTCCTCGTGTAAAAAGAAAATTGAAATTAAGTAATTAACGTAAGAACAATATGAAACGGTAAGAGCCATAATGAATTTATGTAAATGATACAGCTTCCCTATGCATATTCCTATCATATTTGTTATAAAAGTATTTAATTATGGTTTGATGAAAAAAAAAGTATTTAATCATGGATGATAATCATATCAACTTTTTTTTTAATGCAGTTGTTGATGTGGTTACAGTTTGGTTATATTTTATGGCTTCTACTATCTCAGGAGGAAAAATTGATCCCTACATAAAATGAAATCTGAAATGGTTAACATAAAAACTATACGAATTTACGGTCTCATTCAATTTTCTGACAGTTTCTTTCTCAGACGAACCTAGTAGTTCAACTTCAAGACCACCCCTTTTTTTATATATGATTGATGTTAATGTTATATGTCCTACATCTTCATAAAATCTCTTGAAATGTCATTTGGATTTTCCTCTCACGTCAACTTAGCTAGTTTTAAGATAGAGAGAGCAACGTGCACCACTAAATCATATAGAACAAAAAAGGATCTTGCTCACGAGGATAAATCTAAATCAACGCGTATTATCGACTGGAATATCTCCAATGATCTAAGCTATATGTTATTCTCTTAATTTGTCGTTTATACTTACACCATCAGGTTCTTCCCCCCTAAACATTATCCTGTCAAATATTTTTGTTTGTGACTACGAAATTCTAGAAGGTTATATATTAATCTTTCGAGAGTCTACAATAGTAACAACACGTTTGAAACTTAAAATAAACTCTGCTGTTCATTTTCTTAGGCAAATATTTACAAGAATTAGTTTTACTCTCCATACGTACATAACTTCAGATGGTTCACAAATACAGCTCAAAATCTTTCAGAACAAAAATGTAAAACTGAACTTTGTAACTGGAACTAGAAACTAGACTTTGATTCATTGAACCGTTTGACCAAAAATGACAGCTATGTATCTTTTCTTTATTTCCGATTCCAGCGTTGTGACAAAAAAAATAGGGAGAGACAAGCAACCATATTAAACTTATAGTTTTGCGATTCTTGTTAGTATTTAATATAATAAGGACCATCATAGTTTCACCAGCATATATCCTATATAAGTAAACTCAAACTTTTGCGATATACTACTATATATCTAAGATAGAAATATTTTTAAATGAAGATGAGCGAGTAAATTTTTTATGGTTTAAAGAAAAAATATTCCATTTGAATTTTGCAGTTGAACTCCTTTTCTTTTTCTTTTTGGTAGGAAATGAACTCTTTTTCTAATGAGTACAGAAATACAAAATTAGTATCCTTTAGAGTATCATTATATTGTCAGCCGTATTTGATATAGTAAAATATTTATTTCCAATCGACTGATTCCTACGTTAAAATATATTATTCAGATTCTAATATAGAAAATTGTTTGCTTGCATAAACTGGTTCATAAATAATTTAGAAACAAACAAACAATCAGTTCTGTCCTAAACGATTAATTTAACCCTTTTTCACTAACCTCATTCAACTACATAATTAATTATGTGGTTTATGATCCACCGTGGATACAAGTGTTGTCCAATTGAGGGAAAAGACAGACTTGGCTCACGTTCTTCAATTAATTGATCGTCTTTTAGTTTCATGGTTAATTAATTTTCAATCATAAGTTCATAACTGAACACCAAAAAGAAATATCTTGTGGTGCACACGAGGCTTATTCTTTGATATTAGAAAATAATTAAAATCATTAGTTTCATAATCAATCAATTTCAGCGCCGTTCGTACGTAAAATAGTCGGTGCCTGAAAGCTCCGTGCTACGAAGCTTCCTCATACGTACTTAAGTATGTATTTATTCAATAATCATTTGATGAATATGGGGTTTACCAAAACCTTAAGCACCATTAAATTCATGTCATTAAGGGGAAGTTAACGTCTCGAGAGTCGAGAATCATAATTAACTGATTAATATAATCCTGAAAAATGGAGAATCATGATCTAACTAGATTCCTACGTACATTTGGTACATGCATATTACTTTTTCTGTCTCATTTTAACAGTGTTTATATAAAATTAACGTTGAATATTACGTAGTACTATTGGTGCAGTTTCAGTCTTAAGCTTTTGTCTTTTCGAGATGAGACATGTGACAAGAGGCTTTCAAAAATTGGACAAACCATTATTTTTCTTTTATTATTCAATTGATTGGACTATTATGATCGATGTTTATGTAAAACATAGATTTTTATATTATATAATTAAACGATTGTTGTAAAACTGTCTTCTAATGAATGTTATTGTAAGTTGTATTCCATCGAAATTTGATTCGTTCCAGTTTGAATATTTTTAGTTTATTCATTTAAAATAGTAATAATCAAAGTAAGGTTTTGTTTATTTATTTAGTAGTAAAAACCCCTAATTTATCTCCATAATAATAGTGCTTTTTAAAAATCGGATCTTATTCAAATACTCTATGTACAAGAACATTATACCCGGATTGGTCGGGAAAAAGATAACAATAAAATTAAATCAGTTAACTATTTGATTTTAGATAGTTATACTTATAATTTCTTTCTTGTTACGTTATTTAATTATACATTGATCTCCTTTGGGTATCATAACCCGAGCGTAACGGATCCTCTGGCTAAATTTCTCCACTTTTTAAATATCAATAAGCTCCTCTTACTATTTTCTATAGTAATTAATACCATGTTGCATACTAGCATAAGTGTTAGATGAAATTAAGTACAAATAGGGTACCGGGTACGTACGGGTTAATTTTTTGATTTAAAACGAGAAAAATATATATGTGGCAATTAGCAGTAAAGTACCATAATTAAGAAATATTACAATCAAGGACCACAAATTCAGTTAATGCTTCCTTCCATAGCTAGTAGTTGCCTGAGAGCATTTAGACTATTCGAGATACGAAAAGGAATACGAAGGTGTATCGTTTTACTCTTTTAGATATTACATCGACAGATTATAATTGTTATTCTCATTATTGTTTGTCGTTTTGGGAAGCATTTTTTATCTGGTGTTATTTTTGTCTTTTCGCAGAATTGCATTACAGTATAACTGTAGAAGAATAAGATGAAAAACAGTTGTAGCAAATTAGCAAATGTAGTATTTGTGTATGCAGTAGTTTTCACGTATTAAAACTAAAACTGTTTGAAAATACAATAAAAATATTATACGGTCCTTAATTATTCGTAACGAATTTCTTTACTGGATAAAGCATCTATATAATTGTTTAACAAAAAATAAAACAAAGCACATATGTTAAAAATAATAGTTGGATATATTATTTAGTAGTTTGGTGTAAATCGTACAATTATAAAGTGCAACTTTCTTTCTGATTAGTTTTGAGTCTTTTGACAATATATTCATATATTAATTTCTTCTATCAAATAATTAATCTTATAGTTATTAAAAATTAAATTATTAGACAGGTAGATTTTAAGACCAAAAATGATTAAGTATTGACCAAACATTGGGTATATTTTATTGTTAAAACGTAGATTTAATTGAGTGGAATAAAAGAACTAAATGGTTTTGTAATTTGTACAATGATGAGCAATTGAGCACTATAATAAGGATTAAGGAGGGCTGCTTAAGTTAATCACAAATCCACAATAAGAAGAAAGGGCATTTTAGTAAATAAAATATCCGTAAACGTTTGGTCAAGCTCTCTTTAATCATTTTTGGTTCACTCTATCTATATATATAACCTCGTCTTCCCCACAAAAACAACACATAACAACAACAAAGAACCAAATAAAAGAAAAAAATTCTATAAGTAATCTTTATTTTGCTAAAGAAAACATAGAAATCTGTTTGCAAAGAAGAAGATATGGGAAACAGTTTACGGTGTTGTTTGGCTTGTGTACTTCCATGTGGAGCTTTAGATTTGATCCGTATCGTACATCTCAACGGCCACGTCGACGAGATCACTAGTCCAATGACCGCCGGCGAGATTCTTCAGGCGAATCCTAACCATGTCTTAAGCAAACCTTGTTCTCAAGGAGTTGTGCGTAAGATCTTGATCTTGTCTCCTGAATCTGAGCTTAAGCGTGGAAGCATCTATTTTCTTATCCCGGATACTTCTATGCCGGAGAAGAAGAAAACAAAGAAGAGAAAAGAGCTCCGATGCCGGAAAAAGCCTCTTGAAAGCGGCAACGATATTAATAGTGATCATGTGAGTACTAATAAGGATCTTGATGGTCATTGTTTGACGTTGTGTGAGAAATATTTGGAAGATGTTATGTTGTCGGAGAAGATGAGTTCGGCCGGTAAAGAGAATCGTCACCGTCGGAAACATAGCCGGTCGGCGTCAGTGTCCACGTGGCGGCCTCACCTTGATAGCATCACTGAGGATCTTAATTAAATTAGTACTTCTTCTTTTTTTCACACCTTGTTAATTATGTCTCTATTTTCTTAAATTCTTTTTTTTTTTTTTTTTTTTTTTTTTTTTTTTTTTTGGATCCGGAATCGGATTTTTATTTAACATGCCCGGTGAGAAAATTTCAAATATTTTATTTATTATGAAGTTAAAACCAAAACTATGTACTGTTCTCATGTGGATAAGATCTATGTTAAATTGATGTTCTAATTTCAGTCCGTGGCAGTGAGGACAAGATTCTAAGTTAAGATCATATGACCATTATCTAGAATTAAAACTTTGTACTCATATGTAAACTGGATCTTGTAGTACAATTAGAATTCCAAAATGCAAAAGAAAAATTAATGTAACTAAACCAAAGTATATGAAAATGGTAAAATCATATGATGATGGTAACAAATTACTAACTCAATATTTGTTTAAGAAACATCTGGGTCGAGATCAAGTGAATAATAGCTAGAGGTCAAGTAAATAATAATGGAAGAGGTTGGAATTTAAGGAGAATTAAATTGAAAATTTTCAATTATAAATGGGTTGATGACTTTCATTAAACTGTGGTCATTATAAAATCAGAAGAATTTAAATCATACTTTATATAAGAAGAACTGCATGTTCAACTGTAATGCAACGTATTTAGACCAGATTAGTTTTTTAAGTTTCGGTGGTTAATTATTTATTGGTAATAATGCGAACTCGAGACGGCTGATTAATTAAGGGTCCAAAGAAAGAGTGTAGAGACGTCAGGCAATCATGTAAGGTCGTCACATGCAGATGTAGCCATGTAGGTGGACCAATCGATAAGTCTGTGGAACTGAAAAACACAAACCATATGTTTTCAAATAATATTAAAATTTTCAATCATATAAAGTGCAAAGAAAGTTAATGGTAGTATTCACTATATATGGACAAATACCATAAAGGCCTCAATGATTATACATGAAGAAATCGATAACAATGTTTTTTTTATTTATAACAATTCTGTAAAATTTGGTAACGGCATATATCAATATCAAAGTAATGGAGGCTCTTCAGAATATATTCTTTCTAGCTGAAATTTAGAGTCAGCAAGATTGAAAGAATGTGAATTATTTACGAAGAAATCTGTTTTTCTTGCTAACATTATTGGGAGAAAAACTTAAAAGCTATATGATGGAGACATCTACAAGTTAAGAAATGGAAAACAATATTAATAAATCTCAACGAAGAAAGAAAAGAAAATGAAAGCTGGCGAGAGCATATGATTCGTCTGCCTTCACATGGATTCCCATCCTTTATGTCCCATCTCTTCTAAACACCCATCTTATCGTTCACCACATCTTTTTTTTTTTATTAGACCAGACATGTAAATGATAACTTCAAGAAAGGAAGAAAACCAAAATTTAAAATTTGGATAAGTATCTACGTTGTAATTAAATGGATGATTTCAAAAGGTTTCTTATAACCAAAAAATTATACAATTGAAACACGATACATTTCCAATGAAAAGCAGCAAATCGGTTACCAAGTACGAATTTGATTTGCACATTTTTGGCTTATGTCACATATCTGATATCTGTGTTTGGATACAAACGGGACTTCGTATTTTGATATACGTCCAAAAGTCCATCGTCTTTCTCTTTTTGGCCCTTGTTGTGTTTTGTTTCTAGTTGTTATATATGTTTATGAAGCTGGGTTTTTTTCTTCTTCTTTTTCATATGTCTTATATTCTCCTCAAGCCAAGGTTGTTGGAGATAGAGAATTGGTGAAAATATCCACATATTGAAAAACTACAAAGATCGAATTTCAATTGTTTTAAGAGTTACTTTTTCTTTGATGTACGTAGTGACATTTGATACATATGTCCTAGAAGTGATTATTAAGCATCTCATTTGTTCTTAGGACTAGAGATATAGTTCATAATGGAGTCAGATGCAGTCTTCAATCTATATGAATGATAATATATATGTCACATAGTTCTGGTTCTCCAACACATAAAACCCTTCACCCCAAAAAATTGCTTACTACGTTGATCTCTTATTAATATATAAATGAAAGAAAAAAAACTACTACACTATAACAACATGATGACATCCTGAGACTCAACTCAAGATCCTAAATGCATCTACCTCTTAGATACATCTATGTATAAATATCTCTAGTTATGAACTTATGATTAAAAAATGAATGTTACTAATTAAATCAAGATTAAGTCACTTGGTTCCTCTAGCGTTTACCGAGATCAATGGTAGTGAAACCTTCTTCAGCAGAGAAACGTTGTTGTATTCCAGTATCACCAATCTTCTGATGCTCGACGTTAGGCAATTTATAACTATCGTCCATGGCCAGTAAGTCGTCTCCTTGCTGCTGATGAACGACAAGTACGGAGAAATGAAAATCCGGCGACGTCAACATATCTCCGATCACACCTAACTCAGGGCACTCACTCCAGTCCGTGAGTCCGTACAAGACCGAAGACTCTAGGTCATGGTCTCGACCCACTAACACCATGTCATAGGCATCTCCAAGTGAGCTAATCACTTGCGTAGTCTCCACGCCATCTCTCACTATCTCCTCTACGTAGTGAATTTTCCCTTTGTTCGCTGCATAGCTCTTGAAATCACTGATGAGATTGTACTCAGACATGTCGCTGTAATCTTCGTCTTGAAGAGCGCTCTTGTGACGGAAATGTATCATCGTAACGTTAAGGTCTGGTTTTTCAGCCATCCTCATGCATAACGCGAGCGCTTCCGCATCATCCTTGCCACCGATGAAGAGCATCGCAACGTTCTGCCACGTATTGGTCATCAACACGGACCGACGTCCCTCGGTCTCTCCTCGGTCTATGAATATTGCCACCGAACAAGGTGCCGCGTCCAACACGTTAAGGTTTATGGTCCGGATGGGCCCGTTGACTTGTCCGACCGTCCCGTCAATCGCGTACTGCTTGTGGAACGGAATCACGATTAACGTCGCTTTCTTGTCGAGGGCCAGCGTGCATATGTCGTTGTTTATACTCGAGTAAGGCGCGGCTGCGGTAAAGTGTTGCGCCATGAGAGCTCCCTAACATAAGATAAGTATCCATTATTATCAATCTACAAATGCAGATGCAAAAATTATGCTTGAACAATTGAAAACGTTATTGATCTCTTATATGAGGTTATAGGCCTAGACCCATACATCCCCTCAAGCCGGAGACCAGAGCTGTTTTACCTGGTACTTTTGCTCAAAACGCTGAAAGGCGTTGACAATATGTGTGGACTGGGCCGTGTTAGGGTCAAGTTTGTTCATCTGATGGTGTGGTGTAAGGAGTGCATGAGCTCGGCCTTTAAGCTCGACGAGGTGCAACGTAAAGAATGAGATCGGGTTAAACCGTGTCGGGTAAGTAGCTTCTAGAAGATTAACCATGGAAGGAACGTTTTCAACATTATAGAGACCAAGGAGAAGACGTAGCTGAAGATTATGTTGTCTCGTGTTGAGGATTGTTCGTTTGCTTTTGCTTTTGTAACGTTTTGAAGGGTCGTAGAGGTACACCACGAGGAACCGGGAAATACCAGTTACGAACAAAATCGTGATGATCACCAGATTAAAGCATTCTGTATCAACAACCTGTAACCCAAATTCAAATTTTCTTTTACCTTAGGTTAAAAGAAAAGTTTACGTGAATAGGAAGAAAAACTCTTTCTATATTTCTAATTGTGAACCAAAACCTAACTAAAAAAAACAAATTAAGCAACGTCTATTTATTTTTACCTGAGCGTCTTTCCACACGATAGTAGTGTAGACTTCAATGATACCTTGGCAACACATCAAGAAGGCCAAACAAAGCGCGTCTCCAATCTGCGTTTGGCAGTAAGCAGACGCAGCTGCTGTTCCAAGGAACTTGCATCCATAAGTGATCAAGAGAATTATCTCAATCATTACCACATGGTGCTCATGGCTCTCTGTTATCTCAAAGAAATTAGTTTGCAACCCACTAATGGCAATGAAACAAGGGAGGAACAAATTCGAAGCAAACATCTCGAGTTTTGCAGCAAGTTCCGTGCCTAAAGGTGGACCATCAGGGAGCGAAACACCTAACCAAAACGCTCCAAACGCAGCATGGACCCCCATGGCCTCTCCACTAAGGCTAGCTATAGATAAAAGCAAGAGTACCGGAAAGAACGGGACAACGTCTTTCTTATCCATGGATTTGGTTTTCCTCTGGGTGAGCCATACTATTATAGGTCTAAAGACGAAATAAATCACCAGAAGGAGACCTATGATCATGGAAAGCGCGTAAAGACTAGTCATCGTCCGGTCACGTGTGTAGAGATTAAAAGCGAGAGCGACAAACCAGCTACAAACTTCGCAGACCATTGAGCAGTGGGTGGCTAAACGACCTAGCTCGGAGTTAAGGATGTTAAGTTCCGCTAAGACCGTGGTTGTAACCGGGAATGAAGTCATAGAGCTCAAGGAGATTGCGCTGCTTGTACAACTAATCACGTCGCTGGGAAGTCCCATAGTTTTACTAATGAACATAATCGTGAGGTTCCCAAGAGAGAACGGGAAGGCGTAAGAGGCTGTACCAATAAGAATGGCTTTAGAACCAGCTTTTCTGATAATACTCCCATCGATTTTGAGTCCGAGGAGGAAGAGATGGATGACGAAACCGACGTTTGAAAGCGTTTGTATTATGATCTTGCCTCCCGCGGGAAGAAACATGTTCATGTAAATCACATTATGTCCTAAGAAAGACGGTCCTAAAACAACACCAGTCTACACATACACAAACAAGAAAATGTTTTAAAACGTATATTTTCGCAATAAGAGATAGTGAATGCGGTATTTGAAAGTTATACCAAGACTTGAGCAGAGATCATTCCTTGCTTTAAAGGTTGAAGGACGCGGAAGATAAGCCTAGAGGTGACGATGATGACTGACATTTGTAGCAATAGAAGAGGCAATGCGTATTTGAGAGGGTTACTTTTCATGAAAATGCCTCTTGAGGTCAGCATGTTTTGTGCCTGGCACACAATCTCTTCCAGCATGAATGGACCGTGCACTTCGCCCCACTGCGACGAGTTGGTATCTTCTCTGCCAAACATCGAAAGCTCCATAGTCTTTTCCTTATCAGTAAAACGAAGAAAGCGAGTAGAAAGAGGGAGAGAGACTAGGTTTGGGAAACTATCAATGTTATGTTTTCATTTTTGATGAGAAAATGTAAGGGAGAATGAGAGAAGAAAACAGAGGACTCTGTTTTTACTTGTGGCTATGAAGGCTAACTTCTTCTTATCAGTAAATACACAAAAGATAGATTGGTTCTTCGACTTTGGTGAGATCAAAGAGAGAGAGATAGAGGTATGTGAGAGAAGGTAGAAGAAAGATGAGCCTATATTTGTTGTTTCTATTTATTGTTTCTTTCTATTATTATGTTTGGTTGATCATCTTTCCTCATAATCTCAACCATTCTAAATTTGTGGTTTTGGTTTCACTTCTAAGTTCTAATAATAAATAAAATGAACTCACACAATGTGGAGATAGAATGCTAGATGTGTTGCACCAATCAAGCAAAGTGGGTTACAAACCATTATTATTGCTTTATCAAATTTGAATATTAAAAATGTACATAAATCAAACAAAAGACCAATACACAAGAACTATAAAATGGACTCTCAAGTGTTTAAAGTCACACAGATGAGAAGAGAGGTTATTCTATAAGGCCAAGATAATAATAAAAACACTACTAAGCACCACTCTGTACAAAACAAAGTATTGACTGTGTAACAAACAAATAAACAAACTGTGAATGAGCACAAAAGATAAGCCATAGTAAGATTTTTTGTTTTTAGAAAGCCTAAATCATATTACTAGTGACTAAGTCCCAATAATTTCACGAGCGACGTAGCGCGGTTGGGATATCGTGATTGTGTCTTCCTTCATAGGTAGTGAGAACTGCTCTCTCGTCTGCTGCGGATCTTTCCACTTGCTTCTTCACTCCACAACCTTGGAATGTGCACTTGTAGTAGCTCCTGTTACAACAAAGAGAGGATTAGAAACTTGAAACATGTTAACAATTTGAGAAACTAAGTTTTGTATAAACAACCTTGGATTAGTATTTCCTTTGACAACTTTTTGACCATATTTCCTCCATCTAAAGCCATCTATAAGAACATCAATATCACTTATTGTCTGAACCACAACTCTTGGCTCTTTAACTCCTTTGCTTACTTCTATAGACATCCCTTCATCTTCACCTTCTCTTTTCCTGTTACACAAAACTCAAAACATGTCATTTCCAAAACCCAAGAAGAAACCTTTTGCTTCCACTAATTAAAAAAAACTACTTACATCCTCTTCATCTCAGGTTGTTCCTCCTCTTCATCTATCTCACCATACTCTGATTTAAAACTTTTCTGCTCAAGATCACTATAGTCAAACGAAATCGAAGAGTTCTCTGATTGATCATGAGGTTCACTAACAACAGAAGCAGGATTAAACAAGCGCCTCCCATTAACCGATGATGGTAATGAAGATTGAGATGGTCTCTTGGTGAACTCAGGCTTAGGATGATTATGACCACCTTTATAAATGATCTCAGTGATCTGTCCATCAGAAGCCGTCTCAACAATCTTCTTGGAAACACAATCAGGATACGTACACTTGAAGTAACTCCTAGGGTTTTCGCTCTTCTTCACTTGTTTCTGACCGTATTTTCTCCAACCATAACCATCATTAGAGTTCCTACTCACCATGTATGCTGGTATCTTTATCTGACGTTCTGTTCCAAAACTTTGATTGTTGTTTTGTGTTGCAATCTCATTAGGAATCATCTCCTGCTTCTTCTCGTGATCTTGAACACCATATGTTTCTTGCAAAGCCTGGAAAATAACAAAAAACGAAACTAAGTTTGATTCATCAATACAAAGCAAGTGAAGATGTTTCAAAACGCTAATAAGGAAACACATACAGAAGAAGCGTTTGATGGTTGAGATTGTAGCTGCCAGGGAAAATCTGAGTGATTGTTTGTTGTTCCATTAAAGCCTTGCAATGGAAACGTTCCTGTTGTTGGAGATATCAAACTCTGCAAGTAAACAAGACAAAACACAAGCCAGAGATCAAAAGATTGTCTTTTTTTTTTTCATTTCTGCAATAAATAGAAGAAAATTAAGAAAAAATGGAAGCTTTATTACGTGTGAGGAGCTGAGAAGCAGAGGAGAATCAAGGTAATCGGAGAAAGTGAAGTTATGAGAAGATTGTGAAATCGGAAGAGGTGGTGGTTGAGCCGTCTTGAACTTAGGTAAACCAGACCCGGTTCTCTCTGGATAGTACCCACCAAAACTCGACCCAGAAACTCTCAAGTCTTCATCATCTTCGTAACAGTCAACGCCGGAAGAACCAAGAAGGTCGGTGAAAGAAGTGGAAGACATGATGGTCTTTAATAAAGGAGACAACTTTAAGATTTCTAAAACAGAGGATTCGCTAAAAAAGGAAACTTTTTTATGAAATTGATCTTGAAATGAAAAAGAGGATAAAACTAAAAAAGAACAGAGGCTTTTAGATTGGGTTAAAGACGACGACGGTGGCGTATTGAGCAAGGTTTTTTTTGTTTCTCTCTCTTCTTGTCTTTTTCTACTTTGGCCTAAATATCATTTTTGATTTTAATATTTCTATAAAATGGTTGACCAGTAAGATATTCTTTTTTGATGAGTCGTCTCCTAATTTGTGATAAATCGTCAAGTGTGAAACCGCGTTTCAAGGGTCTCTTTCAATGATTAAACCAAAACCGGATTAATCCGTTAACCAATAGAACCGTTGGTTGGTTATACACACCAGGTTTGGTTGGTCCAGTACTATCGTCTTAAAGGACAACAAACAAACAAAAACAAGACTCTTATCATTTCTTGGCGAAAGAGATGACCATTGGATTCTGGGGAGTGATTTTGAAACCTTGAAGAGGTTGCATAGCTATGGAAGCTTGAACATCATCTTCGTACTCTACAAACGCGATTCCTGGTTTTGCGTCGATCATTCTTATCTCTTTGAATCCAGGGTACTGTTCGAAGAGAAGCTGTAGCATCATGCTTGTTGTCTCGTGTGGGAGATTCTGAATGAAGAGTATGTTGTTTGGTGGCATTGTTTCTTGCCCGCTCGGCTGGAACGAAGGCTGCATTAAGAAGAGCAGAGATAAAACGCAAAACATCAGCATCATCTCCAGATAACAATAGTTTGGTTCACATGATCCAACAATGGAAGATTTTTCTGAAGATGAAGGTGAGAACAAGAACACTTACCGCAGGGACTCCGTTATTGGCACTTGGACCATTAGCACTTGGGCCATTAGCCGTGTTTGGTCGTTGGGAATCTTCACGCTTTCTTTCAACTGAAAGTAAGAAAGGAAGTTTGTTAACTTTAGATGCAAGTGAAAATTTTATAGTTGTATCATTGAACCAACATCTACGACAAAATGCAAAAAGAAGAAATAAAGTTTAAAACCTTTTTCTTCTTGCTTCCTCTTCTTATCTTTTGGAACGAAAGTTCCCTCAGCTTTAGCTAGACAATCTGACTTTGCTTTTGCATATTGTAAGCGCTGCACTTAAAAGATCACATAAAAAGTATGAATAATAATAAATCTCAACCTGATTGGAAGTAGTTGAATAGTTTACAAACAATCGAAAGAGGTAAGATTTAGTTATAAAAACAATGTATATATCAAACAGAACAAACATTTTGACAACAGAAATCATAAGAGAATGTGATTTGAGAAGGTCAGCAACAAAATCCAAACACACATATAACTAAATGTTGATTGAGAATAACACAGTCAAAGGTAATCATTGGTAATCACATAAACACACTAAGGATTTCTGCTTTTACCGCATCAATCAATCTATACAACACACAGAATATCACTTCCAGGGAAATTATACAGAGATTGATATACTCAAGACAGAAAAGGTAGTGGATACTAATCATTGGTTACTCATCAACAGCAACAAAATCTAAACACATATATGACTACCAATGGATTGGGAATAGAAAAAGGTCAAAGGTTCCAAAACAAATTGTTAGTAATCAATTACACAAACACACTAACGATTTGCTTCTATCGATCTATACAACACATAGAAGATCACTTTCATGGAAACTATAAAGAGATTGATATACTCAAGAGTGATGAAATACTGACCATTGGTTTATCATAGAAGGGAAAATTTTGCATCTGACGAACAGCATGACCAGCAGCAGTGACTTCACTAAAAGTAACCCAAGCTTGTCCTCGGAGCTTCGGAGTCTTCAAAGCAACCACATCAAGTATCCTCCCAAACTGAGAGAACAAACAGTAAAGAGATCTCTTCAATTCTGAGAAAACAAAAACCAAGTCAGATAAAGCATGAGATTGATGATACTGCCCTGAGCCAACACTACTTCACACGTCTATAACAATTATCCATACAATGGCGAAAACAGACAACACCAACATATATATCTTCCTTATAACCTTGTCACTAGATTCAATACGATTCTGAAACCCTAGTATTTAGAAACGAACACTCTATATAAGCTAAAAACAAGCAAAAACCCTAACATTCAGTACTGTAGAAGCTTGAATCATTGGTACAGGAAGTTCATGGAGGTTTCAACATCTAAGAATTTGGAAATTTACTTGACGAATTAGATTAAACGAGAAGAGAAGTTTACCCTCTTTCTTGATCCTTTCGTTGAGGTTTTGGATGTAGATTGATTGATTCGGTGGTATATCTGCCGTTAACATCTTCGAGTGAGCTCGTGAAGACGATGAAGATTCTCGAGACTGAGGAATTTAGAGAGAGCCCTAATGGTGGGAACTGGGAATGAGAGAGACGAAGAAGAGTAAAAGAAATAGCTGCGTTTCAACATCAGACTATTTAACGACGCCGTTTAGTTTGTTGGTTCGATTTCCTAAACTTTTGTACCAACGTGAATGAGCCGACCGGATGGACCGGATTTGAATTTGACCGGCTAGACAGAATTGAACCGGAAATAGAATGAGTGGTCGGGATTGGACTTTTATAGACTCGAGATCAATTTTTTTATTGCAAAATTCCAACAAAAGTCTTGTGAATCATTTTGATTCAAATGTTCAACAACTTTTTAAAATAATGTAAATGATGTTGTATTTTTCCAGCTGAGCTTGCAAATTTGTTCTGAAAAAAGATTTAACCTTAGACCTTAGTATATCTCAATATTCATGTGATAGATAATACAATTCACGTGTGAGCCGATTGAATCAAAAGGCATTAAAAATGCAATGTACTAAAATGCCTTTTTGTTTCTGTGTTACATTTTTCTTTACACTGAGAAAATAAATCGAGGATGTTTCACTTTCATCCTTGAAGAAATATGGCAACCATTGCGACTACTAGTGAATGATCGATGGATCCAGGAAATATCGTTAACCGGAACTTGCTTCTCCCTACGTAAATCTGTCTCAGCTTGTACATCAAACTCGTCTGCCACCACATTTAAAGGAACATAAATCAGATTGAGGCAAATGTTCAAACACAACAACAACAACAAAAATCTTTAAAACAAGTGTATTAGAATCCAAGCAAATTTTACAAGCCTAATGAATCCGACTTCAAATGAACGAAACAAAGGGTTGGTTGTTTATCCATCAGCAAGCATGATCCAAACGATGAGTTTTGAACCCGGTAATCAAAACCAGTATAACACGGTATTGACTCTTGTCTAGCTATAGAATGTTCAATAGTGCTGTAATTGGGAGAAGATGAGTATCTTTACCTGTGCAACAATGGAATCTTGACTATAAATGGTACAAGATTTCTGAAAGGGAACACCTTTGATAACAAGATTTTCGGACGATTCTCCAGCAAAAGAGACCTCTGACTCTGTCTTACTGAATCTTTTCGATGTCCGCTTCACCGTTAGAACCAAATCCTTACGCTTTTCCACATCTCCTTTATGTAATTCCCACACTCCATTCTACATTCCAATACATATACAAAGATCTGTAAGTGTTCTTATGATATATCTCAAGCCAGTGACTAACTAACAAAACCCAAACAATCAAAAAGTATAAACATCGTGTGGACTATGTAATGAATAATGAGATTTAAACAAGTAGCGATGAGAATTGCCAAAATCGATGAAATTTGGGACGAAGGAGGCTTACGTGGAGACGAGAGATGGAGAAGAGAGGAACTCCGGAGGAATCAAGGAGAGATTTCAAGGAGGAAGAAGATTTGCGGAGGATGAAGACGAGATGTTCGGAAGAATCGGCAAATCCGAGATCGCCGGAGGAAAGTCCGGGAAGCTTTTTGGAAGCGAAGAGATCGACTGGTATACGCCGGAGATCCTCAGGGTCGGGGTGATACGGAGTCTCGGAATCAGCCATTTACATAGTCTCTAATAACAGTCAGAAGCGTAAGGTAGAAGAAGAACAAGAGAAGCAGCTTATATTCAACGCCAATGTTTTTTTTTGTTCTAATGATGTCGGATCAGATTTTTTTTTTTGCGGCGAAACATTCTTCTTACACCAAAAAATAATTCAGATGAATAAAATTAAGCAAGTAAATAATTGGATGTAGAAGCCAAAGATAATAAAATAGTAATGATAATTTTCTTTTACGTTCTTGAGATACCAATTCTTGTTTTTTTTTTCACACAAAACTGAAATGCAAAAAAAAAAACTAAAAAGTAATAACACATTTTTTTGATGTTTGATCTTGATTAATAAATTAATAGAAAATGGTAAATGTGTTACTTACATTAGGTTGGAAAAACGTATGGTTTAACATATGTGTTTGTTGGAAAAGATACATTTTTAGTGAACATACCTTTGACATGAATTGATTTATAAAGGTTTTTTTTTTTGCATTTCCATCCCTCTCAAATGTTTGTTTTAAAAAAACTAAGAATTATGTATAATCTTTCAAAATGTATTGATTTTATTTTTTTTTTATGTTTTCTGTAGAATATATATATGATGATCTACTCTGTTCAAAACATCACCCTTACATGCATTTCAGTGATTTCACCTCTAATTTCGTTTAAAAGTGGAGACACAATTTTGATTCACAGCCTTACGGTAATTCTCTTTAGTATCTCTCAATAAGAATAGTAGACACATTTAGGCATTAACTAAGACTCAAACTCCTCATCGCTCTCGCTGTAACCATACACATCCTCTGCGTAATCATCAAACTCGTCATCTCCAAGGACACTTCTCACATGTCGTTTTGAAGTCTCCTCGTCGTCTGATTCATCAGAGGCTTCACTCTTTTCTTCTTCTGATTCATCATCATCATCATCATCATCATCTTCTTCTTCTTCTTCTTCTTCCTCCTCTGGGTAATCAGTCTTTGGATGATCTTCAGCTGAGCACACAAATATATAAATAAATAGTAAGTATTCTTTCTTTCTTGACTTTCGGTTTATACAACACAGAGTGAAACCATAAATCAAAAATGCCAATGATACTTGTTTTCAACGTTAACTCATTAGAGAAAATATATCAAGAGAAAAGAGATTGTAGTATCAAATGAAAACAATGCCCTGATTTGATTCTGCTTCCAAAAGACTAGCGAGTACTAGCACGAACAGGAGCGTTGAAAAGCAAACGAAACACACAACCAGAACTTCAAGGGTCTAAGACGTTAAATAAGAGTGAAGATAGTCATATGGATGATTAAAGTGTACCGTTTGAATCTTCAGAGTCGTAGTCTGATTCATCAGATCCATCACAGAATTCTTCTTCATCCTCTACTATGACACTGAAAAACAACAAAAAAACCATATTAACAGGTGTGACACAAGAGACAAAGACGAAAAAGTAAAGGACGAAAACGAATACGCACAGAGGAAACTGATTCTTGGAACTATCTTCGCTGATATCCATCTCTTCGTTCACAGCATAATAATCATAAACGTATTCTTCGGTGTGACTAGATTGTATATCAGCTTCAATCTCTTCAGCTGCTGTTGGAATACATTCTCTAAGGAGAGGCAAGAAACTAGCGAGCATTTTCTGGTCCTCCAGGGATGTAAACCTACAGAAAGAGTAAACCTTTACATACTGTGTTTATTGAACTACAGCTAATCTATTTCTGACTCTGAGATCTTAATTACAAATGCACATTACTAGGGGACTTACTCTTGTGCATTGTCTCGTCTTTCTTCAGTATCAACACGAATAACGTCAAAGAAATGACACTTCTCATGGATGCCTTCCTTGTTTCCCTTCCTACTCCGCCATATTTGCTCAAACCGAGCATTCTCTGAAGCAATCTAATCAGATAGTGGAACTTATTATTAAATGATTACAGAAGTCTCAACTTAGCTATGTAAAGTGGTGTTAGATCTTTTCTTAAGATGGTAATCTCAGAGAAACTGTTTGACAATGTTCTTGACCAATAGCCCGATACCTGTTGCTTTTGTACAGATTTGGTCAGGCGCTGTTCCTTTCTCTACAGGCCAAAAAGAAAATGAATTCAAGCCATCATTCAAGCAACGGTCAAGAGATAGACAATCTGGAATCAGGACTAAAACAAAATGAAAGAAGATACATTGTCTTTCTTGAAAGCAATTTTCCTCTCCTCAAACTTTCCTTTACTGCAACTTTTCTCATTATGATCAGACTCCTGCAGAGCACAAAGTGACAACTATAAGAACATACAAACAACAACAATAACCTGCAGGGTTTGTAATTTAACCAGAAAGTACACTCACAAAGAAAGAGTGGATAATATCAGCTGTGGTTTCAGAGTCCGTAACTGTCTCCAAATGCCGCACTAGCACCTTCTTCGGTTTCACATCCTCTGCCACAGAAGGACCTATATCCATGTAAACACATATTAAAGCTCCACTGAGTCGAAACCATCATCGTACAAGCACATAAAGCCTGAGATAATATAGAATTACCTCTCTCCCCTGAATCTGAAATAGATAGCTTTGAGAAATCCAGAGTCGGCCGTTTGAGTGGTCTTTCATTTATCTCCAACCCTAAATGCCAAAGCAATATCAGTTTTTCCACTTCCACACGATTGCTAAAGACAGAATCTCTACCAAACATCAAAGGAAGAGAGAAGAAACTTACAGAAAGCATCGAGCAGAGACTGTCCAACTTTTCGCTTAACTCTAACAATCACAGGCTTCTCTTCTACCTCATTTTGAGTCGAACTTTCACCCACCCCATCCATGGCTATTCCGAGAACTCTTCAGCCCACTGTGAGGTTCGTGCTAAACAGAACAAAAATATAAACTTCAAATAAAAAAACCAACAAAGAGCAACCAACAGACTAAGGTAAAACCAAGAAAAAATCTAACTTTCAGACTTTGTTTTCTTCACATTGGTATCAGAAACTTCTAAAGCACATTTACAAGTAAAGTTTATGCTCGACTATGGAAACAAAAGAGTGAAAACTCCAGAAGAGTTCTCTAATTAGAGGTAACTATAAAGGTGACAATTTTGCAGAGCTATTCTAAAACCCTATTGTGGAAATTAGAAACCAGACGATTTCTCCAAGAACCCTAGACATAGTTACTTGAGTATATAGCCAAGGAAATCAGTTTGTTTTGAAGATACAGAAGATATAAGAGAAAAAAAAAACTGTACCTTTCGAGAAAACTATGTTCGGAGACGACGAAACCAACTGATGAAGAAGTTGTCGGAGAAGAACAAACTCGGTTTCAGTGTAGAGAAAAGCGATTTTGGAGACGGGGAGGAAACAAAAACGCCGCGTTTTCTTATTTTTCAAAACGTCGGCGTTTTAAAAGGTGGAGTAAATTAAGCCCAAACCGTCGAAGCCTGTTTATTTTTTCCACAAGCAAAATATGGCTTCAGAAATGTTTGATTTGGCTAAAATCAGAGTTTTATAAAGTTTATAACTAAAAAGCAGAAACAAAATTCATGATAACAAAAATAAATTAAAATCTGATTCAACATATTTTGCATTTTCTCTTTGCATTGTTAATCCATTCTTAGGTAGGCAAGTTTTCACTATTTGGTTGTGTGTACATGATGTTTATTAATATATATGAACACAAAATAAAATAACAAATATATAAAACCTGCCCACACTATCAAATGGACTTGACTAATATGGTTTTATAGTGTTGAATCTGTGATATTAAAATGACAAAAACTTATAATCAAGCGTAGAACTCTATATATGAGATCAAAGTTTGAACTTTGAAGTTTGATGTTGAATTTGGTGAACACATTGTTCTTACAACTCTAGTTGAGAAGAAAGTTGAGTATTGGGATTATTATCAAGAGGCATGTATTGTGCCATTATAGCTCTTATCTCTGAGTCCATATATGTCTGCACACACATACACACACAAATCAATCAAATATGTGTATATCCAATATTAATGAACAAAGTATTATAATGATTTGAGATATCTGATTACCCGAATTCTGTATTTATAAACAGTGTAAGCTCCTAAAGCAGCTGCACCTAATCCCATTATTATTATCCATATCACTCCCCAACTGAAATCTCCTCTTGCATCTCTATCTGTACACAAGTTAATGATTAGTGAATGATTCGTTTATTCGAAAATATGATGAATGATGAGTGTAATATACTTATGCAAATGTCGTGTTCTCTTATGTAAAGCAAGCTTCCGCTGCAACTACATTCATAGCTTCCCCATGTGTTTTTGCATTTGCAATCGCGACATTGGCACGCTGTTTTCTCCTCACACTCATTCACATCTGCATTTATGTACATCAAAAAAATTTGATTTTGAAGCTCCATATATATGTTTTATAGTTTATTCCAACTAATACCTTTGCACTCTTTGAGTCCATCCCCTATGAATCCAGGAGGACATTTGCAGCCTTTCGAATGATCATCCTAAGAACAACATAAAGATAGGAATAACTTTTACTTCTAGTACTATAAACGTCAAAATAGATGAAATTTTGTTTGTTAGTCGAGAAATCTTTGTAAAAATTACACGGCAAGCGGAATATGTTTTTCCCATTTGAGTTTGTTTCCAACATCCTCCATTGTTTATGCCACAACGTAGTGCCCCCGAAGCTACAATATCCAAATGTAAACATGTGAAACTTATATATCGGATTTAGGAATCTTAGAGAATATATATGTAGTTGAACTTTTTTTACCTTCACAATGTGTATAACCGTCACCGAGAAACTTGACACCTTGAACAATGGGACATTGACATACTCTTCCTCTGAAAGTGTCCTAAAACATTACAAGAAAATAATACTCATTTTAAGGCTTGATATAAATTGTAACAAAATAAAAGTTCTTATTTTAGTACCCTGCAAGCTGTAATGTTGGTTGTTTTATCTTCCCAACACCCTCCATTGTTTTGTAAACACTCATTGGTTTCTATGTCTGTCGTCCAAACACAAAATTCAAGACCATACATTAAAAATCATGAACCAGGTGAAAAAGTAAAATGTACATTAAGTAAAGAAGACCTTCGGTTAAACAAATGGGTGGCTCCGTCGTCTCACGAAACCCTGAGCAAAGGGCCTTAAGCACGGCCGATCTTTGCAATTTCCCTGTGGCAATGAGAAATTAGTTAACTAATAATGTTTGAGTCAGACTTTGAAGAATTTGCTTCTTTCTCACCTCTATATTGTCTGTTGTTTATCACAATAGTTGGTAGTATCGTCACATCTCCTCTCGAGCCTTTCCCAACCTACCAAAATACAAATCAATGAAAACGTTTAGACTTTTAATAGTTTACATCTCCTGTAAAAGAAAAAAGAAAAAAAAGAAGAAGCTAACTTGTGCAACTTGTTCTTCTTTAAGAACAGGATTTTCAGCATTTGCGTCAATGTCTCCGATGCATTTGTCAATTTTCTTCACATCAACTCCTACTCGAAAACATAGAATAAGATCTCAAAACATTAAAAGTAAAATATGTCAAGATGTTAGGTTACCAAGAGATTGAATGACTTGATCAGCACATTTCTTGTTGTACTTCTCCTCTTTCATGGGACAACGAATGGCGAAGTCGGTGACATAATCCCACCAAAGCCAAGGCTTTCCACTTTCATTAGTCACTCTAAAGAAGCAAGCTTGGCGTAAATTCTGAATAATTACGTCTTTTCCATTGTATCCTCTGGAGAAATCTTGCTCAGGGTCCGGAGCACAATACCTTCCACCATTAATGCATTGTGTTTTACATTGTCTACTTGCCAGAAACGCTTCAGGACAATACCTAAATATATATCGAACATTAAAAAAAAATGTTATGTTACTAAACATGTTTGAAGAGAAGATACTGAGTGAATTACCAGGTGATGTAATGGGGAGTGAAGCGAGTGTAGCCTCCTTTCTCAAGAATCTGAGCAGCTCCTTTAAACCTCTTAAGAAACCGGATCTGTGCATCACATTTGGATCCGCATTCATCATTACTGTTGGTCCATAACTCGTAAGCTACTCGATCGTTTGGATGTGGAAGAGCCTCCCGCCAGTCTAGACTTATATGAACGGGATCGCCATGAGCTATGGCCGTTTTGATGGCACTCCCTAGAGATCTGCTCACTAATGCTGAAGGAATTGTGATATTTTGTAGGTAATCTGCATCTGACGTCTCATCCTCTGGTGCGTCCATGGTGATGAGTTGCTCGGGTCTGTTATCCGCCACCAAGATGGTTGCGGCACCAGCTCGTTGCGCATTCCACGCCTTCAAAGTAAAGTAACAATCTGAGACAACAACATATATATATTAGGTGCCTTGTCTCACAAGTCACCTTTTATGAAATTCTTGTGTGACAAGTCTTCTCTTTGCATTGTAACAAAATAATCAAAGAGGAAGAGAGAGACACCTCCTCGATCCACAAGAACGAATGTGGGCAATCCAGCGACTCTGGATCTGAAAGAAATCTCAAAATCGTCAAAGTTCTTGCAAGCTTTCTGATTAGTTTTAGGATAAACCACCGCACCGGACATGCTTCCGCCGTATTGAGGGACGCCAAAATTTCCGAGGGCACATTCATAGACTCCTCTGATGGACTCCGGCGAAGTCACTCGGAGGTTGTTCTTCTCCACAACGAACCTCCCTGTGCATGAACTCCACCCCACCGTTACCCATACTATTACAACTAACCATACATTCGTCGTCCTCATGATCACACAATAACTTTTTTGAGAGTTGATTTCGAAATACTCATCAATGGATAGCCAGCAAAATGTTCAAAAAGCTTCGCTTGACCAATCATTAAAGAATTGAAACTGTCAAAACAGTGAGCAATTATCTCAGCGTTTGAAGGAAGATTTTTAGATTTTTGTTTCTGTTTTAGAATTTAGTTACAAAAATCCAAAAAAAATAGTTTTTGGTTTTCGGGAGAGAAAGAATGAAATCTATACTAATAATAGGAGTAGTTTGAGACCTACGAGAGTCTACGCATAGACCTTAAAACTCCTTTTTTTTGTAGGATGCTTATAATTAAGGGGAAACTTAACAAACTAGTTATATGATCCATGATAGTAAACAATTCTCCTATGTTTCTCTATTTCAATTGAAGAATATAATCCATGGCCTCTCTTTATAAGAAAAAATGGCATCCGTTGTTTACAATCGTATATATATATAATTCTGTATAATAAAACTTCTTCAAATATCTAATAGTTTGTTGTCCCCTCACACAACGTGGATGATTATCTAGTTCATTCTTATGAGAGTAATAAAATTCTTTCCCAACACTAATGTGTTCTTCTCTCATTGCTCTATCATGCAATTAATATTATGTGTGACAAACAATTTTTTTTTCTTTCTTAAAGTTGGTTTATAAGTCATAATTAATATCGCAAAGGAGCTTAGATTTGAATGTTTCAATTAAGGTAGGTAGCAAATGTTTAATTTGGAGATATTAAATATGTTAATACTTAATAGCCTTCAAAAATAGGTTGAAGATAAGCCGCATGGCAACTGGAGTAACACTGGAGTTGGTGTCGTCTGAAATTATTGGAAATTTATCTGATGAAGAAACGACAGTTGGATATCAACCAACTAGATACGACTTATTTCTTTTTTTTGCTGTCTTTAACATTCTTCCTCGTATGTTCTTATTCATTCTTTTTGCAGTGAGAAATATTTTATCATCTTAAACTATAGAATATATTGTCCATTTTTCCCACGTAGAAATCAAGTCACAAAAGAAAGTTGGTCAATTGCAGACGAGAGACGGCTTAGATCCTAAACCTTTTGCCATGCTTGTGCGTTTCCGAAAAACAAGGGCATTATTTTACATAATTAGCATTTAATTTCATCATGAAACGTAGTATAAGAAAATGAAAGAATCAATCACGTTCATTTTTATTTAGGTGTGAACATTAAATTGTTATATCAAATATTTATATGCCAATTCTGTATTAGTACACTTTATGTCATATATCTTAAGAATTTGAATAATTATATTGTGCCGTACAAAATTGATTGGTTAGACTTTAATTAAATAGTAGTTGAATATAATCTATCATTGTGTAAAGTACAAATAAATGAGTAAATATAGCGTTGAATTATAGCGCCATGTTATTCTATACAAAATGTTAATATATTTTTTTGTCAGAATACGTGTTTCGTTGTAAGTATTTCCAATAATGTTGAATTTCGAAAATTTAAATGCTGCATTTGTATATTATTATTTTATTAAATATATATTTGGTAAAGTTGAAGTTTAAAACTATAAATGCAATCGAGAAAGAAATTGGAACTTGTGTAGTTTATAATTTTGTCAAAAAAATTCGTGTTATCATTCAGGTTTAAATTTGACGTAATGTGTTTTTTTGAATTATAGATGAGCATAAAATGCTCAAAAAAACATTTATCAAAATTCAGGAGTCAGCGTAATGCAGAAATGAAATTAAAAAATCATGTTCAGATGAAAGAAAAAAAAAAGTACACATAGCAAATGTACATGCATGTCTGCGCCAAATATGAATACAAGATTCATGTAGGCGTGTTGGTGCACGTCGATGTATCTACCTTAATATCTTAAAGTTAAACCATTCAATAGATCTGGTCTGCGAAATCTAATTTTTGTGGATTCTATAAACTAAAACATAATTTATATATCTAAATGGAAGAGACTAAAGACAGTTTACTGAACTTTTAGTTATAAGTGACTTGTTAATCTCATTTAAACCCAAGCAATAATACATATTTTAACAATTTTATTTAGAGTTTAGATACCGAATTTGATTAGTGATACAAAGCGATACAAATTTTTACTGATTAGAGAAAACATAAGTAATAATCGATTCTAAAAATGGTAGTAAAAAAGTATATAAAAAACTGAGAATAAGACTCTTAAGTAACACTTTGGATATTGCTTTTGTAATCGATTATTGTTAAAGTAGTCACCCCACATTGCACCAGTATAAAATTACTTCACAAATTTAATCAAGTATGAGATTTCTTCAGTATTTGAGACATATTAAAAATTTATGAGATGTAATAAAAGTTTTTAGTATCGCCAAATACTAAAAAAGTTAGTTGGTTTCTTTACAAATAAAACATGTTTATAAGATCAAAAGATGAAAAAAAATGCACATGAAAGTCATTTGAAATTCAACAATATTGAATCAGTACTTTCTTAAATAAAATTAGTCACACAATATAATTTACTAAACATAAGTTTCTTGATAAGAGAACAAAACGAAAAAAAAAAACTAAAAGAACATGCGCATAACATGGTTACCGAAGTATTCAAAGAAACACTCATCCAAGAAATTATGCGAGTACCAGTCCCTTGCCCACCCAAAACAAGCAACAATTCGAAAAGAAAGGTAATTACTTTATAAAAAAATATATTGTTTTGTCTAATTAAGCTGATTTCTACATTTATCTGCATTTAAAGGAGGGTTGGATTAGTAACTTCTCGAAACGTTTTTTCTTCTAAAGGATTTAGAGGTAAACTGTGTTATCATGTCCTATCACTTATCAGTTGACCGCTTATCAGTTAAAAATAGGGAATGGTTTGTCGGTTAAGTAAAGATAAAAAGGAAATTATGTTAAATTCAGAGATATTGATTTTGATATTTTAAAAATCTATATCGTTCACCAAAAAAAAAAGAAAAAACACTTCTCTGTTAAGCTTTTTCAAATTGACTTAGGTTTTTTTATTCTTTTTTTTAACACTGAAACAAATCAAATAAAATCCAAAAGGGTTAGATGAGTGCAAATCACAGAGGAGTAAAAAACTAATTCTATCCTACTAGAACAAATTGAATTAGGATTTTTTTTGTTCTAGTAGGATTGTAAGCAAGAAATTTAGTTTTTTCTTTTCTTCTTTATGTTGACAAAAATATATATCTGAACATTATTTGCAAAAGGAAAATAGATAAAATGCAAGTTTTTCAAATTTTAAAGTCATAAGTTTCGTCTATCGTATTAGTAGTTTTGCTCTGTAAGAAGTTTATATAACAATAAAAATTACTACATGATGTAAAAATAAATAAAAAAATTACTACATATACACACATAATACCGCAAGTAAAACAAATTGCCAAAATTGTAAAAAAGTCAACATCAGCATTAATTAACATTTTAATTAAAACCCAACCTTCTCTTTCCTTTTCTTGTATTAAGCTAACCACATCTTCCGTCTAATTACCACAACACAAAATCCTATTAAAATTATAAAATAGGAAAATAATCTCTCTGTTATAAATACAACTCCCCCACATATAGAATCTTGCTCCTATATTCACAATCTCTGTTTCTTTCAATTATCACTCAAGAAACATGTCTCGGAAGATTCTCCCGTGGTTGAGTCTAGTCGCTATTCTCTGGCTTCAATCTTTCAATGGCACCAACTTGAGTTTCCCAGCTTACTCTTCACAGCTTAAAGAGCTTCTCAAAATCTCCCAGTTTAAGCTAAATTATCTTTCTTTCGCCTCCGACGCTGGAAAAGTCCTAGGTTTTATCTCCGGTATCGCCGCCGTTTATCTTCCTCTCCCTCTTGTCCTTCTCGCCGGAGGTTCATTAGGGTTCGCCGGCTACGGTCTCCAGTATCTCTCCATCATCAAGAAGATGTTTACTTTATCGTTCTCTCAGATGTGGTGTTTGAGTTTCTTGGCCGGGAACAGTATCTGTTGGATCAACACAGCTTGTTACATCGTCGCAATCAATAGTTTTCCGGTGAACCGTCAAGTCGCCGTGGGGATCACGGCAAGTTATCAAGGTTTGAGTGGGAAAATCTACACCGACATGGTCCACTCTTTTTTTCACACGTCTCAACGTGAAGAAGCTTCGGGTTATCTCTTGCTCAACTCTCTTGTTCCATTGGTCGCTTGTCTCGTGACGGCTCCTATGTTGATGAGACACGGAGGAGACAAAACGATGTCGTATTCTAAGGATGTTAAAGTTGGTTTTATCGTTTTGTTCGTCTTGACTATTGCTACGGGGATTTATGCGGTGGCTACGAGTCTTGTCTCGGTTCCTGCGGTTTTAGTACTTGTAGGCATTGCTCTGTTTCTTCTTGCTCCTCTTGCTATACCAATTGGAGTTGGATTTAAAGAGCTTATGTCCTCTAGAAAAACTCAACAAAAGGTGCACGATCTTGAAGCTCCTGTCGATAAATTTTATTTCGTAGAAGAAGATCACACGAAAGAAGAAGAAGAGTTTGAGAAGGCAATAATTGGAGTTAAAGAAGAGGTCGAGTGGACACAACTATGGAAGAAACTCGATTTTTGGATATACTTTGGACTCTATTTGTTCGGTCCAACGGTCGGGCTAGTGTTTACGAACAATCTTGGTCAGATCGCTGAGTCTCGTGGCTCCACCGCCACCAGTTCCTTGGTCGCTCTCTCGTCGTCGTTCGGGTTTTTCGGCCGCTTGTTACCATCATTACTCGACTACTTCTTTTCTAGGTAAAAATCACTTACTTTTTTTTTACCCTTTTGATTAATTAGCAAGATACTAATTAAAACCTAATCAATTAATTCCTTCATAATACAACTACGTTGACCTAGCACGTATAATTATAACATATGTTGCATTCTTTGCATCTATCTACGTGTTTGGTCTCATTCATCGAACAACCTTCGACAAATCGACACATTCTTTATAATCAATCTCCTAATTTATAGGAAAAAAACAATATTTATTCTAACATTTTATTTTTCTTTACTACAGGAACAAATACATGCCATCAAGTCCGGTTTCTATGGCGGGTTCACTGGTAGCAATGGTAGCTTCGTTTCTCCTCCTCCTTATTGACTCCGACATTGCTCTCTACATCGGCACGGCGATGATTGGCATCTTCTCCGGAGCCTTGACTTCACTCTCTGTCACAATGACGGCAGAGCTTTTTGGGACGAAGCATTTTGGAGTTAACCACAACATTGTTGTCGGAAGTATTCCCCTTGGATCTTTTTCTTTCGGTTTGTTAGCCGCTAAAATTTACCGCGACGGAGCTGCTCTTTACGGAGATGATGGCAAGTGTTTTGGGATGCATTGCTTTCAAACCACTTTGGTATTTTGGGGAATGCTTTGTTCGATCGCCGCACTTCTCGCCGCCGTTTTGTATATACGCAACCGCAAGTTCTATTCGCAGAAGCCGTAGAAGAAGAAGAAGAACCAACAACAAGAAGTTTTGATGGCAAACCGTAGCACATTTTCCGTTGGTATCAAGCAACGCAATTTTTTTGGTACATCCGTAGATTTTTATTTAACCTATGGAAACCGGTTAAAGTGTAACCGACGGTCAGGTTTTTGTGTATATAGACTAGTAGAGGATGTAAAAACTAGATATAGTAACAAAAGCATATATGCATTGAATTATTATTGATCGAAATTTTTATAAAGATCCTTTTTAATTATTATTCTTAATCATGGTTTTATTTATTTATTTAAGAAATAGTGAAATGTATTCTTAATAATGTTTGAGAGCAAATCAAATTTTGTTTTTGTTTTTGGCTGAATTAAGCTAGATCATTTATGAATGCTGGAGAATTTAAAACGACTTTGTTTGATTATTAATGGAAAAAAGGACTTGACGAAATTTCGGGAGAGTCTTATTAATATATGCCTACATAATATTCTGTTGGTACGTACGTAGTTGGTGTTCTTGTTGGTTCGAACGTGGGTTATTATTTAACTAATTTTAATTGTAATGTGAACCAGGTTTTATGGGACCCCAACAACAATCAATAAACTTTCACCTAAATCAATTCTTTTCATTACTTTATGATGTCCAGATATTTTTTTATTGGTAAGTGATTATTAGACATACGTCGGTTTTGCGAGAGTGACGACGTGAACGTTTTCACCCACAAAGGAGAACTAAACCAATATATGGTCGAGATCAAGACATGCATGATTTACGCAGCATTTAAGATTTGAACTTCATACCTATATACAATTTATGCCACAAAACATTTTCAGTGAACGTTAAAATCCAAGTATCCAATTGTTAGTATAATCTAGATACACAAACAATGATAAAAATAACATTTTGAAATTAAGAAAGGATAATTTTCATAGTATTAAACCTGGTGTAAATAACTTGGAGATAGATAAATATATCATTCTTTTAAATTTGTTGTCATGATCAGTGGTTAAGTCCACGGAACAACTTACAATAAATGACACCATACGTGGCTACTGAGGAGGCCCGGCCAATTTTAAACAAGATATTATGTATCTTAATTTGAATTGGTTAGTACTTTTACATGTTGGTTAACGTAGTCTAGACTCAGAGAGCCTTTTAAAACAATAACAAAATTCTTTAAGAAAAATAACCCAATTGCAAACGGTCCTTAACATGTACATGACTACTAGCATATAACATCTTGACCCATTGTAGTAAACTAGTAGGTATAAAATAAATATTTTATAAACATCATGATTTCAAGTGTTTATGGCCAATTTTCAACATGAATAGTTTATTTGAATCACGTCCGTACAATCCGTCTCCAAGGAGGTAAAATGACTTTGCCAAATATGTAGTTCATGGCTCAGATTAATTAGCATTATTTGTCTTAACATAAAAAAAATACAAAATTAATAGTAGTTTAAGATAAGAAACGTTATATTCATTGATTTACTTAATGCATTGTTTTTAATAAAATGTTATTTATTACAAAAATATTTTTGTATTTTCAATATGCTGATGGACATAAAACCCTTTTCAAACTAATTGACCAACAAAAATTTATCTACTTTTTTTTTACAAATTTAGTTTCAATTTCTTCTGTTTTTGACCATACTATAGTTATATCTTTATTTAGATCTTGTTTTTTCTTTTTATCTTTTGTTATATTTCAAGAAGAACAAACTTACAAAATAAGAGAACCAGTATGGTTCAAAAACCAACTCACTCCTACAAAAGTCAAAAGTTGTCCTTATAAATTGTGAAACAAGAAATAAAAACAACAAATCAAATTAATTATCACAATGTCTACATCTAAAACCATAGTGTTTGGTCTCTTTGTCGCAACACTCCTCGTCTCTTGCAATGTGGCTGCAAACGCCACAACGCAGCCGCTTTTCCCAGCGATTCTAATCTTCGGTGACTCAACCGTAGACACAGGCAACAACAACTACCATTCACAAACCATCTTCAAGGCTAAGCATCTCCCTTACGGCGTTGATCTACCGGGCCATGAAGCTAACGGAAGATATTCAAATGGAAAAGTAATCTCTGACGTCATTGCTTCCAAACTCAACATCAAAGAGTTGGTTCCTCCGTTTCTACAACCAAACATCTCCCACCAAGACATTGTCACTGGCGTCTCTTTCGCATCCGCGGGTGCGGGCTACGATGACCGGAGCTCACTCTCGAGCAAAGCAATCCCGGTCTCACAACAGCCAAGCATGTTTAAGAATTATATTGCTCGTCTCAAAGGTATCGTAGGAGACAAGAAAGCAATGGAGATCATTAACAACGCTTTAGTGGTCATAAGCGCAGGGCCTAACGATTTCATCTTGAACTTTTATGATATCCCCACGAGGCGTCTTGAGTATCCTACTATCCATGGTTACCAAGAGTTTATCCTCAAGAGGCTTGACGGTTTTGTCCGGGTAAAAATCTCATATACATTATTTTGTTTCTTTAGGTCTAAGAGACTAAGACTAGTACGTAGTTGATATTTCTTTGAGTAATTTTCTTATATATGTCGTACGTGTTGACTCTCGAATCTTTTTTTTGTTCCTTATGTGTGCAGGAGCTTTATAGTTTAGGTTGCCGAAATATTGTGGTCGGAGGGTTACCACCAATGGGATGTTTACCAATCCAAATGACCGCGAAAATGAGAAACATTTTGAGATTTTGTGTGGAACAAGAAAACAAAGACTCCGTTTTGTACAATCAGAAACTAGTAAAGAAACTGCCTGAGATCCAAGCGTCTCTACCGGGAAGCAATTTCCTTTACGCCAACGTCTACGACCCATTGATGGACATGATCCAAAACCCTAGTAAATACGGTATATACCATTTCTTCCTTGTAACGCAAGTTATCTAAATCTCAATCTTAATAATTTATGCAATAGATACTCATTGTTGTACACATGAAAACAGGATTCAAGGAGACTAAGAAAGGATGTTGCGGAACAGGATACTTGGAAACAACATTCATGTGCAATCCCCTTACAAAGACTTGTCCGAATCACTCCGATCACTTGTTTTGGGACTCAATTCATCCCTCGGAAGCTGCCTACAATTACATTGGCAACTTTGTGGATGCTCAGATTCGAGGCTGGATTAAGGCTTAAGCCATCAAACATTACGAAATTCATCAATTAAACAATATTGTATTTCTTGGAATTGACATGACAAAAAATTATGGCCCTATAGAGATGATTGATCTCTGTATCTAATGGGTGTTTTGTATTGGACTACGCTTAGTTTTCATTTAACTTTACTCTCATATTAATATAATCTAACAAACAATATTCCCAATATTACATTTTTTGCATAGGGTACACAACCTTTTTTAATATACCTAATCATGAAGTAAATCAGTTACTTTCTAACTTATTTTGGATCGAATTGTTTGGATCGCTTTGTCAATCGTTTTTTTTAATCTTTTTATTTTATTAATATATCTTAAAAACAGTTTATTATAATCTATTTTTCTCCTTTTGTTTTTTAGACTGACGAAGATTTATCTAAAAACAAAAATAAAATTTGAAACCTTCTTTTCTTTTTCTAAAAGTGGAAAGAAGTTCAAAGAATGTTCTACAACTTATCGTATGAAGCCAAGAGTCCAAAGACAATAAATTCCAATAAAATTCGTATTTAATGATCATGACGACGACATGTTGAGACGAAGATTTGCTGCATCGTCAAAGGATTTAATCAAAACGAAGAGTGTGACTGAGAGAAACGTTACGAAGCAAAGTTAAAAAAGAAACATACAATGAATGATTACACGTCTTCTTGTCATGTATTGTGTAACCCCAACATTTACTCATTGCTAACTTCCCTACTTAATTGATTGTGATTTTGATATCTTATGATACAAACTAAAACAAATCTGACGCATGATTGACGTCGGATATGACGCCATTGGGAACGACAAGTCTCTTTCTCCATTTTTAGGACAACCAAATTTAGCATGGATACATAGAAATGTACCTGTGTGTTCGACTTCTTTACTTTACATACATAGACAAAATCTCATAAAACTCTGAATAATATTATTATTGTTCCTTTTTTCACCTTAAATCTCCAATGTTTTTAACTATCAAAAACGTATAATGTAGTATATCAAAAACGTTATTTGTCAAGCCACTCAAAAAGATGTACCCACTTGTATACGAAATCATGTTTACTTGTTCCAAATGAACCAAGTAATCTTATGAGAACTTTGTGTTTGCTTTTACAATTTACAAACAAAAAGGTAGAAAAGTATTCCTATTTTTCTAAGGTAAAAGGTAAAATGTAAAAACAAATATGTTAACATTGCGTTTAAACTGAGAGACTTGGCTTAATCTGAATCATAACAATGTAAGAAACTTTAGATGCTTCTCATAAAACTTTCTCATATTCAATGTAAGTGAAACAATTAATCATAAAACATTCAATCAAGGTGCACAAAACGTAGATGCAACTAATGTTAGACTCTCTCATAGAGCTTGATGAATAGGTACTGAAACAGAACTCAATGCTTCTTCATCATCTTCTGTCTTCTTCAAATTCATCCATGGCTTCGCAGCTTTCCACTCCTCCCAACCTTTCCTTACATCTTCCAATTCCTCGTCTATCAAACCATCATTCCTATCCAAATGATCCACCCACTCTTTCCATGGAGATTTCTCAGAATCCAGGAATATACTCACCTGTGGAACCATCACTGCTCTGTAAAACTCCTCTATCTCCTTCTCCACTTCTTCTGATTCACCTGTTGCTTCCATCCCCGGCCTCTCAGGCAATCTACGCACTTCGAAACTGTTTCCTCTCAGGATCAGTACTTCAGATGGAGCCAGTGGCAAGACAATTCTTGTGAACTTGTTCAGAGATAGTCTTATGATGTCTCTAGGAAGCAGCTCTCTCTTCACTGCCACGGCCGTTCCAATCATCTTCCGTATCTAGCTTCCAAACAAAAATAAGAATGAAATTGATTTAGTTACGCTACTTTACTATAAGCAATCCATGTTTCCGTATCATTATATATACATTACCTGATGCAACATGAATGATTCTCCCCATATGGAGATCTCCACAAAGCCGAATCCAAGTGAATTCTCTAGCTTTCCACTACGACATCGAAACACTTTCCTGAAATGAGCACCGCTAATCTTATCTGTCTCATCTGGCTCGTACAGCCATTTTGCACGACTGTACACCTGAGAATTATCAGAATCAGGAGTAACCACATGTTCATCAGATTCACCATCCACTTCTTTTTCTTCTTCTTCTTCTCCAATTTCTATGTGGTTCTCCTCTCTAAACTCTGATTCTGATGCTTTGATTGATTTTGGTTCTCTTGGAGGGCGTCCGTTTCTTTGCTTTATTTTTTGTTCCGATTTCCTTCTGTACCGTGACCGCTGTGTATAGTTATGGAAAGGATATTCACCCTACAAGTGGAAAAAAGCAGGGCCAATGAAGCAAAAATGTAACAAACTTGAAGTCTCTGATAACCAAAGAAACGATGCAAAGACCCTCACCTCAAATTCTTTTAAAATTTCGTTGAAATCCGTAATGTGATAGTCAATCTCATCTGAAGTAAAGCTATTCTTGATCCCAAGAACATCAACAGGGAGGAGGTAAGAATATTTCCGTAGCGTACACTCTCTTCGAGGATCAAATCTCCTGTGAAGATACAAAGCTTTTAATTGTAAATGATTTAAGTATGAGCTTGCAACCTATCAAATGCTAGAATCATATTGCACCAAGCTCAGGACATGATAAAAGTTCTCACTGACCTATTTGACGGTAAAACACTGAAAACTCTAATATTCTCAGGAAGGTGTTTGCTAATGCATTTAGCAAGAACAGTGCCTTGAGGATCATCCTTCCACGCTGTCTCAGGGATCTCCATTTTCAGCGATATTGACGTTGCCAAAGAATGAACCTATAAAACAACTTATCAATAAACAACAATCCAAGACATACACAATGCATCAGAAGACAATCATTACTTATGGAACAGAGCAAGAAAAAAAAAGCTTACTCCTTTATCAGTTCGACTACTTCTAGCCCAACCAATCTTATGAAGATCACCATAGTTACTATCTCTAATCCCACCTGCCTTGTATATAGCAACTTCCAACTCACCCTCAATAGCTACAAATTCAAGGTGTACATAAAAACATGATCTTACAGGGATGTACAAGCGAAAGAAGAAATTGCAGGAACCAACAGAAGAATTGGGGTTTAGGGTTTATGCTAAGATTCATTGTAGAAAGTAAAAATCCAAACTTTACGACTTGAAACTTACTTTTGATAGAAGGGTCGTCTCTTTGAATCTGTAAGCCTGAAAATGGAGAACAAAGTCACAAACTTTATACAGAAGAATGCTTCAATTCATAATTAAAACCAATCAGGAACTAAACATTCTTACCTCTGTAATCAGTACCCACGTATCCAATTCGAATGACGACCTTCTTCTTCCGATATGATTCCCATTTATCGGCGAGAAAGTTGTCGGAAGAAGGCGGTGAGAGTGAAGTAGAAGACGGCTGAAATGCGGCGGAGGAAGAGAATCGTAATAACGCTGGTGTGACCCGAATAAGTCGGGTCGGGTACCAGAAGACCCGCGATGGAATTGGAATTCGTAGAAACGAGACTGCCATGAGAAATAAAACTTGGCTAAGTTTCTAGAACCGGCGCTAACATAAAAGCTCCGGTGATTTCTTTTGTCAAACTACGTGCCGTTTTGTCAATTTAAAACACGGTTTTGTTATATATATTGTAAAACATCAGGACGTTGGAACTGAACTATATATCAACGTGTAGTTTTTTTTTTATATATCCTATGCACGATCGCGTTTTGGGATCGTCTTTTAGAACTGAACATTTCATATTGACAATTGATTCCTACGTAGATCTAAACTTCTCTACCTTATTATCTAGGTTGAGATTCCAATTCTCGAAATTGCCAAGCTGTACACTCACTATTCGTGATATTCGTTAGTTTTTCGTTTTGTAAACTGGATTACGTTAAGCTCTTCTCTTTCAAACATGTTTTGAAGGTACTAACCTTGATTTGGTTTCCACATGATTATGCTTCTCATTTATGGTCGTTAAAAGAGAGCCACTTAACAGTTAAAAGCTTACATTTCTATGTCATTGCCTAGCAGATACTCGCGCAGAAAAGGTTGTGGGTCTAACTGAGGCTTAACTATCATTCAAACTTTCTGATGATGTATTATATATCTTAAGTCATAGTGACTTGCCTCCCTGTGGTTTTAGTTCTTCTCATAAAAATAGCTTATTTTCTCTTGCGGCTTGCTGAAAACATGTTTGAAGAACGTTATTTGAAAAGTAGTTAAAGGAAAACAACTCAGCTGCATTTTGATAGGTGAAGATGCTTTTTGATGTTGTCATTCTTTTGACAAACAAAAGAATGTTATGGCATAGGTCGGGAGTATGATACCAGACGAGCTAGATCAGCCTAACCGCACTCACTCAGCAAAAGAGGTCAAAAAGAGAGAGTCTGTCTTGATAATAAGGCACATGATGAATCCTACTCAGGCTAAAGAACAAGCCTATGAAGAAGAGAAGTACGAAGAAAATATCTTGTAACACTCACAAAGACAACCCAACAAGGCCAAAAGAGTAGTTCATGTTTTTATTTTGAGTAGACTATCAAACTCTTTTGATCCAATCATTTCCACTACTCAAACAGAGAAACACTAAAGAAGTGGTATATAACATCAATGGCTATAAGAACTCTCTATCAAAAAACACCAACAAGTGAATGAATCACAATAACTTGCTCTTATTGTTGATCTTCATGAATGTTTCGAATTGCAGCAGTGATTTTCTTACAATCAAACTCCATCGTCTTCATCCAATTCTCAAAATCTCCAATTTCCTAACAAAATCAACACACAGATCCATCATTGAACAAAACAAAGAAGACGAAACGTGATTTTGAAGACTCGTAGAAAATAGAGATGATCAGAAACCTTTACGGCGCTATTAACGGCGTGAGTGACGGCAAGCCACTGATCCGTTTGTTTGCCGAATTTCGCCACCGTAATGGCAAGATTCCTAATCTCCGACTCAATCCGTTTCTCGTTAACGAAACATTCCTCTACTCCTCCGTTCACCGCCTTCACTAGCAGATCCGCCGTTCTCGCCGCGTGCCTGATTGCTTCCTTTCTCGATCTCTCTGTTTTCCATTTTGTGTCTCTGTGAATCTCACTTTTTCATTCTCGATTATTTGAATCAGAATTAGCTGAGGAATGGGTCGATTTACGTACCGGTTTTTTCCCGGAGCTGTAACGATGATCGACGATTGTCGTCGATTAGCTGTAAGAGACTCGATTCCAGAGTTTCAGACTCTTCTTCTGATTTCTCCTTCTCTAAAAAAGGTAGCATACGGCCACGCGCCGCCGAGAGTGACATCGGCGTATTCATTCTCTCTCGCCGGTGAATTGGTTCGGTAACGATTGAATTAGTTATCCCCGACTATTTCGTGGCGTATCAGTTAACCATATACTTGTTGCACTACGCGCCGTTTTGATTCCATGAAACGTCACGCATTTCGTCTTAAATACTACTAATTATCTTTAAAATCATATTTATTTATTTTTTACGTCAAAACAAATTCATTGATTAAATAGAGTTGTTACAGTGATGTTTTTGAAGCCAACTAGGAAGAGTTCTAGAATCAGAATAAAAACAAGATGAATTACAACCAAATTTCGCCAAATCATGTGTTATCTTATTGCCCTCCCTCTTGATGAATTTAAATTGAATGTTACTGAATTTTGCTGCCCAAAACTGAATATTTGTGAGTAGATTCGCTAACGAGCAATGTGAAGTAGAGTTATTAACTAGTTGTATCAAAGTTTGATAATCTTAAAAATCATATTTTAAAAGATAAAATTGTTGTTTAGAGTTAAGAAGATTAATAATTGTTGTTTCATGTATTTGTGCAATTAGATGTGTTAAGAAGAAAATATTGCTTTCTCTCTTTCACTTTAGTTTTAGTATTTTTACCATTTTGTGAATGGTGAATCCAATCCTCTCTCTTTTTTTTTAAGAGCTACATTTTCTCAGTACCAAACTTTTACTAATTTCTTTTAAAAAAAACTGAAAATCGTTTGATCTTCAGTGAATCTCACTAAAATCTACAAAGTTTTATTGTTAAGTCTTTTTAAAAAAAAAACTTCTAGTGTTTTTTAAAAGATTTTTTTCGTAACAAATTTTAGTTATACATTGATGGATATATCATATATTATACTTTTATATAGCAGAATTACAAAATAGTATTTATAAAAATCTAAGAAAATATATACATACTGCATACATGTATATAGAATACATTGTGTATGTTAACAAGCAAAACATGAGCTGTAGCCTGTAGGTAATGGTTGAGATTAAGAAACATTAATGTAAATTATTAAGAGCTTGTGGGACACTGTGTAATCAAGAAATACTAGTACTATATGTATGTAATTGCGTCATGTGGTGACTCTGGAACTCTGTTATGGGATATAAATAGATTCTGTTTGGGTTATGATTAATTAATTGATCAATTAATACCTTTAATTAAAAACTATATTTAATATTTATATATTAATGACAATTAGAGGTACGTGGGAATGCTCGTTGCCAAATTTATATGTTTAGTCAACGCCTCCATTTAATGTTAATTCTCATGTAATTTAATAATTATAAGCTCATAATTTCATTAGTAGAATTTCTCAATTTTCAGGACTAACAATATGTTAGATTTCTGATTCTGATTTAATGTGGAATTGTGTTATTTTGTGTAAATGTTTTTTCAACTTCGTGTTGGTTACTAAAATTGTCATATGAGTCATGAGTAATACCCTCATGATACTAAGATTCTTTACCATTGTATTTACGTACGTTAGTATGGTAATGGAACCCATTAATCAATATGAAAAATAAAATAAATCAAAAGTTGAAAACCCTATCTTTAACATGGATCACCATTCAATCTCGTAGCTTATAATAAGGGCTATAATAGTATTTTAAAAAAATTAAGGAACACAGAATTCTGATTTAATCAAAGTAATGAACATTATTATCACTGGACAGAGAATTGCTATATCCAGCCGTCGAAGATGGAGGAGGATTATACATAGAATTGGTGGCAGATGAATTAGAAGATGAAGAGGACGACACAACCATGGACGGAGATGGCAAAGAAACGGGTGGCGTAGGCGGTGGAGCTGGCTGAGAGGACAACAACCTTGGTGGTCGTGGAGTAGGAGGTGGTGGCGGTGGTGGTGGGAGGAGAATCGCCGAGGCGAGAGCATGCTGATCACAACTCACTGATGAAGTTGTTGTAGTGCTGTTGAAGTTGTTTTGGAGAGAAGTGATGGTGGTGGCTTCTTGGTATTTGTGGCGTAGGATTTCCGTACGGACGGTCGTGAGTTCGGATTGAAGAGACTGAATGTGGTGTTGAAGAGCTGAGATTGCTCCCATGCAACCGTAGATTGGATCTCTAAGTCTTAGGTTTGCTTCGTATACTAAACTATTTGCTGCGTCTCCTCTTTGGCTCTCTCCCACTTCCTACAACATTTTCTTATTCCATAAGTTAATATACATATAGCTCAATCAAATATTATGTACGAAAAGTAAATAACTTACCAATACTCAATCTTAGTATGTATGTGCATCTTAGGATAATGAATTTCTACCTATACTAGTTAGATAAACCACCTCGACTATAACAAATGGGATAAATATATGTTTTGAATATATTTGGAAAGAGTCAAATATCAAAAATGGTAGATCCGTTCAACTATATATTCAGATTAATCAAATACGATATCAAAAGAGTAATCAAATTAAGAAACCTTAACTAAGAAAAGAAAATAAATATTCATTAATGTAGAAAATATGTGTACCAGAAGCATCTTGGAGACGTTGCTTGCACCAAAGACTTTATGAACGGCAGCGAACTTGTGAGGTTCATGCGGCGAGAAGTAAGGCGAGAAAGGACACTCCTCCGCACAACGACGGCGGAGGAGCTTACAAGCGGCGCATGGTGTTACGGTGTTCAACGTTGTCCCCGGAGGCACCGCCACATGTCTCCTGATTCCCATCACGGCATGATCCGTCGTTGTCTCGAAGGCTGGATCTTTCTTTATCTTCTTGACGGTCTCGTAGTACTCTCCAAATCCTTCCCTGTTGTTTCCAATCATTTTCACCACCACCGATTTGATTTATCAATCAAAAAGATCGTAAATAGATGTATATATGTTGATTTAGTTTTACCTTTCTCGGGACATTCACGCATGCTATTTATAAGTTTATTTTAGAGTATCAATGGAGGAGGAGGAGGAAGAGAAGCAAGGAAGAAGAAGAAGAGTTTCTTTAATAAGGAGAGTCATTAGGGTGAATTAAATGATCTTTCTTTATTTAAAAGGGAAAATCTATAGACTTCTATACTTAATTATATTGTATACTATATGTTTAAAGAAGTCTTACTGTCCTGCTCTTGTACGTTAAGGTATTAATTATCAATATTCGAGTTATGAGTAAGCTCGAGATTTGGAACAGATCATAAGTAGTATCGGACCAAAATTTTGTAGCTTAATGGTTTATATATGTAAGTTTTGTAACTTTTGTTATTGTATATTGCATGTTGTTACTAAAAAATACAACAATCGATACTAAAAGATATGTGGTTGAAGAAGACCATAATAATATAGCTTTTTTGGTGATTTAATTTAAATAAGGTCGACCCACGATCAAAACATTCATAATATATATAAACATTAGAGTAGGTGGTTAAAGAAAGTTAGTTGAAGATTAAAAAAAAAAACTTAAACAAAACATTGCGCAATTGTACCAGTCCTTGTATTTGAGCAAGCACAAGGTTTCTACAATCACGATGAACCATACCGATTTGATCAGACTCAATCAGATTATGGTTTAAACGTAGCAACTAGCAATAGTACCCGTAGAAAATAAATTTTAATCCTTAAAAAGACTAATTTTGGTGCTATAAATATTACTCATTTTATATGTTAAAATGGGCGACAACGAACTTTTTTCGTTGTTTTATCTTTGGTCAACCTCTTCACGTGTTAGTTGCTACTAAATGTGAAATATGTCAAGCTGTAGAAAAAATCTAACACGATATATATACAAAAGACAATGGTTACAAAAGAAGAAAGAAATGCATACTATTGGACATGTGATTGCACGTGAAGGATGTTTACATCTAAAACCCCAAATTAAATGCTTAACTAGTTTATAGTTTAAATCATTGACCATGATTGCAAAACTATTGTTCGTGCTAATTTTCTTTTTCTCTAGTGTCAAGTACGCTCACGTTTTGATATGCATGACTGAACAAAAATATAAAGTCAACAATCAACATCGAGAACATGTGGACACTGCCGATCTCATCAATTTCACACTCTTCGATAATCGGTAAACGAATTTTCCTTTTCTCAAGTGTAAATGTTGATGTTCATGTGGACATATATCTTGGAACTAAAATAATTATGAAATAGTATTATTACGAAAGGGTTTGTTGCCTTGTTATAACATGTATTCGCAGAAGTTGTGTCAATTCTGTTGAGAACCAAAAGTTGAGGTGAATCTTAATTGGTGCAACTAGAAACTAGAAAGCACCACTAAGTAACTTTAGATTACGCAATAATGGAGATTTGGAGACTAACAATATGGATTTTTCTTTCTTAATCAACAACAATATTCATTATACTTTTGAAATCATAAAGTGACAACAGATATACACTAACACAAAATACATACTCCCCCGTTTTAAATTAAGTGTCGTTTAAGAACCTAAGTTTTGCGACGTAAGTTAGAAATTACGAAAAAACGATTCATGAATAGGCTCTTGGAAGAAGATGAGAGACTCAGATTCAAAAGGTTTGAAATCTTTTATTAGATATAAAAGAAAATTACAACAAAGTTGATTTTGATTTTCACACAAATTCTCGTGTATTACTTCTACGACTCTATGAAATTAGGAGACATAGTCAAATCTATAAACTCAGAAACTCTTCGTCTCTTCATAGATGATCCAGCTCTGCAGCTTGGTGATGGAGTCATCAGATCTATCACCTCTACATCAACCTCAGTCGTCGTTGAGGTGATATGGTTCCTTCTTTTCCTACACTCTTTCTCCATAGCTTCAGTGGATCCTATAGTTCCATGTGATACTTCATCTTCAACAATCTCTACTAAGCCAAAACAAGTGAAACTTGCTAATCTGTCATTGAATACAGTCTCGGGTTCTTTCTCAGTAGCTCTAATGGATCCAACAGTGATATGTGATACTTCATCTTCAACAGTCTCTTCTTCATCTAATAAGCCAAAACCACTGAAATTTGCTAATCTGTCTTCTTCATCAAATACAGTTACAGGTTCTTTCGCTTTTTCAAAATGCCGGTCATCCGATGAGCTTGTATTTGAATTCCCAGGCTGGCTTAGGTTGCTACTATCATCATCATCATCATCATCATCCTCTTCATTAACCTCGGGACTCTCTTCATCTTCGGGTTGAGAACTGTCATCTACCTTTGTGAAATACTGAAGATCCTCCATAGCACAAACTTGAACTTTCATATGTAAAGGTAAACTTGGAGATTTACCACCGTGGTGTGCATACTTTGACGAGAAATAATTAACCGTGAGGTTCAAACTGATCAACAAGACACAAAGAGACATATAAGTTATAAGAAAATGGATACCAAAGCATAGCAACAACAACAAGAAGCTTCCTTACCTATTCCAAGCTGGAAGATTTAACATTGTATATACAAGCTTGATCTTACTAGCAACCCCAGAGAAGGATTTGAAAGCCGCAGCAGCTTCTCTAACTGCAACCGATTCTCTCGGATGCTGCCAAGCCCATTCAAACTGCAAAAAGGTTTTTTTTACGTTAGCAAAACATTCAAGAGCGAGGCCACAACTGGAGAACAAAAGAAGTAAAAACAGAATCTTTTGGCAAGGAATCTTTTGCTTTAGGGTAGCAAAAGGACCTGAAGGGCAGAGACATTGGTGGGGAAACCATAGATACAGAGAACCATTTCCCATGGACGTTTCTTCTTTGTTCTCCAAGCACCACTAGTGATCTCTCCATTGTGCTGCCTTATTCTCCGCCTCGGGTTTACAGTGAACCTACCAACCAAACCCAGTTTATGCAATCAATCACTAAACATCTCATAGTCTGATTATTAAACACTCAAAATCTCCTATTTGATCAAATTTAAGTATTCAATCAGATAAACCCAGAAAATGTAAATCCTTTCTCAATCGAATTTGATCCAACAGAATCTTCAATTCCAAAATCAGAGATGAGAGAAACAAGTACCCGATATAGGTTTGACCCTTATGACGAGGGCTAAGAGAGGTCAAGAGATAACAGGCGAAGAAGCCTTTTCCATCTTTTCCGGTGACTCCATCCTCACCGACGGGATCTAGGGCTTTCCGATTTCCCCTTTTCTCTCTCATATCTCTTGGATTCAATTCGACCGTTGAAGACGACAGATTATTACACTAAAAAATCCGTTTTATCTCTTAAGGATGAGAATGGGCCGAAATGTATGATTAAGGCCCACTGTATTCAATGACCCAATTTTATAATGGCCCAATTTTTTATAATTCATTTCCTATACTGTATTTTGTTTTACTTGGTTCACATGACATTGTTACCCATCATGATAGTGATACCGTGATAGGTCTCCTATTGATTTTAGAGCTTATAAAATTTGCTCACTTATGTCAAATTTTACCGCAACTAAAATTTCAGCTTTCAAATAATCTCTCCTCATATTATATCCTCTTTTTCTTTTTACTTTTCAGATACAATAAATGATGGTTTTCAATTTTGAGTTTGTCTCTAATAAAGAATTTATTCTTAACTTTGGTTTAGTAGAGTTTTTGGTTTTTATTTTAGCTATATAGTAAACTTTGATTTCAGAGAGTTTGGTACAATAATATTTTTATGAGGAAATCACCCAAGTGAATAAAGAGAGTTTAGATATAGTCAAGAATATTCAATAAGCATTCTACTTTCCTAATTCACACCAAACAACCTAATTTGCCAGAGTTTTTCCATTTGCACCTAAAACCAAAAGGTGGGCAGAAACTATGGTGAGATGATATTAATTAAAATTTTAAATTGGCCAAACAAATGATGAGAAGAATAACAAAAGGCTGGTGCTTATGATGATGCTTTAATAATGATAATGATTCCTTAACCTTCACTCGTTTTGAGTTGTAATATCCAATCAAGTAGACAATAATAGCTTTTCTTTTTATAAAGCTGCAGATTTCAATTTTTGAAGTTCCCTGATTCTATACATACTTTTTAATGCTTTTTCTTCACTGGATGTGGAACTCCCATTTCAATCATTTCATTTGTTCAATAATACATTACACAAAGTTTTTCTTTCAAAAATGCTTTCAATTCTATACATAAATATTAAAGTGAAGAAGCCATATTTGATAAGCAGAAAAATGTATAGAATTGAAAGCCTTTTTGAAAAAAAAAAAAATGTGTAATGTATGGATTTTTGAGAGTTTAGATGAGTTTATGCGATTTAGAGATTATTTTATTTTAGTAATTTATCTACTTTTTATTTTCAATTCATTGGTTATTAATCTGATTTGGTTATCATGCACTTTAACTTAATACAATTTGCATGGTTGATTTTAAAAAGTAGTTATGTACAAATGTGTAAAATTGGAAAATCCAAACTATAAATAGAAGAACATTTTCTACATTATACAAAAGAGTGAAGTATCTACAAATGCAATTTTAGACTTGTTGTTGTACATAGTAACACATTGATCAAAAAGCACAAAATAGATACCTACAATTTGGTACAGTATTTAAATACATACATTAATTTTTATTATTTTTTCTCTGTTTTTAATTCCGAAACAAAAGTAGTAGAAACCAAATCCAACCAACGAAACGCGATTGGCGTTTTAAAATTGAAAGCACGGTAGAAAACTTCATAGCGTTCTTTTAAATAGCCGCGTTTGTTGACGACGTCTGATCGCAAACGCGAATAAGTTGAACCCTGAGTTTACCATTCCACATCTCCTTATAACAATCACCATCACCACCTCTCCGCCGTGCCTCCACCACCACAAGCAAATCATTCAACCGCGAAATACAAATCCCGATACCAAATTTCCCATTTTGCCCCTCCATCTCAAACCCATACTCTTCCTCCTTCTTCTTCTTCATCCTCAGATTCTCCTCTCTCGCAAACCCCTCCACTTCCTCCGCCAACATCTCCGGCGACTTTTCCGATAAAAACCTCTCCGATTCACCACTCGAATTACTACAACCAGCAAACAATCCCGACAAATCCAATCCCGACGAGTAAGAAATCAAATCAAACGCGTTTAAACTCTTCACAGCTTCTAGTGACGATTCCACTTTCTGATCTTCGATCTCGTCATCGTGGAACTTGATCTGTTTAAAACCTCCTCTAACAAACCAAGGATCTTTCAAAATCTCATCAATGGTGATTCTAGTCTCAGGATTAATATCTAAAAGACGAGAAACGAATCGTTTCAGATCTGGAGACATCCAACGAGGAAAACGATACTCTCCTTTATAAATCTTCTTATACATATTCATCACATTCGGATCGTTAAACGGTAAATAACCGGCGACGAGAACGAACAAGACGATTCCACAAGACCATACATCAACTTTAGCACCTTCATATCCTTTTTTAGATAGAATCTCCGGCGCAACGTACGCCGGAGTACCACACAAGGTATGTAACAACCCATCGGGTCGGATCTGATCCGTTAACGCGCTTAGACCGAAATCGGAAACTTTTAAGTTTCCGTTTTCGTCTATTAATAGATTCTCTGGTTTGAGATCGCGGTGGTAAACACCGCGAGCGTGGCAATAACCAACGGCGGAGATCAGTTGCTGGAAATATCTCCGGCTTAAATCTTCGCTAAGACGTCCATGTTTTGAGATTTTGTTGAATAGTTCTCCTCCTTTAACAAACTCCATTGCGAAGAAGATCTTTGATTTTGTCGCCATTACTTCGTGGAGCTTGACGATGTTTGGATGAGATAATCTTCTCATGATTGAGATCTCGCGTTTGATGTTGTTGGCTAGAGCTGGATTTGTGAGGAGTTTTTTCTTGTTGAGGATTTTCACGGCGACGCTTTGGCCGGTACGACGATCACGTGCGTGGAAGACTTTGGCGAATGCGCCGCATCCGAGAAGCTTTCCGAGCTCATATTTACCGAATAAGGCGTCGTTGTTGTCGCCGCTGCCGGCGGCAATCTCGATCTCTGGCATGATTGATGAATCCAGAGATTGATTGATGAATAAGAAAACTTCGCCGGAGAATTTGAATCTGTTTCGTTTGCGCGTAATGCAGATGTGATGAACACGTAAGCTAATTCTTCTTCTCTTTTTTTTTTTTTGGTTTTGTTGTGAATTTACTTTTTATGGAATAAGAAATTTGAAAGAAAGTGGTTTAGGTATTTAAATGGTGGAGAAGTGATGGCGTAACGCGGAAGCTTTTAAAAAGATAAGTTCGATAGAATAATAATGGATTAAGGGTATAAAGGAATTAGAGTTGCCTAAAAAAGGAGTTTAACTGAAGCACTATTATATGTAACCGTTACAGAATTTGTTTGTTGTCAATTAAAAAAATAAAATGTTAAAGTTTTTTTAACCCAAATTTTATATATGTGAAGCAGTGAAGGTTTACTGTTATAATTAACTGACACAACTACCTGAGCACACAATCCATCTATTCAACACATGAAGCCAAATTTAGCCGATAATGTAATTGATAGTCTTCACATAAAGCAACTGTTCTTGAGTCGATGCATATGTATATCTAGTTCCTTAAATCATATAGTTTTTTCATTTTGTACAATCGATCTACAGACTACAGTGTACACCTAATTATTACGTGGTTTTTGTACTCACTCAATTATTATGTTGTCGATAGTTTCTACTTTATTTCCTCTGCCTACGTGTCATGATCTTATCACTTAACTTACTCTGATCATAACTCTTCTCGTACTTTTTACATCTAAAACTATTCAGAATCTTGTAGTATTATAGTTAGAAGAATGTACATCAATAAATAATTGTTTCGTATATCAGTTATTTGCGTGTCTCATCGTATATGGTTGTTTTTTTATTCAACTCTTAGGTAATGAAGAATTGAAGATAGCGACTTGGTTAGTAACTTATACTAACAAAACATGTTCCACGAGGTAATGGCAGGTGTCTCTCACACACGTGGCAATATCCGAACGGTGGAACAAGTCGACGCGGCGCCGGCTTCAAGCTGGACGGTTCTGGATCGTGGGCCGGCTGTTGAAAAATCGGTGCTGAGATATGTTTCTATTTTATTTTATTTTTTAATAATCGCTGATTGCAGACTAATTATTTCTCTATTGTTTGATCTGATTGACTAATTATTTATCAGTTATAGACTAATAGCCAGGAAATAATAACCTTTGCTCGCGTCGGTAATTTGATTATTTTTCTAACATAGAATAAGAAAGAACTTTGCACCAAAAAAAAAAAAAGGAATAAAGAACATGGGCCGTACCATATTCACATCCTGATTAAACTTTCGTCTTTACATAAAAAACCTTTCAATAAGAAAGAAGAATCAGTCAGTCAATGACTGCGACTTTAAAGAAAAAAAATGACCGCGAGTCTGCGACTTTAAATCCTTCAAACTTTTATATATGGGCTATGTGTGAGTGGTGTAAGGTGTATTTGGATACGTAATACGTTATACGTTAGCATATGTTTTCTTGAATATTATCAGTGTGTACGAATAGATTAAATTGAACGAGCTGAGACTACAGAATTTAAATGAAATCAACGAGTCCCGCAGACAGATGTTAATAGTTTACTTATATGTATATGCTAAGAGTAATGTTATTGGGCTTTTGGTTTATTTATGTTAGTCCATATGTTTATGAGCCTAAACCTATGTGATACTTATTAGAAAGCGAGTACGTTTTTTTATTTTTTGTTCATTATAAGCAAGTACGTTGAAGAAGAAGACAAGAAATATGTTTCCTTTTGACACCAAATGTTGATATTATTCATGAATTATGTCACCATATACGAAATCATATGCTAAGAACGTCATATCGTCTATACGAGCATCATCAATCAATTTATCAGCAAAAGTTTCACGTTGAGGTTGTCCTAGCAACATGTCAATGTATAATAAATATTTGGAGTAGAGGCAAGATATAACTACGAACATGCATATAATTCATATATATAATGTATATATGTGAGTATATATATTATAAAAGATCATGGCATGTACAACTTGTTGCCGCACTTGCATCTCCAAGCTTCCGGGTAGTATTCGGCGGTGACAGGCGTGCCGGGAGGCACCGGAACGTGAACAGGCTTGCACGGAGTGCATCTTCCACACTTGGAGGAGCACCGTGGTGGAGATGAGCCCAATCCCCTTAGAATCCTCCGTAGCTCTGCCTCCTTGCTCCGGTCACCGATCTTCCTAGTCTTCTTTATCACTACGGTACTCTTGCCTTCCTCCTGAACACATACTCAAAACGTACATATTATCACATTTTTCATTACTAAATATATATTCAAACGTATACATATCCTAATTTATTATTTTCTTCATTAGGATAATACATCTAGTAAAACAAACCAAACAATATGGTTAATCAAGAATAATTAGTATTTTCTAATTAACGTTCAATAATTAGTATCTTCTAGTGAACTCAATTTCAGCTGCTATCAACATAAGATAGTGAGAGGACTGCGTTACTAACGTGCGATTTCATGCTGACATACGCATATTATTGTTAAAATGCGCAGTTTAGGTAAAAAACATTTTTAAGACAGGGTTGGGGATGTGAGACAAGACGCGGGAAAACCGCTCCGGAAAAAGCGCTACGCACATTACCAAAAAGGGCAGAGAGATTGAGAAGTTCCAAGAGCCTGTCATACGTTAACGTGCACCGTGGGGGCTAATATTACCACTCGATCGAGATCGTAAGCAAGGCAGGGTCCCACGAGTGGTGAACGAACCAAAAGTTGAGTACTGTCCTTGTCCTCGTGTGCGCTGAAACCAATCCGACGGCTGAGAATTTCTTTAGGAGTACATGGCATCTCTGCATGCCCAGTCAGTCTCGACATGCCGTCACAGTCGCTGACTGTTCAAGCGCAGTTTAGCCACAACCCTTTTGTTTGTGTAGTCCTTTTAGAGAACCCCGCATTATAAGCTTATATTATTTATGGAAAAAAAAAAAAAAGCTTATATTATTTTTAAAGTGTGTTTAATGATGAATCAACATCAATCTTGTCCTCCAAAGATGCTTGAATCAGGAGAAAATAGAAACTAAGCTTTTTTTGGATTTTATGTGGTTATAGTTATGCCAAAAAAAAGGAAGTTAACACGGTTTTTGATTCCTATTTCCTAACTAATTGTTGACTCAACAGCAAAAAAACAAAAACAATTGTTACTTGTTAGATCACGCAAGAGAGTAAGAGGTATAAACAGTTTACGAACCTTTGCATAGAAGTTCCCTAGTGTCCCAGAGTTAGAATTCCTATTATCTGCATTTTTACAACAAGATAATATATGAATGGTACTGTAATAATTTATGTTACGTAACCAAAAATATTCTAAGATATTAATGTTTGAGAAAGTTGATAATTAATATGATAACGAGAAAAAGAAAGATGGCTTACATGGAGAAGAAGTCGAAGTGGGAGTTATAGTGAAGGTGGCAATGACACAGAGGACGAAGAAGAGTAGCAATAAATAGAAGAGACTGAACTTGGCTCTCGTGTTTTCTGATGGTTGTAATGATGATGGTAATGATGATGATAATAATGATAATGATGATGATGTTCTCTCGAAACCCATAATTACGAAACTTTCTGAAAACCTAAGAAGAGGCTAGCAGAGATTAGTTATGATCTCCTCATCCATGCGAAAAAAAAAACTTGGTGGGTTTTTAAAAAACTTGAGATGAAAATGGAAATCAAGAAAAGATTATTGAAAAGGAATATTGAATGTCTTTTGGTTTTTATGATTTGGGTTTTCTCAAAAAACGAGAGTGAGTAGTGGGAGTGGTTGAGAGTGAGAAAGAGCAAATGGAGTCGACTATGAGAGATAGAACAAGGAGGGGTTAACTGCAAAAATGTGTGATTAAATATGGAAATTTATATATAAAAGGATAATAAGAAAAGAAATAAGAAGATAAAATAGTATATGAGTGGGAAATGAGAGAAAGAGTGTAAGAAGAGAGAAGTAATTAAGAAAGGTACCTAAGCATTGCTAAGTTTGGGAGTTAGATTCTCCTGCACCCTATTCTCTCTGTCATTGTACCCTTCCTTTCACCAGAAATTGCTTTTAGCAATCTTCCAAGCTATACATATATATACACATACACACTCATATGTTTATCTATTGTATATTTTATATGTAGTTATATTTCTTGATTAAGTTCTTTCATATGCATGTGTGTAGGGTTTAACATATCATAAGTACTCAAGATTAGGGTTTCACTTAGTTTATTATTATTGTTGGGGGGGGGGGGGGGGAAATGACTGCTTGGTAGAAACTTAAAAAAAAAAATCATAATTAAGGTAGAGAGATGAGAGGTGATTGATTTGAAGAGAGATGAGTAAGGGAGGGCCGTAGGATGATATATGAGTTTGATTCTAAAGGCAAGGAGGTATGGACAAAACATCCCAACAAATGTGTAAGAAGGGTTCCATGTTCATTCCTAAATTACACATTTATATATGTAGTTTTAACAATAACTTTTTACTCCTATCAATTCAAGCAAAGGTTATATACTAAAGATTCTTAATAGTATAAATAGAAAAAACAATAACTGTTGAAACGGTACTAAATATATATATAAAAATGGCAAACAAGTTGCAGTATAAACTTTTAACAATGGGATTAGTAAATTCTTTTTTTTTTTTAATTCTAAAAGAAAGCTATTAGACAACAAAATATTTAATGATTTTAGCATGAAGCATGAGAGAAACTAATATTTTGGAAAAATTTATAGGTTATCAAATGTACATATATCAATGCTTCAAAATTTCTTGTTACGTTTGACAATACCATTTTTATGCGGTCTAGATTATGCAACAATATAATCATCCTAATACCAAATATTTTATTTTTATGTTGAATTGGTAATATTATATCTAGTGTTGGTAGAATACGTCTGATTACAACTATACAATTGAACGTTCGTGAGGACATAGTGAACCACAACTGAAAAAATTGTGTAAAATTAATGGTTCATATGATCATATCTAATATACTAGTTTTGTGATTGGTGGAGGGAAAGAAATCAAAGGTAACATGCCCAACAAAGCTGTCTCGCCTTAAGTTTCTATAAAACAAAATCTGAAAGTTTTTTTTTTGTTACAATTAACGGAGTTCAAAAAAAAAAAAAAAATAGAGCTCAAAATGTGACATAACCATTAGTCCATTAGAAAGAAACTTAAGATGAAGAGAAGTAATATAAAATGTTAAACAAAATCCCATATGTTCTTTACATATATATAGGTTTTTGATTTACATTTTATATTCTTAAACTATAATTTTGTTATAACTAAAGGCTATGTCTCTTAAAATTATTTCTTTGATCATGTGTCGAGAAATATTAATTCTGACGTGGGTTTAGAAGCTTTTTTGTACATTTAAGATTGTGTGATATTAGATCGGACAATATCAATTTTTTTTTGTTTTATTTTTCTTGATTAAGTTATTTGGAAACCCCAAAACATAGCTGATAGCCTTGAAAGAAAGCGAAATTTCCATTGTTGATTGATCACTTAAACATAACCATCAATTTAAAATCTATATAAAAAAGAATCACTATATTCAACCGTAATAGCCTTAGTAAAGGGGTCATTCTTTCGGATTAACATCGATTTTTGGTTGTTTTTTCCCTTTATCTCCACCAACATAAACCGTCGCTGATGAAGACTCTTCAAGCAACATTTTTTTTTCAAATTAAAAACACGTTCGAACGAGAAGATAGAATACTCGAATTCTAAAAGATTTTCTCTGATACCACGTGAAAGAATAGTCTTTGGTAAGTATGTTATTAATCGTGTAAGGTGGTCCAACTATTTATACCCAAACAATCGATGCTATCTGATCAACATGAGATAACGTGTTTCAACAGGAGGAAGTGGGTAGCTCCATCGACTACTAAATCTACATTATCTTATACTTTTTAATCCTATATCACAATAGTATCTCTCTAACATATACTATATATAAAGATAGAAACAATGTAGAAAAATAGAGAAGAACAACTGAACAAATCGAGGGACTTTTTTTTGTGTAATATAGTTTTGTTTAAATTTGAGACATTAATAGTTTTATAAGTTTTTTTAAAAAACTGATATTCGATTTAGGCATGTACATGTATTATTCATTTATTCTAGTGTGTTATACTAGTGGTACTAAATCATTGTTGTATTACAGTTTAAATATGGATATGCATATGTGGGTTATATTGAAACAAAATTCTTTGTGGATAAAAGGAAAATTTTAAAAGTAATATACATGAGCTGAGATTATACTTAGAATGGTCACATAAAATTGTTGATCATAGTTTTATACTATCTATTATGATTGAATTTTCTTAACTCTAAATCACAACCATACTAATAGTCGACTAAGAGAGAATACAGAAATATTCATGCATAGGAAAATATTGAGAGGGCCGGGTCACATGCCAAGTTAAGTATCGCTATCCCTGACACACCACTTCTCAATTATTTGATAATAAGGTTTAATACAAAGATCTGACACACTGTATCCTTTTTCATTTTATCATCTTATTGTAATTTGAAATTTCATTTTGTTTCTTGACTGAGACAGATGGGACTTGCATTGTTTCCTATCTATTATGTACTGATTCAAAGATGTCAAGGATCATGCAGAAAGAAGACATTATTTTTTCTTAGACCAATAAAATAAAGAGAAAATACATATCATTCTTAGGATCTGAATTATCACGCAATCACCCTTTCAAAAATATGTTTCTAAAAGCATAGTGCAATTTGTTATTAAAAAAAAAAGCATAGTGCAAAAACAATGAGAAGAAGAAAAAAATAACACATTCCGGAAGCATTTGCAAGAGGCATAACTTTACAACTTATTTAATTTTATAAAGGGTCATTTAAGATTTAGAGGATCAGTTTTTAGGATTTATAACTAAAATTTTAGGGTTAAATTTATAACTTCGAGTCTAGAGTACTTAAGGTTTTAGGATTTAGAACATAGAATTTAGGGTTATTTGTTATTAGTTTTAGAAATATAGGCTACTCTCTTACATCTCCCCCTAAAAAAGATTAGACTACGTACTTTTTTAATATCCTTTTCTTTTAAGATTCCCATAATAGTTTAAGATTTTGTTAATTCGATTTATCTTTTTAATCCAAATTGTTTGGTTATTTAGAAAGCTAGAAAAGTAGTTAAAATTTGCTAGTTCTTTATCATGAAAATACAAGATTTGGAGATGAAAAGTTATACTTCAAAATTCTCGCTAAACAAGCAATTCTAAAATAAAATAAAAATTTGTTCACTGATTAGAGACAGATTTAAAACAATTGTTAAAAAAAATTCAAAAATTTAGATGAATATATGGTAGAAGCGGGTAGGCGTTGGGAGTCTATTTGTGGGCCGAATGGTTATGGATCCAACGTGTTAATGTAATTTAATTAATATTATTTCTTCCAAGTTCACAAGATAGTTTCAACTTCAGTTTTGACATTTCTTTAAATTGAGCTAATTCCAGTAAGAGAAATTTTGAAAACACAAATGGATAGATATTTTGGCTATAATTTTTTTTGCTTGTTGAAACTTTATAGCATATTTTTTTTTGTTAAAGGTTTTCTTGATTTTAATAATACAATAGTCAACCAATATTAAAACTTTCCCAAAAATTAGGATCTTTCATCCACTATGACAATTTATTTTTAGTGGATATACACTAGTCCTATACATAGGTTCATCATCAGCAACATAAACTATGTGTGTTAATTGATAGTAGCTAGAAAGCCTTTCTTCGTATCTCAGAAGATATCTAGAGTAGATCTTATGCTTATGATATATAGGATAGATATCTTGTCATACTGATAAAACAAGTCCGAGGATGAGGAAAGTGATAGAGGGAGAGAGAAGAAAAGAAAAAAGGTAAGTATGCAAATGGAAGGAAGCCAAAAGTTGAAAAGAGAAAAGAAAGAGAAAGAGACAAGAGATGCACGAGCGTTTTGAATTCATGCCTTGTGTGATTTCAGTATTTGGACCACTTCCTCTGTTTTCTTCTTCTCCTTCATGTAGCATCAAGATATAGTTTAGTATCAAGATTGAAGATTCACATAAGTCTAGTAGCATTTGCAAATCTTCTTTCACTTGAGCTAATCGTATTTGATCAAACTGATCGCTTTAAAATATTTTGCTTGTAATATACATTATAAATCCTAAAGTTTAACAGAAATAAGGTATATGGGTCTATTTTAAAACATAATCTCTACTAGACATGATCGCAGCTTGTCTTAATTAGGACCGTAGAACTCACAATCTCTACTTTTAAACATTAATATTTTAAAACATATTTTTATTGCTCAACTAGGTTCCAAATGAATGGATTGAGCAAAATTTGCAAATTAAATCCGTTTATATGTATATTTAGGTAGTTTTGTTAGCATGATATGACTGATCATATCATCGTATTATATAGAGGTTTGTGGATAAAAAAATGAAATATATCTCTATTAGTTGAACATATGTACTACATGTGTTAGTGTGTTACAATAGTATAACATGTGTGTGAGTGGATTTTAATTATTTCTCGGCTCAATGATTTTGGAAACAAAACGTGGTGATTACACGACAACTTTGAATTTCAAGTGAATCATAACAAAGTAGAAACCTTGGCTTTCTTGACAAGGAGATATGTAATAGTTGCTCTCTCAAAACATCAGCAGGATCAAAGAACAATAGCATAAACCAGCGTATTAAGGGCCCTTTATGGGCCAGGTAGAGCCTTAAATAAGGCCCAGCAAATATTAATATGTCTTTGACGTTTGTCTTGGGACCGAGACGAATAAGGACAGAGAGGAGATTACAAACAAACTCGCGTGCAAATCAGCAGCTTTCACTACTTTTTCTTAAAAGTTTGAACATTTGAAGAGAAAGCAACAAACAAGAAGTGAGTGTAATTAGATTTACTGTTACACTAATTTAATTTAATTATACGGTTAACAATTTTTAATAGTATTATTAAGACAGACTCCAAGAAAAAACAAAGGGAGACAAAGGTTTTTGTTTCTCCGGGACGGTGTCTGTGGAGATCCCTGAGGGGTTTTCTCTTGGATTCCCAGCATTTATTCAAAAATGACAATTAAATACTTAATTTTTGAAAACTGGTGAAGATCAAAGTTTTTGATTCTCGGAAATAAAAAAAATAAAGAGAACTAAACGCCAATTATAGTAGATTTATTATTTAGGAATCCGAGAATCATATCACCATTAACGAGGCTATTTATTTTGTCTTGTTAATTAGGAGCAAAATTTTAAAAAGAAGAATATAAACAAACCTCATTCCAATGTTAAGCAACACGCATATCTTAGAGAAAGAAGCACAAAGGCTCAAACTTTGGCACTTCCTTCCTCGTGCTTAGCTTCTTGCTTTGGCTGCTACTAGTGTACAAAAACAATAAACAGGTGATTTTGTTTTGTCTTTCGTTTGTTCTCTCTATCGTTTAAATGGTATCTTTCTTATTGTTCTTGTTCATCATTTGAATCTTTATGCTCTGTTCTTCTAGCTTAGCTTTCACGTTTTTTTGACCAATTTGATCAGTAAAATCAATGAATGGTTTCGTGTTATGGCTTTGATTACTAAAAATTGAAGATTTTGCAATCTTTTAGGGATTTTCTTTAACAAGATTGTACCTTTTTTTGTTGGTTTAGGTTTAGGGTTTCTTCTTCAGTCAATGGACAATGCCGTTGTTAAAAGATCAAGTCCATCTTCGAATATATCAGAAGTTATCTCCAAGTTCGCTAAAGTCTGCAAATTTAGATCCATTGGTGTGTTCCCTGACCAAAAGTCCAATTCGAATGAGATCTTGGTGGATGATAAAGCAAAAGAAACTGAGATTTGTGATTTCAATCACAAACCCTCTTCAATGATTCAAACTTTTAGTTGGGATGATGGTGAGATATCGAAGCTTTTCGACATTGTTTCATCGCTTAAGCTAGCGTATCTTGAGTTTCAACAAGCTCATTTGCCTTATGATCCTGACAAGATCATTGAAGCAGACAACCTCGTCGTGTCTCAGCTCGAGGCTTTACGAAGAATCAAGCGTCTCTATCTCAAAACGATACAGCTCAACGCAAAGAAGACCGAGATTGCTGCTTCTTGTTTGGATAGGTTGAGATATGAGATTGAAGTGAATGAGAAGCATTTGGAGAAACTTAAAGCACAAGTGAGAGCTAAGGAGAGTGAGATACACTCTTTGATTAAGAAACAAGAATGTTTGGTTGCAGAGAATAGGAAACTCGAAAACAGGATTGTGAGTGTATCTTCCTTTGAATTCGCTTTTCGAGCTGCTTCAAAGTCGGTTCACGACTTTGCAAAGCCATTGATCACCCTGATGAAAGCTACAGATTGGAACTTGGAGAAAGCAGTGGAATCTATAGTTGGAAATGTAACATTTGCTAAGACCTCAGATAAGAAGTATGCTTTTGAGTCATACATTGTTCGGAGAATGTTTCACGGCATAAAGCTTAATCCATGTGATGTGACCGAACTAATGAGTTTCGATGATCCTTTAGACGCGTTAACAGCGTTTTCAGATTCCGCGTTTTCAAGATTCTGCGGTCAGAAGTATCTTTTAGTTGTTCATCCATCGATGGAGGCTTCATTCTTTGGGAATTTGGATATGAGGGGACTAGTTTTGCTTGGTAAGCATCCAAGAACGATGTTTTACCAAATCTTTGCTAAAATGGCAAAGTGGGTATGGATTCTTGGATCGTTTGCAGCTTCTTTAGATCTTAAAGCAAAGATCTTTGTGGTCAGAAGAGGAACCAGTTTCTCAGGTGTCTACATGGAATCTGTAGTGGGTGATGAAAAAGAAGATGGAAGAGGCGATTTAAGCGTTGAGTTCGTCACAATGCCGGGGTTTAAAATCGGAGATTCTGTATTTAAATCTCAGGTTTATCTTTCTAAAACATAAGAGTAAAAACACCACTCTCACTCTGCAGATTTGATTATTTCAATAGTTTCATGTAAAGAGCTCTCTGCTTTTTAACAAGTTTTGTAGGTAAGTAAAAGAATTCTTTGTTCAAGGATCATTTGGTTTGTATTATTGTTCACATTCAAGTTTTGGTCTATAGTTAATAAATCCAAGTTTCTTCGTTATGTGAAACTAAAAAACATACAATCTTTTATAGTTTTCACACATGAGCTCTCCATCAAATCTGTAGACAAGTTCAGTGAAGACTTGAATGTGTATTTATAAATAAATCGTCATAATTATCCTTCATAATTTTACTTTTATTTGATCTAAAAAAAAACACATACTCACTATATAATTTAGAATTTATACGCAAGAGATTTAAAATTATAAAAAAGCAAAAATTCCATATTTATCAAATCCATACGATTTTAGTCTACTTTGCATCCCCGTACCAGGCTGGGTCAACGTTTTGAACCCTTGCACCGGAGAATTCTTAAGATTCCCTTCCGGCCCAAATCCAGTAGATACCAGTCGCTATGATAATCATCGCGTAATTGAAGGAGCATCTTGGTTGGCTTATTACCCTGGATATTGGGCCATGGGATTTGGTAAAGACAAAGTTAATGGAACCTATAAAATAGTGAGGATGTTTTATGATACTAACCAATTCGAAATCCTTGATTTAACAATTGGTGAATGGCGGACAATGCCGAATCCGCTTCCTTACTATGTCCAACCAAATCATCATTCGGCCTTTGTGAATGGGTCCATCTACTGGTACGACCTAGTTACTGGTTACAAGATTCTAGCTTTGGATCTTCACACTGAACAGTTCCGTGATGTCCCAAGACCGCATGGATCACCTACACTCGCCCCACTAGCCAACCTTGAAGATCGTCTAGCCATGATCTGTGACTATGAGCCATCTCATCATTGGAAAGTAGCCATATGGACCATGGATACACAAGAAGAGACGTGGACTAAAAGTCTAAAACTTACAAAATACGTTTACTCCCTGGATATCTTTGCCCCAACTATTCGATGATGAATTGCATTCCAATAACGGTTTCCAAACAAGGGAATGTTTACTTCCATGACAGCGATAAGCGGTTGCTCAAATATAATCCAAAGACTCATGAAGTCTGTTGTGTAGCTAAACACATCAATGTTTTATTTCCTTTTGTTGAAAATATGATCCGACTTCGACATCCGAAAACCACCATGACATATCCACCCGGGTTTCAGTATGCAGACTCTTGGATATCTAAATTTTGTAGACGGATAGAATTACCTATTTTGCTTAGCACGACTGTTGTTGCTCTTGTAATTTTTCGTTTTTCTTCTAGTTCGTCTAGGTCTTAGTTATGATGTTAGTATCTATTGTAATACTTTTTCTATTGAGAGTTGAGCTTTTAGACTTGATTTCATTCATTGAATTGTTATACACTGCTATGAACTATGCAGCAGAAATGGCTTAAACTGGAAAAAAAAGTATTGTGACTCAAACATTCACGTTGCGAAAAAGCATGCCGATTAAAATGTCAACATTTAATGTTTTATGAAGATACAGTATGAAGTATTTAAATGTCAACATTTCTACAACAGAGAAGAAGAGAGCATAATAACATAGCTGGCCTTATTCCACATGTGAAAGCTCACATTTGGATTCTTGGATTGGGTTTTCATAGAGAAAAAGACTATACGTTATCTTTATTATAATGAAGGCAAGATGCCCCACTGATGCAGAAACCCTTTTCCGGTGGTGACTTCGAGCACCAAGAGTGCTAGCACCGCTAACATTGCTGCTCTTCCGTTCCATGTTTCTGCACTTTTTGTCCATCCCCATTCCCACATTGTCACCGGTGCTGGTAACTCCCTTCTCTGTGAATCATACGTTGCTAATAATTCTTCTACACTCCCGAGCGGAACTAACGACTGCCCAACCAGAAAAGAAAAGAATTAGAAGTGAAGATAACAGATTCTTTTGTGGAGCTTTAACTAGATGTAAGATGAAAAGTGTTTGTTACCTGTCGAGCTTCAAGGTTTGAGACAGCCATAGCACCAACGTATGGAAGACTTTCCACAACAGCATCTGCCAAGTCAGATATAAACATAGGTTCTGTTCCTAGAGCAGGTACTCGCCCCCAGTTTTTGATACCAGACTTCAAAGCCAACTCTTTATACTCAACATCTATCTCCTCCAGAGTTTCAATGTGCTCGCTCACAAAACTGTTAAAATAGAAACAAACGTGAGTTTCAAATAACCAGAGAAGAGAGAATTTGTGGCAGAGAATAGACAGATGATTACCTTATGGGTACAGCCAGAAGATTTTCAACACCTTTTTTACCAAGTTCAGTAATGGCTTCTTCAGTGTATGGTTTCAGCCATTCAACTGGTCCAACTCTGCTCTGTTAAACATAATAAAACAACAGAATGAGTGAAATTTTTGACAAACAACTAATTCGACAAAAATGGGAAGTACCTGATAAGCAAGAGTGTAAGCATTAGTTATCTTTCTCTTGTCTAATTCCTCCATGATTAGATCAACACATTCTTCCATCTCTGCCTTGTAAGGATCACCGGCTTCTTCGACATATGCAAGAGGCACGCCATGTGCACTGAAAAATATTACAACCTGTAACATATATTTTGGTTTGAAGCACGTCTTAGGATAGTTCAATAGGCAAAGCTAGAAAAAACTACAAAAGACTTGAAAATTCTTTCTTTCCACTAGTGAGCAGACACAAGATTGTTTACCTGATTAGGAGAACCAAATTTTCCCAACTCGCTTTGGATTAGATTTGCCATTGCCTTTATATATCCCTCCCGCTGATACCACGATGGTATAACAGTATGTTGCATGTTAACAAGATACTCGTCCTCTCTATTAAGCACAGAAAGGTAAATGATTAAAACAGATATGGTCTTGGTATACTAAAATATGAAAGATGTGCGAGCCTCACCGAAATATTCTCTCCAAGAGTCTTAGGCTTGAACCACTAGTTGATATAGAAAATTGAGGATAAAGTGGTAGAACAACTAGTTTTGTAATTCCATCTCTTTTTATCTGAAACAAGATATATAAAGAAAACGAGTAAGACTCACAAAGTGCAAACTCCAGGTGTTCACACATACTTCAATCATTATTTTGCAAATGCTGTTTGATAAAAACACAAAATGTAGTGGTTTACTTTAAATGTAAGCAAATATTTGAAGATGCAAATACGAAAAGAAAACTTTGTGTTTTAGCCTTAAATCAAGATACTACCAAACACCATATTCAACATACCTGTTCAATGGCTTCCTCAGTGAATGGATGCCAATACCGCATACCAACATATACCTTTGCTGGTACATTTTTTTCCCAAAGGCATTTTCTTAATTCTTCAGCCTGGTGAAAGTATAACAGGTACAACATAAGAATGTATAAATTTTGCGTCATCTCAATAACATACTACTCTCAAGTTGAGGTGTCTCACACAAGCACAAGCGATTTACAAAATAAAGCAAACTGAAACACTTTGGGATTATAACTAGCCATTTTACTTGGATGCAAGCAAGGAGAAACTTGGACAAAACAGAGCAAAAGACAATATTGTTCTTGAAATTTGGTACACTAACTAACCCGTTTTGATTTCAGTACTTGAAACTTGGACAAAACAGAGAGAAAAGCTTCTAAAATGACAAGAGGATAAGAAAAGCAGAGTAACCAAGATCATATTGGCATATTATAACTAACCTGTGCATCAGTTATGTGGCGAAGAGGAGAACCTCCACCAATAGATGCATATCCTTCCTTGCTTTTGGGTGCTCTTGCTACTGATATAAACTGTGCTAATGGCTTCTGAAGAAACTGGAATACCGGCGGCAACCGTATAATGTCCTAACAAAAGATTGAGTAACGAACATAAGTCGTATGAAACAGACAAAGATTGTATCTTTACACAATCAAAAACATTTCAAGGATGCAGAGAAAGATATACTATACCGGGTCGGCGAAGAGGTTAAACAAAAAGGGTTGTACATCATCTAAAGTCTCAGGACCTCCAAGGTTTAATAACAAGACACCAATTTTGGCATCATCAGTGATAACAGAGGAAGATGAAATGGCATCAGAGATAACTGAGGAAGATGAAATGTTTAAAGGGTTCGAAGTAACCAAAGCTGCTCTCAAAGGCAATGAATGTTTCCCAAGAAGCCGGTTTGATGAAGTAGCAGCAAATGCTTCAAAGGGTAATCTTGTGCAGTGCATAACAACAGATCTTTGTGAATCGTTACTCAATTGTGGCAAGAGTCTGCATATAACAACAATAAACAGAGAACACTAATCAGTTGCAATGTGGAGCTAACAGAGATTATAATCATCATCCAAAACTTACGGAGGAGGAGGACGAAACGTTGAGTAGGAAGAAGAAGAGGAAGAAGAAGGAGAAGCAGTCATGGCTGGGCAATTCATTGCAAAAAGATTGAAACTTGAAGAAACCTTAACGCAACGATTTGGATTTGGAGGAGCTAGCTACAAAAATCTCATTTATATTTCTTCGAATTTGTTTTATTTTTTCATTAATCAGACCAGACACAGTTGGGATAAAATGAAAGGGGCTTGAGGAGTGAGGACGGAGAACCACACGTGTCCACACAGTTGTGATAATTTTTTTATTCAACAATAAAATTGCAAGAGACGAGTTTGGTAAGTAAATCCGGTTGAACCGGTCCGACCGGTATTGACCGAAACATACAATCTTTTATAGTCTTCACACATTGTTCCCAACTTTAAACTTAGAAACCTTAGATGTTGTATTCAATAATTGTCAAACCACAAGTACTGACAGATACAGATTTAAAACATTTTTGTTTTGATCAATTTAACTAGATCTGTTCATTCACCTGAAAACAAGTCTCTACAGAGTTCTCCATAAAATCTTGAGACAAGTTCAATGAAGACAGGACTCTTAAGATTCTTCCAACAGAAGAGAAGTTCCTCTATGTCCATTAAGTCATCTATTTTCCCTTCTTCAACAATCAGATGAATCAGATAGTTTTCAAAGCTTCTACAAGCATCTTCCACAGCATTGTCTTCAAATGTATCTCTTGCGTTCAGCGATTTCCTGGTCCGTGAAGAGTAAGGTGTCGTGATGGGTGAAGTGAAGAGCTTCTTGGCTGTTGCTGGCGTAAGAGGTGATTGCATAAACTTGGAGTAATCATCATCGTTCACACTAACTGCAATGGCAAAATAAGAGAACAAAGAGATCAAGAAGCTGATAAAATTTCAATGTTAAAACAGATTTTGTAGCGAAGTTGTCTTACAAGAGGAACTTCTATGTTTGGCGTTGCTCATCTTATGGTTCTTGCTTGAATTGAGGAAACAGAGACAAGAACAGATTGGCTTCTTGGAATGATGATGTTGATGTCTAGGTTTGACATTGCCATGACGGGCACGAAGAGGTCTAATAAAGACAGGTCTTTTAACTCGGAAGCGGAAGAGAGAGACAAATCTGTTGCATGATTTCGAAAGCTTTGATTTGAAGTTAATCAAAGTTGCTTTCACTCTCATTGTCTTGAAGCTTTTTTGGTGATGATGTTGTTGTTGTGATCCTCTTTGGCTTCTTGTTTTGTTTTGGTGTGTATAAGGTTAGAGGATTGGCTTGTGTTGCGTGGAGTTCACGTCTTTGGGTGTGAAACTGATCATGATGGTGGAGTCCCATGAAGTTTTTAAAAACAATGGAGAATAGAAAAGGTTTTCTTATTGCAAATGTTTGGTGGCTCTTGCTTATAAACAAAATCCAATATGATGAGATAGTTTTGTTTTTGTATACTCAAAAAGTCGTTGATATATTGGTAGGTCAACATTGTTGAACATAAACCAGTCCCACGTCTAGTGAAAATATCTCCATTTTTTAAATATGAATAATCACTTGTGCTTATTTAAAGTAAGGATGGAAAATGTTTTATTTTGATTTTTGAATATCATTTTTTTCCTTCTCGAAGTTAAAAGATAAGTAGTTGCCAAAACATTTGATCTGGAAAGTGGAAATGTATAGAAGAAGAAAAAAAGTGTCCTCAAAATGTTCGGCGTTAGTGGACAAAGTAGACCAAAAAATTTCTCATATTCATTATTATGACTCAAAAGTTGATCCCACTTTATTCAGAGGAGAAAATGGAACATATTTGATTATCTTAATTTCATCATTTGTGTATCTGTATCACCTTAATATAACATAAAGTGCTACTATACTAAATTATTTCTACCTAAAAACTTAAGATAAGGTTCACACTTTACCAAATTCAAAGAAGCATCGAAATGAAACTATTGAACTTCATTATAACGTGTACTTTGAGTCTTTAACCTAGATAGATTCACATATGTTAAACTTTTAGTTGAATTGTGAAAACTTTGTTTTTATTTATTAAATTGATTTGTCCGTTTAGAAACGTTTTAATATTTTCAATCAAAAAGCATACTTCGAGGAAAAGAAGCTGTATTTTTCTTTTGTAATTGCCATTTGGTCAACCTTTTTGTGTATTCTTTAAAACTGTTTACATTTGCTACTGTTTTATAATTCGCTAATTACATTTTTCAGTTATTTTATCATTTCGATGAAGAGTAAAATCTCCATGAAATGATGATAGAAATCTGTCAGAAATCAGAAGCAACTGATTCTCTGTTTTATAATTATTTTTGTACTATTCCCTTAATTATATAATATTTTAGATAAAAGTTATGTTCTTATGATTTTCAGTTTTTCACCAAATACAATTTCAATTAGTCAACCAATTTTAAAAATTCACCATAAAATAAATTTATTAATTATGTGAGCACAAGCGTGTAAATGTGATGTCTCAAGTTGATGTTGATGATGAATGATGATGATACTAATAAAAGACATTCTTTAAGCTTTTTCTAGTAGTAGCCCCACTAGTTTCCAATTTTAATCTTCAGTTTCTTCTTTATCTGTCACATAGAGAACTTTGCTTTCTCACCTTCTTCTTTATCTAAGGAAACAAAAACAGAGTTTTCTTAAGAGAAATATCACAAACTTTTGTGAAAAAGAGAGAGACAAGATGGGGAATTACAAGTTCAGAATTTCAGAGATGCTCCCAAATGCATGGTTCCACAAGCTCAAAGACGTGACTAAACACTCTAAACCCAAAAACAAAGCTTCTTCTTCTTCCTCAAACACTTGTAGCAAGAAGAAACCTTCCTCAGATTCTCTTCCTCAACACTCTTATTTCTCCAACAGCTTAGTAGCTAACAATCCTCCTCACCATAACTCACCAAGAAACTCTCTTCACACAAAAAAGATGAGTAAAAGAAAGACACTTTACAAGCCATCCCTTAAACCTTTGACTCCTCCTCCTCTTCTTGTATCTGCAAGTTTCAACAAGAGCAAGATCAACGATCAAGATTCGTCTTACAGCTTGTTCCCGGCTATTGAAACCTCCCCTGAGTCTTTTGTGTATAGTTTCTACGAAGAGGATGATGATGATGAGTTCGTTGAATTTTCCAACTTCAAGATCAACACAAAGAACAAAGCTTTCACCAAGCAGAAGGTCAAAGTGATTGATTCGGTAGAGAAAGCTTGTACTGCAAGCAAGCCGATTAAGAAACCGCAGAAAAGCCATCTTTCTGTGAAAATTTCAAGAGATGAAGATGATAATGAATATAAAGCCGAGAAGAAGTACCAAAGGCAAGTTTCTAGTGGAAGAAAACCATCTGCTGGGATAAACCTCAAAAGAGTGAATTCACCTAGAATTCAACTCTCAGGTACTCGTAGAAGCACTTCTAGAAGATCAGAGAGCAAACAAGATGTTCTAGAGAGCTTCGCTGTGATGAAGCGGTCCGTTGATCCAAAGAAAGATTTCAGGGAATCAATGATTGAGATGATAGAAGAGAACAACATCAGAGCTTCGAAAGACTTGGAAGACCTTCTTGCTTGCTACCTTACTTTGAATCCAAAGGAGTATCATGATCTTATCATCCATGTTTTCGAACAAATCTGGCTTCAACTTACAAAAACAAAGTAAAGAAAAAAATAATTCTTAATGTAATAGTAGTTAACCTAATGGTGAAAGTAATTAGTATCATTCTGCTTGTGAAATTGTAGTTGTTGACTTGTTGTTGATGTTCATAAGAAGTTAGATGGAACTGTGGAGATTCTCTCTTTGAATCCCACTTTTTATGTATTGTTTTCTTTATTTATCTTTTTGGAAAATGTAAGCAAATAATAAAAGTTGTTATCATATTGTCGTTTTAATACAAACATGATCACTAAGGGCGTGAAAACACTGTTAATTAAGACAGATTTTTTTATCACTAATTAAACATATTCTTGTCTTCTCTATGATTATGAACATATAAAACTACTCACAAAAGATGATGCTTCAAGATTTGATTATTTCTTAGAATATGAAGATGGATTAATTGCGCCAATATCATTTGAATATTTTGAAAATACAAAGTTGAAAATGGCGGTAAACAGCAACAAGAAAAAGACAACAGTGAAGAGACATGAACAATTTGAAAACGCAACAAGTACGGAGTTTATATATATGCATGAAGAACATTGGATAATCGTTGAAGGTAGAGAGAGGACCACTGACACATAAAACTGAGATGTGATTAAAGAAGAAAGAAACAGTGATGAGATTTAATCCTTAAGGGTTTTTTTTTTTCTGTGAAGAAGGGAAGAATGAACTCATGAAGAAGAAGAAGAGGACCACTGTTGCAAATTCCATCCCCTACCACAGTTGGCTTATGAAGTTTCAGCAAAAGACATGTGATATGGTATGGTTTCTGACTTCTGAGTGAACATAAGCAACAAATATTCAAATCAATGGGCCTAAATGATCTTGCAGTTTTGGATTATAAAGTTAAGAATTAAAAAGAATAGGTGATATATGTATCATAATTTTAAGTTTTAAACAAGTATGTCAGACAAAATTCTACATTCTAATTTTATACATAGATATGAGATAACCTCATAACCATAAACTACACCAAATTTTCATGAACAAAATATGATTCACACGAACTTTTTTCTATCTTGATCACCTAGCTAACTTGACAAATTAGTTGTTCGTCTAAAACTACACAAACATTCAAAGTTCGTTTTAAATTCAATATATTTAAAAATAACAGTTAAAGTTTTATTAAATGGCATTCCAAATATTGATTCCTTCTAGAAAATTTGTGTGGTTTTAAATTGTGAAATTTGGATCTAGAAAAAATAGCAAGTGTGGTTTCTTGTGACCTATGGTTGTTAGTGTAGTTGTATACCATTTTTTAAAGTTACATTGTAATTTGTAAACCATTTTTGTGTGGTTGACAAAAAAAAAACCTATGACAAAATTGCTCCGTTTTTATTTTCAATAACAAATTATAATGTAAATTAATATGTATCATAGTGTTTTTAATAAAAATATTTAAAATTAGGATTGATTGTTCTGAAAAAAATAACGCAACTAATACTTTGTTAGCAAATACTAACGTTTACGTACCAAAAAAGCATTATGTAAATCCATTCATCCATCATTGTATACTTGACTTTCTACATTATTCTTTTGTTGTATCAAATTTAAAATTAATGAATGAACTTGACATAATAAAACACAAAATATATACTTAAATTGTACGATATAAAAGTTTGATTTACATATTTTATATCTATAAAAAAGGGTAAATAAATGAAATAAAACTTTTTTTTTTTTTTTTGTCAAAGAAATGAAATAAAACTCAAATTACATTTTTATGTCGTAATGCGAGCACACAAGTGAGTGCATATCCAGTATTAAGTTTTTTTTTTAATAATTCAGAATTGAAAGCAAAGGAAAAAGAAGAAATCGAAATCGGAAACTGTATATTGTTGTTCTTCGATTCCTCCTCGCTCTACGCCGCGTCCTCTCTCTCAAATTCATCGGAAGCAACCTTCTTCTCCCATCATCGCCTGGTTCGTTTCTAAACCCTACTTCTTCTATTTCACAGTATATCTTCCTTTAATTTTCAATCGAATCTAGCTTTGTGTCGATCTCAATGTAGATCGGAATCAAGTAAAAGAAATCGATGAATTCCAAAATGTTCCCGATCTATTGCAATGCACGAATCGTAGAATTATCACCTACATTAGTCTTGATCTAATCGCCCTATTTCAATTTCAAATTCGACATCGAAGTTTAAAGGAGATCGCAAAACCTAGTTATAGAATCGTTGCGTTTGAGTTGTTTCGCTGGTGATGTAGAAACCCTAATTTTGGTTGTCCTGTGTTTGGTACTTGCTCAGAATCCAATGGCAACGATAAGGAACTTGAAGATAAAAACATCAACATGTAAAAGGATTGTGAAAGAGCTTCACTCTTATGAGAAAGAAGTTGAGAGAGAAGCGGCTAAGACTGCTGATATGAAGGACAAAGGTGCTGATCCCTACGACCTTAAACAACAGGTACAGATTTCATTGTTTATCTCTCTGTATTCGAAGATTCGGAGCCCGTCTTTGTTCGTCAGAATCTAGAAATGCTGTGTTGTGCTGTGTTTAGACTTGGTTTTTCCTAATCTGTGTATGTGGTGATGCAGGAAAATGTGTTGGGTGAGTCTAGGATGATGATTCCGGATTGCCACAAACGTCTCGAGTCTGCATTGGCTGACCTCAAGTCCACTTTGGTAAACTACATTTTCCATTGTTATTGCTTGCTAAGCGTCGGTCTAGCTTTATGTATTAGTTTATAAGAAACGCTGAGCGGTGATTTGAAGTTTAAGAGCAGTAGTACATTATCAAACTATAACTTTTATATGTATCTATAGCGATTGGATTAATCCCCTGCATGAAACCATCTTAGTCTCTCTTTGAGGAAAAATGATGAATAAGGACACAGAGGAAACTGTGAATTCGTACTCTGTCTTTTGTCTCTAATGAAAACTGAATTTGCAGGCGGAATTGGAAGAGACGGATGAGAAGGAAGGTCCAGAGATCGAAGATGCAAAGAAGACAGTCGCGGATGTGGAGAAGCAGTTTCCCACTGAAGATGCCTGATTTAGCCAGCGATGAGTGTTAAATCTGTATTCTGAGAATGGTTAATCATCTGTAAGAATCTTTATATCTAAGGTTGCTTGTCGACTGTATACACTAAAAATATCTTTCTTTAACATTTTGGTGATTGTTCTTTCATTCAATATCTTTGAAATGGCACACTTGCTATAATGTGTTGTAAGCTGCAACTTAACGATTGATAATTGATATAACTTTGACAACCATGATTGTAAACTAAGTGAAGATTAAGAGCACGGATTTAGAAAAGGTGATCTTATTCTAATTTGTTTTGCGAAGAGATTCAACAATTTCTGAACCATTTATATGATGAGAAGACATTCAAGATTTGTTCTACTTTTATGATTGAAAGCTTTTATTTTGATTTCTTTACAATTTTAGATTTTCTTGGAGATTAAGAGGAGAAGTAGAAAAAAAGGGAGAATTATTAAGACGTCGTCGTTTGTGAGAAAAATAGTCAGAGTTTCTCATAATCCAGTATCTCTCAATCTCATTTGCCTTTCTTCCTACGACTCTTCCTGCTATTAAATCCCACCTGACAATCAATATTCAAGCATATAATGTGTTTTTGAATTATAGACGAGCACAAAATTCTGAAAAAACATTTATCAAAATTCAGGAGTCAACATATATAATGCAGAAATGAAATTTAAAATGTATATATATAAAGACAATAATATTCAAGAGCCAATATATTATTCAATCCTTTCACTGTTTTTAAAATCATCACACTTTAAGAAAAGAAGAAATTTTAGTTTCTGTTAATTATACATTTTATCAGTTTATCAACAACATAAAACTTTTTTTGAAATTATACAAGTAAAATACTCATGTCATTGCTTAAATATTGGCATGTCATTTTTCTCGAAACACGTTCGAAAGTCTAAACTACTCTAGAATCATGTTTACCATAACATAACACTTTATCAGCTTTGATTTGTTACTCTCGCCATGTGAATTTTTTTTAAATTATAAAATACTAGTTTTTTTTTTTTTTTTTTTAATTTTATAAAATACTAGTTGTTTTTAAAATATGTTGAATCGGACATGACAGAAGAAGAGAATTTGTTACCTATTACCGACAAGTCTGTACATTCGAGAGATGAGATCTTCTTCTTGTTCGGTCATACTGATAAACTCCCATTCGATGCTACTCACTTCTGCATTTTTGTTTCGTTTTATCCAAACAAAAATTAAATGAGAAGATAATTTAACGCTGACGAGTTAGGAGGATGAGTGTAGAGTAATGAATTGAAGAGAGACCTTCAGAGTCATATCGGGATCGAGTGAACTTAGTTTGCCTAAGACTGGGACCGCGACGAAGACGAAGACGGTTGGTATTATCCATAACTACTGGAAAATAGAAGAATATTAGATAAATTTACAGAGAAACTGAAAATGTAGAGTTTGGAGAATGCAAGATATAGAAAAGATGTGAGGGAAAAAAATAGTTATATAAAAAGAGAGAGAGAGAGATAGGTGATTTATTTTTTATTGGAATTTCTACGTATATATTCCTAAATTTATAATTCACATTTTTGTTTTTATATATCCCGATCGAATACGTCAAAACATAATTTCGTGATACGTTCGATTTGTTTTTTACTATTCCAAAAAGTTCATAATGCTCACAATAAATTTTGATCAGATTTTGTTTCTGACCTATAACAGAACATTTTAACAGTCACTAAAATGGCGTGCTAGTTTTATTTTTTTGCCTAGTAACGTATTAAAATCGAGTGAAAAACATCACATGCAAATACACTTCTCAATAAATATTATGAACACGTAATCCTACAAGTTCTAATTTAAAATCACAGTTTTTCTTTTTATATTTTAGAAATTTTTACGGACGGAGATGGCTGTGGAATGTGGATGTACATAATCTATAATTTTATTTTACAGTTCTCCAATAACATTAGGTGAAATTTTTTCCCCGAAATTTTCGACTTCGTGAAAATTGGACAAAAAAAGTCCATAAACCGTTAATTTCGTGTTGTGATATAGATTTGTGGGTCGTAAATAATACTAGCAAAATCCAACAAAACTTTTGTTTTCTTGTGCTTTTTTCTCTTTAGATTTTTTTGTGTGTGTCTAATTTTACATATGCATGCCCTACAGATAATTCCTATTTATGCATCTACAGAACTCAATTATCGTCTCAGTGATAATAAATGCAGTAACTGTAAGAAACGGACGTATCAATTTCTTTTCCTGACAGATTGAAAGTTGTCTTAGAGAAATCGGTACTTATATAATGAGCATATCATTTTCTCAGCGTGAAATCAGAATGAACCATTTATGATTTTACCCACTATATATTAAAGAAGTAGGTTAGGAGAAAATTGATCCTACGTGGTACGTATTAGCTAAGACCAATTCAAAAATATGAAATTCCTCTAATTTATCATTATGTGATCATAATACTGGATATATATAAATTTATCGACAAGCATTCGTTAACAAAAGGAAAGTTATCGACAACATTCAGTATAACAAATTTTCAGTCATGGACTAGAACGACTTCATTGAAACATGCTTTCGGATTGCAGCTGTTGTCTGGTCACTTCGACTAAACTTGTAAAAGCTGTCGAGACAAAATCATACATTTGAAGTATCCCATATGGCTATGTACGTATATATACAAATTTTAAAACCAGATCAGTAATTAATGCATACGAGCTCAGGGCTGGTCCTGAGAGTATTGGGCACATACGAGCTTCTAAGACGGCTGATATGACGGACAAAGGAGTTCACCTGTAATGACCCGCTCTCATTATAAAGATTTTATGTCGTGATCATTATTAAGGTTTTGAAAGTTATTAATATATATACACAAATGATGGTTCTCATGTGAAGAATGGTTCTAAGTAAGAAAGGACAAGAAATTATATTTGCCTAAAAGTGTTTAAAGATCAGGAAGCTTGGTATACACTGGAATTATAGGATCTGATTGGACTAAAAAAGGAAACAGGGCTTAATGGCCCAATATGGTGAGCAAAATCTAAAACTCCTATATTATGAGTCCTGAGCTCTCACTATCTTGAGAATCAGATAAGTTTGAGGGTCAAGATGACTAAGAGATGGAGAGATGCCAAGCATTATATCTGAGGGCTCGATGGTTAAGATAGTGAAATGATGGATGGTTGAGATAGCTAAGTGGTTACGAACAATAGTGCATACGAACATGTGCATGAAATTGAATGTATATGATATGTGAATGTGAGCATGATTGTATGAACGATTTAGGTGTCTTAACTCTTAAGCATGAGATTATGTGATTTGATAGTATTGATTGAGAGTGGTTTGTTAATTATGGTGATAGCATGTGGGTGGAATTAACCTTAAGTAACTCATGCATTCTTTTAGGGATCCCCATACTTTTATGATGCACGTAAGGAGTTAGGAGTCTTATATTAGCTTATACAACTCCTTACTTGCATGTTAGTTAAAACATTTTCCATCGTCAGAACTCTTTCTTAACCGTAAATTAACTCTTAAACACAAATGAATTGCAAGTGGAATTATAATTTAAATGGCGGAGGAAAGGAAGGGCCAGAAGTTAATTAAAGACAAGAATAGAGGTAGCTCGAGAAGATGAATGATTATACCATCTGAGTGTAAGGTGTGTGTGAGTGGTCCTTCATCTTTGTCGGAATGGTAAACGCTAAATTTCACGATAATTTATGACACTAGGAATTTTATTAATCTTCTTTCTTTGCTATCTACTAACTTCAAAATATCCTCGTTTAATCATTATTTTTTCCTATCAATATTTTTGACGGAGTTACAAAATGTATAGTTGGAACAAGACGAGTGGCACAACTTGTAGAATTGACAATAACTTAGACAACCATTGATGAGAAGAATAAATATCGATCGAAGTTTTGTTCTACTCAACAACTTAAAGCTTTTATCTTGTCCATAATAACATAAAATTAAGGAGGAGAAATAGAGAAACGGTAAAATTTGTGGACTCGGCGTCGTTTGTGGGAACAATGATCACAGTTTCTCATAATCCAATATCTTTCTATGTCCTTTGCCTCTCGTCCTACCACTCTTCCTGCTATTAAATCCCACCTAGTATTATTCAGTTCATGGCCAAAATCTTTTTAATTAGCTATTTCATTATGAATGTTTGCATATGTTATAAAAAACATTATTTAAATTTGATAACTATATTTTCTATAGTGAATTGAATTAATTAATAGAGAGAAAAGTAAATCTTGGTTTTAAAATATGTTCTAATTATAAAATATATAAGAATTTTCAAAAAAGTAACATCAAGAGTATACATGATTAATACTCAAAATTCGTACCAACGTTTATGAGCTAGCCAAGCATATTTGGAAGTGATATATGCTAATATAAAAGAGTTATCCCACAGTTATCTCGAGCATTATCATATAAGTAAAATAATTATGTCGTAAGATTTTTTTTTTTTTTTTGAAAGTTGTTATATAGTATAATGCTGTTAAAGGGTTGAAAAAAGTACATGAGAGAATCTAAAGATAGCTAAGATACAAAAAAGACATGAGTTACTTCATGTAAGATTGTATATAGAGAAAAAAAGAAGATATAAAATTTAATATGGAACGACATATCTATACACAGAAGAAGAAGATGTTACCTATCACCAACAAGTCTGTGCATTCGAAAGATGAGATCTTCTTCTTGTTCCGTCATATTGATAAACTCCCATTTCACACTATTTACCTCTGCATTTTAGTTAGTTATATTTCAATCAAATATGAATATCAATGAAAATTGGAGGACGTAGCTAAGTTAAATGGATGATTATAATTTATAAACTAAATTAAAGAGAAACCTGCGGTATCCCCTAGAGTGAACTTGGATTGCTTACGACTGCGAAGGTGACGAAGACGGTTGGTGTTATCCATTGGTATTTGAAAGTGAAAGAGGACAAATAATATACAACTGATGATTTTGGAGTTGGAGAATGCAATGAAAAAAAAGTAGATGTGAGGTAGAGAAAACTATATAGAAAACTTGTGACGAAGAGTAAAGAGAGAGATATAGAAAAGGAGGTCCCAAGCTACCGTAATGAGGACTACTGGACCAGTAGACTTGCTCTTGATACAACTGGATAAAATATCTGAATATCCACCATATAATTGTAAATTGGAGTAATATTTATCAAATACTAAACACTAAAATTTATAACTATGGATACATGATTTGCTCTTAAATACACATATATAATGTCCCGGAGAATTTTCGTCCTGTGGGTTCCACTTAAGGGTAAAGTCTTATGTGAACACAACAAATACATTAGGAAAATACAATGGGTATAATCATAAAGACTTATCTAAAAAACCACATGTTATGGATACAAAAAGATATTAAAAAATCCAGCTCCGCGTTGAACCCGAATTGTGGATACACTCATACACAATTACACAACCAAAAGAAAAATGATGGAGATAGAATGTTTTTTTTGGAATTCGCATGTATTTGAATCCGAGTACTAAATTATTTTTAAGCGAAAACTTGCCCAATTTTTCTATCATCTAAGACGTTATTGTGGTCACAGTGAAAATGGTGGTATTTCGATCTTTCCTAAATGTAGAAAAATGTTCACCACTAAAGCGTCATGACTAATTTACTAGTCTTTGGGGTTTTATGTAGAAACAACCAAATTCTAACATAGTTTAATCTACTATTCACTGCAGTATATCGCTAGTTCTAATTTATTTGACATATCAATTATTCTCAGTTTTTATTTTTATTATTTTGGAATTTCTTCTACTGACGGAGATGGGGATGTGGTCCTGTGAGGAAAGTTACAACAGTAGACTTTTCCAATATCGTTTAGATCTTTTGTTCCGTTTCTGAAAGTATTGTTTGAATCTACTTCTTGAAAATTGGACAAACTCCAACAATCTGTTAATTTGGTGCGGTGATATTAGATCTGTACGTGGGCCGAAATCGTACTCGTCCTAGTAGATCCGAGCCAGTAACCACTATGCCACACCAATGAAATTTCTGATTTTTTGTACTTTGTTTTCATTTTTAGCATTCTACACATATTACCTTTTTTGTTTCTCAACATACATTTTACATACCTTTTTTACACAATTATACATATACGCACTATTTATGACTGGAGTCAATAAATGTCTCAGTGATAAATAAATTCAGTTGATGTAATAAGAAACTGACACGTATAACAAGCTCAATTATATTCAAGGTTTAAAGTTGTCTCAGTTAATGTTCATGTCTCAGCGTGAAACTATAAAGAACCATATATATATATATGTATACATTATTATACAACATTTAATTAGTACAAGACAAATCCTAGGCCTATTAACTAACGAAAAGAACCAAAGGTTTATCCTCGACTAGGCCTATTTAGATAGTTAGATGGGCAAAAGAGTAGTGCGCGTCATCGCTGGGGCTGAAGTAAGTTCATTTATATGATTTGGTTTCTAATTTCAACGATCTCTTTTGATCAGTGTTCCGTCTCGTTCCAGCTTCGTACTTGTAACATGTGTATTGATGCTCTTGCTAAATCAAGTTTGTTCTTTTGATAAGTTATTTTCTTTTTCTTGGTTTAGAGCTTGGAAAGAAATTTGAAACATCAGACATGGTTGCAGTATGTCACTTCAACTAACGTTCTTAGAGCTTGCCCTGTGACAAAGACATACCTTATATCTATAAGACAATAACGTATCTACGAGATATATATATATATATATATATATATATACGAGTGATGCCAAATTTAAAAGCCAGATCAATAAGTATCAACTAGAAAAACAAACAAAAAGACATGCATGTTCGAATAAATACATGGCTTGTTGATTGGTAGATGTTTGATCGATTTAAGAACTTGGTCCACAATATGTCTCTAAAGTGGTCCAATGATTTTAAATGTGAAGTGCGTAGATTCACTTCAGCGCACCCATTATATGAGTGAACAGAATGGATTCAACTTAGCCTCCTACACAAAACTTACACATATTTACTGTATGAATGTTAAGATTTTACTCTATAACTATAATTATCAACATTAGTTAACTATAATTTTACTCTATAACGATAATTATCAACATGGAAAAAGTATATTATCAAAGAATCTAAACTAACACTAACAATCATTCTCGGTCAACTTCTGCTAAAAATCTCCAACTAGCTGAGGAAAAACTTTTTGAGACTCACGTACTGTCTGAGTTTTGGAGTTCTTGGCAACCTCAAACGTACAGCTAGCTATTTGCCACACCAACCACCCAGAAACAATGAAAGAACCGAAGGTGCATGAAGGTCTCGTAAAGATGTTGATTTACGGGACAAGTTGAGAATATCTCTTTCGGCGTATGGTTACTGCCACTCTGCCAGTCTGCCAGCAGTTAATGTCCCTCTCCGATTCTCTGGCCAACGTTGAGTCGCCAGAGAGTGATTTTATTGAGAGTTCTGAATATTTAGAGAATAATACAACTAAATGTCGAATACGGCCCAATTTCAGTCATGTTTTATATTTAAAGCCCACTAACTTTTCCGCAAATTACTTGGACCTATTACTATTAGTACTACGAATGTTCCCAATATTTTGGCTCTATAGAAAATGGTGGAGTGATTTTGGTAATGCATCTTCTCAACATACTGAACGACACATTTGACAGCATCCGATCCTCAACGGAACCATCATCGATAATTCTCTGTCTTATTCCACGAGGCTTGATCTGTGCTACTGATGGAAGAGAATCCACATGGGTCAAGGGCGTCACAAGTAGCACTACGGTCCTTCTCATTGGCCACATTCGTACATTTTTCAAGGAAAAACTTCACATTCAAGCCAAATTCCGATCTCATTTTGGATAGAACCCTTGCATACCACGGTTCATGTTTTTGACATTCTACCTTCATATTCCCATTAACTAGTTGAATTCTTTTCATGCATTGTTATAATGAACTTATCTCGTATCTAATCAATCATATTCGGGTCTTTGGTTGCTTATGCTTTAACCGAATGTGTCTTATAATCATAGAGGTTTTTTCTGCCAATTAAAGTGGTAATTTCCGTGACCATAACAGATTTAATGATGAGGAGAACCCCACTCGACAACTTAATAAAGCTTTTCTTGTCCACAATCACAGAAATTATTTAATGAGGATGAGAAATAGAAAAACAGGGAGATTCTCGAGATTTTTTAAAGAGAGTGACTTTTGCGTCATTTGTGGGAGAAATAGTCACAATTTCTCATAATCCAGTATCTCTCTATCTCCTTTGCCTCACGTCCCACCACTCTTCTTGCTATTAAATCCCACCTGATCATATGATTCAATTTGTGACCAACATATATATGTTATTATTAGTATTCTGATTATTGTAAAAAAATGAATTATTAAAACTAAAATTACATTTTTGATTTCATTACATTAACAGTCTATATATTTATATAAATTTAAAACAACAATAGTTTTTCTATTTCTAATTAATTTAAGTATTAAGGTTTTAACACATATTAAGAACGAATAATTAAAATTTGATTATAAATATATCATTTTGTGATTAATAAATTTCTCTAACTCTAAACCAATAGTATTATTTTTTTTCGAGTTTACAGTTCATCTCATGATTAACTAAAGAATGCATAGAAAACTTGATATATTTATGAAACAATTTATTTTTTGTAAGACTTGAATTAATTAGAATCAAAGGGAAGTATTATAAAATAAAAAAAATTATAGTATAGTTTATAACAATTGTTAGGCAAGTCATCGATTCTTTATATAAGCTTCAGATTCGAATTATTAAAAAATAAAAATTAAATATTGAACAGTCTTAGAAAATATGGATTAAGTTTAAAAAGTAGTTTTTAAAATAAATTTGGTATCTAAAATTATTTTTATGTAAAAAAAACTTTCAAAATATATATATAACTATAGATCCGGATATTTTTTTTTATAAAAACAATTATAATATATGATCCAAAATTTGGTGTGGACAGATCCTGACTCTCACGACATCCGAATTTTCAGAACAAGGTAAAAATGATCTTGGATAGAAGCTTGAATCACGGCAAACAGTTTTATCCCTCACACACAAACAAAAATATTTAATTGTTAAAGCACATATTTTCACACATATTATAATACAATTAGGTCAAGAATTTAATTTTTCTATTTGGAACTAGATCAATATATAAACAGAAGAAGAAAAATGTTACGTGCCTGTCGCCAACAAGTCTGTACATTCTAAAGATGAGATCTTCTTCTTGTTCGGTCATATTGATAAACTCCCATTTCATACTACTCACTTCTGCATTTTAGTTAGTATATAAATTCAAAATATCAGTGAAAACGTACATCACAAAACAATTTAATGTTACAGGTCAAATGAATGAGCGTAGACCAAAAGGAAGAACAATTAGATTTCCAACTAAATCAAAGACAAACCTTGAGAGCTATGAGTGAACTTGGGTTGTTTATGACAGTGAAGGCGGCGAAGACGGTTTGTGTTATCCATTAGTATGTATTGGAAACAGCGAAACAGTATGAACACAAATATTATTGAGAGAAACAAAAAAAATTGGAGTTTGGAGAATGCAAGCGAAGAAAGAGATGTGAGGTTTACAAAACTATGTAGAGACACAAAGAGAGGTCCCCAACTCTCCTACTTGGCCACATAACCTTTAACTTACAAAATATAGGTACACCATAACTTACTGAATAAATTAAATGCTAAAACTAATTTTCAGAAGCAAAGCAGATCACAAATACAAACATTTTAAATTATGGATATCATTCCACTTTGTAATAATAATACATGCATATGATATATGTTGTATTTATAAACGATATATTATTATGTATTCAAAATGAGGAATTTATTATAAAATATTATTTTTTTGTTTGCAATTTGTATGTAGTTATTTTTTCTTATCTTGCAACTTTTATCTTTTTAATAACTTTGATGGAACAAAGTGGATACATAAATTTTAACATAAACTAGGAAACTATATAGTATATCCGGCTCTTTTGTAGAAGATATGAATCATAAAATACATTCTGATCCGGCAAACTAAAAAAAGGAACGAATTATAGATACCAAACAAAAAAGCCTAGTTGTTGACATACACAACAAAATATGTGACATACAGAAGGAAAGGACGAATAATTGTTTTGGAATTTGCATGCATTTGAATTCGAGTACTCATAATCTTCTAAGCGAAAACTTGCGAAAACTTTATCACCTATAAAACATTGAAAATATTGAAACCAAATGGGTGGTCTAATAGTTTTGAAAACTAATGTGTGGGTCAAAGTCACTAGTTTAATACTTGAGAGGAATAATTTATGCTCTAAATAATCAACCACAAAATTTTCGATCTTTCACTCACTCACAGAAAGGAAAACAATTCATTGCTAAAGCGTCATGACTCACGTTGCTTGAATCCTTAAATTTTTTTTGTTGTTGTATGGAAACATCCAAAATCTAACATGGTTTATGAATTAAGTCGCAACTGATTCATTTTATTATGTTTTCAGTACTATAACGTGTTACATTTAAGTGAAGGACATCACATATATAAGTATACACAACAAGTTATCTAATCCAACTAGTCCAAGAAGTTTTTATTTAATCAACAAAAGAAGCAAGGCTTAACATCGAGTTCCTCGACTAAGTCTGTATATCCGCTCAAATCGGAAGTAGACACAATCACACAATGGTTTTTTTAGTCTACAAAAAATCTAACAATTTTGATTTTGGCAAAAAAAATTGTAAAATAAAATTCATCTATATTGGAGTGTATTCTAACAATTTTATCATAGCAAATAGTTTTATGGTTTTAAAACACTAAATAACAGAAGAGTTTTCGTATTTAAATTAGTAAGTTGACCACCACTTAAAACCCAATCTAAATATAAGCCTGAAAGAAAAGAAAAAAAAAAGAAGAAAAAACCCCTAGATTGTTGAAAGTTGAAACCAAGATTTGTCGACAATTATTTAATGTGGTACGATGATTATAAATGTCATGTACGAACGACTTGACTAGGTATTAAACCACACCCAATGAACGGTACATGATTCATGTGTTAACCTCCCCCACTGGCAAACTTACATATGATTCATGTTAACATCCCCCACTGACAAACTTACATATGATTCATGTTACTTTTTTTTTACGCCCTCGATTTGATTTCTCAAACCTAACAATAAGAACCATTTGTATCCACACATATGACCTAATTTGTATTTATTACCTACCTATAAAAAAGTACTTATCAAAAGTTAAAATTAACATTAATGTATCAAGCATACTATATTTGAATTTACATATGTATATAATATAACTTTGCACTGTGGTTCTACTTTTAAGTTTTAACTATATTTGACATTAGATAAGGATCTATGATACATATTAAATTATAATATTAGAAATACAGGAATCTTTTTTATCAAATTCATTATTTATCTATATATATATAGAAGTATTGTAAAATTATTTGAAGTTATACAGTACTGATTCTGCTTAGTCTGTCAGAGTTACAATAAATCCCATAGTTAACCATGTAGACCCACTTCATAAGGGAAGTAAATAGTAAAGGCATGCATATGTTAAAATTCAAATAAAATATCTTCTTTTTTTGTCAAAGAAAGTTCAAATAAAATTTCTTCTAGAACAATTCTCAGGAATCTGATCTGTATTCTTAAACTATTCTAATAGAATATACCGTCGCATCTGATTTTTTATAGAATGTGCCGAGTCATTTTTATTTTATTTTTTAACACAAATGAGCAGAGTCTCATGTGTGACTCTTCTCTTCATATTTACTCTTTTTAACAATTGTTCAGTCAATTTCTTATTGTTCTACACTAAAAACTATCATTAACATGACAAACCAAAAAGAATCCATCATTATCAAGATATATAGGTTTTGATATCTTCTTTTGTTAAGTACCTTAGTTGGTCTTCTTCCCCAATCTAGTTTCTGGTTATTGTTTGTTTTTTTTTGTATACTTTTTATGTTCAAGTTATATAAGAAAACCCTTTCACAAAAAAAAAAAGTATATTCAGGGAACCAGAAATGTTTATCAGTTAATTTTTTTGTAAAACAATGACATGTTTTATCCTTACTTAAAAGAAAGTAATATTAAACAAAATATAGTGGTTTCGTTCGTCAAGCATAACAAATGAAACGACATGATCGTGTGACCCAATAAGCCCAGCAGCCGGATTTGACTTATCTCCTTCTTCTTCCTTTTCGGTCAAATGTTTGACTTTCTGCTAAAAATAACAAAAATGAATTTTAAAATTGAGAAAAAAGAGTTTCACCTTCACCAATCACCATTTCTCTCTACTCGCCAAGAAGTTTCCTTTCCTTTGATTGCACAACTAATCTCAAACTAAAAGATCTTCTCTTTAGGCATACCCAGATCTTTCTCTCTCTAAAGTCTCCACCTTTCACGGTTTTTTGCTTCTCACCTGAATCCAATCAATCTCGCCGGAGTGAATTCACCTTCCTCCGGTTGACTCGTCGGACTTAGTCCGACCTTTCAATTCGTAGATTCTGTTTACAATTCACTGATCGTTTGATTAGAAATGGGTTACTTGTTCTTCTAAGTCTCTCTTTAGCTGAAAGTTTGTTGCTTTACGACTCTTCGATTTACCCTTACTTGTTCAAGTTCTTCATCAAATTCGTAGTTATGGCGATAAGAATCACTTTCACTTACTCCACCCATGTTGCTCGGAATCTCGTCGGGACCCGTGTTGGTCCCGGTGGTTACTGCTTTGAATCCTTGGTTCGTCCTAGATTCTTCTCCCACAAGCGTGATTTCGATAGATCTCCTCGGAATCGACCTGCATCGATGTATGGTAGCATCGCGAGGGAGCTCATCGGAGAAGGAAGTCAAAGCCCGCTTGTGATGGGTTTGATCTCGATATTGAAGTCAACGACGGGTCATGAGTCGTCAACGATGAATGTTCTGGGGGTTTCATCTTTCAAGGCTTCTTCTATTATTCCGTTTCTTCAAGGGTCGAAATGGATTAAGAATCCACCGGTGATTGATGACGTGGATAAAGGAGGAACAGTTTGTGATGATGATGATGATAAGGAATCGAGGAATGGAGGAAGTGGATGGGTTAATAAGCTTTTGAGTGTTTGTTCTGAGGATGCTAAGGCTGCTTTCACGGCGGTTACTGTTTCTATCCTTTTTAGATCAGCTCTTGCGGAGCCAAAGTCGATTCCTTCAACGTCTATGTACCCTACCTTGGACAAGGGTGATCGCGTTATGGCGGAGAAGGTATGAATTCTGAGTCTGTTCATGTATAATTGTAATCATAAAACATAGCTGATGATGGATGGTGACTTTTTCTACACGGTTCTGGAATTAGTTCTTGCATGTTTTAGGATGGAGATAGTTGTATGATACTCTTATGTGATTGAATGTGAAGGTTTTTCTATAGGTGATTGCTAGACTTCACCTTGAGCTTTGTTTAGTTGCTTGATGTAGGTTTGTGAATGAGGCTGTTTTAGTCTCTTTATGACTAAACTGACCGTTTGTGTGCCTTGGTGTTGGTCAGGTCTCATACTTTTTCAGGAAGCCAGAGGTTTCAGATATAGTAATCTTCAAGGCTCCTCCAATTTTGCTGGTAAGTCACAGTTCATTGTTCTTGTTATTCAGATGTATCAACTTTTGTAAACTAAAGAATTTGATGATATTCTCCCTTTGAATTGCAGGAATATCCGGAATATGGCTACAGTTCCAATGATGTATTCATAAAAAGGATAGTGGCAAGTGAAGGTGACTGGGTTGAAGTAAGCCCTTATATCCAATCCACTTGTTGATTGATCCTTTTCACCCATTGAAGTCTTTTTTTCACCTCGGTCGGTATTATTTGTGTAGAGGCTTTCTCGGACTACAAGTTTTTTTTTTCAGAAATGGACCTAACCCCTTTTTCTGTTTTTTTAATCAAATTTTTGTCTAACCTGTAGATGATGTACCATGCAGGTTCGTGATGGGAAGCTCTTTGTGAATGACATTGTGCAAGAAGAAGATTTTGTCTTAGAACCAATGTCATATGAAATGGAACCAATGGTGAGCAACTTTTACTTACCACTTGTTCATCCTTGTTGAGTATCAGATTGTTAACAATGTTTGCTTTTCATGTTTATTTGCAGTTTGTCCCCAAAGGTTATGTCTTTGTCCTTGGTGATAACCGCAACAAAAGCTTTGACTCTCATAACTGGTAAACTCTATGATCGATTATGAGCATTCTTTTAATGTCTTTAATAGTTGGCAATTGTGTTGATTAATGGTAATGTGCGTCCCCATTGATGATTGATTATGGTGAATGTGCATGCAGGGGTCCACTTCCAATAGAGAACATCGTTGGAAGATCTGTGTTCCGGTACTGGCCACCGAGCAAAGTATCAGACACCATATACCACGACCAAGCTATCACAAGGGGACCTGTTGCAGTTTCATGACAAAAGAAAGTTGGATTTTTCTTAGGATTAAAGCACAAGATTGTGCAAAACCAGTCTGGTCAGAATTGGGTAGACTTGGAATTGAAACTCAAAACCGTTATGATATCTGCAGATACATACTGTATCATCGTTATGGATCGCATCTGGTTCTTAGCTGATGGTCGGGAAGCCGGAGATGTTACGTGTACAAAAGGAATGGAAGATGCAAAGAAAAGGAAACGATTTACTGTGATTGTTATGTGTGAAAACCCTGGACAAGATACTGTAGTAAAGCCATAAAGGCAACTGTTAAACAAAAGTGTGATTTTTTGTTGTTATGAGTTTGTACTATAGAATCGTGTAAAACCTCCTTTGTGTTGTTGTATGTAAATTGGGATATTGTTATATTCATGTTTTGGCTACTCAATTATTTTCACTGGGCATTAATCCAGTGGTTATTATTATAACTAGACCGATGGTGTCTATGTATGACTATATTTTCTAAGTATATAGAGTGACCGTTTCTTTGTCAACCATTCAAATTCTTAACCAGAGAAATATATCTTCTTGAGGTGGTGGTGGGTTTGTCTCACCCACTCACCATCATCGACCATTTTGTATTGGAGTGGCTACTTTTACAAATGGAGATGCCTAGCGAATCAAATGTTCCGTTATGCAATCGTGAGCTTCTCATTTTAACTCGAACACTCTCCACTAAAACTAGTCCAATGCATGTTAAGTTAGTAGACCGTGGTTTTTATAGCCGAGATGCTTAATATGATTAATCAAAAAGAAGAAAGTTTTTAGGCAGACAAAACTTTAAAAAATTAATTGACGAGGAAAAAAAAAGAAGAGCTCAGAGGTGTGGCATACATCAACTGATAGTTCAGAAGAATGCAATGGACCCAACCAATGCTGAAGCCTATATCATCATAGCTCAATGCACCAGCCGGGAATCGAACCCGGGTCTGTACCGTGGCAGGGTACTATTCTACCACTAGACCACTGGTGCTTTTTTGATTAAACACGACTAAATATATTAATATAGATATTATAAAGTATCATGTAAAAACAACACAATCTTTTGTAGTTTGTACCAACTACGAAGTAGTAAAAAGTCATTACAGAAGTAATTGTTGCTCATATTTCTTAGGTATATAAAGTAGAATAAACCATGCTACAAAAGTAGTAAAATTCACTTTTGTTTTCGTATTTTCCTTAATCGTAGCCACGAAAAGGCCTTCTGGATACAAACCTATAAAAGCCAAAATTGGTAATATGTATATGAAATGGATCAACAAAAAGCTGTTCCTCCTCTAATCCTCTCCCCCCTTCCTTTGAAAGGGAAGCTGTAGATTCTCTCTAAGAGAGATATCAAAGTTGACAAACGGAAACCTATGAAATCTGATACTACAACAGATTTCAGATATCGAGCTCCAGCTCTACGCTTGAAAATCTTTGTTTGAATTCCATACAGGATCCTGCTTTTGCACTCCATTGTCTGATATCAATCCGCTCCCGTTTTCCGCACTAACTAGCGGATCTTTCTCGTTTTCATCCATCTGAGACAAGACACATTCACAACATCAATTCTCAACTCTTGTTTTCTCGTTACGCATATAATGAAATGAAGTTGAGTCACATTGTGCCAAAAGGGAAGGTGAAACTATTTACCTGAGGCAATTGAGTTGATGTTTCTGTGGCCTTCTGTTGGGTTTCGAGTGTGCAGTAATAGGAATAAAGCACCATTCCAATCACGGCGACAAGAATACCAAGAATGTTGCGCCAGCTGAATGCGTCTTTCAGCAAAAGATACCCAAATGCTAACACTAAGCATGTTTTTAGATGTCCTAGAACCTGATAAGTGACAGGAGATGTCTTTCCAATGACGAGAAACGTGCTGAAGTTTACTGAAACAGATATGAGGCAGGACAAGACGATGAAGAACTGCATTCAAACAAGGTGTGTTTGTAAATATGTAGAAGCAATAATGAAGACCATTCCACATATATTGCTTCATTCTCACCACAACTTGAGACGTGTATTTGAAAGCAAACACGTTCTGGTTGGTTAAGAGACCATCTAAAAATGGGCCAGTAACAAAAAGTGTGATTGCTTGATATGGGCAAGACTGATACAGAAGTTGGGTGGATGAAACCTTATATTTCTTCTGGATCGTATTGGTCATCTGTATATAACTGGTTAAGATAACAGCAACGACTCCAACAAAGACTACTATTTAGCTGAACCACTGGCTAATAGAAGACATATGGAAAGGGGAAAGAGAATATAAGCATAGGATACAATTTGGGCAACACAAGTTGTGATAACAGCCAGTAGCGACAAGACAGAACCCAGCATATTAAGCTGGAGATCTGTTACGGTTGCAATTCCAACACCAAGGAGAAGGATGACTAATGAAAACTGGATTTTTCGACTGCAAATGAAATAAAATGGATCATTAGGCCTTTGACCTGAAAATCGTTTGACAAACTAATGGAAGTATGGAACCAAGAAACTTTGGGAAGAAGAATTACTCACTCAAAGGGAAAAGGGATAAAGGATACATAAGAAAGTTTCTAAGTTGCTCAACCATTCCACAGTAAACCAAAATAAACTATTGGAAGACAGACGTACTACTTCGACGTTAGGCCAATATCAATTTCTAAACCAATCCTAATACAGCTATCTCCAAGAGTACCAACATCATACATGTAATGGAAAAAAGACATATTACTTAGACAATATCAGTGCTAACCTGAACATCTTTCTGAAGAAGATGGTCTCTAAGACAACAGTACAGGGGATGATTGCAAGTTTTGTCATCTGATATCAAGGGAAGAGAAGACATGTATACAAGAACGAGGTTAAGAACACGATATCACATTCAACAGCAGCTAGAACGACAAAAAAGAAATAAGGGTTGTACCTGGTAAAAACCAACAGAATTAAAACCCAAGCTGAGATTTAATAATCCAATGGATATACCATTTAATACACCAAATCCCAGGACAGCTCGTGGATCAAAAGGCTTGTGCTCAAAAAACTTCATCCATAATGCCACATGAAGTGAACAAAATGTCACCAAAAGATGCCAGCTTGTCAAAGTAGTTGCTGTAAGTTCAATATAAAGTAATAAATGATTACACACAGATAGACTATGAGATTCCATGCATAAACTGTTATCATGAATGGAGTTCACCCATGGTAAAGAAGAACTAAAGTAGAGATTCAATCAATAAAGAAGCAAAAAGTTTCCTTATTTCTGGGACACACAAACAAAAAGTATGATTCAAAGCCACTAGATACCTCGAATAGTTTCCTGTGGAATCAAACCAGAATTAGTAGACACATAATCTTACCAAATGTGAAACCAAGGGTGCTAATAAGGGCCTTGTTACAGATCACGATCGAAACAGAGGACACAACGGATAAACTCAAAGCGCCGATTGTTCCAAGCTGGAACTTCTGGGCATCGCTCATATTTGCTCGCTTCTTCTATCACGATCTACGATGATCTAATAAAACCAACAATTACAGTATGGAGGAATCAAACTCACATCACATGCTTAGCCAATCAAAACCAAAAGTAACTGTAAGAGCAACGCGGAGAAGAAAAAAGGAACCTCATTTACGAAAATGCGAGAGAATTCAAAGCAGGAGAAGCTGAACTGCACCAATGGAAGATAATAACAACACGTCAAATTACAAGCAGAACAAGGATAGTGTAAAGTCGAAGAATCCTGAAGCAATAAACCCTAGATCTATCGATGAAGATAAAAAATAGTTTAACGGAGATTCAGGAGAAGAAAAGGAGAGAAAATGGAGAGAGAGACCTTGAGAGAATCAGACAAGTTCTAATGGAGGAGAAGAGAATCTGTGAATTTGGAAGAAGAAGCCTATTTTTGTAAATTCCAAGAGATTCACCATACGTCAAAATTGGGTCCTATATGTAATTAATATTATAACGGGGCTAAATGTAAATTTGAAAACATGGATGTATTTCATTTCTCAGGTGCAAATGTGGCATATATTGTCCATTGTGGTTTTCTTTTGAATTGAATAACCTTGATTTTTTGTGTAGTATTAAATATAATATTTAACTATAGCATTGGCTACACTTCTCGTTTTAAAATGATGACAAAAAAAGAAAAAAAAAAACTATAGCATTAGCTCTTTGAGCTTTTAATACAATCTCATAATAATAATAAAAAAACAATTATAACATAACTATGAGCAACAAAAAAAGAACATATAACATGTCATTTTAAATGGACAGTTGAGAAGTAGCTCATAATTGCTTAAAAGTTTAAAATAAAACTAAACTTTTTGCATGTGGTATTTAAGTTTTTTTCAAACACATAATTAGTTCAATTTAAGTGCCTCGTAGTTCAATCTAAGCTCATAATTTGTATAAAGAGATTATTGAAGAAGTTAAATCATATATTAAAGGTGGCCACATTAATTATAATCTTATTCATTCGGATGAAATCGACACCTGAAAAACAAAATTAGTTTATCAAATTGAAAAATTGATGATGCAAAGTTATAAAGCAAAAACAAAGTAATGCACACTTACCTAATGTCGAAATCTAGGTTCCTTTAACTTTGATACGAAATCAAATTTTTTTCAAGAATACATACTTACCTAAAGTAAAAGTAGACGGTTCTTTTGAAATTAGATTTTTCCGAAGAAACCGAAAGTATCTTTGTTTAGCCATTAAATCATGTAGTAACATATCTCTATCCTATCGGTAATGGATGAGGACCAAGAGCGAAGTACCATGTACAAAATTAGTTCAATAAACGTAAAACTTCAATCAATTAATAATCGATGAATTATTATTTTTTATATATTAATAATTTTTTATGACATAAATGATATAAATCAATAAAATAATTTTAAGAAGTCATTTTTGAAAATTCTATGTAAACATATTATCTCATCATATCATAAATTAACAATTGTTAAACTTATTGCTATATATACAACTTAATATTTATAATATATAATAGTATTTTATATATGACATCATATATATATATATATTATATGTAAAAACTTTAGTGTAGTATGACTTAATATTGTTTGTTTTTCTTAAGTTAATATTAATTCTGGTAGAGTTCATTTCAAATATGCTTACTACATGTAAAAAAGTTTATGTTGTTTTTTTATTCTAAACTTATTATTGTTTTTCTACTTGTAACTGTTTTAGAAATATATTGATTGTAAAGAAAAAATTGTTTTTTAGATATTATTTTTTTAATTACAAAATTAGTAAACCTCACTATAAATTAATAATTATTAAAATTATCGATAAATTAATATATTTATGAATATATAGAATTTTTCGTTTCTAATATTATTAATTTGTAGAGGTTTTATCGTAATTGTTTTTGGTAAAATGATTTAACCTCTTAATTAATCTCCTTATACCATTTACAAGTCTACTTCATGCAGTTTTCAACAACTGTCATAATTTGTGTTTAACAATATTATAAGAAACAACTTTTAAAAAAATTAAACCAACTAGGCATTTGGTTGAAAACAATTACAAAAAAAAAAATCAACTCAACTGTTTCATCACCAAGCACAAAGCTCCATTTGCCTTCTACAACAAAACCTAGATTAATGGAGACATACTATAAACCCCAAACTCAACACGATACCATAAAAATACAAAAACAAAAACAAAAAACAAAAGATGGGACATTGTCGCTGTTTAGAACCAGAAACTTATTTTTCCTACAACTATGACAGAATCAAACACAAAACTGTACTTCTCTCTCTCTCTCTCTCTCTCTCTTTCTCTTCTTCTTCTCCTACTCTTGGTCTCAGCATATTAATAAAACTGGCTATGACTTTGGCTTTTACCCTTTCCCTTTTTCCTTCCATATCAGCTTGAAACTCTCGGCTCTTCACGAACATTCTTACCCTCTCCTTCTAACTCTGTAACTCCTAAAACATCACTGGCGTCTTGAGCCACCACGCCCGAACACTGTCCTATTGCTCTTTTTCGACTCTCTTCTTTCTCCACCGCAACAGCTTCAACATCTTCTTTATTGTATGGATCACTGTTCAGGTCTATTCTCGCTGTGTTCACTTCCTTCTCCTCCTTACTCTTATCAGACTCAGCCAGTTCCATGTCCTTCTTCTTCTTATCTTCTGCTGCTGTTACATCGCGCTCCAACTGCTTCTTCTTCCTCCTCATCATAAGCGTCTTGAACCTTCTCTTCACGGTGCTACACACAGTGCAGCCACATGTAGGCTTGTGCCTACCTTTCCCACTTGGTGGCTGAATGCACACGATGCAAGAGCATCCAGCCCTGTGCCTTGGATGTCTGGTCGTGGTCGCTACCTCTGGCTCGCCTATTGTGTCTCCTAAGACTGCTGCACTCGCCAGTGCGTCCAAACCACACGGTTCTTGCTGACTTTTTGCTGCCTGGCTTTCCCCAGTTCTTCTCTTCTTGTGCTCTATATATATATGCATACAGTTAGTGTCTTGAGATTCTCAATAAGCTGAGATTATGAAAAGTAAGCTGCGTTCAGAAACAAATTTGCAGGATACCAAGCAAACAATCCATATTTTGATAAAATTCTAACATAAGGAAGGCGCAACATGCACAAATAACAGATACATATCCTGAATGTTTTATATGAACGCCAAACCATAAATTGCTCAGAAGTCACAACTACTTGGAAGCAGTCTAGATAATGAGAAAGAACCATGAGAGGCCAGGAAATAAAAGATTTCATACCTCTTCCTACTTTAAGAACATTCTCAAGTTCCTTCAGACTCTCCTCCGGTGCAGAACATGAACACCTATCAATGAATATATTATTAATTACAGTGACAGGACACTAGGGAGAAAAAAAAAAACTCTAAATGATCTTCGATTTAAGCGATCATGAGATTAAAGAAAAGACTTGTGAAAGTTCTTACCTACTCACATCCCAAACATTGTCTATACATGTCCATTTAAAGGAAAGAAGAGCATCTACAGGTAACCTTCTCCATTTAGAGCAGTCGTCGCAAGTTGCCCATCGTTCCTGTTCACTGGACCACAAAGAAATTTGTTAGTAAATCATTTGCAAGTATGGAAGTAAACTATAGGAGAAGATACGTTGCCATTCATTTTATTTTTTTACTTGAGAAGTGAAAGAAATAACTAACCCTGAAGGTTTTGTAGTGACTATAGTCCTCTTTCCAAAGACAGGAGGTTCCTGTGTATAACATTAACATGAACTATGACTTAACCAAGGATCAAGTTAAGGGTTAATCAAATGGTTGTAAAAAACAACATGATCTACCACGTACGTCATATTCTTCAATTTCTTGCTCCTCAATGACAACGATGGTAGGCTTTACACTAGGAGAGGGACGAAGCAAGTCCTGAGCTTCTTCCCAAGTGAGTCTCAGCTCCATAGATTCTTCACTATGCAAAAGAAGTCTCTTATTTTTTGCACCAATGGTTCGAGTTCTCTTCTTCTCTTTAACTCGTGTAGGATCATCACCTATCCTGCCCCCGTTAGTCTCACTGTTCAAATTCTCAGGCATACCATTCAACTCTTTCGGTATTAGTGAAATACACGAGGAACCATTTATGGAGGGTGGGTTTTCTGTTACACCAGACGATGATGTGTCCTCAGTTGATGTTCCGTTGGTGAGCCCACAACCCTATTTATAAATATTGTAACCGGATAAGAATGGAGCTAAGCAGAAAATAAAAACCAGCACATTCCTACAGAAACCAGTTCATAGAAACCCCAACCTGCATGTCTCCAGCATTAGCTGCCTTCCTGGAACCCATGATTAGTTTTCCGCCAGGATCAACCCGACTGAAAGTTACTGTAGAGGTGAAAAACACAGAAAACCAACAATAGTTTTAGAAAATGGTTCATGAAAATTTGATGTTAAAACCAGCAAATGCTTGAAGCTTTAGCTAAGACATGAACTATATTAAAAGTACCTGTATCACCAGCCTGTAGCATCATGGACTGTATGCATGGAGTGACACCTTCTAAAACATACATTCTACTATTGTTATTGGGCCAATATCTGAACTGGAACGTCCACTCCCTACCCCTCACATCTTGGATTTTCAAAGGAATGCCTTCGGATTGACTAATCGGAGGAAAATATGCCTATATACCAATGCAGACATCAGTCATAACTCTACAAAATATTTCAAGGACAAGAAAAGACATCACCATAGGAATGGGAAATTTACCTCTGCACAGGCTTTTGGAAGAACTAGACGACCAATGCGACCAGCATCACTGGCACTAAGAGTTTTCTCAAAGAGAGGTACAATGTTCAAATTCAAACTAGAATTTGTTAAGATAAACAATGAGTCACCAGAAGTCTGTCCAGAATAAAATATTTGGCAAAAGTACTAGAAGCAAATAAAGGATACTTTCCAGAGATCTGCTGAACCTCTTTATCCGTATATTTTGGCCAATACCGCGGAAGCAAGTGGCCTCTCCCTCGCCCTTCGACAGGAGGCCTTCCAATCCGCGCCTGAGCGGATTTACTAGCCACAGGAGGAGTTGAAATAGCAGGTCTTGATGGCTTTTGCAGTATATTAGAAGCAGAGCAATGGACCATGTTGGACTGAGAAGGACTGATGTGTTTCATTCCCTCGACAGCCTCGGTTGCAAAAGATGGGCTAAACGGATTCACAGCCAAACCCATATTTAAAGATGGCTGTAAAGGTGATGATTCATGCATTTCCCCAGCAGCATCCAGCCTATGCCCGGTGGTTGTACTTTCTGGACTCATTAGCTTACCAAACCCACGGTGAGGCATGAACTCTTCCCTTTTATCTCCGCCCATGACTAGTGGCTGAGAAAAGAGATCGCCTTCGTTTCTTCCTCCGCTTTCGCCATTTACATGTTGCCTATCAGCTAACGTTTTCATTGGCAATCTGCTAAAAACACCTGGATTCTCACCCCTTGTGTTCTGAAAAACGTGAAGACAGAATCCTTACAACAACAACTTACATATAATATACTCGAATACGCTGAACCGAGTCTAGTAAAAACTCACCAAATTGAGTTGATGGCAGCAAGCACATGTACTACAACCAACACCACCATAGTCCATTAACTCAATCGTTACCTTAGAAGCAATGCATCCACAATGTAGTCTCTGTCATCACAGAATCTCAATCAGAACAACAAAACATCACCACTAAACTCTATATATAGAAAAAACAAACATATTCACACAGTTTCAAAAAACGCACCTTGCTACACAAATAGCATTCCCTCCAACCAGATTGGTCCTTATGAAATTGTTCACAGAATAGAGAACTCTCATACGCAGATCTATAACAAAATCATTACAACCAAAGTCTCAATTTTTTTCCTTTTATGTACCAAAGTCACATATTTTTTCCCTATTTATAGATTAAAAGAGTCAAGATTCGCACTAAGAAACCATATACGTAGTCAAAAAAACAGAACATGAACAAACTAAGAGCTAAACAGAGAATCAAGAAGAGGGTCACGAAAAGATCGAGACTTTAGTCAAAAATCAAACGAAATTTGGAGTTTAGAATAGGAAATTAGAGAGATTGAGAAATACCCGCAACGATAACAGAGATCAGCGAGAAGACCAGATCGAAGAGGCCAACCTTTCTTCCATTCAACAGTAGAAGTCGTACCACATGAAGCGTTCATGCACATCTTTGACCCCATTTTGACTTCAAACATCACAAACTCCAAACCCCAATTCCAAAATCTTAAAACCCTAACACCACACAAAGAGCTAGAACAACGAATCGGATACGAAATCGACGTGAATTGATGAAATTGAAGGATTGAGGAAGAGACTAGTCATGAACATGCATCGACGTTGGTCAAAATCAAAGGTTCGTGTGTAGAGAGATCAGAGGATTGGTGAAGGACCGGCGGGGGAAGAGAAAGAGAAGATTTTGACGGCGAATTGAAGAAAGAAAGAGGACTGTAACGGCGAAGAAGAAGGCAACGAGGTTTTTTTTTTTTGGGTGAATTTTTTTTTTTGTTTCAATTTAATTTATCGATGTGAAAAATTAAAACTTTTATGGGTGAGATAGAGAGAGAAAGAGGGAGAGAGCATGCAAGTGAACGAAACGCATAAAATGCATGCACGACACTTGAAGACACACACAAAACTCGAAAAGTAAGAAAACTCGCAGAGATTTAGAACAGACACAAAGTGAAAGACTTTGGTTTTTTTTTGACTTTGTTAAGATATGTTTTTTTGGTATATAATATATATAGAAATGAAATTTAGGGTTGGTAGGAATCATATATTTTGGAAAAAAAATAGTATGGTGACGTAATTTTAATATTTGGTTATATGTATTCAACTAATTTATAGGTATTTTCCTTTCTACAGTTGGGGTATTATTTATATAAGGAAATATTGATTATTTCATCAAGAAAAGAAAGAATTATTCAATAGAAACATATATGTTTCTTTTTGCAAATCATAAATATATAGAGTGCATGCATGACACTAACACACACATGCACAAAAGACTTTGAGGTTCTTCTTTTTCTCTTTTGACTTTCTTGGTTTGTTATTGTCAATTACTCTAAGAAATCATTTTAATTTAAGTTTGTAAAAGTTATAAAAATTATCCTAAGAAAAGAAAATAATAGTACATAAATTCTACTTATCTAATTAAAGATTATAATAGAAATTTGCGATCGCGTACATGTATATGCTATATACTCTACCTGTCGTCATTCTCTGTATATGTATTCTAACCAAATTTGAGTTCCGAATACCCTAAAACTTAGAGTGGATTGAGACCGATAGATAAGTAAAAATTGACGATTCATATCAAACATGTAGTCTTATGGTAGAATATATATTCCAAAATAAGATACCAAATTTATAGAGAACTTGCAAACGAAATGGGAAGAATTGGTGGAATATAAACTAAAAATTCATTCTTGCTTAAATTGAATTTTTTTTTCCTACACTGAAGAAAATACCATCGACAAAAAGAAATATGCAAAAAATCAACACAATATATTTTGTAGGATTTGTTTATTTTTTGTTAATACTTTTGAAGGATTTGTAGTTAATTGAATATATATATATATATATAATATATTATGTTTTTTTTTTTGCCATTTTACTACATTTAACCATAACCTTGCTATTTATGGAGTCCAATAGTCCATGCGCATGATAAACATACAGTATAAGTGTTCACACGATTTTATATATGCATGTGATTTTCTGTCAAATAACACGTTACTACCCAAGAATATATCATCTATTTGTTCTAACTTTTACTCATGCATGCTCTATTCACTTCGTATTTCCCATTAAATCTTTAATCTTTTCTATCTAATTAGTTCAAATTTAAATCTAACTAAAATGACACCATATCTTTTGGAATCGCTCTCTTTTGGGTGGAATCTTCTATATTATCAACGAGCTACTATTAAGTTACTACGTTTTTTCACTCCCTTTTTTGACCTTATATATAGCTAGGCTTGTAACACCTATCGAGTAATTGACTACTGTTGGAACGAGTAAAAAACTTATAAGTTTTAACTCAGTGTAAAATGTCGCCGTCTGGTAAAAAGAGTGGTATTCTATGTATTATCCTAAATTTCATTATACACTTATGGAATTTTCTTGTTGACAGCAAAATATATAGACATAATCCTTTTTTGGATTTTTGCATATTTTCATATGTGGAAATAATCTTTTACCATGCAAAAGAGATATATAATCAACTTAGGGCCACTTTGCCCTTATCCTTGTAATAAATAGTTTTATTTTTCCCCCATAATTTAATTCATGAAACTGACTTGGATAGTCCGAACCACTAGATTAGATTCGCATCATACAAGTACAACTGGATTATAAAACTGAAATAGAAATTCAACTATAAAATTCAAAGCACGTAATGAACTTCTTCTTTTTTCACCTATTGTGTTTCCATATAATTCCACAAATGACATTTTTTAACTGGTAGTGAGGATAATAGGATATGATGATTCTCAAATTTCGAATATTTGTATATTGGTTGTTAAAAACATTCGGATAAGTCACAAACATATAAATCAGCATAACCTTGGAAAAAAATTACGTTTGAAATCTAGACTAATACATCCAATCCAATGATTAGTTTGAACTACATGCATAATTGCATACTAAATAATGATCAAGTATACTAAATTCTGGAGTTTGATATGATTAAGCGAAGCTTTAATGTTTCGGCCATGTGAAACCTCGTCTTAGAATAGTTGTCATCACGCGATGTTGGCTAACGTAACAAGAATCATCAATCTCGTACCACACATGTTGCACATGAGAAACAAACAGCCGCAATATTCTTGATTCACCTTTCTTCTTTTCTCTTTTAACCAAAAACATAAGCTGCAATATTCTTAATTCACACTCGGGACCAAAACATGTTAAAGAGTTATTGTTTTGTCATTGGTATTCAAACTCGTGATCTTGAAGATTTTTTTTTTCTCTGGTCACAACATCATAATCATGTTATTTTCTAATATTTATGTATACTTAGAAATAAATAATATAGTTAGGATATTTTTTAAGTAATTAATTAACATGCAAAGGATTTTGTAGGACGGCATGTAAGAAACAGAATCAACTGATAGAAACTGCAATAATGCCTGATACACACACACAGCTGTAATTGGGGCTCACGTTCCCAGCTTGCAATAGACATTTTTTTGTTTATCTTATTCATAAAATATATAATTACAATACTAATATCATGGCATCTCATTACCCCTCATATAATTAAAGTATAAAAAAACAATAAAGTATACCACATTTCTAAAAGAAAAGTACGCATTATGAACTTTATTAACTCAAATATCGAGTATCAGAGTAAAAATATGTCATATATAAGCCATATAGGCTTTTGTGAAAATCAACGGCATGTGTTAATGTTACAGGAATGAATTTGGAATCTTTAAAAGGGAAAAAAAACAAAAAATGAAACTCACTATGCAAAAAACCATGTCTACCTAAATTTGGTCACAAACATGTTTTACGTGATTATATTTGCCTTCATGAAGTATAGACCAACAAGAACGTCTCAAATAGTAAAGACAGAACGTGGGTAAGTGACAAACACGGTTGCATGTAAAAGGTAGGTACAAACGCTATATCGACAACCAGATATGGTTGGTGTTTATATCTGTGTAACCTAGTGGTGCATGCTCAATGAAAGATATAACCAAAAATAACACTTTTTTCCTTATGCTTAAGAAACATATCAGATTTGGTGATAACTTGAACTAAAGACCCAAGATATGGATATGAATTTCTTACCTAAGTTTTTAAAGAGTCAAGAAGCAATGCCTTGTTAAAACAAACGAGCTGAAGTGTGCGTCTTTCCAGCATTATCATTTGTTGGAACGGGTCTCTACTTGTCTTTTCTCCTGATTCTGTCTCAAGATTCATATGTTAGCTTTTTGTAATAATTCTAGGTAATAAACAAATTATCTTAGCAAACAGAATTAAATTTACCTCTGTTTCTTTGGTGACGAGCTTCCATGACCTCCTTGTTGGGGTTACATCTAACAACACTTAAGAAATTTTTATGTGTCAGTGTAACATATTGTAAGAGATGTTAGTGAAGAACACAAAGAAGTGTGTGACAATGTTCACCGTACATACTCATTTTCGTCTGAGAGGCTCTTTGCAATGGATGATGAGGTCTCATCTCCCTGATTTTTTGGGTGATTTACTTCTCTGCTTTGCTCATTATCGTTCTCTGATAACGTGTCATTCTCAAAACCGCATGTGTCTCCTGCTAGTTTAGATTTATGGTTTGCTGATAAACAGTTTACATAGTCCTCTTCATCGTGGTCACCATCATCATCATCTCCGGTGCCTCCTACTGAAAACTTGGGAATCCATGTTTCCGGAATAGAATCAGGGGCACGAGATGAACGCCAGTGAGAGGAACCACGCTCAGGGTTTAGGAAAGGATATGGCTTATTCCTCTCACTTGTAATCTCTGTGACAGAAGTTAAAACAGGAGTTTACATGTGAGAGAGAACGCCAAGATAATGATTATGTTTTAGGTCTGAAACCATATCCAAATATATTCTATGGTTCTAGATATAAGATCTCTGCACCGTGGCTTGGGACAGGATGATAGACAAGCCTTTGAAGATGTTTTAGAAATATAAATAAGAGAAACAAACCTGAGTTTATTCCTGCTGATGTAAATCCTTCTCCAAACCAATCGTAAGACGCGTCTAGACCACCCTTTCTCTGACTGGTAGATTTTAACTTTCCTGAGTTTGATAGTCTGCCCTGCTTTCCAGACCTAACTTGTCTCTTCATATGTTGATCATCCACTTCCCAGTCTTCCCACGATTCTTGGAAAAGGTCAGTATTGATATACTTTTTGTCTCCAAGGTTGCTAAACTTATTAGTTTCCCTTTTCCTTTGTCTTGTGTTGGTCTCAAACTGTGAATTGTGGGTTTCATTGGTCCAAACTGACAAGATTTAGGGGCAGTGACGGTTCAATAACTAGGAAGAATGAAATGTTTTCAAAATCCTAACATATGATTCTCAAGAATTCTTCAGAAAAATCAATACCTGCACTAGACGAGCAAGATTCTTCGCTGTTAAGAACAGTGAGCTAGTGTCAGGATTGCAGTTCATTCTATATAAAGTATATGAAACACAATCAGAAAGAAAAATATCGCAGATGCTTACCTACGCAAACTATGGCTGTCTTTATCTTCCTCAAGTACAATGGATGACCAAACCGGTCGGTCAAATACATTGTCAAAATCAAAGTCGGAGGTTCTGAAATAACAAGATGTTATGTTTGAAAAGTTTAATCAGCATGAGTTCAAAAATGGCTTGATGCATTTTAAGGAATTGACTTACGCTGCCTTTGCGAAACTTGGATAATCGATATTCCTTTTTAAAAGATGTGATCTTCGAGTTGGTGAATCTGAAATACAGAAAAACCAAGGAATTAGCAAATAAATAGGCAAAACCCCAGTAATTCCAACAAATATGTAGATAAATCACAAATATTTCTCCAACTTCAAACACCAACAACAGAGGAAACTAAGAGATACTGAAAGAAAGTGAACTAAAACTTAAGAGATATGATTTAGAACTTCCAAAAGAATGATATGAAACACTGAGTCAATGAACCTCCAAAAGACATACGCTTAGACTATAATTATTTTATGAATACAACTAACAAGGTCAAATGAAAATTCTTTGATAAAAGCATATATGCGTGTTAGCTGTTATTCCTAATTTAGTTGAGATAAACCCACCTCTAATGTTGGACCTCCAGGTCGTTTCCAGGTAATCCCTAAAACGCAGAAGACTTTTAATGTCAAAAGGCACAGTATCACCATCATAAAGTGACGAAATAAGAGAGTTTGAAGACTACCTCTTCTTTTTCCTATGGTGTTCTGTAGAAGAGCGACTCTCAGTGCAATCATTGCAATATTTCAGGAAATCAGGGTTCAAACTCTCCTTTTGGCATGGCTGTTCGGCCTTCCAGTAAAAACTATCTTCCCCGTCATCAAGAAAGGCGGGCTTAGCTGGTTAAGGAAGGACAAGAAATCAAATTCATACATCTTTTTACTTGATCTCGTGAGGAAAGAAAGAAACAGGTGCACATATCTTATATCAGAAAAGATTCCCTATAGTTCATATCACACCACATGAAATTGTGTAATATTCACTAAGAAGTGACATGCTACTTTGATCAAGTCATGTTTTCCATAAATTTCAGAAGGTAGTGGGTTGCATAGATGGTGATTTGTGAATGAAAAGAAAATAAACCTTTTGCATAAGACATTACCATTCCATTCATCGTCAGAGAACCTGCTGTTGTTGAAATCTGCAACGTCACAGAAGTAATTTCTAGAGTCGCTATATTGTTTGTGCAAGTGATCACTGAAAGTTTGCAGTTTTTGCTTTCTGCCCCCATCTTTAGCATGTATGCCAATTGGAGACCTATAAAGGCTGTCATCTTGGAACATTTTGCTACTTTGAATCATTGTGTCCTGTAAGAGGGAGATGAAAATATCCGGTCAGGAAAAAAGAGTTAGAAATGAATGGAAGACAGCTAAAAGATAAGATGACGAGACTTTGTTACCACTTCGTTCTCAAAGTCGTTGAGCCTTCCCCTGACATGTGATGTATCTGGTTGACCAGTATCCTTCCATGGAGAGGAGCACCGGTACACAAAAGTTCTTTCACATCACAAGTTAAATAAAATCACTGATCTATATCTTAAGTGGTACATATTACTGCTAATGTAAGAGAAAACAGTATAAATAAATAAAAAGGAAAACAAACAAAATGCAAACAAGTCCCAAGAAAAAAAAATACTCGTGAATGCTAATCACCTGTCTGATGGTTGTGGGGAATTAACTGGAGTTTCCGTGTTTATTTTACCTAATCCTGAAAGGAGAAAGTAAGAGTCACACGAGAGAGGCACAGTAGGATAACCTCTTAAAGACTGATCATGATCTAGGTACACATGGAAAGTTGAAATTTTCCACTACTCTGTGATCTCTAAGATCTATACCTTCGACTGAAAATGCCATGTGAGCCTCAGACGGAGAACATTCTTCCAGGTTGGTTGTTGTATGATCATCACCAACCAAATCAAAGACAGATAACTCTGAAAAATGTATAATGTCCATGTCAACATAAAATTTGAGACTTGCAGATGGCTAACATTCTGATAACTGAGCATGCAACAAAAAGTGATTGCGAAGTCAAACCAGAATGAAAACAAACTACAGTAAACCTTTCTAGTTTCTAGATATTGTCTCAATACTAAAGTTATAGTGATTACTTACTCCGCTCAGTGCCATCCATCAGATCTGCGGTGGTGTTTGTTTTCTTGAAATCATTTGTCTGGTTGTCAGTGTTTGCTTTCTTGAAATCATTTGTCTGGTTGTCAGGGATACTAAACAAAGTCCTGTAAGAAAGTAAAGCATCAAAATTTCTATGAAAATGTGCAATTCTGTTAGCAAGATAACCAAGATGATATACATGCTGAGAAAGAAAACTTGTGCAGTGGCATTATATGAAAGCAAAAACAAAGAAAACTGGCTTGCCTCTTAGAGGAAGTAGGTTCTGCTATATGGTTAAATGAACTTCCTGCATTATCACATACAACATGAGCAGAAGAGGACCATATTCATAGATAATGAGTTTGACGACCTTACCTACTCCGGACATGTTGTCCTTAAGGCTGTAAAAATCAGCATCCAGATCTTGCATTCCTTTTTCCGTTAACAAGTGACACAAACAAGAAAAATGCAAAGTGAAATTACATGTCATGGTTCTGAGCGATAAAGCAAATAAATGGTTCATAAACTGACTCCAATTATGACTGCTGGAAGTCATAACAAGCATATACTTACCATTTTCTGGACCAGAAGGTTTGCATTCAGGAGTAGCGGTTGACAAATTCAGCAAATTGAGAATATCCAGAGATTGGTGTTCTCTTAAGTGTTGATTACTATTGTTTATATCATTACTACAGCTCTCAGACCCAACTGTGAACTGATGCTGTTGCTGTCTCCTCTGCTCAAAATATTGTTTTTGCCTTCAGGTGCAACAAAGATGAAATTAAAAGTGTAAGCACAATGGGAAGCATATGCTGACAAACATCTCATAAAGAGAACAAGAAGGAGCTTACACACCTCTTCTTCACTGACGTGTGTGACTGATTACCCCAAAAGGTTCCCAGAAAACAATAACAAGTCAAAATGAAAACAAATTATAAGAAAAATAAGCTATTATCCCAACACCAAGAGGTTTTAGCTTCACCCCATTTATAACGGACCTCTGAATTTGAAATATCACTAAAAGGAAAAAGTCACTCACAGCGGCTACTTTCCGCCTCGATCCTCCCATCCATTGCAGCATTCGTAGAAATTCCGGTTCTTAGAGTTTTCAAATTGTACGACTGCACAAAGATTTCGAAATTAAAATTTCGACGCCACCACGAACAATTCGACCCAACGATTCCATAACTAGGTTGCGATTCACTATCAATTAGTCACTGAGACTGAAAATTTTGAATCCTAATCCTAAATTTCCGATCAGATCTAGAAGAATCTAGGTAAAATTTCTACGAAATCCCTCAAAAAACATACAGATTCGAGAGAGGAGAAAGAGATATATTTAGAAAATTCGAGAAGCTTCGACAGTATCTGAATCGCGTCCCCAAAACGGAGCTCGGAGCATAGAAACGATTACGAGAACTTGATAATTGCTGCTACCGAATGATGAATCCGATGATCTTTGATCAAATTTGCAGCAGGGGAAATCAAAGACAACGAAACGAACGGTCTTTCAAATTTCGAAAATTTCTTGTAAGCATTTGGTGTTTTTTTATTCCCGCTGCGTAATCTCTGCGAGTGATGATATTAAGGAGAAAAATAAATGGGCTTTATAAAGCCCATTATTAGTATCTAAATTGGAGCCTATATTAGCCCATATTACTGGAAATAGTCGAATTTGTAATTAACCTATTTTGGTAATCTTTTAACACCTCCCCAAATTGTGTAATGAGATTTATTTGGTTTGAACAAGATTATTAACGTTAGAACCTAGAAACCTTCAAATTAACAACTATGGTCCAAGTCCAACAATCATGAGATTTTCAAATGATATAAGTATAACATTGATCCATCCAAAACAATGAGCACCACTAATTATTATTGCAATCGTAGAACGAACCATTTAAAGACATTTTACACAAAAACATCTCACAAAAGCAAAACAAGGGAATATTTCAACAGATTTCACAAACATTTATAAAGTCATCTTCATCCTTTTTTTTGTGCAGAAAGTTTAACAGTTCCTTGGTTTCATAACGATTATGGAGTGGTTAAGGATGTGCAAGCTGAATTGTCCACCTTTCTCACTAGTATCCACTTTAGACTGTCCTGGAGGAGGAAGAAGCTCGAAGTTCTGGACCATCCTACCAATGGTGATCCCCAAAATAGGCAATGCCAATATAATCCCGGGACAGCTTCGACGTCCAACACCAAATGGCACATACCTGAAGTCATTACCGTTAGCTTCCACGTGCGATTCTTCTTCAAAGAACCTCTCTGGTCTAAACTCTTCAGGCTTCTTCCAGCTGTTGGGGTTGTTTGCTAGCCACCAAGCATTAACAAGGATTTTGCTTTCTGCTGGGATATCGTAGCCAGCGAGCTTCGCATCATGGAGGTTCATGTGAGGCACGAGGAGAGGAATCGCCATTCTCAGACGAAGAGTCTCCTTAACCACAGCTTGAAGGTATGGAAGTTTGTGAAGATCAGGCTCGGTGACTTGCACACCCGGTCCAAGAACTGTGTCGAGTTCGTTCCTTAGCTTACTCTGGATTTCAGGATGGTTCACTAGCTCTGCAATTCCCCACTCGATAGACCACAATGTTGTCTCAATCGCTGTTTCAGCAGAAATCAAGATATCAGCTTCACAAAACCATATACAATCCAGCCTCTTCAGGGGAGACCAAAAAACCAACCTACATGAGCCTAATTTCCTGTTATGGTTACAATTCCGGATTTCTAGGATTCACTTAAAACACTAATGTCCAATTCCTTATGCAAGCAGAGACGTCTAGAGGATTGATTACGTATCCTACAAGTAAGAAATAGAAGTTACCGGCGACATTGATGTTCTCGACGATGTAAAGAACATTGTCCTCGTTGATTTCTCCCTTCTGCTCAGCTTCAAGGATGTGATCAATGGCACATTTCAATCCTTCACTACCTGTAGGCTTAGAACTCGCAATTTGCCTGTAAGAATGAATCATCAATGTCAATTTCCCAAAATCAAACTCAAAAGATAAAACTAAAAATAGAAACAAAAAAATGAACTCACTTCCTCTCATCAACAAAGTACTTCTTGAAAAGAGCGATTCTTCGATCTTTCACATCTTGACAAATCTTCAAATAGCCTCTGAGGAATGGTCTAAGGATAGGAATGAAATCTCCATAGTTATACTCAAAGCTCTGAGCTAATCGACTTCTCTCACCATTCAAAGCCTTAAGCCTAAGGAAAAGAGGATCATCCTCACTCTCAAATCTTCTATCGAACATGATACGGAACATATTGTTATACATCATCAATTGCAAACGTTTCCTCAACACGATTCCTTTCGTAGCAGAATCTGGATTCTTCTTAACATCTTCAACAACACTAGCTGCTTCAAACTCCCAACCTTCACGATTCTGTTGAACAACTTTGTTGGTGAAGAAAGGAACCGTCATGATTCTTCTCATCTTCCTCCAATGCTCGCCGTAAACAGTGAACACCATATCTTGACCTTTCCCGGTGAAAATGTCGAACACGACGTTTCTCGTTCTGGATCCAAACTCAACGCCTTGAGTGAGGAGCACTTCCTTTGTTAGATCCGGTGAGGAGACGACGACTAGGTTTCGCTGACCCATACGGAGGAGGAAGAGATCGCCGAATTTCTTAGCGTAATCGACGAGATTACGGTGGTTGAGATCATCTCCGACTTGAAGCCAGTTTCCGAAGATCGGAATTGGTATAGGACCTGGAGGTAGCTTCAATTTCTTGCCGCGGAGCTTTGAAATCACCGTGGCGAGAATCACCGCCACGAAGACGGCGATTAAAGACTTCTCCAGCAAGAGGAGGTCCATTATAGTTTGTGTATCCGCAATGATATTGTTTTTTTCCGGTGAGAAAATCGTCGGCGAGAGTAATTGAAAGCAGAAGAAGCTGCTGAGGAAGAAATAAAGAAGGGAGAGAGGATTTTATAAGAGGGAGAGGTTTGGTTGGTTTGAGAAATGAGGACCAACGGCAAAAGGTAAACGGCGTTAGGTACGTGGGAGTTGGTGAATGATGAGATAATAAACGGCGTTAAATTTAACGTGATTGCGTGTGTGTGAGTGGGGCTTGGTGTTGTTGTTGATGGTGGTAGGTAAAGAAAGACCACAAAGTGTATGTAAAAGTGTTTGGTGAAGGTAGGAGGAGGATGTGAGATTATGTTCATATCTATTAACTAAAGTTCTCTTTGTATTTTCTATTTCAGTGGAATTAAGAAACGACTAAATATGCTCATTAACAATAACCAACAAAAGAAAATGTTAAAAAAACGAAAGTAGTTGCTTCAAAAATCATATGAATAAGTGAGGGGATAAATTATATCATAATCATATTCTAACATAGATAGTATAGTACTAGGTTACTGTCAATACTTTTGTGAGATATTATTTAATTAAGTTCATCCTACAAAGCTATGAATAATTCGATCAAAATCACTGGCACTTGTATGATTATATTTTCGCAAATTCGTTTTAGCAAGTTTTCAAGTCTTTTATCAAAATATGTACTATGTAGTCGTTCTCACTCTTAGGAGTTTTGTAATACTCCTGAAATGATGAAGTTTTCCCGATTTAATGATTGACACATACTAAGTAGTAACATATAGATTCGTCACGTTTTGAACTTATTTCATCTTTTTTGCTCATGGTAAAAAAAGAAGAAGATAAAAACGAGTCAACTATTTCTATTTACCTCAAGATATCTTAAGATTAACTTAAGGACAACACTCGAGTGCTCTTGTATATAAGATTAACTTAATGTATCTGAGCACAGTTTGTAATCTAATAGTTTGTATAAGTACTCAAATATAAACTCGAGACGACAAAAAAAGTTATGCACAAAGAGTATTATTGATTGTATATGTTTTAAAGTTTTTCATTGTCTACCATGTACTATATGGTGATTCCTTTTTTGTATTTAATTATAATGTATGTACTACATCTTCTTTATTGGTACATTGATTATTTCTCAAAAGCAAAGTTCAAAATTTTTAGATGCACGTTCAATAAAGTTACATTAGTATTTTGAATTAAGGTTGTTTAAAGGGTTTTCAAAACAAAAAAAAAAACACGTATGCCGAATTTCGTTGGTCTATCATATGGAGAAAAGATCTTCAATTCGGATAGACCAACCCGCCAATAGTTTTGAACATTTTGCAAAACATTGCCGATTGTTTTGGACTTTGGGTTTGATAAAGGAAATTCCAATTACGACAAAAAAAAAAAAAGGAAATTCCAATTACGTGAATATAAAAGACTGTTTTACTTAGAAAATGCTTTGTTTGCATTCTACTGATTTTTAATTATTCTAGTGATATTTATTGTCATGATCCATGAATATTGGCGACAGTGCATTACGTTTGTGTCTCTGTGTTGACATTTAGCAAAAAATCAAATATGAATTTCAATGACTTTTTTAATCAAAGAAATCTAAATATCACTGTTTTTTTATCCTTTTTGAATAATAAGGATAAAACAAACAAGAGAAAAAACCATTATCCTTATCCCTTTACCTATGGTCAATGCAAAGCTATGAGAAACCATGTGAAAGAAAGAAAAAAATTGAACGTATTGAGACGCCGTCAGATTTGACGCCGTTAAGAAAACAAATTATTTTTTTTTTGTGTTTTTTGAAAAAGAGAAACAACTAGTGGTGGTTAAAATATACGCGCGGCACAGTACAAGGGCTTACCATTTGGCGCATACACATCCGTCCATGAACTCTTTCAATATCAAAAAATCAATTTTACAACAACCACTCTATTGACTTATAATAAAATAATTATTTGCCTAGTATTATATTTGTGACGTATTTTGGAGTCAGAAACAAATTGTAGAAAAAAGAAATTTACAATGAGTAGTAATAAATAATATAAAGAGAGACACACCTACCATTACCACGAAAGACAGCGACTTGGAGAAATGATGCTACCTACCTCCCCACCATATCCACCACTATTGCCCCAAAAATTTGTCACCTTACTTTCTCCTCATGTTAGTATTCCACCTCACCCTCGTTTTTGAGATCATGACCTTACAATACATGGGCTTTTCTTACTTGGGACCATTAGCCAGAATTGTTGAGAGCTTATATATTAGAGGCTTAGAGCTATGTTTACCAAAATACAATACGTATTGCGAGTTCTATTTTCCAATAACATTTACAATTATGTGGTTTTGAAACCGTGCGGTGGTGATACGTATACTAAAACAAGACTCCAAATTTTTAACCATAAGTGTATTGTCAACAGTTTACGTTAGTTTATAGTTAAATGATATCATTTGAGTTTTGGGAAATGAGAAAATATTACCATTGATATTTACTATATCAACATGCATTATTCAACTTCAACCTATTTTCAACATCAACTAACAGCCCTTCGAAACAACATTTCAATCCAAAAGAACACACGGTATGTCCAATGTCCTGCACGTAGTCATTGACTCATTGTTCTTACACTTCAAGTTGATAAGACCACTACTCTCTTACTCTTATGTCCTGCAACAACTCTCCAAAGTCTGTCGTACCCATCTCTGTAATGGTCAAGAGACATACAAAGCTGTCTTATAGCTTCTCTTTTCTGCTCAGCCATTTCCGATGCAGACACTCTCGTCCTTTCCACTTCTTCCGTAAGCTCACTTGACCGTCTTCTCAGCCTCACTTGCTCCATGTGAAGCTCCTCCATATGCTTTTCCGTTTCCTTTATCTTCTCTTCTCTCTTCCCAATCTCTTCTCTTAGCACATTGCTCTCGTCTCTCATTCCGCTGATTTTCTCAGTTCCTCCTCTAAGCTTCTCCTCTGTTTCAGCTTTCTCTTCCTTGATCAGCCTTATATGTGATTCCAGCTCTCTCAGTTGCTCTCCAAGTTGGCTTCGTTCTTCAAGCATCTTCGACATTTCTCCCTTGATCTGTGCTTTTTCGGGGAATATCTTCTGTTCAGCGTCTGAAACCGCAGTTTTCAATGCCCTTATCTCGTTATCTCTATCCTGTAAACTAGTTTTCACCATTGCCAATCTCTCCTGCAACTTCAAGACTTCTTTCTTCTCTGCGTTGAGCTTGTTTATGTAGGTATCAGCGTCTCTCTGAGCCAACTCGAGCTCATGTTGTAAGCTCTTCAGCTTCTCCTCAGCGGCTTTGCCGATCTCGAGCTCATTTTTCAGAGAATAAGTCTCTTTCTCAAAGTGCTGAAGCTTCTCTTTCGCGATACTCAGCTCTTCCTCCAAGGCTAGCACTTTTGTAGCTACTGCATCTTCTTTAGTGTCCTCTTTATCCAAATCAACACTCTTTTGTTCAGCACCAAGATGATCCTCTGTGTCAAAAGACATGAAGCTCTGAAGCTGATTCTTCAGATTAGCAATCTCGTCTTCGTGCATTCGCATCTTCTCATTAGCTTCTTTAAGCTCTCCCTCATATGTAGTAATTTTGTGAAGGAGATCAACATTGTTGTCACCATCAACACTTTCCTGCTGGAGAAGGAGCTTCTGTTTCGTCTCTTGAAGCTCAAGCTCAAGTTCAGCCATTCTACGGATCAATGCCTCGTCACCGTCTTCATCATTGGCAGAGGAATGATCAGAATCAGAACCAGAATCTGTCAAAGACGATGAATCTTCCTCTTCTTTATGGCTAGATTGACGGCGACTCAACTTCTCTTTGGTAGGAGATGATATCTCAAGAGAGCTCTGTGACTGGATCTCAGATGTATGGTTCTTCTGAAGTTCACCACTAGCTTGATCATAACGCTCAGCCAATGCGCGATACATGCGGTAGAATTCCTCGACAAGCTGGATTAACTCGGGACGTTTCTGAAAATACATCTGAGCTTTCTTTGCAAAAGAGTCTGCGTCTTCTTCAATCAGTTTTAACATGTGGTTCACTCGATCATCCATCTCTGAGAAACCAAAACAAGAACAAGAAAGAAAACATCAGATTTTGTTCTTTTTGAGTAAGTGGAGATCTCAATACTAAGTGAAGCAACATACTTTCTAGATTCTCTGCAAGCCATTTTGAGTTCTTGGGACAATTGTGACTATCCCACCACCATGAATGTGATTTCTTAGTCATAGACCTCTTAAACTGCTTCTTGCTCTGAGCCTGAGAGAACATCAGACAAAGTGACTAAATGTTAGGACCAAGAGACTAAACACAAGGATCTAATGAACTTATATAGTGAAGATCACGAAGGTTTCATACCGTAGACGAAGCCATGACCGTGGAGTGCAGAGAAAAAAACCCTACAAGAAAAAGATCAAGAACTTAAGTCATTTGACAAACAAAAGGCAATTTGATGTTCAAAGACTATGACTTTCTCGGATGTGCTTGAGTTGAACAAAACTAAAGAAACAAATTAGATGAGATAAGAGGAGAAAAGAGGACACGTGAAGATTCAACAACCCATTTGACATTTGTCACAAATCTCTAGAAAATCTAGAGATAAGTTAGAAGCATTTATCCACATTTTATTCAGCAGAGAAATCAATGAAGCTAATAAAATAATGGTAAGTTGCAGAAAGAAAGAAGAAGAGACAAAAATTGCAGAGAGAAAAAAGCTTACTTTACACAGATGATGCAAGAAGACAAGAAGCTTGTGACAATATAATGGCCTCTCTAGTCCCTTATATTACCTCTTTCCGTTGAAGATGATTCATTAGTCTAATCATCTTTTTTCACGGTCTCTAAAACAAAACAAAAAAAACTAATCAAGAAGTTAGTTTCTCACAAGAATCTTGATAATTGGAAACGCGGCCAAGAAAGTGAACACGCTTTCTCTACACGTCTTTAACTCCACAGCTACTTATGACTCACCTGCTTATTTTAATCTCCTCAAAAGTCTTTCCTTTTTTTACAATTTTTTCCAAAGACTCAATAATTGTGGTATGATATGGAAGAGAGCATTAATGGCGTATCTTCAACGCCCAAGATTTTGCATGTGGCTCTATCGTGATTCGAGTTTTGATCCATCTCTCTAGGTATAGAAAGAGAAAGAGATCAAACCAACCTTTAACAAACTTATGGACGTAACTATATCACTTACAAGCCAAGTCAATGATGAAGAAAACATAGACTGATGATGTGAAGAAAAAAAAAAGGTAGATAACTTGTGGATTCTTGATGTTAAGTTTAGAGAAACAAAGTTGAGTCACTTCTCTCTTTCTATGTATTCATCAATCTACAACGAGTAAATTAGCAACAACAAAAAGGAACAGAACAAAACAAAGATCAGAGGGTCTTTGTGTATCAATAGCTCTCATTGTTTTCATTCGGAAAAGATTCGAACATCGCACGCTGGTTTGAGACCATTTATCACATCACTCTGCTTCACACTCTCGCACGCAATAACAATTGGTATATGAACCTTAAATCCCAACCAATCAACACTCAGTTTCCCTCTCAAGAACACATCAACCAAAGCTTCAAGCGTCTTCTCTTTGTTTGTCAGCAATGTAGCATCAACATCATACACTTTGGATTTTCTGAGTCTTGTGAGGATCTTCAAGGAGGTAACATTTCCCGGGTCCTGCTTGAATCCAGAAAGTGTCTTCTTTCCGAGGTTTATGTTCTCAGAAGATATATCAGCTTTCATAGGACTGTAATATAGCACCGTCTTGTCATTATTATTAGAGAGCTGAAGCACCGTGTTCAAGTTCGCATTCATCAGAAGATCTGTCGATGATTTGGCGATATCCAATCTCGAGAACTTGAGGTTTGTGACAAGCACCTGAGGTAGTATAGATTTGATTGAAGAGTTTGCAGACAATCCTACCAACAAGACGATTATAAGGACAACAGAAACAAACATGCAGGTGCAAGCGCAGCATTTTCTGAAACATCCAGAGGCGCATATTCTCTTGTCCTCCTGACCGATATGATCCACAAAGGAACCCGATTTTCTACTCCGATCGGCCTCTTCTTCCTCTCGAAAGCCAGACAGTCTCGACGCAGAAGGAGGCCGCTTAAAAGACGAAGCCTTTTTCGGGTTTTCAACATCATCAAACCTGTTTCGAGAAATGGAAGGGCTTGAGAATCTTGAACTCAGATCAAAAGAACCTTTGCCATAGCTACTATCTTCCCCTTCTCCTTCTTCCTCTATAACTTTTTCGAGACCGCATTGTTTGGCAGCAAACTCAGGGAATACCAATGCAGGATCTCCAAATCCTGAATCCCTCCTAGGAGGAGGAGGAGGAGGAGGAGGAGGAGGAGGAGGAGGAAGCAGCTCCGACATTGGAGCTCTGTTTTGGATTTCATGAAAATCAGATTTGGTTTCTCTCTCAAATCACAAGGAAGCTGGTTGGAAGATAAGTTCAAGGGTCATAATTCTCTTAACAATAGATCAAGGCTGGCTCTTTCCAACAGTTATCATTCGTTAATCTATTGTTGGATCCTATGTCATACAAAAACCTAAATTTCAAATGTTCTAAATATAGCAAGTTCCCATTTTTCCTGTAACAAGCTTATATCACATTCACCGAATTTGCCTACACTAGTCTACCAAACGACTTCTCACTTTGAATTCTATCAGATCCCAAAAAGACTAGACCTTTATGAATCTATCTTTACTCATGAATATCCCCAACATAAAAATTGAAAATTTGACTAACCGTAAGCCATAATTTTCAATTTCTTGCCGTCGCAGCGCAGATAGTCAGGTATTCGGTGGAAATCAACGGCGAACAGTTGTCGTTGCCGGTGTATCACTTGTTTCGATTTGATCGTCGCCGGAAGAGAAACAGAATTTGCGGGCATAAGGAACTTCAATGTTGGGCCTTAATGGGCTTAAATTAAAATACTATTGGGCTTAGTACGTCTACCGCTAATTATCCTCTTTAATTAACGGTTTATTAACCAACTAAAGATCATCTTTTATGAGATTGCTAATTAATACAAAAAATTAGTAAATCAATCTGGTTTCGATTTTCATTTTATTAACCAAGCTCATTAAACAATAAACACACACACCCAAAAAAAAAAATCACGCATCAAGAAGGGAACAATAAGCACACTAGTCTAAAAGAGTTATACACAACACACAAAAGCACTTAGATCAAACGTTTTCTTTTAAGAGATTGAGAATCTTCGTCTCCTTGGCTTAGTAATGTCAACACCTCCAAGATCTTCATCTATGTGCGAAGTATCCTTAGACCCATTTTTAAACGGATTTAACTTCCCAAGTTTCTTGGAAACAGAAGAGAAGAAAGTATGTTTGCTCTTCTTACTACTCACCAACGACGACGAATTCGAAGAAGAAGCTCCTGCACCGTTCTTATTCTTCTGCATATCCGAAACATACATTTTCATCTTCATCAGCTCACTTCTCAACGCTTCGTTTTCTTTAGCTAACGTAGTATCAGCTTGCAGTTGGCTACGTGTCTTTAAAGCTTCAGGGAGAACAACTACTGCTCTTTCTTCTTGTTCTGCGACTCCACTTCTTAGCTTTAACTGATCGTAGTAAAGAGCGTGAAGAACAATGTTTACTGGTAATCTCTTGTTCTGTGAAGCGTGAAGACGTGCGTCGTAAGAAAGCTTTAAGGGATCCATTGAGCTACACACTTTTTCCCTTTCGATCTCGTCTAGATTCGGATGAGCTTTCAAGAAGATGTCTATAGCTCTGTAGAGATCGTCGTCTGATTTTCTAGCGGATTTCGGGACAAGATTCGCAATCGCGTTGAATTTGGAGATTGTTAGGTCTCCGTAAGTAGCGATCTCCGCTAAGTAAGAATCAACTGTTTTAGCTACTCTTTGTAGTGAAACAGAGCAGACTCCTCTGTTGAAGTCTCCACCGTTGAAAACACCAACGTTTTTCTCTTTTTCCACGAAAGCAGAGATGATTCTTCTGACACTATCGAGATCTAGTAACCGTTCGCCGTCGTAGGTGAAAGACGGGATCAAAAGATCGTCGACGGAGACGTGTTCTAGAACGACTGAGATTCGCTTCTCGAGCTCGTTCTTGCAGGTCAAGGAAGTGTCTAAGAAGACCGCGCAACGGAGGAGAGAACAGAGGAAATTGACTGGGAACAGCCCTTTGTCTGAAGGTAAAAGAGAGACGATAGATTGAACAAGATCTCTCTGTTGGGATCTTTCGTCGGATTCGTTATCTCCGGGATCGGAATATTTGACTCCTCTGCCTGAATGGTCTCTGACGAGATCTCTTAAGGATTTCTCTGTGTAGGTGATGATTGCAGAGGCTAAGGAAGAAGGTTTGACACCTCTCTGCTTCATTGAAGATACGACATCGGAGAAGAAGTCGACGTCTAAGATACAGAGTTCCTCTGTCCACCAATTTGGTGGTGTTCGACATGGAAACATTGCCTCGTTGCAAGCCTTTCAAATATCAAAAGAAATAGATATAAAAAACGTATCAGATACTGTAACCAAGCATTACAAAAATTCATGGATGTTAAAATATTAAACTCGTAATTCATTTTGCATTACATAGATATTATACTTGAGTCTCACGGAACTGGAATAGGGTAGAAGTATGATTTGCTCAATTTAAGATTCGGAAACCAAACCGAATTAAATATGAAATATTCCTATCGAATCTAAATCGCAATCATAGTCTGACAACAGTAATCATAGATCTAAACTTTAATATTAAAATAGATTTTTGTTTTTAATAATAAACACTAGAACAAAAGAAGTGAAGAACAATGGTCTCAAACTGATTTTTCTTAGGAAAATTGATAGATGAAATTTTAAAATCAATTTCAAACTATTACTGTATTTGAAACCTATGGAATAACTAAACCAGATATTCTTGCCATTTATTGAAAAACATACCTAAAACTGTACTAACTTACTAGATTGGGTTATTGCAGTTACTACTACATAGGTAGAAAAGAAAAACATAAACACTAGCCAAAATGGAGATCCAACACTTACAAAGAAGTGAGAATGAGTTCTGAGTAAAATAATACCTTAGCACCGACGACGTCGACACAACGGCGGACAATACCAAGATCACGAGAAATAGGAAGGAGAATCTCGCAAGACTTGAGGACAACGATAGCTCCAGAGAGGCTAGAGAGAGCTACTTGAGAAAGGAAGTCTTGTGTCCGACCAGCAAGGTTGTTGTCGCAGTACTTATCGGTCATCTGAAGAAACTCGGCTGCGCAATGAAGAGCCGCCACGTTCTGAACGGTGATCTCGAAGTTAACACCGTAACAGAACTTGGCAGCTTTCTCAAATATCTCAGGACCTCCGGGTATATCCGAGAGATTGATTCTTGTCACGTCGCTATCTTTGGATTCCATTATTAGCTTCCTTATGTAGTTACTCTTAGCCACTAACATGAACTATATATATACAATCATGAAAAATTATAGTTAAAATTTTGTGTAATTAAAAACATGTAAGCTAATGGTTTGTACTAATCTCGCCATCCTATTATTACTCTATTCAAGCCTAGTTCATGAGTATATGAAAAATAAATAATCCTTTTTTGTATTGAAAAATGTTGTGAACCAAGAATTAAGAGTTGTTGCTTACCTTATGAAGAGAGAAATTGGCTTCTCCGACTTCAACAACAACATCGGTCGGAATATCTTGAGAAAAAACCCTACAAAGTTACATATATACATGTTAAAATTTCTGATGATTCGCGCCGGGAGACTCTATTGGTGAAACTAGACTGATTCGTACCATTGACCGGTTCTTGCAAGACTTGAAGACATAGAGTTCATGTTGATGGGGTTTTTTCCTTCTGTTGCCATTTTTTTTGGTTCTCTATTGAAGGAGATGGAAGCATAATTGGAGAGTGTCTATATATTGAAATTTCTTTAGCATGGGTCCCCCCAATCCACCCAATTGCTAATGTAATAATATTTGTGATTGGCTTCTTCTATCTTATTTTTCTAAGTTTTTATTTGTCGTTTTCTGATGTGTTTATTATCTCTTTTAGTTAACTCACTCTAATCCTTGTGTTTGTCTTCGTCGTTTACTTTCCTTTTCACCATTTCCTTTTAACTTTTCCCTATTTGGATATGTACTTGTATCGACGGCTATTTTATGTAATTTAGACCTTCCACATATATACCGATATATGTTTCACCAACTTTTTGATAATAGACTAACAGAGATCTCGATCTTGGTGATTTGTAGATAACATTAATAAACATATCTCTGTAAGTAACATGCTTTACTACGCTTTTATTTAGTAAATGTATTTATTTATCATTAAAATTAAAATTAAAAGAAAAGTGAACGTTTACTAATTGATATTTGGCTAACTACATTCAAATTATCAACTATTATTTTAGTAAATGTTACAGTGATATTCAAGGTTAAAAGACTACAAAAAACATGCAGGATAACAATGATTATAGTAATATGACGAACATGAAAATCTTTCTTATCATAAAGCTGCTATGTGTAAGCAATCTCATCGTACAAGGACATAGAAGCCGGGACAAAGTGTGAGTGTGTGACAGACCAGAAGTACAGAACGGATCTAAATTCTTGATTTCATAACATGCATATGGTGATGATTAGAAAATTTTATAAAGTATAATGATTAGTGAGAACCAATCATCATTCATATATTTGGTTGTTGGCAACAATTTGTAGAGTGGCTCATTCAAAAAGAAAAAAACAATCTTACTTTTTGGTTTGGTTAATGAGAATATGATAGCAAAATTAAAGTTTCACATGCTAAAAGCCTAAAAATTCTGAATTAAAGGAAGACAATGCTATGAATATAGAAAAAAAAGCAACGCATGTGAATAATTGACAGATAAGAAACGAAATTAAAAGTGGATGTACGATTAGAGAGAAGTAGGACCATGGAAGTTAGGGAAGTAGGAACATGTCATAGATAAGGCCCACCCCAAATATGTGGTCGTGCTTCATCTTAGAACCTCGTGGTGTTTGGCTTAGCTACGTCGTCAAATCATCCATCAGAATCCAGTTTCAGTTTTGTCTTCCAATCATGTTTATACACGTGTTCCTATCGTCTTTAAAGATATCTCACGTCTCTTACATTGCCTAGTTGCCCTAATAATTTTCTGCCGGTGCGACTAGTTTTATAAGACTATTTGTAGTTTGAATGTGAAGATTCACAAAATGGGTCTTCATAAAAAGTTAAAAACCCTTACCAGTTTTCGTGATTTTTCTATTTTGATGTAAGTTTCTGTGAATCGATGTGATAATATGTCATGTGAGTCTTTTTTCTCCGGCTGACATAGTAACATGTGATTTGATAAGAAAATTATTTTAGTATCGTGATAAATTTTGTGAGGTGTTTAACTTTTTGTTTAAATCTTAATGCAAAAACTTCCAAACCCTAGATTTCTTTTTTGTAATTGGTTTTGCATCAAAACACAATATCCGAATGTAAAATATTGAATTAGCTAAACAGTAGATGTCCACTAGATCATGAGTAGGCGATATACATATAAATTTCATTAATTCAGAGAGAATAATAATTAAATTTTGTAAAAAGGTGCTAAGGCAAGGTCTTAATACAAGTCTAAATTATTCAGATGAAAAATTCATGTTAGGAAATAGGTTGGACCATAAGAGGATGGTGCTATCAATCTATTAACAAAAGTACAAATACCCTGAGCTGTATTGCCGTCTAGTTTCAATCAACAATTTCGATCATAATGGTTAATTACATCCAGAGGATTGACATATAGGATTGTGGTTTATTTTGGTTTGATTCGGTAAGTAGAACCAAAATGCTATTTTCTGATTAAGGATATGCAATTTCTACACACCTGAATTCAAAAAAGGCATTGGAGCTAATTCTAGTCAGATCATATCCATGATATACATTTAGTAAAATGCAAAAAAAACTCAAAATTTTTTACCTAATATATATAAGTAATTTTTTTTACTAAAAACTCATATTGCAAATAAATGTATATAGTTGCTCATAGGTTTTTTTTTATTTTGCGAGTTTATATTATTATGTAATTATGCGGTGTTACAATAATTAACAACGGTCCCGACCTCACAGCGGCTAAACCGAGGGGACAAAGGCTAAGAAAAGATGCAACTAGAAAACAAAATGAACCACAAATTAATACGAACAGTTTGGGCCAAAGTTGGTTATTATTTGTCAATAGCCCAAAAAGTCCACGTCAAGTTTCCCTAATCACGCTTCTTCCAATTCACACAATAATGTCGTCTTCTTAGGAAACGCCAGACGAGTTTAGCACATTTCGCTGTCATTTGTGCAAATCTCTTATCTGTTATATATGGTTGGGGAGGTTGCATGGATTCGGATAGAGGCAACGGTACGAAACCGTGACTAGAAGAAATATAGCTTGATGGAATTGACCAAGAAAAGAAACAATCAACACACGAGCTGAGATATTGCTTAGCTTGATCGAGAAACTTAACTTGTTATTGCAAAGCCCATTTGTTTCATAATTAAGAAGCCCAACCAATACATTGCACATAAACATATGTGTCGACTCTCAAGTCTAGCCGCATGTGACTTTATATGGTTATCACACTATACTCCATGTGAAGCTTGCAAAATTTATTTATAAATTCCAAAAGTGGGAGAGTTGTTTCAACTAAAAGAGCAATAAGAGGATTAAGATAAGATGAAGTTTCAAATAAGAGGATTAAGTTTTAACAATAGATTTTGACCCCAATTTTAGTACTAGATTCTTTTTGTTGTTGTTGTAGATTGTTACTAGATTCATTGTGGATAAAATCATGTTTTTTGTATTTGACAGCTAAACCATTAATTTGTATGCCAGACAACATGACCAAACCGTCTGGTCTACAAACCGAACCAAACCGCCAAGTCTACAAAATATCAAAACCAAACCTATCAATCAAACAGGAATATTCTTCCACCACCATAGGCCATAGCCCACATCCCCTACTAACTAGTGAGAATGTAGATCATAACAAAACCCAAATCTATCAAGCAAACCGGAATATTCCACCACCACATAGCCCACATCCCCTACTAGAATGTAGATCTTTATGAGGTCATGTTTGAATGGTATAATGAAATCTCATAGTAGGAGAAACCCGGTTTAACACATTTGTAGAAAACCAAGGATTCAATCAATAACCGGAATCTTGAGATAGCACCTGTCTAGCGTTGACGACACCAAAATTGAAAATTTGGCATCATTTGCGAAACAGAGAGAGATCCATTCAATTCCAAAAGGATTCTCTTTTGGGAAAACCCTAAATCGACCCACCAAATTTGGAGACTGTGATTGAGCATGAGCGTCAGAAGTTGATGAACAAAGTCGACGAAATCGAGGATTTCAGATTCGAGGATCTCGAAATGGAGACGGAGAAAGATAAGGAAAGGATGATGACGCCGACGACGAGAATGTCTTATTCATCTTCGTCGTCTCCGTCTCCATCTTCGGCTTCATCATCTGCTGCGTCCTCTCTCGCTGCCAAGGCAATTCGAGCATCTTCTGCGCATAGAGACTCTTCTCTTTCTTCTGCTTACTCGTCTCCTTCTTCTGCTCCTGTTCCCACTCCTCCCAAGGTTTCATCTTTTGTTCTTCTCTCTTTCTGGTGTCGCTTAATTGTTCATAATGATTCATGGGTTTACTCTGTTTTTGCTTCAATTGAAATGTTCCAAATGATTCATGGGTTTACTCTGTTTTTGCCTCAATTGAATCGTTTGAATAGGAGGTGAATAAGGCTTATGAGTATACTTCTATGAAGAGTTTGAATGAACCAAAACGAGGCTTTTGGGGAAGTTTAGCTAGTAAAGCTAAGGCTTTTTTGGATGAGGATGATCCTAATCAGTTGCCTCAAAGTCCTAAGAGAATGGAGCAGAGCATACCTTCTGCGACAACTTCAGGAACTAAGGTTAAAGACTAGGTTTTTATAGTTGCATTTGCTCTTCCAATTGTTTTGTGGGGTTGCGTTCTTATGGAGTAGAAATCCATTTCCATGTTTCAGGAAGCTGGTCAGACTGGTAGGAAAAGCGAGAATCCTTCATTACAGAGAAGATTAGATGCGATCACTTCATCGTTGAATTACATTGGTGGCACCATTGGTACTGTTGTTGAGGTTAGTTTCTTACTCTTTATGCACCCGTATATGGCACACTATAGGAGACATATATTAGTTTTGTTTTTTTCTTTAGGTTATGCGAGTTCTCACATTAGTTGTGTATACAGAGGCATATGCATTCTTGTGTGTATCGGTGCATCTTCTGCACTGTACTAAATGAGAGTTTGTTGGGTTGAGATTGTTGTTTGTCTGTGATTATTCTTAGGAGGGTATTACAGCTGTGGAGAATCGTACTGCAGGCATCATTCAAGAAACCCGTAAAAAGATTAAAAAAAAGCCAAGTCTTACAAGGAACCAGCAGAATCCTGAGATACAAGCTGATTTGGAGATTCAACTAAAGGCATCTCGCGACGTAAGGTGGCTGCTCTGTATCATTTATTGGTTCACAGCAGCAAATTTATATCTGCTTATTTCCGCTGCTGTTATCTCTTCAGTGAATGATTATAGAATAATCGTTTTTAGTATTGATACTGAGCCTCCTTTGAATTAATCTCAACAGGTTGCAATGGCCATGGCTGCCAAGGCAAAGCTTTTACTTCGGGAGCTGAAGATGGTAAAGTCTGATCTGGCTTTTGCGAAGCAACGATGCGCACAGCTGGAAGAAGAAAATAAGGTTCTGAGGGAGAACCGTAGTGGCGACAGTCAGACAGATGACGATGATCTGGTATTTTACTCTTTACAAAGCCATTAATGTTAACATTTCTTTATGTACATTTCTGATCTTTGGTTGTGTGTTTTCTCTCATCTATAGGTGCGACTTCAACTGGAAACACTGTTAGCTGAGAAAGCACGGTTGGCTCATGAAAACTCGATATACACCCGCGAAAACCTCTATCTGAGAGGAGTCGTCGAATATCACCAGCTAACAATGCAAGATGTGGTCTACTTTGATGAGAAGACTGAAGAAGTAACGGAGGTATATCCCATTAATGTGTCTTCAATGTCTTCTTCATCAGATAACTCTTACAATCCAAATCCAAGTTTCTTGGAGCTCAAATGAAACACCACAACAACTATCAGTTTCTGCTGTTCTTGTTGTGAATCAGACAAGAAGACAAATCGTTGCCTGTAATTGCTCTGTATTTGTAGAAATATATATACTCTGTACTCTTTATTTGGGGTGGGGTCTTAAGAATTAGCAGTGAATGTTATTTATTACCCTTAATTAACTTAAATAAAAGAAGAATGTTCTATTATTTCCCTGAAACAGTACCATGAAAGCTAAAAGTTGAACTGGTGAGTAGAAATTAGTCAATTATTATTGGATATTACCTGAAATTACAGAACAAACAATATATATATAAAGCTACATTACAAAGGTTGCATAGGCTATAAGATTTGTGTTTCTTATTGAAATACATTTTTGTAGTATAGAAAATTAGAACACCTTTTTAACATAGATTGGCTTGAAACGGCTTAACTAGCGGAACCAGCGAGCCGCTTAAGTGAAGCGACATGACTTCATTGGTCGAACCAATGAGCTTCCCACCCACAAAGATGGCTGGGACCGGCGTGGAACACCCTAACCTCATTAGGGCTTTCTCGATCTCACGACATTCAGGGTCTTTATCGATCTCATGGACTGTTGGGTGAACCCCAAGGTCTTGGAAAAGTACTTGGACCGCATAGGACATGCAACACGAGCTCTTGCTGAAAATAACCACTCCTTTCTCTGACGACATTCTCACAACTTTGTCCATGGTTTCTTGAAGGAGGTCTCGATCAATCTAGGGATTGTTTCTTGGAGAAGAAGAAACAAAATCTTCCTTCTCTTGTGGATTGAAAGAGATTTAGAACTGAAAACGCCTGAGATTAAACCTCGCTTTTGGGGTTCCTGTTTGAAGAAAAGAGGGTTTTGTGTGTGTGTGTGTGTGTGTGTGTGTGTGTACTACAGTATTAAGCTCAGTGTTGCCTGAGACTTGAGTTTCTTGAACCATATGCTATTTATAAGCAAAGAAAGAAAGAAGAAAAGAATGTTAGAGACCAAAAAAAGAGAGATCACAGGAGATCTAGCTAAAGGTTCCCCAAGTACATTAAAGTGACTTTGTTAATATTTTGTTTTCCTCTTTAATTCATATTATATTAGTAAGGAAGGACCAACAAAAGTTGCATAATCACAATTCACCTACCCTTTTTTCCTCCTAGATACCAAAGTGAGCATTTTGAGTTGAACAGGACAATATGTTTCTTTGTTGCAGATGCTAAAGAATATGGTACATCCGCACATGTTTTATATATGTATTTGCAACTTTTTTATGCATGATCGGATTAGAATCTTACAATTTATGTGGACCAAGCTTTTACTTTTTCTCTCGAAGAATATTATTTTGTTCAAGAATCATGCTCAGATGAAGGGTGTGGGTGTGAGATAGCCCAAAGTGGTGGGGAATAAGCAGAGAGATATGCTTATTCTTCTCTTGATTGACGGTATTTTTCGCAGCCACGAAAAAGAGATCAGGCTGGGTTTGATGGATTGGATCGTGTGTGTGTCAACAATTAAAAACCCTATTCTTGAAACATGTCACTATACAACAAGATATGATTGTCTTTGTGAGATTCTCTCAATCTCACTTCTGATCATGAAGGAATAATAACTCCTATCGGTTTCTTACTTTCTCTTGTGTGCCACTTCCCTTTCAACAATTTGCCAAGATTCTTTCCCATTTACCACTTGACTAAAGTAAACCAGTGATTATGAGATCCCATGTCAGTTGAAGTAAGCTTAGACCTAGAGTAATATGTATAGGACATGAATTAATTTACTAACGCCAATTGATTTTGTTTAAAGATTAAGGAACTTATTTGGTCCAAGTAAGATATGTTGTCCTTCATAGAATGAGAACAATTTGAGTTGGACCAAGACAATCATCACCTCGAAAGATAAGGATTAGAGTTAGAAATCCATGAAACTTAACATAGTTACAAACTCAGCATATATTTGGAATTGATCTTCTTGATTCTTATATTAATTATATATATGACCATCTGAATATCTATGTTAACCCCCTCTTCCATTACCACCAAAAAGTGCTTCCCGTAAGATCGGAGACTTGCCCTATATAGAAATATTTGTTTTGGTTTGGTAAAAAGCTTTCTAGGGATTATAATTAATGATTGAAAAAGGGTTAGTAGCTAAGTGAGGTTATATGGTCACTCACACGATGAAACCTTGAAGAAGTGGCCATAAAAGATAATGGCAGGCTGGCGATAATGGCTACTACAAACTCCCTTATAAGCCATGCATGATCATAGATTCATAGTTACTCTTTCTCTCCGATAAATTTATATATTTATGTTTCAAAAGCTAATAATCTTTTAAGCAGTTTTCAGAAGTGAGTTGTTTAGCTTTAAGAATATACAAGAATTTGAATATTTAGAGGGTTCATTTTCGGATATGGTCTAAAGAAATGGGCCGGGTATGCATTGTCTCGACGACTATGACCAAACTGAGAAGAAAATTGAACGTGCAACCTCCTAGCTAAGTGACATACCAATGACTTATAGAAATCTCATATATGTTTAATAAGTCATAACGCAAAAATTATTTCTAACAAAAGCAAATGGGTTGATTTTGGAACTATATTTAATGGCATAGAAAACTTCTTCGAATCAGAAAAGAATATAAAATACGTGTGAGTTAGGATGTCACCATAGAAAATCTCCACAAAAGCGTGAACTCGATTCTATATATATAACATTCAATCATTCTTACTAAAAACATCTATATATATATATTTTAAACAGTATGGATCCATTCATTCTGATCTGTACCAGATTGCAAAAATTAGTAAGATATCACAATTAAATAAATGAAATACAAATTGAGTTATTTTGGATTTTCAGATGAAACCACCAAACAAATACAAGTTGACTTGAATGTTCTCCAACGCTATTTTTTTCTCTATTATATTTTATAACTAATTAATTCATTAAATCACATGTCCAAATATTTAATGATGAAACATAAAGTAAGTAAGCTAGTGACGAGAGAAGGACACCTCATTCTCATTACATAATGTGACGAGATTGAGCTGTCGTTTTGTTGTAAATATATGGTCGGGGGTCAATTATTCATATGCAGTTTTAGGTCATTTATAAAGACCATTAAAAACGTCTTTAATATTTCAACAATCTTATAATTCAATTATTAAGAAGCATCTAGATATGGATTCACATTAGAGTTCGTATTCTTTGACAGCAAATTCACATTAGACTTTTGATATATATATTGTACATTTGTAATATAGTATACGAAAATATTACTTGAAAACTGATGTTATGTGTTGCCATGATGCCATTGGTCCATGACTTTTCCACACGAAGGCCAAAGCATACTCTTATATTATATGAGTTGAGTCATTCTTTTTTCCTTTTGACGGCAAGTTGAGTAATTCAATTCTCTTGTCACTTACCGGTGATATAAGAGTTAATCTTATAAATAGTTTTCTGAAACTTAATATACTATAACAATGTAAAAGTCGTCGCTTTGTTATTTGAAGTGAAAATTAAGCAATGTTATGATATTTTTACTAATTAACTCAATATGAAAAACAAAAATCCTCTTAACTAAAACAGAAACATAAAAGACGACTTAGTTTTTGCTTTAGATCTAGACTCATAACTCAAAAAACAATTTCATTATAAACTTTTGTAGATCTTACAATTTTAAAATAAAATGTACATTAATGTTGAAAAGCAAAATCTTAAATTAGTGTATACTACTACTTTTTTTTTATCACCGTGATAGATCATTAGATCCTTAACCTCAATCCCTAGAGCCTGCTTATTGCCTTTAAGCATTGTGCAATCACTACCAAACACACTCAAAACTAAATAAATATAATTTATAACTTATCAAATAAAATAAATACTATCAAGTGTGTATGAAATCGATGACAATTTATTTATTACCTTATTACCATTTGTGTCTTGAAGTACACGTTAAGCTATTTTTATGTGTTATAAAGGCTTCTTCGTCAACCAATTACGAAATCAAGCTTTTGAAGCTTCTCAACAATGGCGGCTATTCCTTCCCACAACAACCTTCTTACCATCAACCACAAAAACTCCATAACCGGTTCTTCTTCCCTAAATACCAATTTCTCAGAAATCAATTTTCCCGCCAAATTCCGAGTAGCTACGAGAGCTTTGTCCAGAACCGACGAGTCGTCTTTATCCGCCGTGATTTCTCGCCTCGAGCGAGAAAGGCGGGAAAGACAAGGTTTATTAATCGAGGAAGCGGAAGGAGCTGGAGAACTATGGATGACGGCGGAAGATATTCGCCGGCGAGATAAAAAAACCGAAGAAGAAAGAAGACTAAGAGACACGTGGCGTAAGATCCAAGGAGAAGACGATTGGGCCGGGTTAATGGATCCAATGGATCCAATTCTTAGATCGGAGCTAATCCGTTACGGCGAAATGGCTCAAGCTTGTTACGACGCTTTCGATTTCGATCCCGCTTCCAAATACTGCGGCACCTCCAGGTTCACGCGACTCGAGTTCTTCGATTCTCTCGGAATGATCGATTCCGGTTACGAGGTGGCGCGTTACCTCTACGCGACGTCGAACATCAATCTCCCGAACTTCTTCTCGAAATCGCGGTGGTCTAAAGTCTGGAGCAAAAACGCTAATTGGATGGGATACGTCGCCGTTTCAGACGACGAAACGTCTCGTAACCGACTCGGCCGCCGTGATATCGCGATTGCGTGGAGAGGAACCGTTACGAAACTTGAATGGATCGCGGATCTAAAGGATTATTTAAAACCGGTAACCGAAAACAAGATCCGATGCCCCGACCCGGCCGTTAAAGTCGAATCCGGATTCTTAGATCTCTACACTGACAAAGACACAACCTGCAAATTCGCGAGATTCTCAGCGCGTGAACAGATTTTAACGGAGGTGAAACGGTTAGTGGAAGAACACGGCGACGACGATGATTCCGATTTAAGCATCACCGTGACGGGACACAGTCTCGGCGGCGCGTTAGCGATATTAAGCGCGTACGATATAGCGGAGATGAGATTGAATCGGAGTAAGAAAGGGAAAGTGATTCCGGTGACGGTGTTGACATACGGAGGACCGAGAGTTGGGAACGTTAGGTTTAGGGAGAGGATGGAGGAATTGGGAGTGAAAGTGATGAGAGTAGTGAATGTTCACGACGTGGTTCCCAAGTCGCCGGGATTGTTTTTGAACGAGAGTAGACCTCACGCGCTGATGAAGATAGCGGAGGGGTTGCCGTGGTGTTATAGCCACGTGGGGGAGGAGCTGGCGTTGGATCATCAGAACTCGCCGTTTCTTAAACCTTCCGTTGATGTTTCTACTGCTCATAATCTTGAAGCTATGCTTCATTTACTTGACGGGTACGTTTCCTTTTTATTTTACTTTTCATTGTTTATATATTCATGTTCATAAAAAAAAATTGGTGTTGCCGTGATTGAAGATCACAAAAATTTATAACATTGGAAAATTTTGCATAGTTGGAAAAAAAAAAATATGATTAGCCAAAAACAATAGTATATACAACCATTTATACAAAAGGAATAGTATATACTTAATTACATATTTATTGGGATGATGGGAGAAAAAAAAAAAAACAGGACAGGGATGGTATAAGATGACCCAAATCAAAGTCTTATTGATATGTTATTTTTATGTGGAACTGGAAAACGACAAAATTTTGAAGCCGTGGGATAAATAGATTGGACTAGGTGTCCAAATGATTTCTTCGACCACATTAAAATATTCAAGAAGATCAAACTAGTGAGATCACGTCTAATTTGTTTTTGCGATATGATTGAACCGAATAACACGTGAAATTAATGTCGATTTAGTCATATGATGCAACTAATCAAACACTATTGACGTTGCTTTATATTTTTTTGAAATTTTTAGGTATCATGGAAAAGGAGAGAGATTTGTGCTGTCGAGTGGGAGAGACCATGCGCTAGTGAACAAAGCGTCGGACTTTTTGAAAGAGCATTTACAAATTCCACCGTTTTGGCGTCAAGACGCGAATAAAGGAATGGTTCGGAACAGTGAAGGTCGTTGGATTCAAGCCGAGCGTCTCCGTTTTGAGGATCATCATTCTCCTGATATCCACCACCATCTCTCTCAGCTCCGTCTTGATCATCCTTGTTAATCACACGCACATATATATAATATACACATTTTCCCTAATTTGTAAATGACGCATCCATCTTTTGAAAATAAAATGTCACAATCATCTCACTTGCATGCTTTGGTCAACGTACGTTCCCTATTAATAAAACTTATTACGTTTACGAGGCGATTGGGTTGGTTACTTGGGTTAATCAAATGCAACGACTAAATTAAGTATTTTCATTGGGAAAGATTGGTTTTGATCTTGCATTTGAAATTTTCACCTATTATATATACCCCATCCTTTTCACTTTCGTTTCTCATTCACACAAAATCTTAAAAATTTCTAAAGAGTGAAACTAAGAACTACTATTTCAAAGAATGGGAGGAAAAGGCGGTAGCGGTAGCGGTGGAGGAGGAAAAGGTGGTGGTGGTGGTGGCAGTGGAGGAGGAAGAGGCGGCGGCGGCGGTGGAGGAGCGAAAGGTGGTTGCGGTGGAGGAGGGAAAAGCGGTGGTGGTGGGGGCGGAGGTGGCTACATGGTAGCACCAGGGAGCAATAGATCTTCTTACATTTCAAGAGATAACTTTGAGAGTGATCCTAAAGGTTACTTTGATAATTTGCATGGTAGTGGACAGGGTAACAAGTGAAGTGAATTTGATCTGTAATGAATAGCTATGCCATGGAGATGGTTATTATTACCAAATCTAGTATCTAATGAATAAATAAAATGAGATTTTGCTATACCTCGTCTTACTCTCTTTTGAATATATGGTACTATAAAAGAGTTCCAATATGGGTCTATATCATGCAAGAAGTGTACAATTCAGTGATTTGAACATTAAGTTGGTACGACTTATTTAGTAGCAATTTGGTTCTCACTGGCATTTTTGGGCTCTCAAGTTAATCCATTTCATTTGTTTAGTTTTGATGAACATGTCATGATATTTAATAATCACATCATCTCATTGTCATGACAAGATAAAGATAATTGGGATACCACACTGGAATTAAATAGTATTAATCTTTACTTTCAAATTACAAGAAACTAGATTCGTACCACTACTGATTCGTGTTCACACATGATTACATGAGTCAATGTTTTGGCCACGGTGAGACATAGTCAATTCTAATTGGAGGTTAAGGTTTGGTTTATTGAAACGAACATGTCTTCCCGCTACTTCGACCTCATCAATGTTTATTTTGTTAAAGAGTTTTCATTAAATAGAAATACATAGTAGGAGGAAACAATACATAACAAAAAAAAGTTTCATGACTAAGTTAGTTTTTTCTGTAATTGTTTTTTTTTGTTCGGTTAGAAAGAACTCTGGCCACTCCAAATAAACAACTGCAGAACTTGATAAAGCTTCCCTAACATTCAACAACAATTAAATAAACGAAATTGCATAAAATAATATGACTAATTCGTGAAACGAGCAGGTCTTCCCGCCTCTTCGACCTTATTGACCTCATCAACCATCTACTTGAAAATTTACTCTATTATAAATATCCGTCCTCTCACCTCTCACTTTTAAACAAAACTTAAGTTTTCTTAAAGAGTCACTAAGAACTTCTAAGATTTCAAAGAATGGAAGGAAAAGGTGGTAGCGGTGGAGGAGGGAAAGGTGGTGGTGGAGGAGGAGGAATAAGCGGCGGTGGAGCAGGAGGGAAAAGTGGTTGTGGTGGAGGGAAAAGTGGTGGTGGTGGTGGAGGAGGGAAAAATGGTGGTGGTTGTGGAGGAGGAGGAGGAGGGAAAGGAGGGAAGAGTGGTGGCGGTAGTGGAGGAGGTGGCTACATGGTAGCGCCGGGGAGCAACGGATCTTCTACCATTTCAAGAGATAAGTTTGAGAGTGATACTAAAGGTTACTTTGATAATCTCCATGGTAAAAAGTGAGTTTGGTCTTTATTGATCATCTATGGAGAATGGAGTGAAGATGGTTTACTACCAAATATATTATGTAATGAATGAATAAATGATAATTTGCTTTATTGTCTTACCCCATGTTAACTATATGTGTATTCATCAAGAGACTCTAAAACTTGTGTAATAATCAGTGATTGAAATGTAAATGTAAGATTAATTTATCAATTTGGTTCTCACTGACCATTATGGATGGGCTTTTGAATACATCCATTTCAATTGTTTGGTTTTGATGAACATGTCATGCATGATATTTAATAATCACATAATCTCCTCCTTATCAATGTTATGACAAGATAAAGAGAATGGGGGAAAGTAAACACACATGAAAATAGTTTTTAGTCTTTACTTAACAATTACAAGAAACTAGAAGGGTGAACACTTTTGATTCATGTTCTCACATGAAAATGGAAATGAGAAGACGAAAGATTGATTCTTCCTTCAGAGTGAAAGACCAGATTCTTCATCCTCCTCGAGAGATGAAGTGTAGACGAAGAAGAAAGTCCAGATCAAACCAAAGACTCCAAACAGAATCCAACCCAAGAGGTTGTTGCTTAGACCAAAGGGTAATCCTGTTCCTTCTGTTGACATCCTCTCATCAACCAAAGCCATCGCGGGATTGCTCATCACCGCCGTCAAAGCAGCTGTTGCTGCAGCTGAAACTCCAGCCCCCATGACTGAGACGTTTCCTTGCTTTGTCTCCATTGAACATCTCACTCCTCCCTTCTTCTTACCCATTGGAGGCAAACCTGAGCAAACAATAGTTAAACTGGTTACAATCAACATTTGTTTATTGTTGATTCTCCACTAAACTAAAGTTTGGTCTAAAATCACACTCTCATTTACACAATACTTCTATTATTAATGTTTGGTTCTGACTACAATCAAACCTTTAGATCAAAATTGTTTCTTGACTTCTTGTTGATTCACCACCAAACTAGACTTATCTCTATACATGTTTTCAAAACCACTCAACAAATATAAGCAAACAAAGATCTTCTTCACTTTGCACATAACCAGAATGAATTTCTACTAAAAGATGAGATCTGAGAAAGATCAAGGAAGGCTTTTTTACCAAGAACAGGAGCAGAGATGGCGACGGTAGGCTTGAGAAGGAGAGCCGGACGAGCGGCGGAGACGGTGGAAGCGGAGGCAGTAAAGCTAGCCATTTCTCTATTTGCTTCCCCTAACGACTGAGAGACTCTTCAATTGATTTTTTGTTTGTTCTGTTTGTGTTCTACAGCAACAAGAACACTTTTAATTTCTTTGCTTGTGTTGGCTTTTGGATCAAACATAAATATGTGGTGGATAAAAAATCTGTTCGAACCAACACAAGCCATCTAACTTGGATATGCTTCTATCCATACTCCACCAATCGACGCCCTCCACGTGTCATATTTCATCTCTTTCCCTCCAACACAATCTTTTTCTCTCTTCTCTACTGATACATCATAATAAACTGCATCCAGATTGCAATATATAACAACCCAAAGAACGAACAACACCTATGTTGCTGTGAACTATATCTGATATTCTGCTCTGAGAATTTTGTGTGTTGTGTCAAAAAGAACAAAGATTTACACAAGAAATCGTTTAAAGAATGAAGCTAATTATAACATTTTGGAAAGAAGAAAAGAATCGAATTGAATCTAAGTTTTGTGGTAACTTGTTTCAAAAAATCAATCGTGAATGTTGCACCGTTGTAAGTGAGGGTGATGGTAAGGTACATGTATGTTCCAGTAGCGCTTGTACTTGTCTATACCGATGTCCAGCCATGGTTTCATGATCCCGTCGTAGTGTATAACCGCTGCTTGTTCGATGTCGCTTGCCCTGAGTCCTGATTCGTGACCTAACCCACCCACGTTCCATCTCTTTTCCAACGGAAACGTTTGCCCGAAAAAAGTCAACCAACCTACTGGCAATCCCCCTGCTTTCCACAGATGTCCTTTTACTCCCTGCAACCAAAACAACAATTTCACAACATACACATATGTAAGATGTTCTATTGACGGACATAAGCCACATTAACCATTTTGAATTCAAAACTCATCAAGGTAACAGTGTGAATTTTTGATGCAGAGAACTAAAAGGTGATAAAATGTTGTACCAGGTCGAAGTATTTCAGGTATACAGAAGTCAACTCCTGTCTTCTCCATTCTTCGAGATCAAATAGATTCATCCCGAATGCCCAAGTGCAAGCCTTGGGATCAAATTTCTGAGAAACCCATGCATCTGAGAAATTAATGAATGAGTCCATCGAACGATATGAAGGATCACCTTCAAGACAAGTCTCTACAGCTCCAACAACTTTCCCCGTCATATCAAGGCTCCACAGTCTAGTTAGATCCCTTTGCACTACTACATCATGATCGAAGAGTACGATCTTGTTTAGACCTGGGAAGATATCTGGGAGATAGAAGCGTGCATGGTTGAGCGCTGAAATGATTCTTGGGTCACTTGAATTTTGCTTCATCAGCAATTCAGCATGGTACAATGGCAGGACATTCATTTCATCAATGTTTAGGATTTGGATTGAAGCTCTGCCACTTGGGTTTAGTAAAAACCACATTGAGATTGCTGGGTAATTGAGTGAATCTGTCACCACATGGAATACTATTTTATCCGGTTCCTGCAAGCAGTAATATCATTTGTTAAAAGACATGTGGCTTCAGCAGAGATTCGGAAAAGAGCATTAAAAACACAAGTTTGGATCGGGAATCTTGCATTAACAAGTTTAAGATGCTTGCAACATGATTTAAAATGATACCTGAGTTTTGAATTAACAAGTGTAAGATGCTTGCAATATGGGGCATAAGTTTTGAATCATGAAAACATAAAACAATGCAAGGTTTCTCAACTGTAATTTAAAAAAAGATAAAGTTATTCACTGAACAAAGAGCACACAAAATGTAACTTCCTTTTCCTAGTTTCATAACTAGACAATATCCTATATATGGTACTAACCACAGTAGAAGCCTAAAGCATTTGTCCAGATATCAAATTCAGGAGTATAAAGGAACTGAACCACAACATGTTGAAAGAAAGAGAATAAAGGTGAAACATTTACCTTTGATGAGGAGATTGTAGAGTTAACAACAACCGAAGAGGCCAAAACATTGTCAGAGAAGACTACGTAATGGTAGAGATCAGGATCATTATAACTTTGTTGCAAAAGCTGCCTTTTTTCGTGATCCAGGGTAAAATATTCTGTTGTCAACCGCATTGAGAGACAATGAAGCCCTTTTGGGGTAGTCCTTGCTGCAAGCTGCATTAAATATGCTGCTTGTTTCTTCTGCGCCCGAGCTTGTTCTTCGGTTTTATAAGTCATGGCTTGGAGTTTGGTAGCAATGGCAGGGCAGTTGTGAAAGGCACGGCTGACCTTGTATAACGCAACTTCCATGGCCTTCAATCTGTTAGGAGAGCTGAAAAGAAACAAAACATTTATGTATGACTCTTCTAAATTAACACAATATTCATTAAGATTTAGCTTCATAAGTAAAGGCCAAAACTTTTTACAGGATGGAACAGGACTCCCTTTGAATCAATCAGCTGTGCTCACCTCTTTGGCAAATATTTATCCTTGGTAGTATCACCAGTAGCCCGTTCCAGCTCTTTCGTTCGAACTCTCAACTCCTTTACGATTTGGGAGTTATTCCCAGGTAGGGCCAAATTCAGATAGGCTTTCGCTTGGATAATTTTGTCTCTGATCTCCTTTACCCTCTCATCTGTTGCTCTTTCAAGTTGAACCCTTGTATTCTTTTCACTCTTACTTGAAGGGGGTCGGAATTCCGTTTTATGATTAAGTTGAATATCTCTTGCTGAAATTTTCACCTGAGACAGGAAATGGAACATACATTACAAAATTAAAGCATATGCTATGACTATCTGGATGCAAATTCTAAATTCGATTTTCTATTAACAAGTGTTAGCAAATCCCATTGAAGAAAGTGTCCTGTGATTTGACAAAAAGATACTAGAATTCTCATAGTCAATTGCTTCTAACTAATCCATAATCAAGTTCCTTTTATCTTCAAATCAACTGGATTAAACTACGTACCTCCGCATTCGAGCTTACTGTGGTTTTCTGTGAAACTGCTTGTTCCTCCTTTGGTTTGTGATTATTTCCTGAAATACATGGTATCTAAAGATAAGAAAGCTTCCCCGATAATGACAACAAAACAAAATAACACAAGATCCGAAATATATTACCCTTATCAACTTCTGAGAGAAAGTTTTTTTGGTCTCCCTCATTAGACTGCACAGTATCATTACTTTTATCAGAGGAATTTGACAAAACCACAGAATTAAAATCTCGATCCTGCAGAATACGTTTAGGCTCCTTCAAGCCTTCTTCGTCCTGAATTACAAAGCAACCACACTTCAACAAAATGAATGCTTAAACAAAGTTTATGGAATGCTTAAACGAACAGAACCTGTTCAATAGCAGTAAGTCTAAGTTCATCCTCGGTCTTATCTGTCTGCAGAATAAAAGTAGCAGCATCTCAGTTGTGCATTCTCGAGAAAATGAATAGGATAATACGCAACGCTACGATATAGAATCATTGCACAATCAAACAGCAATACTGAAGAGTTCCTGGTGAGGATTAGAACAGAAGGATCTAAGCTCAGGATATACGTACAATGTCGGATAATTCTTCAATGAATTCTCCTCTATCTGCCAGAAAACAATCAATAGACAAAATCAAAACAGCTTTCAGAAGCGTAATCCAAAAGCTGAGACTAAATCAAACAAAGGTAAATCCAGTAACGAATTCCAGAAATCTAATCAACGCAATCTGCAATCAAGTAACAACTCTTCACTATACTATCGCCATATCCATCAATCTAACATCCCTGAGACCAAAATTAGAAAGCGAATTGAAGAAACCGCAGAAGTAGAAGAAGCTCACCGACGGAAGTGATGCTCTTGAGCCGATTCGAAACGAAAACAATCGGAGCTAAAACAGATAACAATAGCAGCGAGAGGATCAGAATCCTCTGCCAACGACGAACTTGATTCATCAATGTGCGTAACTTCTCAGAGAACGCTTCATATATTTTATCTCCGTTGCGCTTTAATCGTTCTCCACGAAGAAGAAGAAGCACATTCCCAGAGGGAAGAACACAGATCTCGGAGATTCTCTGCTTCTTCAACAAGCAATTGAAGAAAACGATGAGCAGATTAGGGTTTTCAGATTCTTCTGCAATAGGATTCGATAAATGCGAGAGTCTGTTTCTACGATTTCATATCTGGAGATTCAGAGCTTCCTCGTGCATGTTTAGAGACTTCTGCTCTTTTATTTTTTTTCGCTTAACTCAGATTTTTTAATATTTATAAATCAATGTATTTATTTGATTTTTATACGGAGAGGATTAATGTTGAGATACAGATATAGTGCGGCGCGGTGTACATGTGCTAGCAAAATTACTAGTTTACTAAGATTTGACTTCTTTTGATTGGCTTAGTGGAAATTCTCCCAAGCCACCATAGATGTTTTGACACGTTGATAGAATGTACTGTCAATGATTTTCAAGAGTGGGAAATTCACAGCTTTGTACTTTGGAGTTTGGAGGAACAACTGGAATGTTTGAGGTCGAATTTGGGAATTGAAATTTTTAACCCCTGGATGAGTTTATATTTGATTGATCTCTCTATTATGGGGTGTTGAATGTTATTTACAAAAAAAAAATAGTCATTGTTTTATGGACGAATAAATTATCTACTTGTCGTTTTTTTACCGAATAACGCATAAATTAGATTCAATACGGATAATTCCTAAAATAAAATAAAAACGGTTAGTTCTTCTAACATACGTTACTATAACAAACGTACTTGACGAGTTGGCATAAAAATGTATTTCTACTGTTTTAAAAGTAACGTACGATTCGTCTTGCATACTGTGACGAAATATGTAAATTCTTTTGTCGCTTAGTGATGATGTGAATTATTTTGATTCATAAAGTAGAAACTCGATACATACCTATTAACTAAACATGTATTATGTTGTGATTCATTTTTGCCTAACAAATAAAATTTATTAGCAAGAACCATTAAAATTTCATACTAATTTTGGATACTAAAATGTTAGATTGATATATAAGAAAAGTATATACTCAAAAAGATTTAACAATTTACCAATATTTAGTATTGGAATCAGTGTAGTGTTTGTTAGTACATGCTTTTCTACATTTAGAAACAGTTAAATTATAATTGCAAAAGGAAGCAATATTGAGGTATTAATAAGGTTTTACACTTTTACTTCAGCTAGCTTTGAATTTTAGAAGTTTTATGGACTATTAAATTATCTACTTGTCGATCTTTCATAAAAACTGTTGGCTCTTGCGAGAGATATGTGACCTTCCAATTGATCGCGAAGTGATAAGATGTATTCGATTTTTTCAGCTTATGCCATTTTTACAACTTTTCGGAAAAATGTTTCAAAATATCCATTATGAATTTGACATCCAAGTTATAAATTAGATAAAATTTACTTGAGATAACATATGGACATATAGATTTTACTTATTTATTAGAGTTCATTAACGAAAAATTATTGAGTTAAATATAGACATCTTTAAACTCGTTAATTTTAAAAAGAAATAATAAACAATATATATATATATATAAATATTTTATTTTCAAATTTTATTTATTTAAAGGGTTTTAATTTTTATTAACAGTTATAATATTTATGATTGTTTCCGGTTACTTTGATGCTATTTTCTCGTAATTCCCTTTTGTACATATATATTTAGAACCAAAAATTCAATCATTGAGAAGCATACTCTCTGTCAAGTGTAATTGATTCCTCCTCTTCATTTTTTAATTCTTCATTTCTTAAGTTTTATTAATTAATTGACTCACCTCTTCATCTTGTTTATTTCCAAGTAATTTTCCTAATGATGTCAATAAACAAAAATAAAAAGATTAAAATCACGCAATATCAGTAAAAAAGGAGAGAGGGTTAAATCGGTGGTGGACTTTGCAGCCCTAAACCATTGTTTCGCCTCGGAAAAGCCCATTTACACAATTGGGAAATAAATAAAAACAGAGTAAAGAAAGGAACGTCTTTTACTCTTTACGGTATCGCTCGCTTCTCTTCTTTCTCCTCAACACGAAGACCCCTCTTGCCTCTTTATTAGAGAGACCCCTTCCTTCTTCTTCTTCACCTTCACCTTCTTCCTCGATTCAGATCGTCTCCTCCTCTGTTTTATACTCACCCTATTCCTTCGAATCTCTCTCCATTTTTATCCCCAGATTCTCCCTTCTTCAACCTCGTCGACTCTTCTTCATCACTCTATTTCTTCCGATTGAGACTTCTTTCACTCTGATTTTCTTCGACCCTTTACGGATATATTCGGTCTTGAGTCTCCATCGGATTTGGATTTGAATGTAGGTATCTCGCACGAGAGTTGTTGTTTAACGTAAATCTGGGTTCTTTTTTTTGGTGGGTCGTTGTTTTTCTTCTACATGCAGTTTTGGGGATAGTACGTGCGATTCATCGATCAATCCTCGTTTAGATAGACATCAAGGATTTAAAGGAGTCGTTAAGAGAGCAATGGAAGGAGACATGGTGGCTAAAGTGAAGAGAGAAACGGTGGTGGCATGCATGACTTGTCCTCTCTGTGACAAACTCCTCCGTGACGCCACTACCATTTCAGAGTGTCTTCACACGTGTTAGTTCCTCTTTCCCCTTCTCGATTTACGTTTCGATTCGATTTTACCCGGTTTCTAATTTTCGCAATTTCTCGTCTTTATCGTCTTCTTTGATTGGTTCTCTGTTGTGTTTTTTTTTTCTTCCTCTTGCTGATTTGGATTGAATATCTGCATGATTCTTGTTGTTAGTCTCGTATGCCACTTATGATCTCCTCTATGTCTCAGTCGATTTGATGAAACTCGAGTCAATGAATAGTTTTGTTTGGTTTTCTCAACTAAAGTAATAGTTGTTGTTGAGCAGAATTTGTAATCTTTGTTTACATTTAGACTGCAAGAATCCTCCTTTATTCGTCTCTTTAGGTAAAATTTGTGAGTGTCTTCTTCTTCGTCAAAGATGGTTTGGTCAAACTCATGACGTCCAAATTTGGTTTTGGCTAATCATGTTGTTAGTTAGATTCAGTTGCTTTGTTATATCCAACTTGTAAGTTTTGTGTTAGGAAGTTCGAGTAACAAGTGCTTTAATCTACTCTCATCGGTTTAATGTAAGTTAATATTTGGATTAAGTAGCATTTATCAGCCTCTTTCTTCTACATGATATTATACAATTAAGACAGTTTAGATCATTTTCTGTTTGGAATGGCTTAATTTATTTCTTTTAACATACAATCCAGATTAGTAGTGAGTTTTCTGCATGTTGAAGTATTTGCTGATCTCTGTAATTTATTCAAATTTAGTTTATATTCCTTTTGGAGTCTAAATCAATCTACCATTCCAAGCTTTACACAACCAATTCTTTGTTACCGTTTACGGAGAAATATACCTTGTTACTCTGTAATTATTTTACTCATTCCATCTGATTTTAAAAAGGTAAATGTTAACAGTTCGGTTCCGTTGTACAACTGACCAACTGCTTATCTCAATTTAATAAAATTTTCAGAACGCCCTGCAGAATCTCTTTTTGAGTTACTGCAGTGCCAAAATTAGGTGTTAAATGCTTCACGGTTTTGTTTCTGGGGATGAATGCAGTATCCCCATCAAATTTGTGATTCCATCTCTTTTGTTTAGGTTGGTAGCTATGGATTTTCTTGATTTTAAAACCAAACAGTATGATGCTCATTAACCACTTGTCTACAAGCTTCTGCCATGACAACTAATATAACTTGATGCAGTAGAGACCATACCAATTATCGGCCTTGCTATAATGGATTTGGTGGAAGGAGTCCGATAATCTAACTTGCATCTAATAAATTCAAACTTGGCAGCGAGCCAACTTGCATTGAACCTCAAACATTATGCTATTCATTCTTTACTTAAACTTTTGATCTGAGAAATTGTTTGTTTTTATGTAAGTTGGTCGCCTTTATTACAAAAGATTTTGTTCTTACTTGATAGTTACTATCTATTGAAATGAAACAAGTTCTTATATCACTTTTATGCAGTTTGTAGGAAATGCATTTATGAGAAAATCACAGAGGATGAGATAGAGAGCTGTCCAGTATGCGATATTGACCTCGGGGGTACCCCACTGGAGAAACTAAGGTAAGTTCTTCTTCTTCTTTATTCCTTACACAATTTTCTCCTCGGTCTTGGTTTAGCAGTGATTCCTTGTATAGACTGTTAGAAGCCTTTTGGCTCTTACTGTTGATGAAACGAAGTTTTCTTACATAATGCTGAAAAGTTGTACATGATTATGCTGAGGTGTGCCACATATGGAAGGTTCTTCCGTAATTTTTGTGGCATAGTGTGAAGTTAATCAAGAAAAGTCATTTCGATTCAGAAGCAGTTATGACCTGAATATGTTGGCTAGTTTAATACTTTCGCTGACACCAACAATTTTTTGTTAGAACCTGAAACAAATCTCTTTAGTACTACACTCTCTCTTACTAGTTGGTCACCAGTAAGAGCTTTGTTGGTGGCGAACTTATTCATTTTCTAAAGAACCACTCTTATGTATTTATTTTAGGCCTGACCACATTTTGCAAGACTTGAGAGCCAAATTATTTCCTCTAAAACGTAAAAAGGAGAGAGCGCCTGAAGTTGTGTCCTCCATCTCATTACCTGCAAAGAGGAAGGAGAGGTCTATCTCGTCTTTGGTGGTAAGCACACCCAGGGTTTCAGCACAAGCTGGTACAACAGGAAAAAGAACAAAAGCTGCTACGAGAAAAGATGTAAGAGGTAGTGGTTCATTCACTAAGAGAACAGTGAAGAAGGAAGAAGAATTTGGAGATGATCATGTAGAGAGCGCAAGCTCGCCTGAAACACTTAAAAAGTTTACTCAGAATAAAAGACAGGTAAAGAAGGTGATCATTGCAGTTCTCTCTTTACCTTTATGTTTTACTTTTTCTCTTTACCAAGTCCAAACACAACGTTATGACTGATTATGGTCTTTATATAGTTCCCCATACATTTATTTATTTATTAATTCTTTTTTTGCAGTCTTCATATGCAAATCCTAACCAGTCCCTCTCTAATCGAAGAAACAAGGATGTTGATGAACCATGGGATTCCAAATTACATCTTTGGAAACCTCTAAATTTTCTTGTGGATGTGGCAAACGGAACAAAGGACCCAAAATCTGAGCTTGGAAACGCATCCCACAATGATGTTCAGGGGAGTAAAACCAAAACAAAGGATCATAAAAGAAAGTGTAAACTCGAGGAAGAGATCAGCAATAACGGTGATCCTACAACATCAGAAACTGCTACACTTAAACGAACGCGTCGGACTCGTCGCAAAAGGTCATCTACTTTTGGTGATTCTAGAATTCCACTGTTACCAGGTGCAGCAAGCCTAAAACAGGAGAGGAGAAACGGTCATGTTTGGTTCTCACTTGTAGCGTCAAGTAATCAGTGAGATTCCTGTTCTGTATCTGAGACTCTGAGTACTTCTGATATTCAATATTTTCTGTGTCTTTTCATTTCTATCTCTTAGTGACACGGCTTTACTGGTTTCAGGGAAGGAGAAGCATCATTGCCTCAGATTCCAGCAAACTACTTGAGAATAAGGTAAGTTGTTCTTTTTGCTTTGCTCTGTTTCTTGTCACTAAGTTTTTATATGTCAACTGTGAAGTCTGTGATCAAATATTACTTATTATTGCATTGATGGCTTTGAATTCGATTTCGCAGTTGTTTTACCCGAGTTTCCATGTCATGTTTGTTTTCTGTGGTATACGTTTCTTGATAAAGCCTTCTTCTTTTTTGGCCCATCACACCTAATCCTTGACTGGGAGGTGTCTATTTTCTTGTTTGGGAGAATTATATTGTGCCAGAGTTGATCCCCTGTCTCATTATATGGTAGGGATGGAAATATTCCAGTTTCTTTTATCCAAAAGTACCTCATGAGGAAGCTTGATCTCAAGAGTGAAGATGAGGTAAGCAATCTTATCTTATGCAGTGGCTACTTTTCTGTTTTATATGAGGTATCCACTCGGTCTAATATGGAATCACATAGACCGTAGTTCTATACATTGGTTCAAGTCTTGTGCTTATCAATATGACTGTAAGGTCCCCATAAATGTTTAAACTAAAGTTAACTCTCCCTTTTATTTCCGACTTGTGTACCGGGTGATATCTTATGATCTGGGACTTTTTCGACCCACCGGTGTTGAACCTTAACTACTCTATGTTTTTTTTTTGTAAACAGGTAGAGATAACATGTATGGGAGAACCAGTGATCCCAACGTTGCAGCTTCACAGCTTAGTAGACCTATGGTTGGAAACAACTTCTAAGCATCAAAGAGTCGCTGCGTCAATAGGTTCATCTGCAAAGGAATTTGTAATGGTGCTAGTTTATTCTCGGAAGCTCCCTGAATGCAACAACTAAAGAGCTATTCATTGAATCTTTTCTAGACCGAGAAGAAAGAAAAGTGCAGGAGCAGTGGAATGTCTTGTGTAGAAAGAAACTTAGCAATTTATATTTATTTAATTGTAATCTTAAAATTTGAAACATTGGTGTGAGACAGACACTTTGTTTGTTTATCCAAGAAGATTCAAAAATGGCTTTTTAAAGGAGATTGTGTCCTTTTTGGATATTTGAATGTATGATTAGGATAATGTTGTCATTTCTATAAATATTTGTTTCCTTGTTTGGACTAAATGGAGAAGTACACGGAATCCTTGTGAATCGAATGACTTAGCCATTATTGAGAAGTCAAAAGAAAAATAACCAAAAAAAAACTTGTGAAGTGTACCTTTAATACAAGAATTAAAGAGAGATGTATAAAAGTTTTCTAACAATTTTGTTCACCAAAAAAAAAAGTTTTCTAACAATTTTTAATACAAAATGCAAAATTAAAGATGAATTTTCTTATTTCTTTTTTTAAAACATAATTTTGAAGAAATTTGGTTGTCTTTTTGCATTTGTTTCTAGATATTTCTAAACTGTTGGGAAATAAAAAAATTTGCACACAAAACATAGTTAAATTCACGTGGTATTTATAGAGATTTACTTCAACCAAATTTGGATTTTGGGTCATTGTTTTATGGACGGATAAACTATCCATTAGTCAAATTTCCACAAAAATAATATGTGAATTAGATTCGACAAGGCTAATTCCCCCACAACATACGATACTAGAACAAACGTACTTGACTACTTGACGTAACAATGTTTCTCTTACTGTCTTGAAAATAACATATAACTCGTTCATCACCAATTTTCTTGTACATGATTGATTAAGTGTGTAAGCATCTTTTTCGATTAATGATGATGATGTTAATTGGAGAAACAAATTTTTCATAAATTCCCTTATAGACAAAGTCTTATAATTTTGTTAAATTCCGCATATATTTTACCAAAACTTTGTCGAATGGAAAGACACGTCAAATGTGCTAATTAGAAACTGTTGTATTGAGATTTCAAGAGGAATCAATAATAAGGTACTACTAGGGTTTTATTTCAATTAGGTTTGAATCTTGGGTCATTGTGACGAATAAATTATCTACTTGTCGATTTTCTACAAAAAGCACACATGAATTAGATTCAACGTGGCCAATTCATCTAACATATGTTACTAAAACAAGCGCAATAGACGAGTTGGCGTAATTTTATTTTATACTATCTATAAAGTAACGTATGATTCGTCTATCACCAATTATCTTGTAAATGATGGTAAAATGTCTAAATTCGTTTGTCGCTTAATAATGATGATGATATACGTTACTTTAATTAAAAAAAGCGAATTTTCGATAGATACTCTATTAACTAAGCATGCACATATCACGTTGTGATTGATTTATGCCTAGTAAATAAAATTTATCTCCAGCAAGAATAATTGAAACTTCATAACTAATTTTGAATGCTAAAATGTTAAATTGATATATGGGAAACAAGTTATGATACTCAAGAAGTCACCAATATCTAGTATTGGAATCGCTGTGGTGTTTGTTTGTAGATATTTTTCTACATTTAGCAATGTATTACATTATGATTGCAAGAGGAAGCAATATTAAGGTATTAATAAGGTTTTTACTTTTACCGGGTTAGAATTTTGGGTTTGTTTATTGGATGAAGAAATTATCCACTTGTCGATCTTTCATAAAAAGCACACGTGAATTAGTTTCGACATAGTTATATAGTTCTCCTAATATACGTTATTTGAACAAGAATACTTGACTAGTTGATGTAACGATGTTTTCTTAACGTTTCAAAAGTAACGTACGATTCTTCCATAACCAAATGTCTTGTATATAATGGTAGAATATATATTTTGTTTTGTCGCCTAATGATTATGATGTGCGTTACTTTAATTTAGAAAGCGGACTATTTAAAAACTGCTATATTGAAACCGCAAGAGAAAGCAATAGTAAGGTATTAATATGGTTTTACTTCAGCCAGATTTAAACCACCAACAATACTTTAAACCATTGGTCGATCTTTCACCACAAAAACCACACGTGAATTAGATTCGGTGTGGCTAGTTCCCTAAACATACGTTACTAGAACAAGCGCACTTGACTAGTTGGCGTGACGATGTCTTTCTTACTAATTTAAAAGTAACGTATGATTCGTCCATTACCAATTGTCATATACCTAATATAAAATATAAATTCGTTTGTCGCTTAATAATGATAACATGCGTTACTTTATGTTAAAAAGCCAATTTTCGATAGATTTTCTATTAATTGTAACGTTATAATTCATTATACATAACAAAAAAAATCTTCAACAATAATATATTGAAATTTCATAACTAATGGATGCTAAAATGTTAGATTAATAGATAGAGAAAACTTATAATACTCAAAACATTTAACACCAAAATTTCCAATATCTAGTAATGGAAATGTAATGTTTGTTAGTATATAAATTTCTGCATTTAGCAACACTTATGCTTAAAAACACATCATTGATCCGTAGAATAAAAAGACACCTCAAGTGTACTAAGTAACCGTTAGAAACTGCGTAAAAAAGTTTGGTACCACTTTTTCTTTTACTTTTTTTGTTTTGTCAAGTTACTTATCAAAAACTTGGAAATTAACTTTCTCTCTTTTTTTTTAAACTCGTGAATAACAATGAAACATTCGTATATTTTTATATCATAAAAGAAAACAATACGGTATTATATGAACAAAAAAAACTTAAAGATAAAAGAGGTCAACAAAATGTCCGAAGTATGATGATGCTAAGTTTGATTAGTTATCTTTTTTATGTCAGAGAACAATTAAATTTGTTTTATTATTATACTAAAAGAAGAAAAACCTAAACTGCAAAAATAATAATTACGACCCGAGTCTTCGAGTAGGACCCACCTCTGAATCTGTGACAGACGCCGGTTTCGTTCTCTCTCTCTCCTTTTTTTCCTCTCTTTGCTTTTCCAAAAAATAAAGTTGTCTTTTTTTATTTATAATAAAATGATTTGTTGTTTCACAGTGTGTTGTTTGTTTTGGGGTAAAAAAGAAAATCATAAGGATGCTTTCAATATTTGTTTTGTTTTGGTTGAGTGATTGCTGAAGCCAACTTAAAAGAGAGAGAAGAGAAGAGTGACTCTGTGTGTGTGTGCAAGAAAGTCTTCTCTTTCACACCTTTCGTTTTCTCGAACCTCTCCTTTAAAGATGGTGGAGGAATCTTGGGTTTGACAACTCATTAACACTGACCCTCTTTTTAGCTCTACAAGCATCCAAGGAACCCCTCTTACTTTTCCCTCTTCTTCATTCCCTCTCTCTCTATATCTCCCAATTCCTTCTCTTTTTTTAACCTTGATCTTCTTCTTATAAGAGACTCAGAGCTGTTCTTCAAGATGGGATTGTGTAAGCTTGAAACTTGACTATCTGGGTCTCTCCCATTTTCTGTTCTCTTTTGTATTCTGAGTGAAAGTTTTGTTTTCTGGGGGAAAAAATTAGGGTTCTTAGATGGAGGAGATAGAAGGAACAAACAGAGCAGCTGTTGAGAGTTGTCATAGAGTTCTTAATCTTTTACATAGATCACAGCAACAAGATCATGTTGGTTTTGAAAAGAATTTAGTATCTGAAACTAGAGAAGCTGTGATTAGGTTCAAGAGAGTTGGGAGTTTGTTAAGCAGTAGTGTTGGTCATGCTAGGTTTAGAAGAGCTAAGAAACTTCAGAGTCATGTCTCTCAAAGTCTCTTACTTGATCCATGTCAACAAAGGACAACAGAAGTTCCATCATCATCTTCTCAGAAAACACCGGTACTCCGGTCTGGTTTCCAGGAATTGAGCTTGAGACAACCTTCAGATTCACTCACTTTAGGGACTCGCTCTTTTAGTTTAAACTCAAATGCTAAAGCTCCTCTCCTTCAGCTTAATCAGCAGACAATGCCTCCTTCGAATTATCCTACTTTGTTTCCAGTACAACAACAACAACAACAACAACAACAACAACAACAGCAGGAGCAGCAGCAGCAGCAGCAGCAGCAACAGCAACAGTTTCATGAACGGTTACAAGCTCACCATCTTCATCAGCAACAGCAGCTACAGAAACATCAAGCTGAGCTTATGCTTAGGAAATGCAATGGTGGGATAAGTTTGAGTTTCGATAACTCTAGTTGTACTCCAACTATGTCATCCACTAGGTCCTTTGTTTCTTCACTTAGCATAGATGGTAGTGTTGCTAATATAGAGGGAAAGAACTCCTTCCATTTTGGGGTTCCTAGTTCAACTGATCAGAATTCACTACATTCTAAGAGGAAATGCCCCTTGAAAGGAGATGAACATGGAAGCTTAAAATGCGGGAGCTCTAGCCGATGCCACTGCGCTAAGAAGAGGTCAGTTCCATATTTTTGTTTCGTTTTCATAGCCTCTCTTTACTAAGATGGTGTAGTTAATCTGATTGGGAAATTGACAGGAAACATCGGGTTAGGAGATCGATTAGAGTACCGGCTATAAGTAACAAGGTTGCAGATATCCCTCCTGATGATTATTCATGGCGAAAATATGGTCAGAAGCCCATCAAGGGCTCTCCTTATCCCAGGTATACACTTCTTGATCATATTTTGTTATGTTAAGAAGTGATAAAGATTGATGTCACATGCAAAGAACCATCCTTTTAACATTAAGGCTTTTGAGTTTTGATGAGAAAAAAGAGTCTAAAAATGGCTAAGAGATGACACAAGTAAGATGAGTCCTTTTAAGGAAGTGTTGTATTGGATTTTTGTGTGCAGAGGATATTACAAATGTAGTAGCATGAGAGGTTGTCCAGCGAGGAAGCATGTTGAGAGATGTTTGGAAGATCCGGCAATGCTTATTGTTACTTATGAAGCAGAGCATAACCACCCGAAATTGCCATCTCAAGCTATAACAACTTAACTCTCGTTTATCTTTGCGGTCCAGCATAAACCTTCTCATGTATGTTGTTCTCTTTTGTGCGCGATGATCGGCTTTGGGGTTGCTGCAATGTTGTGATATATGGATCGGGGTAAGTGCTTTTGTTGGGGTGGATTTGCTTGTGAGAGTTTGCTGCAATTGTTGGATTTTGAGCTATATATGGGGTAAATGTAGGATTGGTCAAGACTCTTTTTCTGTTTCTCAAGTTTATTGGTCTTAATGATTAAAAGTTTAATGGTTTGTTTCTGGCTATGTATCTTTTTTTTCTTCTCAAGTGGCTTTTTCTTTTATGATTGGTACTGTTAGAATTTGGAGATTGTTGCTAAGTAACTTAATCATTTAGCAAGGTAGCTTAAATCTAAGATGATTAGGGATAAAGAATATTGGATTCTGTTCTGAGTTTAGAGAATATTGGATTCTGTTCTGAGTTTAGAGAATATTGAATTCATGTATCAAGCATAATGAATGAAACTTATTTTAAGACAAAATTGAGTTTGAGATTCCATTTTAGGAATAGACAACAAGTCTACAAAGTGCTCACTTATGTACTAATATAAGAATTCACTAAGTTAGTAAACCTATCATTAATCCCGAAAATGTTAAGTAGTTTGATGAAAATCAGAAGTATGCGTAAAATAATAACAAAGAATGAGAAAATCTGACACGTTTAAGCGCATTTTTGGTAAATTTAATCTGAATATTCATCTCATTCTTTTTTAAAGAACACTTACACTAATTACATTCCCTTTTCTTCTCCATTTATCATGTATTTTATATAATATTCTCATCTAAAAGATCATTCTCATTAATAGTATAGATTATTTAAAAGTGGGTGTTGAAACCTACAAAATAAAATTAAAACACATTTCAAAACTTTAAAATGGATGTCTCTTACATATGTAACAGAAATCACATTGTCCAACTATCTACTATACTTATGTGAAAAAAACATACATATGCCCAAAATTGTTATCAAACCAAAATGTTCTGGAAATAGCCCATTGGACATCTATTTATAAAATTGCATACACTTTAGCTAAAAAAAAGTACTTCAGTTTGTTGTTAGAATATTCAAATTCAAGAATTATTTTTGAAAGAATTGTGTGCAGAATATCAAAGAAATTTTGAAATAATTCAGAATTGTGTACACAATATCAAAAAATCCATTTCGAAAATGCTTTGTACACTTGTGTTTTGGCTTGTATTTTTATTTTAAAAGTATGATATGTAAAATAAATAGGAAGTGTAGGATTATTCTTTTTCTTGTCTAATAAAAAATAAAAAATAATCATATGCATTTATGAAGATAATTAAACTTTTAAATACTTTTTAATATTTCATACATATTATCCATTTCTCATTCCAAAAAAAGAGTTTAATTCTCAGTTTCAGAATAAAATGTGGGCCTTATACAGATTTAGTTGGCCCATTAATGTACAGGTGACAATAATCCACCAACTCGTTTCTCCTGACACAAAAAATATCTCATCATGTCTTCTTCTTCGTATTCGTGTCTCTCATTTCCTTTTTTGACTCTTCTTTCCAAAAAGGATTAGATCTGACTCACTATTACGTGTCACGCACAGTTCATTAGGTACGCTCGGAAAATTTTATCCACACATCTAAATATCTGATTTATGATCAAATCACCCATTTTTATTTTTCCTTTTGTAGCTTCTCAAATCTTTTGTCTTTATTCGATTTAAAAGTTGATGTACTCTGCATCTGATTGTTTTGCTCGTGTTTTATTACCACGTTGTGGTTGAAATTTGACGGCGGAAGTTCATGGTGGGGTATGAAGCCAGTTGGATTCAGATTTTTTTGCCAAGTTGATTGCTTTCTAGCTGATTCATTGAAAATAACGTTCCTTTTTAAAAACCCATTTGTTATCATTGTCTTCTCAAAACGTATGATCTGGTTTTTCAAAAGTGAGTCTGGTTGAGTTCTATGTGTTTGTGAAAATGTCTCAATGAGTGAAATTTTGTTTCTTTTTATGTTTTTAGTGTCTTTGTCTTTGGTTATATAGATGTTGATGGCTTGTGGGTTTGGAAATATTGTAGGTGAAGGCAAGAGATTTTATGAAGAAAGATGGTTGCGGCGAAAGAGAACAAGTTTCTGACAGTGGCACCTTTTGAGTGTGCTTGGAGTGATGATCTGAAGTTCCGGGAAGCGGGAAGAGGTTGTGTTGCGTTTGATGCGTTTGCTCACAATGATGTCACGGTGGTGTTTAGAGAGAATGTGGGGACTCAACATTACCATTATAAGAAAGATAATAGTCCTCACTACATTGTTATCATTGGTAGCAATAGGAATCGTAGGTTGAAGATTCAGGTAGATGGAAAATCTGTGGTCGATGAGGAAGCTTCTGATCTTTGTCGTTGTTCTTTGGAGTTTCAGAGTTACTGGATTAGTATCTATGATGGGTTGATTAGCATTGGTAAAGGTCGGTATCCGTTTCAGAACCTGGTATTTAAGTGGCAAGACCCCAAGCCCAATTGTAATGTTCAGTATGTTGGTCTGAGCAGCTGGGATAAACATGTTGGATATAGAAACGTGAGTGTGTTTCCTGTGACACATAATCATATCTTGCTGTGGAAGCAAGTGGATTGCCGTGAAGTTAGAGGAGATGAGTCTGGTGACGAGAAGGTTGTGGAGGAAGGGACTGGTTATGATTATGAACAATGGGGACTTGGGAATTTCTTGGAGAGTTGGCAATTATCTGACACAGTCTTCCTTGTTGGTGAAGAGGAAATGGATGTCCCTGCTCACAAGGTTATATTACAAGCATCAGGTAATTTTCCTTTGAGATCATCTGATGGGGATGTCATTCAACTTCGTGGAGTGTCGTACCCGATTCTTCATGCTCTTCTTCAATATATCTATACTGGACGAACTCAGGTAATTTCTCATATCCTCTTCCCTTGACGTAATTGTCCCTTTTGCCTGGTGAAATGCTTTGTTAGGAACCTTTTTATTTATTTATTAGTAAACATGGAGATTCTATATCTTCGTCATAATTTCCTTCAAACTTTTGTTTTGATGTAGATTTTGGAATCAGAACTTGCTCCATTGCGGGATTTAAGTTCTAAGTTTGAAGTGATGTCATTGGTGAGACAGTGTGAAGAAAGTATAGACCATTTTAAATTGAGCAAAACAGCATTTGACTCCTGCAGAAAAGTCAAACTCTTGTGTCCTATTTCTCACCCGTTATCTGGCTTTATGTTCCCAAGTGCTTTCCCTGTTGATGTTGGGAAGCTGGTAAAGTTGTACTCAACCGGCGAATATAGTGACATAAAAATCTACCTCAGTGACCATAGTCTCACTTTCCAATCCCACAAAGTCATTCTAAGTCTTTGGAGTGTTGCATTTGCAAAGGTGAGAATCTCTTTTAGTGTCGCAGTTCTGATGTACATGAATATATTGATTCTCAATTTTCTTATTTATTCTCTATGAACATCCAGATGTTTACAAATGGGATGAGTGAAAGCCATTCATCAACGATTTACCTAACCGATGTATCACCAGAAGCATTCAAGGCTATGATGAATTTCATGTATAGTGGAGAGTTGAACATGGAAGACACTGTGAATTTTGGCACCGAGTTGATTCATCTTCTCTTTCTAGCTGACCGGTTTGGAGTTGTTCCACTTCATCAAGAATGCTGCAAAATGCTCTTGGAGTGCCTCTCAGAGGTAATTTTTTTCTTTTCACAATCCTCTAGAGTAAATGATACGTCTCGCTGTCATTATCATGTTTCACTTCTTTTCCAGTACATCTGTTACAATATGGTTTCTGTATGATAGAGAGCTTAATGAGCCGTGAAGTGGGTTGCGGTTTCAAGCCTTCTGAAACTAAAAGAGAAAAGAAACGAAATACCACATTCAAACTACAGAGTAAAAAGAATATTAATATTGTGTCATGTATATATTACATGCAGGGATGGCGTTCCGTTTTGGAAGAAGGTCATACAACAAGAATAATTCTTTTATGCGAGTTTATTGGGCGTGGGAGCAGACAAACTTGAGTCTTTTCTCAAGCTAACCTCTGAACTTTGTTGCAGGATTCTGTATGCTCAGTTCTCCAAGTGGTTTCGTCTATCTCATCATGTAAACTCATTGAGGAGATGTGCAAGAGGAAGTTCTCCATGCACTTCGACTATTGTACCACTGCAAGTTTGGACTTTGTCTTGTTAGATCAGACCACCTTCAGTGATATTCTTGAGGTGTGTTTTCTCTTTCGCTAACGTACTATTTCTTATAAGAACATCTGAACCCGCTTGGAGACTTGCCCAAATAAACTGCTACAACGTGTTGCTCATGCACTGACCAGTGATTAGTTATCGTGGAAATATATATGAACAATGGAATTGTAATGGATATCACCAAGAGTGATGAATGACGTCTCCTTTCGTTATGGCATGTATTAAATCCTGGAATTGCAGTCTGCAGATCTGACGGTGACATCTGAAGAAAAGATTCTGAATGCTGTTCTCATGTGGTGCATGAAAGCTGAGGAGTCGCACAGTTGGGGAGTAATAGATGAGATGATGAACTATGCTGACCCCAAAAGTTTGTTCAAAGAAAGGCTTCAGTCACTTGATGACCTGTTACCTCATGTACGCTTCTCTTTGTTGCCATATGAGTTACTTAAAAGGGTAAGTGGATCCTGACCCTGTATATGCTGAATGAACTTTGTCATTTTCTGTTAAATTAATTTCGCTGATGCCATCTATGCTTTGATGATGACGCAGTTAGAAAACAGCAACCTAAGCAAAGAAATCCCAGTATTCAATCGTCTTGTAAGTTCTTAACATCTTCTATCGATTTGGGGATTATTTAATTTGTCATTTCAAGACTGATTTTCTCTCCAAGCCCTCACTTATTTTGTCTTGTGTACAGTTGAAGGAGGCTGCTAGCTTCCTAACATCCGGATTGATATCCCCAGGAAATGAACCGATGTATGAATTACATAGTCATGTATCTTAGGATTGTAAACATCTCCAGGTTTATATTTCCAGACTTCTCAATTATTAAAGCTTTTCACCTCTAGTTCAAGATTCCAACATCGGAGATCGAGTTTCAAGGAGCTTCAGTACATACGTGATGGGGACAGCAATGGGGTGCTGCACTTTGTGGGTACATCTTATGGTAGTCATCAGTGGGTCAACCCCGTTCTCGCAAAGGTTAACCTCACTTTTATCTTACTTTCTTTATTCATATTGTTGGAAATCCAATTACCATGACAAGGAATTCTGCTGGAGAAAAATATTTCCTTATTTGAGTTCTTTATGTTTTACAGAAAATCAACATTACATCGAGTAGTCCCACATCCAGATTCACTGATCCAAAGGCTTTGGCTTCAAAAGCCTATGCGGTATGGTCCACCCAAGTTCGCTCGGATTATATGACTAGAATTTGGCTTGAACTACAAAATTGACGAAGCATAAAATTAATTGAAGTGAACCTTCTTTCCTCTTAGATACAGTATTTAACCATATGATTTCATTTTTTTGGCACCAGGGTACTTCCTTTGCAGGGCCTAGGATGGAAGACGGCCATATATCATCCTGGTGGGTGGTGGACTTAGGCGAAGAACATCAGGTCTCCTCCATAACTTCTCTTTCTACATACTCTGTTCTCATAAAGACACAAACGGTCTAAATGCTCCATATGTAACCCATACTCGCAGAAATAAGAGAAAATGTATTTGAGTAAAACAACATTTACTTTAAGTTCTGAAAATAATATAACACGGTGAGGATTTTTGGTTGCAGCTTATGTGCAACTATTACACCTTCAGACAAGACGGATCAAGAGCATTCACAAGATTCTGGAAGTTTCAGGTATCTTATTTTTGCTACAATTATTTCCTGTCTTCTTAAGACAAGAGGTGCTTAGGAAAGTTTTGTGTTGTCGTTGTCTTGATGGGTTTGAAGGGATCGATGGATGGGAAAACATGGACAGACTTGAGAGTCCATGAGGATGACCAAACAATGTGCAAGGCCGGTCAGTTTGCATCATGGCCAATCACCGCAGCAAATGCATTACTCCCCTTTAGGTTTTTCAGGCTGGTTCTGACCGGTCCAACTGCAGATACATCAACTCCGTGGAACTTTTGCATTTGCTACTTGGAGCTCTACGGTTACTTCCGTTGAAGCGCTCTGCAATGAATGACCTTTTGACTGTTTCTACTACACACGTTTTTGACGTTTATCCTGTTTACCTTTTGTTCTTGTACTACAGTGATCTTTGAACCTGAAAGTGTTTCTCAATATATGTTAAACTTGATTCCAGTTAGATTGTTTTGGTTTTTATACAAGAGATTTGGCCTATGGCTGTGGAGTAATGAGTTATACTTTGTTTTTTATGACTCGGTTTAAGAATCTCTTGCATAAAACTGACGAAGCAGACTCTTTTTTGACAAAAAAAAGTATCACAACAGAGTAAAATCAAGACCTAGACGAAAAGCGAAAAATGACAAAAGCCACAAGAGTTGTGGTAAGCAAAATGTTTGGGAACCGCTCGAATCTTTTAAAGCATTTGGACATCCATGAGTCCGGCGGCAAATGATGTGTAGAAGGGTATGTCACAATCTTTGGAGCAGAATCCGAATGTCGAAGTGGAACCATATTCTCTACGAAATGAGATAAAACACGAATGTCTGCAGCGATAAAATGGACTTCGTTTGTTTCTGGATTATATTTGAACAGCCTCTTTTCACTGTCATGGAAGAAAAGATTCCCTTGCTTAGAAACTGTCACTGGTCTACACCACAACCTCCATATCCAAGGGTGAAGAGCTCTAGGGAATAAACAAAATGAGTACGTCTTGGTCCATGTATCTTCCTGTGGATCCAAGCTCCATATCCTTACTTCCCAATGAGAAACTCCATAATATGTTTTAACCAAGGCTAGACGATCTTCAAGGTTAACTAGCTCGCTCGGTTCCCGGGGTGTGGGCGGTGTTGGGACATCACGAAACTGTTCAGTGTGAAGATCCAGAGCTAGAATCTTGAAACGCATGTTAAGATGTGTCACTCACATGTTAAACGCATGTCTCGGGACTGCTCCGCGGAAAATCTTGAAGATATTGATGACAAAATTTGTATCGAAAAATCAATGCTTGTACAATCTACGACCAAAATGTATTTTTATTTTATTTGTATTTCTAGAGGTGTACAATTGAAAATCCTCAAAATAATCCACCAATAGTATCCAAATCATATGTTATTTATATACTCTTTATAAATATAAAATTAATTATGTGACAAAAAAAATCAAGTAATTCAAAAATTAATTAAGGTAGATCAAATAGCTTATAATTTAGTGATAAACTTTTAAATGTCATAAGACAAAAAGAATTACTTTAAATTTCATAGAACAAAGTTAACTAAATATATGCTAAACATATTTAAAGTTTTTCTTCTCTTTAGAACTAAACATTCACGAAGTGTTAATGTGAGGATGTTTACGACAAATTATTAATGTGAGGAGGTTAACAAAGAGGGCCTACGTGTTTCACGTTTCTGTTTGTATGTCATAAGAAATGAAAATTTATCCCTAATTAGGGAATTAGTTTAGTGATAAACTTTTAAATGTCTCAATGACAATTATTAATTTGATTTCGTAAAATTTCGTAAATATTTCTTAAATAATGTCTAGGGAAGAATGAAGATGACATTTGTACTGAAAGTAAGGGATGTGGATAAGTATTCTAAATAATCAAAACTAGTGTAAGGTCTTATTGTTTTAATTAAGATTCTTAGCATATGTAGAGAATACAAAAAATAAAAATAAAATTGCATACTTGTGTTTATCGAAAGATTAGTGACAAAAATTTGTTACCTTTTTCGTAAATGGTAGATGGAAAACATTAACCATATTATAAGTTTTGTCAATCAATAATCATTTACTAGCTCATCACTAAATCCGTAACGAGAAAAACTCGTAATCAAACTGCATGTTTGTTAAGTGATAGAATAGTCTAGAAGACTCTAGATAATATGGTTCGAGTATTTTAAAAACCAACATTAGCTTCCATTGGTGAATGTAAAAAATGTAAATGACTAGTGACATCCAAGAGTAAACCATTTGGACGCATCAATTTTGAACGAGAGATTGGTGGATTAATGTCTACATACACGTTTACTCTCAAGCTATTTATGGTTGTGTTAAAGGTTCCTATCTTACTTAGCGGCTTTGTTTTGGGTATAAATATATTGATTGAATTTTAACATTTAAGAGTATCATCGTTTAGAAAATATTTGTGACGAAAATAATTAGACTATGGTCAGATTGATTATAACTTTACAAAACGGTTTCTTTTTACTTGTGTAATGACATTTAGCTATAGATCAATTTAGCGTTCTTAATTTGTGTTGGGTTAGATTTTGAATTGGAAAACATTTGACGTATATATGAGTTGGATCCAGTTTGTATTTTGGTTACATTTTCAGTTATATATGTGATAAGAAGAGTTAATTTAGAAAGTTATTTTTTACTGTCTGTATATATCTCTATAAGGAAAATTTTCTAATTAAATCATTTCTTTGAAACTCTTATTTGCATCAATCATATATGCCATATATTCACACATATATTCGTGTCGAAGATGTTATATAATATTTCTAAGAAAAAATCATTGAAAATGCGAAAATATTTCATACCGATATGAATATTGGTTTGTGATTATAGGTTTATAACAAGATCTCACCAACGTTGCTTCGTTGGAGAACTACAGTATTAAGGTGACAAACTTAGTTTCATGTCAATTACTCGTTTTCGTTTTGTTTTGGTCTCGTTTCAATATATTAGTTATATATGGATGATGAAAGAATAAAATTTTGTATTAATATGAATTGGTTTTTGACTTTACGTATATTTCAGTAGAGGAAAACTTGCCTAATTCACAATTTCCTTATGAATATAAACTTTTTTATAACTATGATATATAATAAACCTATAATCTCAAATCAATATTGATGTTTGTTCAGAAATTTCTCGCGGTTTAACTATCATCAATGTTGATTTGTTAAAGAATAGGCATAGCAACATGTTACCTGAATCGAAATTCATAGCAAAGATTTATGTTTGCTAACGAATATCATATACTATTATTGATAATAATAAAGTTACATTTAAGCTTTTAGAAGCTATATGCATATACTTGCATACATCATCATTATACGCATATGCTTCACTAATTCCACATTTTAAAACAAATTTAAACTTTGTGATTCAATTCAAGATGTAATGACTTTCAAATATGTAAAATGGTTCCAACGCATTACTCTTTGGTTATCTTAGTTAGGACTCTCTTAAAGAGAGACACATCACACATGCAACAAGTTGTGTGGCACCACACACAAGAAGATGGTCATCTTTGGTCGGATTCAACAACACAATTTTCCACCTTAAACTCATCCGATTTCATCAAATCATAGTTCGTTACACTCCTTGATTAGTCTAGTTTTCAACGAACATAACCATTAAAAAAAAAACCATAAGCATTCTCCAAAAAACCAAAAATACCGTAATACTATCAAAACAAACCATAGTTTTGACCAACCTTGCTTCAATCCCCATTTTCTCATCCTACACAAAACCATTTCAATCGATTAAACACTCAAACAAAACCTTACAGAATTATCTACACAATGAAAAAAACAAAATCAAAATCCATAAAGTAAACAAAAAGTTATGATAAAATCAATCAAAGCTAAAAGCACACCAATACAATACACAAAAGCACCTATCCACATCCATTAACCTCCGCATCCTTACATTCGTAATCCTAAATTATAAACCGTCGATAGATTTAAATCCAACGGTTGAAATTCAAACCTGAGTTGATACACCGATCCGAGTACTCATCATTTTAACCAATCAGAGAAGAGATTACAAACTCTGTCTCATAAACACATCTGACTATATAAACATCATTCCCATAGTTCTTCTCCTTCTCCTCATCACAAAATTCTCCGACGCATTACATTTTCTTCCGATCAATACAGAGAGATCAGTTTCTGAGAGAGAAGAAGATGTCTATAGAGGAAGAAAACGTTCCAACGACTGTTGACTCAGGAGCTGCCGATACAACGGTGAAATCTCCGGAGAAGAAACCGGCGGCGAAAGGTGGTAAATCTAAGAAGACGACGACGGCTAAAGCAACGAAGAAGCCTGTGAAAGCTGCTGCTCCAACGAAGAAGAAAACAACTTCCTCTCACCCTACCTATGAAGAGGTCAATATTCGATCTAAACTTTTTTTTTTTGAATTTTTATCAGATTCATAGATTTGGAATTTGAATTTTGTTTGAATTCGATGCAGATGATTAAAGATGCGATTGTAACGTTGAAGGAGAGAACTGGATCTAGTCAATACGCGATTCAGAAATTCATAGAGGAGAAACATAAATCACTGCCTCCTACTTTTAGGAAGCTTTTGCTTGTGAATCTCAAGAGACTTGTTGCTTCTGAGAAATTGGTTAAAGTCAAAGCTTCTTTTAAGATTCCTTCTGCTAGATCCGCAGCAACACCTAAACCGGCTGCTCCGGTTAAGAAGAAGGCAACTGTAGTAGCTAAACCTAAGGGTAAGGTTGCTGCTGCTGTTGCTCCTGCTAAAGCTAAAGCGGCGGCTAAAGGAACTAAGAAGCCTGCGGCTAAAGTTGTTGCTAAGGCTAAGGTTACTGCTAAACCTAAGGCTAAGGTTACTGCTGCTAAACCTAAGTCTAAGTCTGTTGCTGCTGTTTCCAAGACTAAAGCTGTTGCTGCTAAGCCTAAGGCTAAGGAGAGACCAGCTAAAGCTTCTAGGACTTCGACTAGAACATCTCCAGGGAAAAAAGTTGCTGCTCCTGCTAAGAAAGTGGCTGTGACTAAGAAGGCTCCGGCTAAGAGTGTGAAGGTGAAGTCTCCGGCGAAGAGAGCTTCGACTAGGAAGGCTAAGAAGTGAAGAAGATTGGTTTAGGATAGGTTTTGGGGGGAGATTGAATACATGGTGGTGGTTAGCTTCTATAGGGTAGTCTTGTATAATTGAATCATCCTTGAAGGAGCTTGCTTTCCAAAGTTTTTTACTTGTTTCTTTGGTTTCTTCTTGAAACTTTTTTTTTTCTTCTTTGTAAGTTTTGGTTTGTTTGAATTTTAAGCTTTTTGATCAATAGCTATAATGTGATGGTTTCTTCACTCTTTTACTTGTTCAGAAACTGTTATAGAAGCTTTCCATTTCAAGCAAATGACATTCACATGTTTAGTTCTGTCTTACTGTATCATTGTCTTTGTGGATTCTTCAGTTGTGGTTTTGAAGGAACTGGTCTCTCTTAAGAACAAGCTTGACCAATGTTAAGGTGAGATTCATATGTTTTCCTCTGAATCATGTCATACATTTGCTTCCTTAAACATCTCTTAAGACCAAGCTTGACAATGTAACTATCTCTTAGGTTAGGTGTTGCCAATTCTCTCTTTACTAGAGAGATTCAATTTTGTTTGATGTTTTAGGAGTTACATAAATGAATGACATACCGGGAAAAAAAAAGCTAAGAGATCTTCTGCGTTTATCTATCTTCATCTCTCATCTTGGTGTTTCTTGGAGATACTGTTTGAATCTTTCCACTTTCTGAATTGAGTATTTGAGCTCTTGTTGAATGTTGAACCTAGAAGGAGAAAGAACAATGTCTTTCCATATTGATCCAGCTTCACAAGCAGGATTTGGATTTCTGTATAGCTCGTAAATAGAATCTGCATTCTCGTTTAACCTCCCTACATTCTTCAAACAGTCTATCTCCTCTGGATCCACTAGCAATGTCTTTTCCTTCTCTTTCCACCCTATCAGCTGCATAAACCACATTTGTTCACCATGGATCCTCACTTTCATTACTTAAAACGTTTCAGGAGGAAAATTTTAACCTTTGGAGAACCTTCAAGAGCATTGGTGCAGTAAAGTCTAGCATTGTCAACTAAGTTGCAATAGGTAAGAAACGCATTCGCAAACCTCTTGTGAGATCTCAGCTGAGACCTCACTCTAACTGCTCTTCTACACATTATAGCTCTCCTGCATATATAGTAAACCAAAACCTTATGTTATGAAAACACACAATTGTTTTAAAGACCAACACTTGGAACATTCTCACCTAATTCCTCGAATCACTGCTAAATATGCATCACATACAACTCCAACTAACTCTATCCTGTATGGCTTTCTCTCCCTTCCATCTTCTTGAAGCTGTTGCCTTTCGCCTATGCGTTCCCAATAGTTCTCTATAACATCTCCATTCTCACCAACCTTGTAGCCAGCTCCCATTCTGTAACGATGGCGATGCACATTCCTCGCCATTGTTATGGTCTGAACCACAAATGGTACCCAAGAGAGTGTTCCATCCATTATCACGTCTCGCCCTTCGTTGAGAGCTGTAACGAGCAGCGATGATGCTGCGTCTGTTGATGATTGGTGAACCTGTTTTATTTCCATTTCACCGTCAGAGTTTCACAACATTGGATATTGAGTATAACAAAGGTAATATGCAGTATATATGAAGTTGATTCCTTGCACATTTTGTCGCTCTGCAGGTTCTTTTTACGTTAAGGATTCTTATTGCAACCTATAAGGAAACAAAGAACCTTACGAATTCAGCAGTCTTGATCATATCAACATGACCTCTGGCGCTTAAAGCTCTGTATATCACATCAGATTCTTTAAAAGCATCGGCTTCAATCACCACAGCATCAGCTCCTGCCCAAAACGGTCTGATCCAAAGCACACAAGCATGTACAGGTTCAATGCATAAGAACACTGATTAATGACAGATATGTTGATACTTTACTTACTCTTTGAGAATGTCTTTAAGCACAGTGCTCTTTCCTGCACCCATACCACCTCCCATAAGAAGTAGAACCGGGCTTCGGTCCTTGTGTGCAACTGGAGCCATAACTTCTGTACACTCTGAGTCATCAACAGATGCGATCCCCATTGCTTTCATTTCCTCTACCAATGTGTTAAACACTCTTGCCACTTTTAGATTTTTAGTCACCCTCTCAAACCTCTGTTCCCTATATATTAACCAAGGAACAAACAATCATTTTGGGAAGAATCATTAAAGAGAACACTTGTTTTTTAGACTCACCTTGTAGCCGCCATGACAATGTGCTTTAGCTTCTTCTTAGGCTCTACATCGGCACTGAGTATCTGAAATGTTTTTGGTCTATTAGTAATATAACAAAGAAGGGATAATGAAAGTTTATTAGTAACCTGACTGATCATGAGATCCGCATGGCTCCAGTGGTAAGCAAAGTAACTAAGAATACATCTCTCAAACTCTTCAACGAGCTTAATGAAGAGAGAATCAGCACCAGGCTCTTCAGAGAAGAAGCTGTATATGTCTTCCTCACAGCTGCCTGATTTTCTTATGTACTCATTAGCTAATTTGCAGAGATGAGGACATTCTCTCCTGTCCTTGAATCCCATCTGCCGCACTACAAAAGACACAAACAACATTTCCTTAATATGCATCATAATCTAAGATCAGGAAGATTTCAAGGAAGCTATGTAGATTGATTTTACCAACATAGTGAGAGAATCTCTCAAGCTTCTCATGGCCTTTGTGTTTTTGAGACGATCTGAGACGAGGGATGTTCTTGGAGTGACGTAGCTTCCTTAGACGGAAGTGCAGTGCAAGGGCTAAGAGTAAGCCAATGGATGAGATTACTAAAATCTGTGCGAAGGTCGTCGTGTTGTTGTTGCTGTTAAACTCTGGAACACACATTGATCTGGATTTGCTTTGGGGATCATCAAGAGACATGAGATTAAGATTGTTAGAACTCTAAGATTGGGTCCATTCTTGAGTTTGTTTTCTGTTACGAGACAATGTATCTGCTTTCTCCACGTGTGTTGTACTAAAATAGCTTTGAGTCCTATTACTCCGGAAGTTTCTTAGTTTGCTTTTTGTGTGATTTGACTCACCATTTTGTTTTAATAACCAAACTCTCATCCCCAATGTATGATATAATAGTGTTTTGGCAATGGTTTTATAAAATCTATTCGTTAAGGCTATAACATAAGAAGAATCTGTCATTGGATATCTATTGGAAAAATGAGTTACAGAGAAAGGCTTTGAAAATAATATTCTAAACCTAAGTATAAGAAATAATAAATTCAGATCAGAGAAGAAGTAAAGAATCTAAAGAGAGATGTCATATGTTTTTCATATAGGAGCTGTGCAAGTTGTTCTGAAATGGCCAGCCTGATTACACCGGCTACATCGAACAACCCGCTTTTGACGTCCACGGTCCTCTCCTTGACTTCTCCTCTTCTTTGGCCGTGGTGGTTGTCTTAAATCCCTAGGTGGTCTGATAACAATCTCTTCACCATCCTCACCACTTTCTCCGGCAGGTTCTGTTGTTTTCCACTCAGTTTTGTCTGGAACTGGATGTATGGTTTCTGCGTAAGTTCGCCGGTAATTTGCTACAGTGAAGTAACTCTCTGTGAACCTGTATACGTTCTGTCTACAAGCGAGGAGGGCTGCAACTGCGTGGCTACAAGGCAAACCGTATAACTCCCATCCACGGCAGTAACACGTACGGCATCTAATATCCACTATCCATTTTCCTTCACTGGTCATGACCTCGAATTGTGCTTCGTTTGCTTTGTGAACTGGGTACAAACGACATTCTTCTATAGCCTCAAGGACATGTCTCTCAGCAGATGGAACTAGCATACCAGACCATTGCATGCTTGTTTCACGGCGTTCATTGAACAGAGTCATTAGTTGGCGACGAATACTCTCCAACATTTGGATTATAGGAAGACCTGACGCATCTTGAACCCAACTATTAAGTGACTCGGAAACATTTGCAGTCAGATGTCCAAACCTTGTTCCTTCAAAGCAGTATGTGGCCCATTGACTGTGCTGGATGTTACGAATCCACGAGGCAGCTTCTGGGGATATCTGGGCTATCTCTCCCATTTTTCCTTCAAATTCAAAGTCGGTCAGACATTTTGCTGCTTCCCAAACAAGGTTCACAAGAATGGAGTTGTTGAACTGAGTACGGACGCTTTCTGTGAGACAATGGACACACAAGCCATGAAACGCCGTTGGAAAATTAGTATCTACTCCATCGACAATGGATTGATCTCTACTAGATAAAATTGTCAGCTTTGGCATGTTTTCGGAATTAACTTCAAGCAGCTGACGCAATTCTGAGAGGAACCACTGCCAGCTACTATCATTTTCTTCACTAATAATAGCGAAAGCCAAAGGAAACACTGCACCTTCTCCATCAAACCCAGTGGCAAGCAGCAATGTCCCTACATATTTGCTCTTCAAAACAGTCCTGTCCAATCCAATAAGAGGTCGACAAGCATTTAGAAAACCACAGATTGATGCTTGAAAAGAAATGAAGAATTGTTGGAAGCTCCCATCAACTGGGCTTCCATGAACCACAGCAACGCTCCCAGGATTTGTTCTCCTAATTTGATCACAATATCGAGGAAGAAGGCGATAATCTTCTTCATATGACCCGCGAACAGCAGCCATTATACGTTCTTTTCCCCTCCATGCTTGCTTGTATGTTAGTGTAATTCCATGAACTTGATGAATTTGCTCCAGTATCTCCTTGGGTTTGCAATGAGGATTTACTTTCAGCCTTTCTGTCACAGCATCAGCAACCCACTGAACTGAAGCTTGATGGTGACCAAGGTGTGAAATACCACCACATGTGTGACTCCCATGAATAGTCCTTATTGTAAAGGTTGGTAGACCAGGAAGCTTGGCACAGTGAATTCTCCAAGGGCAACCCTCACTA